>NC_079154.1:106935967-107584538 GCF_947563725.1 Argiope bruennichi | reverse complement strand
TTATGCACATAGTTTTTGTCTTTAACTTAATTTCATTAGAATCATATTTGTTAATTTGCTGTGTTATGGCTTGAAATTTTTTATTTTACTTATAACCCATATAGTATTCCTTTTTTTTTTCCATGCATATTTCATAAATTATTTTAAAAATGAAACTTAAAATATTTAGATTGTAATCTTTTAAACAAATTAATTTAAGTATGGAAGAGAAATATCAGTTCATTCAACAAAATATTGAAAATTAATCATTATTTTTCACTAAGTTCTAAAATTTTGCTAGTTTCGGCTGTGTTGATAGTAGTTCACTAATACTTTAGAATGTTATATGAGTTATTCTTTGCATTTTAAATATCAGAATTTGGGTGAAATTATAGTCACCATGGTATATAACTACTTTTTTTGTATTATGTCTGTTTAGATAGTATTTCTAATATGCATATTAAATTATGCATGATGCAATTAACATGTTGTTTTCAAAAATATTATTATGATGCAAATTTTTAATTATTATGTTAACAACAGCAGTAAATGTTTTATGTTAATTTGTAAATAAGATTTGAGATCTACATCAAATGAATCACATGAAACAATGTAACATTTTCAAATGGTAGTATATATGTATCAGCCAACAAGTGGCAGCTTATTTTATTTACAAAAATGATTCCTCAACCATACCTACTGAACTTCCTGACAAAATGTATTTCAGTTACTTATTCTAAGTTATTGTTTTATAATATTTATTCTCACTAATTAACCATTTGTGTTCTGTAATATTTTTAGTATTAATCATTTTCTATATAAAATGTGCATAATATAGTTTCATTTTTCATATAATTAGCAGAATAATAATGCTTTTTATAAAATAAAGGACATGAGTAATAATATTTTAATATAAATATATCGAAATATCCATTCTATAAAGTTTAAGAACCTCTTGATACTAGAGGAAAAACTATCATGTCTTTGTCTGCAAGACCTGTGATGTAATTTCACCTGTGATACAGAATTTAGCTAAAATCTCTAATTTCATGCTAAATTCTGTATCACAGGTGAAATTAGTAATTTGTACTCTAATTATCTTAGAAGGACAGAAAAAAATTTCATGAAATAAAATAATGTTATGTATTCATTTTACTGCCAAGAATTGGATTCAAAACTAGATTCTGTTAAAGTAGATCTATTTGTTTACAAATGCATTATTACTTATCTTTATACTGTCACTCCTGCATTCTTTATATGATTTCACATGTATGTATTGTATGATTCACATGTATGTATAATTTATGTATCTTTAACAGAAAACTGTTCAAGCTTAAAGAATTTCTTTTATATGATAACTGATGTTATGTTTACATATACACATATAGAATTGCTACTAATTACTTTGTGTAAATAATAAGAAATTTAATTTCTGCTTATAATCATGCTGAAAATATTTTCTTTAAATTTATACTTTAAGATGAACAATTAGTGTTTGAGATCTTATTGTTAGTGCCCCACGACTTTACATATGCTTTCAAAGTATATTTCATTAGAAATTTCTCAAAGTAATGAAAGCTAAAAGGATGGATGATAAATTAGCTGATTGCCTAACAATATATAGCATGGTTTTAAAATACACATAAACTTTTTCTGATGGGGAAAAAAAAAAAGAGGAATCACTAAAAATTATATTCATATTGATGTCATCTTTTGGTACAGAAATTAAAATGTGTACTTTTTCACTATCTTAAATTTTAAAAAAGAAAGAAAATTGCATATTTAATTTCAATGTAATTATTTACATTTTCACTCATCAAACAATCGCAACTCTTTTTTTACTAAAGATTACTTAATCAAATTAATGAGAATTTTCTATTTCTGTATAAAAATGAAGTTCTAGAGTTTTAGATTAAAAATTTAAGTTAAAGTTTAGAAAGTTATCAATTATTTTAAATTATAAAATTATTATGAACTAATCATTACTGCATCTGATGGTAAAAATTTTATTTTTAATGACAAATAATTTCGTGGTTTATTTTATGCAATATGGTTTATGTTATGCCTCCCTTTATCCTGTGAAACTAAAAATTAATGTTTTTTATTTTGTTTACGTATTTCAATTTTAAGATATTTAATATTTTTGTGGATTATGTATATTAAATCATAAGTTATGTGCATTATTTTTATGTTTAATCCTTTTGTACAATACTGTGGTTTTGATATTAAATGCTATGGTTTAAATCTTATAAATAAAAATATCAATAAGACATGTTTTCATTTCAAGGGGTGTTTTTTCCCCCTCATGTAAAAATAATATCCACTCAGTTTTGATGTTTCTTATGTGATGACTTATTTTGTCAACTATATGCAGTTGAAAATTATGCAGATAAAGTCTGCAATTCTTTTCTCACAATTATTTTTTTAATGGGAAATATATGCCTATATTATTTTATTAATACTGTAACTATTTGCGTTTCATTTTAAAATTGTCTGCATGTGTAAAACATGCTATATCATTTCTTTTCGTTAATCTAATGCTTTAATATTTATGTGAAGTTGGATAATTAATGTTTTCATTAGTTTTAAATATTTTTATTGCTGATTCGTTGCTTTTTTTATACATAGGTGTCAGTGATCTTGAATATTCACGAAATTCTGATGGAACCTCTGGTATTAGCTTTACTTCATTGAGGAGTAGTGATAAGTCTGATATATACCAGTGTGATGCTTGTTCATACTCCTCAAGATTTTTGGGCAACTTAAAGAGACACTACTTGATTCATACTGGCCAGCGTCCATATGTCTGTTCATTTTGTGGCAAAGCTTTTAATCAAAAAGTTACTCTTACCACTCACAAACGATTGCACACAGGGGAACGACCATATCCCTGCAGTAAATGTCCGCTTCGATTTCACAACAGGGCTTCACTTATAAGACATTTTTTGAAACATGAAGAACAAAGTTTATGTCCAGAATAATAATTATACAAGAGCTTATTCTATTACATTCTTTCTGAGCTTCCATTTAGTGCATTAATGTCCAAGAAATAATAGATTTTTGTGAAAAATACTTAATTGATTTAAAAATTATCAAAAAGAATAAATAAACATAAAACTTTTTTTTAAAGTTTCATCTATGAAAATGTTCTGGATTTAAATAAAAAATCTTTTTTTTTTAAATCAAGGTATAAGTTTTTATTGTTGTTTATTTAAAGTTTTATATTTTTTCTGTATAATAGAAAAGAATTATTTAAAAAATATATACATCCATGATATCTAATAAATTTATCTTGATACAATTACGATTGTTAAAAACCTACTTTTGAAAAGTGTATATTCTTTATTTTGGATGAATAAAAATATGTTTAGTATGTTTGACCTGGATATGCTTTTACTGTTAAAATAATTATTCATACTGTATAAATTATTGCTCAGTGTTTTAAATCAGGTCAAAATATTTGTTTTCAGGCTGACATTAAGGTAATTAAATACAAGCAAAAAAAAAAAAAAAATGTTTGTAAAAAATATTTGTTTTTCAGTTTGACATTAAGATAATTAAATACAAACAATGAAGGTTTGTAAAAAATATTTGTTTCTCAGATTGACATTAAAATAATTAAATTTTAGCAAAAAAAAACTGTGAAAAAAAACTTTGTTCTCAGATAGATTTTTTTGTTTAAAAGGCTTTGTCATATAACACATTGTGTCATTGTTTATTTTTAACACTAATTGCAGTGAATATAAAATTACAATAAAAATGCTATAAGTTGAAAGCCTCTTGTTTATGTGAATTACAGCTTAATGATTTGATGAAATTAAAATTAAACATTATATTTACTGAGAAGCCAACAATAGTTATTTTGTTTAGTTACTTAGAATTATTGAAAGGCAATATCAGCATTTTCAAATACACACTGACCTTTATAAGTGGTAAGAGAAATGGCTTAAATATATTATCTGAAACAATAAAAATGCCATCAAAATGTATCTTAATGCCTTTTTTAAAAATAAATTTATCATCAGAAATCAATTTCTATATTGCTGAGAATTCTGTATTTATTAGGAAATCTATTAATATAACTATTTTTTAAGATTGCAGATAAATATAGCTGTTTTTAATTACTATATTTTGGTTAACAATTATTAATATCAAGAATTTTTTGAAGTTATACCTTTGTAATAAATTGCATATTGTAGAAATGCTAAAACATATTTGTGTATTTACTGTTACTCATGTATAAATTTATTTCCTACTAATAGTGTATTTATTTTTTTTATTGTTCTTTAAATGTGCTGGAAATTAGAATATGCTAATATCATATAATTCTTTAAATTAAAAACAGAAAGATCATTTAAAATTATTTTGTATTATTTGAATGCAATATTATCTGTTCCATGTATTTTTATGGAGCCTTTTTGAATACTAAACTGTCTTACTGAAGAAAAAAAAAATAATGCAACCCTTTTTTAATCAGCATTGTTTAAAACTTTCTAGAAAATTAATATACTTAATTATTACATATCTTTGAAATATACTCAAATTTATATATTATTTAAATAAATACTTCTAGATAAAGAGGAAGAAATATTTGATATTTTTATGAACTTTCAAAACGATGGGTGTAATATCTGTTAATATATATATAATATTTACACATTTTTTTTTCCATCAATTTGTGAATGTAAGCTAGCTTTCTTATGTGGGCTTACTATGTCTAAATTGAAAATATATCTGAGCAATTCTGTGTATATTTAGAATTTTTTTAGGAAGTGAAAGAAGAGTATCTTTTAATAAACTCAGCTTATCTGCTTTCTCTGAAATGTAGAGGTATTTTTTGTATTTAATAATTATTAATACGAAAATGTTATATATTCTCATTTCATTAGTACCATTTGTTGCTTGTATCATGTTAATTTTTTATAATTTTTTTTAAAGTAAATATACTATTTTTATAAAATATTATTTCTTGTTTTAGTAATCCCTGTCATTGAAGATTCTGGAACAATTCTTCGTACCTACAAGTGTCCTTTCTGTCCTCCTTCATTGCCTCATACTGAAGAGCGGCAATTTGCTTGTCCATTCTGCTTAAATTCCTTTAAACAAAAAAAACCCTAAAGATGCACTGTCATCGGAAACATTATTTACTATTTAACAGGACTAATTCATCTTCATAAATTTTTTGAAAATTATTTCTGTGCTTGAAAATTGTAAATAAAGTGATAAAACAAATCTCTACTCTTCTTTTTAAACAGTCACACATTTATAAACTGTTGCATTAATTAAAAAATATATATATTTTTACTGCTGAAATAGCTGTGTTTCACAGTTTTATCAAGATTAAACGTTAGTAAAAATACAAATATGGAAAAACGATAAAATTTTGATCATACTCCTAGTGGTGAATTTAGTAAACATTTTTTTTTTTTTTTTCGCTTAAATTATGTTTTTTTAGATTTTGTATAATTTTGAGAAGCCAATAAAAGTCATTTATATTACTCGATTTAGTTTAGCTTAAATACTATGCAGTTTAGCTTACTGTTTCATTCATTTCCTTTTATCTCTTTATACATTTCTTGTATGCATATTAGATTTTGTTGGAGTTTTTTTTTTTTTTTTTTTTTTTTTTTCCTTTTAAAGCTGAATACATGTTGAATGTTGTATATTTTAATGCTATCTATTATATATTGTCTTGAAAATGAATTATGGATACTTGATAACAACAGATTAAAAAAAAAAAAGATAAGTTGAACACAACTTAAACAAATGCTATGTGCTTTTGTTAAAACAAAAAGATTTTGTTAAATTTTGGATCTTTTCAAAGCAGAATGTTCTAGTAAAAATATTGTTTTGAAACCCAAAATTATGATGTTAATACATTATTTTCATATTCCTTAAAATTTATAACATAGTTCATATACTTGGACTCTTGTTTAGCAATAAGAATTGTATTTAAATATACTAGTGCTGAAATTTAATAAATAATGTGGAACATAATTATAACCAACGATTGATTGTAATGAAAAAACTTTTAAAATTTTTCCAACATGCATATTAGCTTATTTTTTACTATGTAAGAATAGCCAAAATAATTATTATTAAATTTATTTTTTGTGTATGTTTTATTATGGCAAAATGTAGCAACTGATGGAACATAAAAATATGGAGTGTGGGAAATAATGTATTCATTGAGAAATAAATATTTCTAGAAAATATATATATTTCAAAAAATAGCAAAATAATAATTGTCTAATAAAGATAGAAAATAATCAAATGTCTTAGTAGAATTGTATTAATTACATAGAACTGAGGAGCTTATTTAATAGTTATAAAAAATGAGAGCAGTTTGGTATAATTTATATAAAAATGAAAATTCTTAAGAATATTTTGAATGCATTAAAATAAATGTAAACTTCTTTAATATGTCTTTTGGCTTAGTTATCATTAGAACATGTTGTCTTCTTTCATATAATGTTTGATGTATTGTTGATGAACTGAGATAAGTTGTATCTAATTTCCAATTTAAAAATGCTAACTCCCATGAAAAATTAATTTTTACATAATACCCCCATTTTTCAAGGGAAAGGAATTCTGACACATAGCATATGTATTAGAACACTTACTTATTAAATTAAAGAAACATTTAACTGCTATTGTTGTTGATAAGTAGCCTTAGAATTTTGATTTCTCTTCCCTAAATTGAAAAAGAAGTACCAATTGAAACTCTAAAAAGTGTTTAACAATTAGAGAGCAATCAGATATGGTGATAAGAAATCTGGTATTATTAAAAATTTCAGTACATATAATCTTGTTGTTATAATATTTTTCACGACGATTTCTGTTCAAATTTTTTGTTAATATGATATATAGACATTTGTATTTACCGCAGGAAAATTTGTGAATTTTCAAATGCAATGCCATTTTAAAAAAAAAATAAATAACTGAGTTCGGAGATTCCCCCGCCCCCTCATTTCAAAATGCAAATCATGGTTTGACGTTCCATTCACTATGTTTGCCTATTCTTTACATTTAATAAATATTACATGTAAAGTTTCTAACTAAAGTATAAATGATAATGTATTTATGTTGAGTTCAGATTTTTAAAAAAAAGTTGAATTCCTTAATATACCCCAAATAAATTTCATTACTTTTGTGATTTCCCTAATGTGGGGCATGTTATTTAATTCAATGAATTTGGAGAAGAGAATGTAATTCGGTTTTATTTAATTATTTTATTAAATATTTTTTTCCATCAATGGGTACCTTTTTTTCATTCTTAAGTCTGTGACTGCTACGATAATTCTGAATATATCAAAGAATTTTTTTAATAACTGTTTGAATGATTTTTTCAATTGTTATAGTTGCTATCTGTTTATGGTTTATTTATTCGAATATTATTATTTCTCTTTTAATTCCAGGTGGTGATGTGTTAAAAATGTTGACTTTTTCATCTCGAAAAAGAATTATTAATGGACGCTACCGCTGCAGCAGCTGTTCTTATTCCACAAATTATTTCTCAAATCTCAAAAGGCATAATCTAGTTCATACTGGAGAATGTCCATTCTCCTGTAATGTTTGTGGTCGATCATTTAATCAAAAAGATTCTTTGAAACGCCATTTTACAATACATTTTAAGACAGCAATGTAAAAAATCGTGTGCATTTCTTAAATAAAATTTATTTTCAGAATGTAAAAGAATTTGTTAACATTTATTAAATGTGATTACTTCTATTGGAATCATTTTATTTTATCACTCGAGCGGGAACGTGATTTCATTTTATTAAATTGCATTTTTAATAGTTAAATGGTATTTTATCGTTTCCTTTACAAGATATAACAATTTTAAAAGAAGATCTATATATAAAGATAAAGGGGTAGTATAATTTAATTCTCAATGAATGAATAAGGGTTGCGTATTTCAAAAGTGAGAATTAACGAAAAAAAAAAAATTAAATTAATTCTGCTAAGTACGATAATTTGATCATTTTGAAGATGTATATTTTAGATTTGTTTAAACTTTTATTCTTTAGCATTGCTGCCATTCTAAGGGGTCACTGAATTATATATATATGTTTAAAATGCATATAACAGAGTTTTTGTTACTTTATCGTATACGTAATATGTAGAAAAAGTATAGTAATCGACAAAAAAATTCGAACTCGAGATTTTGATGAAACTCCACGTTTTAAATCTCCCTGAGTTAGAATTTTTTTTTTTTTTTTTTTTTTTTTTTTTTTTTTTTTTGAAAATATGTGTCTGTGACAAAGATAACTCAAAAACGTTTTGAGCTAGGTGGTTGAAATTTGGTATATGACTTTTCCTCTTAATTTGCAGATTTCTATCAAATTTTGAGTAAAATTTGTGTGGAAGTTCGCTTTTTTCGAATATAAGTTAAGGCAATAATTATAAAATGGAGAGAGCTAGATAGATAAAATTTGGTACCCAGATTTAACATCTATAATGTAACACCTGTCAAATCCAACTACGGGTTGATTGTCTGTGGATCTGTACATTTAGAAATATGTAAATGCTATAATTCAAAAATGCAATGACATAAATATATTAAATTTGATATGGGATTTTGTTACTACAAGTTCAATTTTGTGTCAAATTTTTTTTCAGTAATTTCAGAAAACGTGTCTAAAATACAAATTCGATTTTTGGATGCTATTATCGCATGTCAGTAATTAATCGTGTCATGAGAATGACACGATAAATTCGGTAAAAATGCTAAATTCTTACCAAAGTTTAATGTTTCACTACTATTGTATGCCTTGCAAGGCATGACACGTTTATTAAAGAGTATGGGAAAAAGTTTTGGAGAGACTACTTTATAACAATATTCGGCAGACTCTTACTCAGATAGCAATTTCTAATTTCGGTTCTTAACTATTCTGAAAATATAATATATTGTTACGAATCTGTGATGCTGCTTCCCAACATAGTTGGTTCCATCATCAGAAAGACTGTTTTACAGTCATCTGTATTGGACGGAGTCCGGGTGTCACGTCAGAGTCTCAGAGCGTGGCGACGACTTTGGCGCCAAAATAGATTATACCCGAAACAGCGAGAATTTTCCCGATCCGTCCATTGGGAACCGAGATACGCCTCGAAAGTTCCTGATTGATTGAGAGGCTTCTAGCCCCGCCTCTTGAGACCTATAAAAGGAGGCAGTCTGCAGCTGCCGGTGGAGTAGTTGGAAAGATCTCGCAACTTAAGAACCCAGACCTTTTACCCCATATTCCTGATAGAGATAAAAAAAAAAGTAGGAAATTATAATAATATATACAACATTAAGCACCTGTCCTACATGAGGATTAAAATTGAAACTTATAGTAAGCCAGCCAATTCCACGATGTGTTTTAGATGTTCTGGATTTTTTCACATCGCGTGGAATTGCAGATGCAATCCGCGCTGCATTAAATGTAACGGAAACCCTCTGACGGCGGAATGCAGCATTAAAGAGAAACTTCCCAACCCAGTATGTATAAACTGCAAAGGGATAGGACACTTAGCTGTTTGGAAGGGGTGTCCTGCCTACCCATCTATATCAACAGAACCCAGAAGGTCGTATGCCGAAACCCTCAGACAAAGAATCCCAAGAAGTAATCCCGAAATAATCCAGACCCAAGCAACACTACAGCAGCGACCCAGAAACCAAAGAAAACCACCTGAACCCAACCCAACTTCAGCAGCCCATACCACCATCCCGGATGTCTCTGATATATATAGTATAATTGAAGCTTTTAAAGAAATAAAGAAACTCATAGAAGAATTCCCTGGCCTCCTGACAATAGCAGCCAAATTAAGAGAATCAAAGTCCAAAGAAGAACGCAAACTCATCCTTCTGAATGCACTTCTAGAATAAACTCCAGCCCTCCTACTCACCTCCAAGTAGCAAGCTCCTGATTCGCTGAACTCGAACAATAGCTTATCCACCACCTGACCCTCGGAACCCTGGAAATCCAGAAAACCTCACCCACACCTACTCCACTGTCTCGCTGCTTTCCCATTGGTCAAGAGATCTCACCCCCTCTCCCACTCCCGGACTCTGCTCCTCGTTCACTGTGAAGATCCATATCGTCTTCAGTTTGCCACCAGTTCAGGGCATCATCAGACACCAGGTCTTAACTGCTGTCAGGAAGGAGATAGCCCGGCTACGCCGGGCGGGTGCTCCATAATCGCTCAAATCCCGCTGCCGGTGGAGTAGTCGGAATCGACGGTGAGGAACGAGTCTTCCAGAGATTAGCAGAGCAGCGACGGAGTCAAGCTGTGCACTACTGTCTGCAGTAGAGTCGTTGTGTGCACGTCTCGGCTGAAGTTAATTGTCTTCTCTGTGCTGTATATAGTTGTCGTCTTTGTGCTGTCCTGTGTGTCTTCGTGTAAATAAACGTCGTTGTTTTTTTTTCTACTGCCGCCTGCTGATTGAGCGTTCTCCACACCATATAACTTCCACTATCCAAACGAACCCGGAAATTTCGTAACAATATATTCGATTCTGAACTATTCTTCTGTTACTGAAAATAATTACATTGTTTTTGAAGGAATTTTATCAGTGAGTGCGTCTCAGTTTTTAGATAGTAGAAGTTAAAACTTTTGATTAAGCTTCCCCAATTTATTATTATTGTTATTTATTTTTTTCCTTCCGTACAGGATTTTTATGATTAAACCCAGTTTCTTGATGGATGCTGCGATTGCTTAAAATAATTCTTCAAGATCTTTAAACTTTGAGTTCAAAACTTACCTTTTGTATTTCGCTGAGAAACTTTGATTCGTTATTTAGTTTTTAAATGTCATTCTACTATGAATAACTTAGTATATAAAAAGCAGTAAAATCACTAGAATTAGTTTTAGATTAAGGCAAAAACATTCTTCCCGACAATTGCCATATTGTTAATCGCCATTCCACTTTGATTTTTTTTTTTTTTTTCAATAATGCCTTTTTATAAGTAACACAAAGTTGCCCTGTCCTTTTTATTTGGTATTTTAACCTTTTCACTACCGATCCGACCATGCAGGCTCTATAATAATGGGGCTTTCTTGGCCGATTTCTTCTTCAAACGAGGAGTGCAAAATGTAAAGCAAAGGCATCCTGCACCGCTTGTTTGAAAATGGAACCGGCACCAAAGTGGCTCATTAGTACAGAATTTTCATGGATTAGGCAGGATTAGTAGTAAAAGCGTTAATAAGATTCCTGACTTCTTGAATATATATATTTTTTGGTTTTCAATAAAGCCCTTTTATAAGTAACACAAAGTTGTCCCGTCCTTTTTATTTGGTATTTTAACCTTTTCACTACTGATCCGGCCATGTAGCCTCTATAATAATGGGGCTTTTTTAGCCGGTGTCTTTTTCAAACGAGGAGTGCAGAATGTAAAGCAAAGGCATCCTGCACCCCTCATTTGAAAATGGAACCGGCACCAAAGTGGGCCATTACTATAGAATTTTCATGGATTAGGCAGGATTTGTAGTAAAAGGGTTAATAAGATCCCTGACTTCTTGAATATATATATTACTTTCTCATATGCGAAGAAAGCAGAGCCTAAATGCAAATTTAATATCTTCTTTGAATTATGATGATGTCGTTTCTGCGTCTGAGCATCCACCGCGTCCACCCGAGGGCAGAAGTCTGACTTCTAGTTCATATGAAGATGACACACACACATTCGCTTGCACAACCTCTTTTTACAGGGGGCGGAGGCACATTCACACACCTCACAGATGAAAAACAATCATGCCCGAACCGGGGTTCGAGCCCGGGACGCCCAGATCAAGGGGAAGATGCGCTATCTTTGAATCTTCTCCTACCTTATAGCAGTTTTTAAACTATCCAGGGACATTTGTATATCAATATTAACCCTTTACACTCAGAAAAGTAATTCGATGCATAATTATTCACTTAATACAAGGGCTTGTTTATTGCTCCAAACAATAATTATATATATAATTGTTTTAAATTGAATTTCCCCGAAAAATTTATGCACTCCTTTTTACCATTCTGCAGGTATTTCTAAGAATCAAAATTGAAAAATAAATAAATAAAACTTCAAGATAATGCACCGTTTTGAAAGGTCACCATTCGAGTGCAAAGAAAGGGTTAATGATCATTGTTTGAATATTTGCTTTTTATAAACTTACTTTTTGTCGTGGCCGTTTTTGTGATTTTTTACAGCAGCACAATTTTAAATCCGTATATTTGTATGCTAAAATGTCAGGAAGCTTTTGATTCCCCCCCCTAAATGTTCACTGTTTTTTTGTTTTTTTTTCTTGGATCTAGAAGTATTGTTTCTGTATGTGTAAGATTTAAATAGCTTCAATAACTTTTCATGGTTCCTTTTTATTTAAGCAATTATTTTTATAAGATGAAGAACTGGAAATGAATCTGTACTACAGAGAAAGAGAATTTCTTCTCTGTGCTTCGTACCAAATTTTTTTAATCTTGATTATGGTCTCATAAATTTCATATCACTTTTGTATAAAAGTCTCGGTTCCTTTTCGCTCTTAATGCAATTATAGTAGCACAATACATCTCCAAAAGTAGATAGATCCTGCTGAGCTCATTTTGGATACCTATAATAGAACATTTAATCTAATTTCTATTCTAAGCCATAATTCGAATTTTCTAAATGCATATAAATAAAAAAAAATGTATAAGTTAAATAAAAGCTCAAAATCTCTCTAAAAGCATAAACACACAAGAAATGAAAATTGTAATGAAAAGCACATAGTGTTGGAAGCTGCAAAGGAACGCAAGCGTACTTAAGTCAAATTGCTACGTATTACAGCCAAACTTTTCGATTCTATGCTATTGTTGTGATCTCTCAGACGTTTTGCAATTAAAAGAACGTATGAAAATCAAAGTAATTCGAAGAATCTATCTCCAAAATTATATGCATGTGATTTTTTTTAATAAGAAGTACGATTTTAATGCCATAACAAGGAAAGTAATTTATTACTATGCTCATTTGATAAAAGATTACATATTAGGAAACTGCAGTTTACTTGGAATTATTTTCGCAAAGGTAGGAAAATCACAATTTCATTTGTCAGTAAGTTGAAATACCAAAAATTAGAAGTAAAAATATCAGTGCTGAATAATAGTTAAAAGAAATGCTATTTCGTCATAAATAAAATAATTTATAATTTAAGAAAATTGCTAATGTGGGTTTTTTAAGTCAGTAATTAACTAATGTAATTACAAAAAATTGCCTCAAAATATAGGAAACTTTTTAAGTAAAATTTAGAGACTTATGGAAAATAAGATGAAGTGCAAGAATTTTGAAGGAATTCAATAGTAATATACTAGTAAGTAGACAATTTTTGTCGCCTAGTGATATTTGATATGGTAATTTTTAATTTTTCGATTCGACCCTATGGTTCAAGGTCCGCAGTTTTATACTGAGGAGTGAGATAGAGTCTTTATTAAAGAATATACAAAAATATTCTGGTCTTACTATCCTCCCCTCTTGGCTTTTCTCTATGTTGACCAATGGATCTCATCTCTAGTAGACGTCTGATCGTAATGAATAGGCGAAAGTATGTTGGTAAAGATGAAAAACAAAACAAAGGGGGTTATAAGCGAAAGAAGAAAAAAAATAAGTAGATTTTTGATTCTTTAAGTTCTTAATGTTGAAGCATTAAAATATTTGGTATATTTCTTGGACATTGAATTTGAGGAAATAGCATTTTCGTCGTTTGTATATATAGAGAGAACGAATAACGCATTAAGCTTGACGCAACTTCAGGCATGAGATAATACGTCCTCATTGAAACACATTATCTCATCCTCATTTAAACTCTATGTAACAAACATAAGTATGGCATTAAATCAATTTTCCATTTGAATAGTTGAATATAAAGATGAGTAATTTTTAGTTTTCTATCGAAAAATTAATGCAAAGTTCAATTAAATATTCATTTCATTTATTTTGGCGTTAAAATAATGATATAAAATGTAACACAAAAAAATAGATATTTAGTTAATTTCACAAGCTTTTCTAAATCGTTAACATTATTAATAACTCCCCCCCTGTAATTGTTTGGAAGGGAGCGATGTTACAATAAGGGCCCTCAAAAATAAAGAAAAATCTAAGGAATAGAATAAGATATTGGAGGTTTTGATGCAAGAGTCATTTTTATGTCAAACTTACGGTGGTGAGAAAAAATTTAAGAGATTAAGAAAATAAAAACCTTGAGAGTCGTTGATTTAGACTATTTTCAAACTTCTAAGATTTACTAAACAAATATACTGCACCTATCGGATTTATGAATGCAATAGCCCTTTGAACTCGACTCAAAATTTTATTATCATCAAAATTTTATTTATCAAGAAATGCTTAAATATCAAATGCTTGTTTTTAATGCTTTTGCGCTAAAGATATCAGTAAATAGAGAAACTGTAAAAGGAATTGTATAAAATCACTTTTATTGGGATGATATTTATTTTATTATTTAAAATATATAATTTTTGAACAATTGTTTCTTTATTTTTATTATTTCATTTGTTTCCACCACGTGATTTCATTTTTTCCCTCTCCTCTGAAATTAATTTTTAAAAAGTGTAATAGCGCCTTAAATGTATTCAAAACTATTCGTGAGAAAAATGAACATGGCATATACCCAGTAGAACGCAGCATTTCTGTATGTCTAATTGTATGGTGACATCTATTCTCCTCTGCAAAATATGCAGTGGATTCCGAAATACGATAGGAAGAACGCATTACTTTGCATCCCTGTTAAGACTGATTTTTAGTTTTATTATGATAAATCGTTGTACAGGAATTGTAATTTTATTTATTATGGCAAATATTTTATGGCATATCTAAAATAAAATATCTTAATTCGATGTTATTTATTGGTATTATTAAAAATTGCTTAAAAAATGTGATCCATCTTTTTTATTATTTGTTTGTCTTCTTTGTCACCAAAGAAAAGATCAGGAACTTTTATCTTGATGTTCGAAAAAACATTTTGATTGCAAAAAATTTAATTTAAACTTAACTACTATAAGAAGACTACTTTAAATTAGTATTTTTATTTTTCTTTAATTTATTCTTCCTTTTCTTTATTATTTAAAATTTTAGGCTTGAGAAGAATTTTAAAAAAATGTGTAAACATCATTTTTAGCATTTGTAGGACTGAGTTTTTATACATTACCTTTTCATATTGAAGTTTTTGAAGAAACTGAATAAGAAAGAGATAAGAAAATTCTGAAGATCGAAGATGCGCATATGCAATTAAAAGAAATTAGAACTGAGAATTTAGGGTACTTAGGGACTGTCCCGTCGACCATTTTCGCCAAAAGTTAGCTTTGTGCATTTTTGCCAATCCTTTGGCTCATTTCGCGAGGATTGGCGCATTTTCGCGAGCATTGATAGGTCGACCGGATAATCCCAAAGTACCGAAATTAGAGCTGTATTAATAAACGCTAAAAGTGCTCGAAGTTAAAAACAATCCTATTTGTAATTTTATTGCTCTGTAAAATTTCCTTAAATAAAAATTCACTAAAATTATTTCGTCAATGAAAAAACAAATCAGTTTCTAATCTTACCTTTCATTTCATGCGAGAATTAAATTATCTCTTTTTCAACAAAAATGATGAATATTTTGACATCAGACTTCACTAACGTTAATCCCATTTCTGTCGATTTGGTATTTTCTTGTTCCACACATAAGATTTAGTCAGAAACTTATTCTTCCAATACTTCTCATACTTCGGATTAGGAAGCTAAAATATCTTTTTTATCTAAAAACTTCAAAGGATTTTGGATTGTATAAATTCTTCGCCAGTATTGCTTAACAGTATAAATAAAGAATAAAAGAAATTGGTCAAAATTATAAGGGATGGTATAGAATATGTCACAAATAATAATTTCCGTGATACTTGGAAGTGAAGAATAAAAATAGAAGCACAGAAAGAGTGAATGCAGTTTAGAAATAGGAAAAATTTCAGGATAAAATAGTGAACATTTTATAGAATAAAGGGAAAAATAGTGAAAATTTGAGGGGAAAGATTAGGTAAACATACGGAAAATAGGAAACAATTATAGGAAAAAAAATGAGAAAAATTGTATCATAAATAGAGAAAATTTTAGTGAAAAATGGCCATTTCAACCCTCTTTTAGTCGCAGTATCTGCCGGCGTCCTGGCATAGGGGTAGCGCGTCTTCCCCGTGATCTGGGCGTCCCGGTTTGGGCATGGTTGTTCTTCTGTTGTTCTATCTGTGAGATGTGTGAATGTGCCCTCCTGTAAAAAAGGGGTTGTGCAAGCGAATGAGTGATGCGTGAGTGGCAAAGTCGTACTCTTGGCCCTAGTTGGCGCTGCTATAAAAAATAAGAGACGTTCCCCCTCAGGCTTAAATCGCTGTCTTCGTAACAGTGGGCTTGTCAGTGGCAAGTGCCATAAGAAACAAACAAACAACAACAAACAAGTCGCAGTATCTGATAGAAACGCATACCACTTTAGGCTGATCAGTTTTGTTTTATCTTATATATTTTTAAAGAATTAGTTATTTTACAGATTTTTTTTAAAATTGTCTTTAAAAATAATTATTATAAACGAAGCAAGGAAATAGTATCCCTGAAACTTTCCCGCATACTTTCCAATCCATAAAGCTCTGCACCATCGTTTCTCGTATTAAACTGTGGAACTTAAGTAAGGTCACAAAAATCTGTCAAGGCATTTGCCAACAATAATTACGACATGTTGAATCTACTAATTTTGGAGAATCTATCGCGCGAATATGTAATTTGGGCGCCTTTTTTTCTCAACCGATTATAACCAAAATTTGGTGTACTCATAAAATCATTGCGTTTATAGTGCAGACCGACTCTGCAAATGAATTCAACTCTTTAACAGACGGTCAACTATTTAACAAATTTGGTTCAAACTTTGATTAGAATCTACGTTTTGGATCCTAAACCTGGGTACAAAATACCTTTTATTGAGCTCTTTGAGTTTTGAAGCCATGAAATTCATTTGCATTTCAACAGACAAACATTCTGAATGGATTTTGTTCAAAATTTAACAAAAATCTACGAATTTGTTTTTAAGTCCATATAATCCAATTTCATCCATGTAATTCAAAGCGTTTATAAGTTATCTTGTTCACAGAGAAAACATAATGCCATTTTTTTTTTTTTAAATTCGGGAAGATCTGAAATGCAGAGATTCGTCAAAATCTTGAATTCAAATTTTTTGAGGACTAAAGTACTTTCTCTATATTTCGTATATGAAAAAATAGAAATTACTATAATAGAACGAAGGACAAATTAAATAATCGTAATATATTTTGCAACCATTTAAAGGTGAAAATGATTGCTCCAAATGTATGGTAAAGTAACGACATTTGCTAGAAATAATATCTGTCATACTTAGAAGAATTTCCCAAATAAATAACTAAGGAGAGGGAGTGAGTCATTATGAGAATGACTAGAATTAACGCTGCTATTGTGGAAGAACGAAGATACCTCCATTTTCTCCTAACTAATGTTCATTGGCATTCATATTTTATCACACATATTATACACATTAGTATATTACATACACACATATATATAGTATATCTATATATATAACTTGTATTGAAGAAATAGTTGAATTTTTAAGCGCTTTTTATTCTTTAAAATTTCTTGCATATAGTCCAATTTTTTAGCTTTTTTTAAGATTCTTTGTTCAAGCCGTGGTGGGTGTAGTACATCGAACTGAGTATATAAGCAGAATAGATGAAAAAGCAGGCGTGAGAAAGAATTTAGATCTTCCTTAATTTTAGAAAAAATGTGCAGTGCTGAACTTTTTAATCCCGCGGGATAATTAAAAGCCTGCGCAACTGCGAAGTCAAAGTTACAGTGACGACAAAGTTCAAGCAATGAGGAAATCATTTAAAAGGCATAACTAATTCGAAAATATTACACATTCATACACAAACAAACACTGTACTGTATTGTATAGAACATTGCACTTTATTTATTTATTTTCATTCATTTTGTAATTTTCAGTGAATAAATATTGTTAAAAAAACGACTTCCAAGTGTATTGAGTTTTCAAATATTTCGAATTGAGATTAGCAATTTATTTACTGGCGAGACTTAGTTATAAGTCCCATCAGTTTTCTCATGGTACCTTATTAAACATTTTGAAATCTGTTGGCACTTGAAGTCCTCTTTTATGAAATTCGTTTTCCAATTACGTACTTGTGAGCAGCAAAAGATTATTTTTCTTCGATTGCTTGTTTCCATAGGAAGATGTGAAACGTGCGCATCTAGGAAAGTTGAATCAAGACAGCATTCAAAGTGTTCAGAATGTGATATATTACATTGTGTAAAATACAGAAAAAAAAAATCTTTGAATATCACAAGAAATTGTAGCAATAAAAGTAATCTTCTTTCTGAATAAAAGAAAATGTAATAAATAAATAAATATTGGCTTTTTATCCTCTATTAAATATTTTTATATCGCTCATAGAACCATTTGATAAATTTATTATTTAACTTTTTGTATCTTTCCAATTACTGTTAAATTCAAATATTACCAAATAATATAATATTATTATTACAAAAATAGTGCTTTTATAAAGTCTTGCTTCGATGTCCAAAATTTTTTTCAATCACCTTGATGACGATTTTCAATGAAGATTGTGCTTTAGGTTGTTTATTTGCACCTAAATGAAGTGTTGTAACCAGCAGGAGTAATGTTCAAAAAGCTTCCCGCATTCTCTCTAATAAAAGTGTTTTCTCAGAGACCGCCTTGCATGGCATTGGCGTGCAGTACTTACAAAATATTAATATTTGGCATGAGTTAGATTTTCTGCTGAATCTTTCATGCCATCCTTGGCGAGATTTTGGCGATTAATCTCCGGCATGCGGTTAAACGTATCCAAAAATCGAATTTGTGTTTTAGAGCCCTTTTAATACCGATTGAAACAAAAATTTGACACAGAACTACTCTTGCAAATACAAAATTCAGTATCAAATTTGACATATTTCAGTAGCTGAATTTTTGAGTAATCACGTTTACAAGTTTTTGAAAGCACAGACCGACAAATAGTCAATCTCTTGTTGGATTTGGCAAACGATTTGAAAAGTGTCTACATTGTGGATGGCATCTTGCTCTCTTTGTTTTGTAGTTATTATGTTAACTTACATTCGAACATTTGGAGGGAAAATTTCCACCAAACGGATTTTGCACAAAATTTGATAAAAATTTACAAATTTTGTATAAAGACCTCATACCAAACTTCATCATTCTAGCTCAAAGCATTTTTGAGTTATCTTTGTCATAGACTAACATACAAATATTTTCTAGAAATTTGTTTTTCGAATTCAGGGAGCTCTAAAACGGGGAGATTTGTTAAAATTTCGAATTCCAATGTTTTGACTATTACTATACTACATATACGAGAAAGTAAAAAGATAGCACAAACTTCAAAATCTTTTAGGAAATTCATTAAATAAAGGTCAAAAACTTTTTTGATTGAATCGCTCCAAATTATGAAAATCAGACTACCTATCAGAATATATTTATAATTCGTCTGTTTAACTCTTTGTTTCACGTATTGAGCTTCCTGAAAAAAATAAGTTCACACGTACGAATAGTATAGCAATAAATAAATAAACAGGAAGACGAAATGGCTTATACGTAGCCATGCATCACATCTTGGGTTATTTCTCATGTGTTCTAGTAAGTAGAAAATTTATACGATACGCCACATACTAGAATTTCAAAAGAAAGTGGCTGCGCAGTTTATTAAGAATTAACTAAGCGAATTATAACTTCTGCATAACTTTGTTAGTAATCGGATGAAAGCATAAATGTGAATTTATGATTATTAAGCTGGGGTGCAACTGGCCATGATCGCCTGCCATGTGAAATGAATCGCAATTAGCGAGTAAAGCTAGCTGCATTAACCTAGAGAAATGTATTCGTGTTCCACTTGTTAAGCCTAAAATCATTGTACTGAAAATTGAATTATTTAACCAGAAATATAGGAAAGAAGTTTTTTTTCCCCTTCTCATTTATAAAAGAAAAGAACGGCGTTCTTTGGAATTTTTAAATCAGCAGTTCTTAACATTTTACTTTATGGAAATCAAGTTTTCATGTAAATTTTAATTTTTTTTACTTATTTCATAAACTATGGAATTTTAAATACGTTATATCCTAATGTATTAATTACTTATGTGCATTAACCTCTTTTGAAGGAAAGAGATTATATATTTTTTATTAAGTTCGTTTTATAACAGAATTTAATAATTTTAGTTGCAAAAATTAGTCATTTCTTTTATTTTTATTTTTGTTTATTTATTTATTTTGTGCACGTAAGGTACTAGAAAGAACAATTGTAAGCGCCAAATAATTCGACTACAAAATGTTGGTGAATATCTAGATTTAGATCATTTTGAGTACAAAATAAATGCATTTCTATAATAATCTATGAAAGTGACGACTCAAAAATGCAGCAATATAGATGAAATTTGATATGCAGGTTTCACATAAAAATTGTAAAAACCTTTCTCATTGTACGATCACGTTTTATAATCTCCATAATAGAGCAATCTTGAAGAAACTAAAAATCTCGAGTCCTAATACAGATAATGTAAAAATTCCTTGATTTTCGAGAACTTTCGAAAATTCGGTTTTGCCACCAAATGTTTGCTAAAGCTGGAAGCTATGAATCTGGCATCCATTCAGCAGCCGTAAAAATATCTGTATATATTATTAAGTTTAGAATTCCTGTCAGAGACATTATAAATGTACCTACTGATATTTAAAATTGACTTATTTTATTGTTATTTAAATCTTTTTCATTGCAGATTCCTGATTTAAGTATCAGGAATAGTCTACCCGAAACTTTCTCGCATTCTGTCTGATAGAGATGCTATCCCTCCTATGCTCGCCACATAAAACCAGGAATGCTCTCATTTTTATTTTCATAGTTTCACACATGAGAATTATGTGCCCCGTAAAGAAAACTGTATTTTTATATTAGCTGCACAGCATTGACGATCAACAGTTACAAAATATCAAAATTTCGCTGAATCTAGTATTTTTACTAACTCTAGCATGCGATGTTTAGTACTTTAATTGCTGGCATACGATTAATATTCTTGCATCAAAAAATCGAATATGTATTTTAAACGTCCTTTTTTTTCCGACCGTCATTGAAACCCAAATTTGACATAGAATTAGAATTGAAGGGTTTGCTGCAAAAAGGATATAGCTCCAACTTAAGGGAATTTGAAGTTACATGCACTATCATGTGTTAAAATAAAAAATTGTTCATTTGGTTCCAGAAAGATATAGCCCCAGTCGTTAATTCTCGCGTTGCTCAAGCGATGGAATTGTTTGTTTCATTAGTTTGTTGCAATATAGAGGTAGCTCCTGGAGCCACCGCCATTTTCTCCCATCGATCGTGCCTTCGGAAACAAAGAAACATGTACAACGAAAGTAGAAGAGTTTTTCTACCGTGTGAGTATATTGGTATCAGAGAGAAGACAAGTGAAAAGTTTGTTGTTACTAGTTATCCAAGGAATGATCTTCAACTTCGTTGTTCTGTTAAAAGGTTTCTTGCTGAAAACTCCTTACATTATTTCTAATGGTAACAAAAATATTTTATAACGAAATGTAGAGATTTTGCTTATGAAAACTCCCAATTAATACTGGAAACATATTATGTAAAGAAAATTTTGGACTGCTAAAAAGCCAGTAAGAATTTTCAACATCCAAAATATTACTCCGTTAACCCTCTCGATTCCAGCGGGGCGGTTTGGGGCGGTTTGAGAATTTGCCCTATAATATCCACGTGGGTCGGTTTGGGGCGGCTGTTAGCCGTTTTAGGGGAGATGTGTATTAAAAGAGGCTCCTCTACTGAACACTCCAGGAGGTCCTCGTTATCTTCGATAATCGCGGCTTTTTCACAGTAGTTTCCCCTGTGCCTTAGGGCGGTAGGGGTTGAGGAGGGATTCAGTAAATAGGTTGTTGGCGTACATTTTGTATTTTGAAAGGGTTTTAGTTTCTATTTTCACGTGTTGTTAGCTCAAAATTGGAGAGATTTTATGGCCATTTATAAAAGAAATTTTCCACTGAAGTTCTCTGGTAACGATGAATGATATATAAGGATACCGACACGTTGTTTATTTTTCGGACAAGCATCAGAAGCCCTTTTCAGTAGTAAGACTATTGTAATGATATAAAGACAAACCACTGCATTGACACTGCGGCCTATTCTCATCGCAGTTTTCTCACAAAATGGGTAGCGACAGTTGTTACTATGGAAGGAAGTCGTTTTACACTCCAAGCATCTTATTCTTTCATCAAAGGACTGTCGGAAATTCTGAGGCCGTGTACAAACTACCGCTTTTAAAATAGAATTAAAAGACAAAAAAAAAAGTGGGGGGGAGTATTCTTTATTGCCCTCTTTAAAGAGTGAGATAAGTTATATAAATACTGAGTTCCTTTTTAGAATGCCATTCTGAAAATTTCTCTTCAGTTGTGAATTGCTACTCTTTATTTTATGTACTGTGAATCGGGTGTTTGGATTATCAGAGTAATTTTTCTATTGAAACGCTTATTATTTCTTCATTATGAGTAAAAGAAATCGTGAACACACTGATGAAGAAATTAAAGCAATTTTACTTGATTCTGATGAAAGTGACAGTGATCTATCAGATGATGGTTGGCCAAAAAATGATACTTTAGCTGATCTCTCGTTTATTCTAAGCAAAGAAGCAGGAGATGAAACTAACGTCGGTCAGATGAACGAGAGAGAGAGAGATGAGGAGTCAAAAAATGTTATATAATGTACATATTATCAAAATGATTGCAAATGATTCCCTCATGTGTAAATGTGTGGAAAGTTAACATGAAGCTTTCGTTCAAAAATTTAACTTGTCTTAACAATACTATAGAAAACTTCACATAACATTTTAAAATCAGAAATTCAGCTTGAAAAATTCAACATGATAGTTCATACTAAAAAAGTAATATTTATGATTAATGTAATTTTAAATGTGTTAAATCTTCATATTTAGTTTATGAAGAATGTAATGTTTTAGTAAAATGTTCAGGCTGAAAACTGAAGGAATGTATTTTCGAAATATATTTCGCTGAGTAATTTTTCCCCCGCATTTTATTTCATAAATGTTTGTATTTCATTATTAAATGAAGTTTTAAAAATATGTTAACTCATCTATCGAAACAATTCGATAGATGAGATATATAAGATTTGACGTAATACATTCCCTTGGTTAGAAAAAAAATTTAATAGTTATATTTTAAAAGATTAGTAAAATGAGTGGCAAAATAAAGATATTTTTGGAATTTATATTTACCCTACATTCTTTTTCAATTATTTAATGTAAAAGCAAGAATGCGTAAGGTTTTAGGGAAAAAAATGTGAAAACTTTTTTAAAAATTTTTCTAAAACTTTTCTCTTAGTATCACTATCGTAAATGCAAAATAATATTTTATATTTAAAAATTCAATAAAAATAATTTTTATATTGAAAAAAAATGCTAAAGACAATAAAAAAAAATCTTAGCTGAGTGTTGAAAGAACATATTATTTTCGAAACATCTTTCAAAAAGAGCAATAACATTTTTTTATCCGATTGTTTTTATTTTGGTATTAAATGAAGATTTAATACATTATCTTGTTTATCACTGAAAAGCATTCACATCTATACTATGTTAAAAAATGAACTAATTGCATTGATATATATATAAGTATGTTTTACATTACTATTCAAAAAAATTTTACATGGTAATATATGACATATTATTTAATTTTGGCAACAAAAAAATGTAAAAGCCTATTGAGAATCAAATGAAACATAAAAATGTTTTTGAAATTGCTAGTAAAGCAAGTTTTTATTTAAATGGTTTGTAAGCCTAACATAAAACTTACAAAAAAAAAAAACTATTTTCTAAATTATAGAATAAATTTCAAATTTTTTGTAAAAAAAAAAATACCCCACAAAGATAATGAGCGAAACACTTCACACTAAAAAATATAAATACATTAGAATAAAACTCTTAAGCTGATGGAAACTGAATCTCGTTGTCGAAAACCGCAAGGCAATTATTCAAGGTAGAGCGTCGACAGTTTTATTACTTCAGAGTGAGGGGTTAAACTGCCCCTCAGCTAGGAAGAGTCTATATCTTTCAGAGCCACGCTGAAAAAGTCTGGATGTTAAAGGGAGTGCCACTTGAAAAGTGCTTGGATGTTAAAGAGTTAATGTTAAACGAGATTCAGCCATCTTACTCTCACTCCTTTCCACTTAAGAACGCAAAATGTAAAGATGTAATGGAACTCGCAAATGCGTCCCCAAAATGATATGTGGCTCTACGAAAGACTGCGGCCCGATGACGCAGCAGATGAGCTCGACTTTACAGAGGGGGCGTGTGATGATTAATGGGAATATAATTTTTTGTTTTTAAAGCCAAGTTGTATGTATATTTTGTTAGTTTACTTTAAATAAAATAATATAGTAAAATGCATTTTTATTGTGAAATGTTTTTATAGAGGTAGACAGATCATCTATTTGGATGCAAGAAAGAGGTAGCTCCAACATTCTAATATGTGCCACGTCATCTGAAAACATATTTTTGAGTGAAAATACTGTCATAATATGTAGGAACAATTAAGAAGATTGCTTAAAAGAAAAATCTTCACACAATTTGGAATTTAGAATTTTCAAACGTCTTTTACGGTTTTCTGCTAACTTGAATAATTGGAACTACCTCTTTTTTGCAGCAAACACTTCAATTGTAATCACAAGATCATTTATCAAATTTGTGGTTGTTGTTGCTTATCCTCAAAAGATCTGGCGTATGTCAGATCAGTTCCAGTAGTTTGTTGACCGTCAAGAAATCTTACTTTCAATCTTACTTACCAAATTTAATGTGTTTAAGTTGTTGCGTTTATATGTATGCGCAAATTGACAGACTGTCAACTCTTTGACAGATTTAGTTCAAACTTTGATACTTATCTACGTTTTAAATGCCACATCTATTTATCAAATTTTATCTACATACTTCTTTAAATTTTTTAGTTATAGTGTTTACTTATTTTTGGGCAACAGACTTCCTGCAAACAGATTTTATTGAAAATTTGAAAGATCTATATATTTGATGTAAAATTCCTATACCAAATTTCAACCTTCTCAAAGCGTTTTTGAATTGTCGTGATAGATATAATCCAAAACATGTGTTTCAGGAACTCATGGAAGATGTGGAGATACGTCAAAATCCTGCTTTCGATTTATTATTATTATTTTTTTTTTACCTTCACAATACTTTCTCTATCTATAGTTCACGTACAAGAAAGTAAAAATAAGCATAAAAAGAAATTTATTTCAAAAAGAAAATTTAGATTTACACAAATATTCTGGAAAACAACATGTAAAGTAAAAAATCTGGTCCACAAAGATAAAACACTGACTTTGTCAATATTTTTACCACCTCTGAGAATCATATTTATTTTGAATCAGTAATATCAGATCGAAAATTCTCCCCTAATCATTTTTCAGTTTCTTTTTTGCAACAAGAAAGGTTATCATCTCCATACAACTGTTATGGTTCAAAATTACAAAATATTGTTTAAACTTTTAGGCAATGTGAAAGCGAAAATGAAGTCAAATATTATCCAGAAAGTTATTTAGCAAAGCTAGTGGTAATAAACTTTCTCGCATATACCCTAATCGAGTGTTATTTCCATATAAAAATTGTGGACTTCGAACAAGATCGTTAAAGGCACGAGTGTTGTTTTTCTTAGTTCCACACAAATTCCTTTACGATTATTTTTTTATCATTTTAAAATTTAAATTTACGATTATTTTTGAAATTCTGCAATTTTATAAAACGTTCTCTGTCTAACAAAAAGTTCTTCAGATTTATGAAAAATTAATTCCATTATTTCAACTATATGATCACATTGAATTGTTGCAGACTTATTAAAAGTAAAGTTCGTCATTTTATAAAATATGAACTTTTATACCAGGAAGAAATTTCTTTCATAAATTAAATTTCGATCAAGGCGATAATAATTCAGATTATAAACTCTAATCCGAAGCGTCGTAACATAATAATGTTTAAGTATTTATTTGTCTACCTTATATTCGACAACAATTTAAAAAAACACGCGTGATGATTTTTGTATTAATTAATTTACATGTAATATGCCAGCCAAAAAATATATTGTAGCAAAAAGAAGATCTGCCTATAGTCAACGTGGCTTATAGATAAAGTAGAGCTTGCTACGCACGTGTAGGGTTCGAATTCCAGGGAAGCCACATTAATTTAAGGGTTGAACTTTAATTTGAATTTCTTATTATTCATTTGTTAATGTTCTAGAAGCTTCTAGAACTTTCTATAAACTTCTTTATAACTCTAGATTATTCTGTAAAGGTAATAAATTCTGAGTTCCATAATCAGTGAAGTCAGTTCTTCGCCTGAATGTTACGAGTTGCTTAAAGCTAATAAACTTGATATAGTGTTAGATTGTGACTTGTTATTCTTTGCATCTTCGTGATAAGTTTGGTGGAGGCGCTGGGTAAAAACCATTTAACCGTGGATTCGGTGATAGTACTAATTCAAGCCTTAGTTTAAGAGGATTACCTCCTGAATTTTGGCTGCATTTTCTAGAATCAAGAAAATGTACAAAAATGCCCGTAGTGACAGAAACGTAACCAACGGTATTTACGTCCGTATACCAACAACTAAGGAGCCCATCAATATTTCGGGGAGAATCTGGACAAGATCCTAGCAAATGGCTCAAAAAATAAGATAGAGTGGCTAAATTTAACAAATGGGACGACATCATGTGTTTAGAAAATGTTTACTTCTTCCTTAGCGGCACAGCAAAGCAGTGGTTTGTTAACCATGAGGACACCTTAAATTCTTGAGAAGCATTTAAAACTGGACTGGCTCAACTTTTCGTGTGATCATCAGAAATATAAGAAGAAAGCCGAGGAACAATTAAAGTATAGAGCTCAACGCGTGGGTGAGAGTACGCAGTCCTACATCCAAAGTATCTTAGCACTTTGCCAAGAGGTAAACCCCCTGATGCCAGTGAATGAAAAAGTTGCACACCTGATGAAAGGAGTGGCTGAAGACATCTATCAGGCGCAATTAGCAAGAGAGATCGCCACGACAGCCGATTTTATAAAATGGCGCGACTTCATCGAGGACATGAAGGAAAAGAGGATCGGAAGATGAAAATTCGAATCTTCCCAACGTGGTACTAATGACCGCTATGACGAAGAACGAAACCTAGTGTTCCTAATACGCAGGATTGTGCAGGAAAATGTCCAGCGGATGATTAAACCAAGAGAGCAACCTTCGGATGTAAATCCACAATCATTGAAAGAGATAGTACAACAGGAAGTTGAAAAAATTTTGGTGCTGTTTCTGCAAGACCAACGCACTACAAATTCATTTAAAAGTAGGGCTGTGTCTCATTTTTGCTAAATTTTGAAGTGCAACCAAATACAAATATTTTTAGACAATTTTCCATTTTTTTAAAGCATTTATCATAAATCATAAATTACACTATTGCAAAATTGTCTGAGTACTTTTTTTTTCGGAATGAAATGCATTGTTCTATTTTACATGGATTCCTATGGCGAAAAAAGTGTTTCGCCTAACTAGTAAGATTTCGGGAAAGAATTATGCTCATTCAATAAGGTTTTGTTGTATGAAGTTTCTAGGTTGATTTTGGCACTTTAAAAAATTAAGTTTGAAGAAAAAATAGTGTACACGATTTTTTTTTTTTTTTTTTTTTTTTTGCTTTAGATACTTACGATTTCTTTTATTTAATACTTGACGTAATAGTACACGTAAACACCTTAATTTCAACTGTTCCTAAAAACAGAAATTTAATATTTATTAAATACAGATAATGCTTAAGTAAATAATAAATTTCAAGGTGCCAGATGTAATGTGTGTTTAATAAAACACCAACATGCATGCAAATAAAGATTTTTTAAAAAAGATTATTTATTATTATATTTATTCTTGTAAGGAAATATTTCTTGATTCGTGCAGATTTTGTAATTCAGAGTTTGGATTTTGAGGTCTCATGATATGACAGTAATGGTTAACAAGAAAAACAATGCCCGAATTCTAGATACTACAAAGTAAAAACGAGGGCAAAAATGTATAGTTAGGAAATGCAAACGTAGAAGAAAGTGTCTGTTGACACGTTTTAAAAAGTAGGACTCTGTAACTAAGACGATAAAATCTATAATAATTCAAAGAAAATTAATAAACAAATTAAATGAAATAAAGTCTTATTCAATGAACTCTAATTAAATAAACGATATTTAATAAAGCATATAATAGGCCAATTGGTTACATTAAAAAATTAAAATTAGCGGAATATAAGACAAAATAAAGTCGAAAGAAACTGCAGCAATTTTAAAAGACGGCATTTAAAGATAAATTATTGGTTAAAAGCATTAAACGTTGCTCTTACTAAAAATTAAAAACAGAAGTGGAAATATTCGAAAGAACTTAGCTATAACGTAGGTAAAAGCTGTGATGTAATTAAGTGATAGATGTAATTAAAAAGTGAAATAAATTCAATATTTCTACTATTTTAATAATATGAAAGGAATTGTTACGGATCGTATTTAAATTTATTTGGAAAAATAGTTTTAAAAATTAGGAAAAGAAATTTAAAAAAAATTAGGATTGCTAAAATGAAAAGATCAGAAAAATAATATAAAAATTATCGTTAGAGAATTAGTTACAGAAATGAAATTGATGTAATTAAAAAAGATAATTTTCTAATTTTAATAATTTTTTTAACATTTTTTTTTGGTGTAAAAATAGATTTGTGCAATGTTCTGAAACCATTTAATAATAATAATAATAATAATAAAATAAAAACATTAAAAATTACTCACTTTTATTTCATCCTCTTCCTTTCCCCCTTTAGAAGGGGCATAACGATTTTTTAATACCGTAGTTGATCCTTGTTTATGATACATATATGTGCCAAATTTCATCGGAATCCGTCAAGGATTGTGGAAGAAAATAATCAAACAAATAATGCATTTAATTTCATATAATTAGATTAAAAAGTTTGCCTTCTGTTAATAGCCGTGGTTAAATATTCATCACTAAAATCATGCATTGTCATGAATACTATTTTTATATAAAAGACATTGATTCAGTGAACCATATTGTATCAGAACATTTCCAAAATTTTTAGGATATAAGTAATCCAAAAGAAATAAAATTCAAATAATTCGATAAATTGGTCAAAGGTCAAATGTTATCAAATTTAAAATTCCAATAATCATTTTTCATTATTCAAGAATTTCTAGTGAAACGTTTGGTTTGAATAACTTTTGGTAAGTCAATAAGAGACAATTTTTAAACAATTTTAATAAGACGTATGCAAAAATTTAAGTTCATACTAGGCAGGGAAATTTTTCTCTCTGATTTTTTAAAAATAAACTCGGACAACAAATTATAAATTCGAAAAAAAAAAATTAATATTTGCATTGCTTTTTCTCGGAATGAAACATAACTATCTCTTTTAAATTTTCTATACTCAAAACATCAGTCTTAAGAGTAAAATTTAATTACTAAAACTGTTTTGAATTATCGGTAAATAAAATATGTCAAGTCGACATGTCTTCATTTATTTTTAAATAATTCAGTGTCTTAAAAATTTATTAATCAGTGATCAGTGCCTTAAAAATTTATTAATCAGTGATCAGTGTCTTAAAAATTTATTAACATGCTTTTCAAATGTAGTGCTTATGCTAGGATATTTATTTTGAATTGCATTAAAATGTACATTCTTTATGATTATTTTAGTCAGTTTTCCAACTACACACATAAAAAGAAATAAACAATCAAAAAAATTTTATGAATAAATTCATAATCCTGAATACCAGAAATTCTCCACGGAAACAAAATAAAATATCTTTCCATTTACTATTCTCTGTGAAAGAAATAAAAAGAAGTAAAGAAAAGAAAAACATTTCTTTGTGAACACAGATATTTTACGCGGGAATTTGTAAAACGAGCATTTTCTTCCTGAATCGAATGAAAAATAAAATACAGCGAGTGTTGCAAATTATATTCCTAAGACATTTGGTCTTGTACTCGGTTTTCAATTTGGACTGGAACATCACCATTTTAAAACTGAAACCAAAACAGAAACTTCCGCGGGATTTATGAATGCGTTTTGATGGCAGCAGATATCTTTTTCATTTACCAGCTGTTTCCTGATTTGAAGGAACCGCTTCATCTGTCAACGACACGCTTACTTAGGCGTTTCTGCTGCCACTTTTTCGGCACTTTTCATTGGCCGCAAAGCAGTGACGTCAGGTAAAAGCAGATGGAAGCATGAGCTCCGTATGGGGTAAGTGGGAAATGAAAATGACACAAGATTTAGGAACTCGGTTTTTTGAAAATAAAGTGATGAAGTTGCGCAGTTAAAGATTATTTTTGTCATAAGAATTTTTTTTTTTTATATTTGGTTTACAAACGAAAAAAAATGATATAATTTAGCAAATTAACTGTATAAAATAAAACTTAAATTGTAAGTTGTAAAAAAATAGATGATGCAATAAAATTTTAGGAACTGTTCAAAATTAAAAGTTTAATAAATTTGACTTATATTTGTTTTGTATATTATTGTTATCTATTCGTTATGTAATGTCCGTAATTTTAATTTTGTTTAGTAATACGAATTTTATTAAATCTTCGCTCAATGAAACCTTAATTTTAATTGATTCTTATAGCTAATTTTGTTGAAAAATTACTAATATTCGAACGAAGGATTAATTTTAATTGATTCTCATAGTTAATTTTATTGAAGAATTACTAATATTCAATTTTTCTAATTTCAAAATTGTGCCATAAATACGAATATCTATAATAATCAATAAAAATCTAAACAGATTTTAAATGGATTCACATCTTTATGAGATTTCAAATAATTAAATAAACTATACTGCAAATAGCAACTATTATGCACATAGAATTTTATCTGAAATATATAATTTAAATTTAAATTTTATGGTATTTATATATTGTTTTGTAATTGATATAGAAATACATGAAATAACATTAATTATCCCATTACTTAATGGTATTAAAAAAACTAGTTACTGAGTGATTATTTTTATTTGTTCATAAGATCGTTTATTGATAGGAAATATATTTTTGGAAACGAAAGGATGCAAGCATTAGATAATCACAGCTTACATTTAAGGAAAAATAAGTCCTTTAGACACTTTTTTACTTTCTCATAAACGTAGTATAGAGAAAGTATAGTAATCGTCAAAAAATTCGAGCACGAGATTTTGACGAATCTCCGCGTTTTAGACATCCCTGTGCTCGAAAAACACTTTTTTGGAAAATGTCCGTCTGTCTGTCTGTAACTTTCAGCTAGACGGTTGAAATTTGGTTTTTACGTTAAATTTGCAGATTTCAGTCAAATGTTGTGTAAAATCTGTTTAGAGGAAATCAGTATATGTCAGGCTGTTCGAATATAAGTTAACATGATAATTAACAAAATGATGAGAGCTGGATAGATGCACAGATTTAAAATCTATAGAGTAGATACATATCAAATTTTCCCTCAAATCCAACAACGGGTTGTCTGCCTGTCGGTCTGTAATTTCAAAACATGTAAACGCAATAATTTAGATCATATTTAGTATATCAAATTTTGTAAGGGAATATATCAAATTTAATAATCAAATTACTTAAATATATCAAATTTGGTACCGGATTTTGTGATTACAAGTGCAGTTTGGTACTCAGATTTAACATCTATACTGTAGACGCCAGTCAAATGTATACAGTAGGATATGGCTTGATTGTCTGTCGGTCTGTACTTTCAGAAACATGTAAACGCAATAACTTCAAAAATCAATGACTTAAATATATGGAATTTGGTGTGGGATTTTGTGACTACAAGTGCAGTTTTGTGCCAAATTTTTCTTTCAATCGGTTGAGCAAAAACACGTGTGAAACCGAAATTCGATTTTTAATACTATTAACGCATGCCAGGGATTGATAACTCGCTAATGACTACATGATTCAGTAAAAATGTTAAATTCATACCAAAAAATATTTCTGCCATGACAAGTTAATTAGAGAATAAGCGAGACAGTTTTAGGGAGACCACTGCCGCTGGTTTTATTTATTTGCTTATTATAGCTTTACTTATTATGTAACAATTATTATTATTTTAACTAAGAAGTGCAAAGAGAAAGTTTTACTAAACGGAAAATCTTGTCAGATGGTTAAAAAAAATCCGATTGATCCGAGAATGGGAAACGAAACGTAAACACTCCATACGAGCCTCTCAAACAACGGTTGGTTTCCCTCTCACCTTCTCTTTTTACCCCCATTATTACTTCCCGTCTTTCTACCTGGTTACCAATAGCGACCAGTTCCACAGCTGACTTCGAAGTGACAACACACACCTGGACCGCCGTTCGTATGCGGTATTTTCGACGACTCCACATGGTCAATATCGATTGAAGTCACTTCCGAAAATCTTGTTTTTTTTTTTTAATTTTCCGGTCATTGATAACCGTGAAAACAAATCGAACGATCCAGGTAGATGAGTGAAATCAGATAAATCATTTAACGAATTAAAATCTTTTTTTTTTTCAGCGGATAAATGTTCGTTGGATATCATAAAAATATGTTTCGTTGAAAATAAATCGTCTGATAGAAAAATCTGTGAAGAAGATTTCCGCTTATATTCTAGTTCTGTGATTTTTTTTTTTTTTTCTTTAAGCGAATGAAAATGTTGGAGCAGGATTATTCTATAAAACTTTTCTTCTTACAATTGAATGATTGGTTGTTCACGGATATTGTATTTTGAAAGAAGAATTTTAACGTCTCGAAAATCTAGAGAAAGAAGAAGAAAGGTTTGGAAATTTTGAATTTTGAGTATAAACTTCGTTTTTTCGCGGACCTAGCGCATTGTTGTGTATTGTTTAAACTGGAATGAATGAAGTTAACAGAACGTTTTGAAAATTTTAACCAGTGCACCGGTTCAGAGCTACCGGAAGATGTGATATGTGGAGCTAGGATGCAGAGATGTCCGCATGCGGTGTCACAGAAATGCAACAAACTTCGTGTGGATCTTTATATGGTGATTTAGAAGAATATTTGAATGAGGTGGAGAAACGGGCCCAGCGGACTTGTAATGACAGTGACGATGTGTACACACAATTGGCCCAGCGCGAAAAGGACCTCGTACTCGCGGCAGAGTTGGGGAAAGCCCTTCTCGAGAAAAATGAAGAAATCAGCAGAGCAAACGAAAGGCTGGCTGAGGAATACTCACATAAACTGGAGGTAAGGACTTTTTACTTTTATTATCACTTAAAATTTCAGTAAAATTAGAATGAAAAATAAAACTGTGAAAAAAAAAAACCCAGCGATTTTTGTCTAAATGTTGTAACGAAATAGTTCTGAGCTCTTATTTTTTGAGTCTAAATTTTTCATGTTGATTTCAAGCGTCCCCTCCTGCCACATTTTAATGAATTTTGCTACATTTTATTATTTTATCCAATGAACTTTGGAGTACAAAATAATAATTAAAGTATTTTCCTTGCGACTTAATTATTTTTGAAATCGAGCATTTTTTTCAAAGAATGTTTTTTTTTTAATTCCTTATTTGATATCAGTGCCTAATTTTTTAAATTTTATAATTCATTCTTCTAGATTTTTCTTCTTATTTTTGCGACACCGCTTATGTCCTTCTAAAGGGCCAAACTGCAGGTCGTGAAAATAATTGTGTAATATATTATGCATTTGTTTTATTGAAAATGGAATATGGAATTATATTTTATGGTCTCTTTGCAACTGTAATCTCTTTATAAAAAATTTAACTATAAAATAATTCGGCCAGTAATGAAAATGCAATTTAAATAGTAATACATTGCAGAAATATTTTTTTTCTTTTTTTGTATGATTAGAACTATTATCGAGAGTTAATTCCTTGCTAAAATGTAAAAGCACTTTGAAAGTTATTTCATTTAACGGAATTTATAGCACTCTTTAAAAATGTTTTATGAGATTAAAAATAAATAGTAAAAAAAAAAAAAAAAATTTTATTGCATTTTTTTATTGCACTTGTTGTAGAAATGACAATAATATTACTTTTTTTTTTATCTTATCTCAAAAACCCGTTTTGAGCACTAGACAGCATTGTTTACCTGATAACAAATATTATTATTGTAATCATTTGAACACTTAAAGCATTGAATTTTTGATTGAACTTCGCATTAAAAGCCAAAATATGATTATATATGCTATTCTTTTTTTTTAACGTTGATAAATTTGCTTTCGATTCCTTTTCATGAAATGGTTTGATTAATATATAATCAAATATTTGAAAATCTAATAATTAAATAAAAGAAATAAATCCAGAATTTTTTTAGAAGACAGCCATTTATGCTTATCATGCTACTTTTATGGAAGTTATACGGAGTTGAAGGAACATTTATGGTGTAGATCTCAAAATTTTCTTGAAATACAATTTACACTGTTTCTGAATTATTCTATTCAGAAAAAATGTATTAGTATTATCTGAAATGATAATATAAAAAATTAAAATGCATCATCATAGGAAAATGTTAAACACAATTTATGTTAGATACCAAACAAGTATTTATATGATTTATGCATATTAAATAATGTATGCTATAGTTATTTTCATTTTAATAATTATATTTAACATGCAGTATAGCAAGTAAATCGGAATACCGCAGAGAAAGTACATGCTTTGATTTAAATATTGAGAGGGAAAAAAGGTATACCAAAGAAATTGGGAATAAAAAAAAGATTAGTTTTCGAAATTCACGCTTTGAGCTTTAAATGAACAAAATCTAAAAGCACTTTAAACTATTAAAATTTTTTAATTTGGTCTGTGTGTTAAATTTTACAATTATGTACAAAGAAATAAATTTTAAAACGAAAGGTATTTGAAATACAAGAATTTTCGGGCACTTTTATACAAATATTTTCCGTTTTGTACTCCAGAATTGATGTGAATAAGATGACGATTGTATTAATGTTTGCTTTCTAAAATTGTTATCAAATTGCTAATTCATGTTTTAAATGAAATTTTTAGTATTAAATGTAATCCATAGTCTCGCGATAAACGTTATAAATTAATGCACCTTAGATCTCAAAAAATAAAAGTAAGTCTATTCAAACTTATTTTTGAAAAAAAGATGATAATTATAATTAAATAGCAAATTAGCCGTTGTTAAGATTTCTTTTTTCTAAAAATAGCTTCCATACATTTAGCAAACATCCTCCTTTTCATTTATATTTTAATCCTTTTTATTCCATGTTCTATTAAATATGAATATTTTATGAATAATTTATTAATACCTTTATTATATGAGAAACAACACCCAAGAGAACAAAGTGCCTTTGTAACATTTTTCCATTCTGCGGTTTAATTTCTTAATAGCAAAAGGAATGATACATAACTGCATAAGGAGGACACGGTACTGACCTATGAATGTATTTTAACTATTAGCGAAAACGGAAATAGCAACGACTCTGACTCAGTAACTTTTATTGATTTGCTCAGCTTATTGAGGTCGTAGGTTTTCTTACACTGCATTAGTTTCATAACCTCCGCATAGTAAATAAAGCGTGACTTTCTGAATGAAAGCCTCACTTTGTTCACCATTAATTTCATATTTACTAAATTCATTTCAAATTTCTCAAGGACTAGGTATATTATTCATTCATATCAAAATTGTTTTTGCAATACTTGTGGCGAAATCAAATAGAAAGCTGAAAGCGTAGTGTTTGCCGAGAAAACAGCTTTTGGTAATTGCATATTATAGTCTTTTAAAGTTATCTTATTTTTAAAATAATCGCTTGTAGCAATGTGAAAAAAGTAAATTCAAAATTTTACTTTCTGATGCTCATCTTTTGCAGTATTTTTTTCTTCTGCTTGATTAGTTTATTCATCATTTTAAAATAAATTTTAAAGAGTAATTAGCTTTCTTTTCTTCATACAATAATGTCATGGTTGAATAATAGTTATTAAAATAATTATGAAGACGAAAGAAAAAAACTGAGTCCCGTTTTATGAAATAATACACATTGTTACTGGGGAATTTCCGACCAAGGCAATTGTCTAGGGCGGTTAAGATGAAGGTGGGTGCAGATTGATCGATTTATAGGATTCTATTAGCCTATTTGATAAATCAATAAAGTTCTTCAAAATACAATGAATTATAAAATATTAGAATAATATTAAAACTTTGCAAAACATAAATGATTTCATTATAGTCGTTTAAAGTTTTTTGATTTTAAAATAAACGCTTGAAGTAATGTAAGGAAAATGCATTCAAAATTTTACTTTGTTCTGTTCCTTTTTTTTATAAAGTGATTGATTAGTTTATCCAACATTTTAAAGTAAATGGGAAAGTGTAATTAACTTCCTTTTCTTTATTGAATAAATGTCATACAATAAGGCCTTTGGCCGAACAATAGCTATCAAAATAATTAAGATGACGAATGAAAATTTGAGTGATGTTATTTTATGAAATAATACACATCGTTACTGCGGGATTTTTGACTAAACAATTGTCCAGAGCGGCTGAGCTGAAGGTGGACGCAGGTTGATCTGTTAGAAGATTCTATTAGTCTGTTTGATAAATCAACAAAGTTGTACAAAATGCAATGAATTATAAAATATTAGAATAATATTAAAACTTTGTAAATCATAAATAGTTAGATTCCTCTCTAATGCACCACTTTCACCTACTTATAAACCCGCGACTATGCTTAAATAAAATTTTTCAAAAATATGGATCCCTCTTAGTCGTAGGTCATAATAAAAAGCATATATATCATCACAAAATTTCTTATAAAAAAATAAAATGTCTATTTTACATGTTAATTAAATTGAACGTTCATTAATTGAAACTTATTAAATTAAATAAGAAGACTGTAAAACTAAACTGAACTGTTTATTAATAGAAGAGAATCATGAAGTACACTGTCTGGAGCAGTAGATAGCCTAAATTCGGAACTACATATAATATTTCTTACAATATTTCCAAGGAAAAATATTTATCAGTAAACTTAACTCTATGAATAATAAATATGAACTAAACATTTTGACATTTGTATTCCAGAATCCAAAGCAAATATATTTTGATTGAAGGCAACATTAACCATTTTTCTAATATAAGATTTGTATTAAAATATTTTGATGCCAAATCAGAACTTCCATAAAAGCCAATTTCTCTTACATCCCTCTCTTCTCGCCAAAGTTATTGCTCAGTCGCAAGTTCTTGGCTTTAAATAAGAGGGCTCCATGTCTGAAACCCTGTTCTTCCGAAAATTTGACTTATACATCAAATTTGGTGTAAAAAGCTAGGCGTCTTCTCGCTGATTCAGATATGAGGTTTGAGAGAAAAATGAAGTTCATATATTGCGTTTGTCGTAACGTCATCTGATCATGGTTCAGAATTTCGAGACCGATCTCAGCAAATATAGCTCTTATGTTATTCTAAAATGGCCTGCTAATATGAGGAAAACCGATTATTGTTTGTTTGACTTATTTTGGGCTTATTATTGTGGTTGTTATATTTTTCAAAAACTTTAATTTTCCGATTTTTTAATGTTTTTTTTATATACATAAAAATAAGAATTGTAACTTAAATGAAGCATTTTGTTTGTTTGTATAAAATTTATTGAATCATCTGATCATGGTTCAGAATTTCGAGATCATTCTCAGCAAATATAGCTCCCATGTTACACTAAAATTGATACTCTAATATGACGATAATCAATTATTGTTTGTTTGACTCGCATTTTGGACTTATTACCGTGGTTGTTATATTTTCAAGGATCTTTAATTTTTCGGTTGTTTCCAGGGTTTATTTTTATAAGAATAAGAATTGTAACTTAAATGAAGCATTTTGTTTGTCTGTATAAAATTTATGGAATCATCTGATCATGGTTTAGAATTCCGAGACCAATCTCAGCAAATATAGTTCCTGTGTTTCTCCAAAATGGCATGCTAATATGACGAAAATCTATTATTGTTGTTTGACTTATTTTAGGCTTTTTATCGTGGTTGTTATATTTTCAAGAATGTTTAATTTTCTGATTGTTTTCAACGTTTTTTTTTAAAAAAAAAAATAAGAATTATAACTTGAATGAAGCATATCGTTTGTTTGTATAAAATTTATTGAACTGTAGGTAAATTTACAGTTTAAAAATATTTCTTAGTGTCAATTAGCGTTTTTCACTGAGTATTGCAATGAATGAATAATGAAAAAAATGGAAGTACGCCACTAGATTTCCCGTTAATGTATTCTTTTTTCTCTAGATAGCAGGAAGTGACTTAATTTCGGAAATAAATCGAGCCAAATTAAGTCACTTTCTACTTCCTCCCAATCAGTTTTAATTAATTTGAGTTTGACCATTTTTAAATGGAGAAAGCGAAAGTGAACTACTGCTTCTTTTTTTGTGTTTATACGCTTTACGTGAACAGAAAAACAGATTGTTGTGCAAAAAAGTATAAGATAAAGGAAAATAAGAAAGAAACTTTAAGTTCATTAGTCTTGCATCACTGCGCATGACCGCAACCAATATTTGTTAATTAAACTTGTAGGTTGGTGAGTCGTTCCGATATCTGTTTCTGTATAAAATATATGCAAAAGGGAAAGTTAATAAAAAAAAACCGAATCACAATTAATGGACTCATAAGCAAAAACGATATCACTGCTTTGCACAAGAGTTTTATTTGGGAATAAATGGCAACACTTATAGGTTTTTTTTTGTTCTTCGCATGTGATCGTGAGAAAATGAAATGTAACTAATAATTATTTGAACAAATTGCGTTTTAATGACGATGATACATATCGAAAGTAGCGATGATTGCTGTATAACAAAAACGAGGAAACTAATTTTTTTTTAAAGTATCTTTCTCACAAGTGGAATCCTAGAAAGCTTTGTAATGTTTCAAATTTTCACAGACGAACTCAAAGGAAGAAAAGTCAAAGTTGATTCTATTTTTATCTTACTATCCAGTTATTCGTAGTCTTTACATAGTAATTAATTTTTGAAAGAAAGCTTTAAAGCACAATTGCATACATTTATTGCTTAAGATATTTCAAGCTTTTAAATTTTATTATCAAGTGTTACAGACATTTTTATTTTTAATTTTTATGGCATCTTTTATTAATTTTGTTTTGTTTTGAAAGGTCGTTGAAACTTATAAGAGCAAATAAGACATATTAGTCAAACTTTAAGAGTATATCTTCTATTTTAGTCAACCTTGAATAAGCCAGTCATACTAGTGCAACTTCAAAAGTATGTCTGCCACAGACTTTAAGAACAGGTCAGCTATATTAATCAAATTTTGAGAGTAAGCCAGCCATTCTTGTCGAACTTCAAGAGCATACCTACCATACTAGTTAAACTTTAAAAGCAGGTCAACCATGCTAGTCAAACTTTAAAAGCAGATTTACCATTATAATCAGACTTTAAAAGCAAGCAAAGGACGAGTCATTTTTGAAATAGAATATGGTAGAAAACACACACACAAAAATATCAGATTAGTGCAGCGTAGAGTTAATTGAATATCATCTACCAATAGCAAAACAACTAACTTTTAAGAATGTTGTATTACAAGACCCAGTATGACAGTTACGAAATGGTAATTAGAATAACAAGTGTGAGGAGTACTTGAAGTAAGTGTTCGAAGTACTAGATATCTGAAGCAACACACGCTTCGCATCTTGCTATTCATACAAAAAAGGATTACTACTGACCAATAGTGGATTTCTGACTAAGCAAACTAGGCTGTTGCCTATAGCCGCAAGATTAAGGCAGGCCGCAGAGAGACCAACTAAAAAAACATTAGCAGCCTGTTTCCATGTGCATTTGTAAAAAAATTACAAATTATATGAATTATAAAATATTAGAATAAAATTAACGTTTTGCGTAAAATAATTGGTCAGTTTTCATATGTTTCATTGCGTTTATTTTTTATTACATTATTTATAAAACAGCTATCATCTACTTAATACTCAAATGTGGATGTCATGTAATAATAATAAAAAAAAGTAACGGAAACATTTCGGCAAATGTATTGAAAGAATTCAACAAAAAATAAATCATTAAGAGGATGTCAAGTTAAAAAAAAGTGTTGAAATATGAAAATAAATTTACCAATTTATTAAAAAAGCTCATGATAAATACGCACTTCCTAGGACTAAATAGTACCTAAATGTGCCTATAGGCTTAATTCAAATTAAAAGCCATTTGCTTATATTTAGGTTGTTTATAAGGCAATGACGTAACGACAGTGCGACAAAAGATTATTGAAGACCCAATAATCAGTTTTAGGGTATTCCATGTAGATAAAGCAATGATAAATTTATGCCGCTTTTTCAATCAAATATAATGAGGACGCGAAAAATGTATAGGTACGCTGCTACTTCACTTTCAATATTTAAGGCTCTATAGATCCTGGCTATTTGAAGGGAAAACACCGTCCTTTTTCCAAATAGTTTTTCTTTACGAACATTTCAAATACAGATATTTCTATAGAAAACGTGTAGAATTTCGGACTTTCCTCAAATTTTTCGAGTTATTTTATTAAAATTTGAGCTGTAAAATATGCAATATGCTATAAAAAAGATCATACATGAAAACAAATGCATTATTGTATAAGCTGAATTCACAATCGCAACATATCCTTCTATTTTAAAAGATAAAATTCAGCATTGAAATTCGTCTTGAATCTACATAATGTATTTGAATAACGTCATCCTGCATGACAGCAAATATGTGGTTAACTGAAATTCATGCTTCTATAATGTCAACGCGGAATCCCCAGGAATATATTTTAAAAATATAGCTCGCTTTTATGCTCGTTTTTAAAATAATGAATAATGGATAAAATCTTTTACGAAATTCAGTCATAGTGCATATCATTATGCCAAAAAATTTATTAAAATCTGTACTTGAGGAATGATTGTTGATTTTATTGGAATGTATTAATTTATAAGGTATCATATATGAATAATATGACTAAACCTGCATATTTCTTTTTATTGATATTATAGATATAATCACTTTCTATATAAAATTAAACTGATTAAATATAGAAAAAAAATATACGCAATTATGAGAGATAGAGTGGATAAAAAGGACATTATTTGGATATATATATATATATATATATATATATATATATATATATAATCCGAAAAGTTATTAAGAATAATTCCTCTTGTAGTGTAAAAAATTGCCAATTTTGTTTTGATTTGAATAAGATATAAATATTAATTCTCCTGATTCTAAGACAATTTTTCCTGATTCTAGCTCCACTCAGATGCGCGACAGATTACAAATCTAGGACCTAACTTCTACTTTAAATAATTTTAAAAACGAATACTATTAAAGATGAAATCTGTCAAGAGTCAATCCTATCTTGAATTCTAAAATGAATCGTTATGGAGACAATCATCGTTAGAAAGCTCCATGATAATACTTGTATGGCAAAAGAATGAAATCGTTACATTGATTAATCATTTGAGAAAGTGATTTGAGTTTAGCAACAAATTAACATCCTACATTCCTTGAGTCAAGCCTAAAGTTCTATTGTTCTAAAAATAAATTGTTTTTATCGCTGACCTCTGATCATTTGTCAAGTCCGATCCGACCACGCACATCCAAATATTGCTATCGTGTTTTGACAAGGCTCAACCTTGCAATGAATTAAGCCTACTCACATTTTTTTCCAAGGTTCATTGACTGATTTATGAATATGAATGATTAACTTCTTAATTTTGGTACATCAAGGCTGCTGTGTTACCTTCCTTTGAAGCTGATATTCAACACAATTGAAGATCCAATTTCCGGACATGTTACAGTGAAAAAGAAAATTCTTTGTGTCAATGCCTCTGGTACATTGTTAGGCTTTGATGTTATTATGAAAATGGAAATGAGATCATTTGGTTTTTATTATATTATTTAATGTTCTTTTATGTTTGGTTAAGGAAATTTAAGTACGTGTCTTTGTAGGACATTTTGTATTAGGTTGCAGAGAAAAAAATATGAGCGATATATGATAAATTTTTAATACAATGAATGTTAATGCTTTTCGTATTATTTCCTTTATCGAATCAATTTTTGAAAATATTTAATGAGACTTTATTATATCTGCAATAACTGATGTTTCATTAAACACGATCATAGCAAGTTTTTTTTGTTGTATCAGTCATATTCCAAATTAAATTTAAAAATGGTAATTTACTTTTGCTATCTACAAGAAAAAAAAAAGAAAAGAAAAGCCCACACCTTCATTTATTTATTTTCCATTAGCTCCAATTTTTTTTTGTTTCTTACCTTTCTGTTACACATTTCAAATCTAACCATAATGGCTTCGTTTTATGAGTAAGTTCTAAACTTAAGAGCTAGCAATTTCTTTTGTGGATATACTATTAGATATATTTTTGTAGTTATTCTTTAAGAAATTAAAGTTACTGCAGAGCTGTCTAATCATGAGATGATCCTTGATAACAGTATAAAAAAAGCTAAAGCAGTGGTGTGCTCAACTATCAAACGGAACTGCGATCCCCTTCATCTGTTAAAGATAAAGAAATTTATATATGGGCTAAATAACAAACTTTTATTGATTTTAAATAAAATCCCATTTGAGTAAATTTTGTAAGCGGCAATAATTATCTTTTCTGTAAATTAGTCATTTCTCTTATAAAAGCCTAAATTGGAGACCAAATTGGAAACTAAGACCCTATTGGTTCTATTGGGAGCCTTATTGGCCTAATTAGAAACTAAATAAAAAGAGACAAATATCTTTTTTTAGTTTCTTTTTACTTGCCAATATTGCATATTTATGCGGTATATAATTCATTTCGCTCATGTGCTACATTGCAATATATTCGAAATAAAAGTCTTTATTTACTATGAATATTATAATCTTTTCCCTTTTATTTTTAGTGCAGTATGGCCAAATGTGGCTCTTGTGCCAATAAATAATACAAACCAAGCCCTTTTATTTTTATATGCTATCTAATTTAACGCACACACACGCGCACGCACACACACACACGACTAGTGACTCCAACATGGCGTTCATACGCGATAGGTATTATAATAATCCTTCATTATTATCCATTTTATCTACCCTAGTCCCATACATTTTTTTGAGCCCCCAGGTAATGAGGATTCTACGCCCCTACGTTCAACGCCTTCAGTTACAAAACGGAAGAAATGGGCTGTGCCTCACGTAGCGGAATAACATTTTGTAATCCATTACAATTAGATGATTGCTTTCTTTGAAAAACTTCTTCTCTGTCATTCTTTTATAGCATACAGTTTTTTTTTTCTCATTTTACTTTTTTTAATGTAGATAACTATATATCCATCCATTCATATATATATATGTATCAGTTTTGTTTTGTTTGAGGAATTGTTAGCCTCAGGTATCAAGGACGAGAAAATATCACTATCAAGAGTGAAACAGGTTTTGCTCATCTTCCTACTTTCCAGTCTCCTGAAAAACAATATAAGAGCGGTATTTCGATTCAAAGGTCAGACGTCTGTTTGAACGGAAATTCAGACGACAGTTAGATTCGCAGATTTGGTAATGAAATAGATTTTGAACTATTTGCTGCTTGGTTTTTAAATTAGCTCGTTATTTTTTTTATTAATCTAGTTTATCTGAGATAATGAGATCATTAATAAGGATAAATCGTTTAATGTTATTTAGTTTTGAAAACTGCATTCTAATTTACTGGATTTCTGGATGAAGACTTTATTAGCAAGACACAAGATTTACTTTCCAATTTAAAGATTATCACTATAACCTTTTTATTAATGAAGTCTATCAGATTTTGATTTTGTGAAATATTAAGTTTTCTTTATCAAAAGTTTTTGTGCATTTTGGAAAAAAAAGAAAGAAAGGGAAGGGGGATTTACTGCATATGCAAACAGTAGTAATATGTTTCCTATGCACAACAGAAAAAAATTTGCGATAACTCTTCGAAATACACTGCATGCCACATTTCATGATGTTTTGTCTTAAAGCATACTGAAGAACATTAATTGGATGAAGAAGATTGCGAATTCTATTCTCTGGCTATTGTCTCTTAAATAACATTATACAAAAACTGGAAGATCGCTTTGCAAAGAATAATTCACTTCATTCGGTATGGCTGTTGGAGAATTTCTGGCTTTTCCTCCAAGTGAAATTCCAATATGAGTTAGTTGCCCTTGATATTTCTCCACCAATATATATAAGAGCTAAGCTTGACTTCTACCTCACATGATATCTGTGCTGTCCAAGGTTACTTTGACCAATAAAAGACGCCACAATCTCTCATAACAGAGTTAGATGCGTTAGACTAAATCACTACAGCTATGTCGTAGTGAGTGTAAGTAGCATTTGGGGCATAATATGTTGTTTTCGCTTTTAATCATTATCAATGAGTTAGCAAGAGTAAATGGCATCTGAGGCATTGTATTGTTGTTTTTTCATCCCTATTACTTTTGACTTTATAAAGTAGTATTATAGACTTTAATGCTATTATTATTAATCGAAGTAGCATTATTGACTTTATAAATCTGCTAATATTTTGTCTCAATAGCATTATCTCAGAATGCGCCGGGAATCTATGCTCCCTTGTTAATTTCTCTCTATGCCTCTGCGTCACAACTTTTATTATAACACGACTTTCCGATATTATTATTTCCACATTATAAGGCATAATACAATTAAATATTAGATAGTACTTTATTCGTCACCCTATTTTAATAATGCTGAAATGAATTGGTTTCGCCTATATAGCTTAAATACACGATTAATATGACTTTCTGATATTATGATTTCCGCATAATAAGGTATAATAAAATTGAACATTCTTTATCTAATACAAATTTGATTCATCACCTTGTTTCGATTGACCGAAAGAATTGGTTTCACTTTTACAGATTAAATACATAGTTAATACAGAATGCATTAATCATGCGATATAAAGGTTGAAAACGTATTATCTATTGCGAAAAGCTAATTGCGTATGCTTTCTTAGTACAAATATTAAGTCTTCAGATCTCATTAGTGCAAGTTTGGTTTGATATTAACTTCCTGTTTTAAAGCAACACTAGGATTATTTTGGGACGGATTACGTAATTTTTAACCGCAGACAGATGACTAGGACGACACCTGAGCTGGCACTTCCTCTCCAAACTTCCACACCACACCAGTGGGGGGAGGTGCATCAGACCCGTTTATCTAACGGTTCTTCGGCGGAATCGGATCCTCCGGTTCTGAAGCCGTGACTTTACCACCAGGCCACAGCGGCTCTTCATTGGCGCAAAGGTGTTCTTTGAAATTATTTAAAACCAATTCTTAAATTAAATCTCATGATCCATTATGTTTAATATATTTTTAATTTAATAATTTCTACCTACATATGGCTTCGCAGCAATAAAATGTTTGATTGCTTAATTTACGAACTTGGGAATTATGTACATATATAAAAATGGATAAATTCGTGCGCTGCAATTTACAGCACCAACAGCCATAAAATTCGGCACATATATATTCATAATGAATGATTATTTATGAATGAATTGTTTTGTGTCCTGAAAAATACATTAAAAATACACATAATGACAATTTAAATATAAAATATATGGCATCAAGCATCGAATTTGAAAACTAGCTGCAAATTTTCTTTCACTTATCTTATTTTCTTTAAAGATAATATATTTGCATAAACTCATAACCACTTATTTTTAATACTAACAATGAAATAAAAATTGCATACATAAAAATATTATTATGAATGCAATAATAATAAAAAATTAATAACAAATAATAATAACAAATCAAATTATTATTTTATTTATAAACAATATAGCGATATTATTATTTATGAATTATTAAAACCTGAGATTTAAAATTTATATGCATTAGAAGTAGGATAATACAAAATTAATTCTTGCGATAATATTATTACAAAGACTATCCATAGGATTACACAGATTATGTAAAATTTAAGTATCTAAGTTGTTTTCTGAGTGTTTTTCTGAGGAAATAGTTTAGCATCAGTACTTCTGCAACATTTAAAACGCTAAGTAATAAGCTAGTCTTCACAGTAATACTTTAAGTGGATCCTTTTTCAACATTATTGTAGTAAGCTGATTGCAATATTATGTATTTTTAGGAGATCTTACACCGTCATTCAGAAAAAGATTGCGCATCGTAAAGATTGGATTTTCTTTCCGGCATTCACTACTACTTTGGCAGATAATTTCCATAAAAATACTATTTATATTTACAAAATATGCTTGTAATTAAAATTAATTCTATTATTTTGGATTCATATCTTCATGAATAGAGATAAAAATTGTTTCTCAAACAATAATTAAATTTATTTCATCCTCTTCTTAAGTATTTATTGCTTATTGCCTTTAGATACGTTTTAAATAAAAGAGTTGCCTAATCGAAAAGTTTAAATTTGGGCTTTTAAAATTTACGATTGATAGTGGCTTTAGACGGTGATAAATTGCTTATGCAAAATAAATTGCTTATTTTACTTAGCTGTCAGTCATAAAGTAATTTCCATTTAAATTAACCAGCTTCATACCCACTATATTAGTAGTATTAAATAAAGCCCAAAGCCCAACAGGCTTTGAATTAATCATTTTTGTTGATAATCACTATAAAATAAAGCTCAAGTTTGAATTGTACTTCACAACAACAATAGAAAATTCTGATTAGTTAGTTAAGTGTGCAAAGTGGCGTTAATAATTGATGAAATCGCTTTAGGCGATAAAATTGAAGGCTCTGCCAAAGTTTTATCTTGTGATATGTCTTGAAACTGGAAATGAAGGGGAGGGGGGAGGGCATGTGACCTTCGATAACGTATCTAAGAATTATGAGCTTTCATATGAAATAAAAATTTGTGTGAGTAATAAAATGGTTAGAATTCGGGAATTCTACTGTGTTTTTTTCTCTCATTGAAAATGTACAATAAATTAAAGTTTTGGATGCAGAGCAAATGGAGGGCGGTGTGTGTGAGTGTAATGATATCTTAATCTAATTTAAATTTAATTAATTTCCGAAATCTTATCTTAATTTGGTCCATGTTAACTTCATTCTAAAATGTGCTATTATTTCCTGATACAGTTCCCACTTTATTTATTTAATTAATTGTACACGCGCTTACTTTTGCATTTTCTCACGCTCTGAGTGATGGGATAGAGATTTTTAAAGTTTGCAGCATTCTTTTAAAGATACCTAAAATTCCCTTACCTAAATCGACCCTTGACAAAGAAATCCCTATAAAAATATCATAGAAGAATGATCGAAGAGAAACATTTCTGTCTCTTTTCACTTTTGCTGTTGTGTCGCGATGTAGATTGACGTATTGCTTAACGCTTTTTATGTGTACATATTATGCCTCCCGGGATTGAATAAATTAAAGTTTTTAAATTTTTAAAAGTATCTTCTCTTCTGGGCGGCGAATCTGCTGAAACATTTTTACACACACACACACACACACACACACATAGACACACACTCGCGCGCGCGTGCATATATAAAATAAAAGGAAATATATAAAATGAAAGCTTCTTTTTAAAATTTTATAATCATAATTTTAAGTACTACTATTATTTTCGTCTTAAACATCTAACCAAAGAAGATAAATTTAAGTGGCCTGAATTTAAGAGAAGAGAACGGTTAAATGATGTTGAATTTCCAATTCATTCTTAAGAGTGAATTATAGCTCATAAGTCATACTAATGGGCAGACATACTTCCAATATTATTAAACAGGACAAACATATGATTAAACATTTTGACAAACACATGTAGCAATTTACAAATACTTCCATAAAGCAACCCTACTTGTATAAGTAATAGCATATAAACTATGTATAAGTGTTCATGGTAATGAAGTGTTAAATCGTTTTCGTAGAAAATGTGAAGTTCCACAACTATTAATCTTAAACCTAAAATTTATAGATGCACTCATGAATGGTGCGATTTCAGAATTATTATCATCCTTTTAAAAACACCACACCCTAATATAAAGTGTTACTATTAACTGGCCAAGTGCCGAGATGCTCTCGATTTCTAACTAAACACGACTCGCTTTCTTTCAGGCTTAAGATCGTTAATCTTATCTTCTTCTTATTTTAACTTCTAAGTCTTCTGGCGGCTTTAAGAGTCTTGTCTTCTAAATGGATTGTCTTAAGAAGTATGCAAATTCACAAGATGAGATTTTCAGTTACCAAGTGACCACAAACTGTATTGTCGATTTTTTTTTTTATTTCGAAACTCAAAATTTATTGATTTTGGGTCATTAGTATTAAGCCATCGGGAGCGAACCAACCTGAGAAAACATCTCAGCGTTGAAAAGAACCTAGGATATAAATGAAATGATAGTAAATATAATTACATTTACGTCCAGCGCCCATTAAATGGGGAATCTTACCAGAAAATAAAAGAAAATGTATAACTCTTAATTCAGACAATATGATTTTAAATATTTATACTAATGATACTAAAACGCATCAGAATAATGAGTAAACGTCGGTTATAAAATATTTTTAATTGATTAACTTGATTTGAGGTTTTATTTCTTTTGCGAAATGAGTGAGTTTATGTACTACAATCCAAAAAAATGTAAATCATGAAATATTTTATTAGTAGTTTGCCCTCATTAATTTAAGATTTCACTTGCGAATCGTAAACGACTTTTTGATGTATTATATGCCAGAAGGATATTTATGGTTTGAAGCATTTCACAGCAAGTTTTGCATTGCTAAATTCCTTTTAGTAATACGCTCGTAAAAACTTTCTTTTTATGGGTTGACATTCGATTTTTTTTAACCTATTTCTCATGAACTTTTATTTTCAGTGAGTTATTTAATTTTATCTTTAATGTTGGAAATAAGGAAAGGAATTTCAGATACGTTGATTTTATCACGCATTCAAAGATCGCTGGGTATTTCTGTCATTCCTACTTTTACGTTTGAGAAACGAATGATAATAAACATTTTATTTTCAAATTATGAAATACAGCCACTGAAATGTATTAATTTTTTTAATATTCAGTTCTGTTTATTGTTGTGTTGTATATTAAATAAGACGATTGAATTGGCTTGTCAAGGAGAAATGTGATATATACCTTGATAAATCTGAAACTTTAAAGACGGAGATAAACATTTTTTGATCAAATTAAAATTCTTTGTAAGAAAATATTTTTCTCCTTAAAAGAATTTCATGTATGATTTTCAATTAATTTTGTTATCTTATAAAAATGTCGAATTAAAAATTAATGCATAATATATCAGACAACGTAAAGAAAAAATAATAGTTTTAAATGCTGTAAATGGAATGTCGAACTTTGTTTTCGATCAAATAATATTAATTTCTTAATAATCAGAATATGTAATTAGAATATTTTTATCGTAATGCTTAGAAATTTTATGTAGAATAATTTGTTTTTTAAAAAATAAGAAAACTTTAGATTTAATTTTAATTTTTGGAATTTTATATTCGATAACATGATTAGAAAAATAACAGTGATAACAATTATTTGAACAATTTAACCATTTGAATTTATATATCATTTTATATCGTAATGCAGAAAATAGGAATTGATTGCTTTTACTCGGAATTTCATCAGATTTACGACTTTTAATATATTTATTTTTCATTTCTGTTTAATTAATTTATTTTTAATTAATTACTTTTTGATAATACCTCCTTTCTGATTATTGGCTTAATACCAATGAATAAAAAATATTTCTGGTAGCGATCCAAAATTATTAGATCTGTATCAAAATAACTGAATGGAACTTCAAAACAGGATGTTAGTTTAATTGAAATAAATTAGAGCTTGCTACCTTTACTCCTATTTAGATTACCACAGTAAAGTATTTTTTTTTTTGCCTGCTATTTTCCTTTCTTGTGTCTGCAAAATAAATAAATTAATAAATCTTTTCATATTTTAAGCAACATCATTATCATCTGTCATAATAATAAAGACAAACAACTGTATATGTTGGCTTTAGACAACAATGAAAACCATTGCTTCTTAAAAATTATTTACACCTATAACTCAAAAAAAGCTGAGAGTAAAGGCACTCTTTTACTATTATATTATAACATTACTGTACATTTTTTCACTGCTATGCTTCCAGCAGTCTGTCTGGTATAATTTGCGTCCGCATAGCTTGCAGTAATTATTAGAAGTGCTTAAAGAAAAGGAGCTAATTACTTTACATAAATCTTAGAAGAAACAAAAACAAGCATGTTGCAACCGTTAACCATTAACCTGAATTCTTTTACCGGTAATCACTTTTTAAACAAAAACCCAAAGCAACATTTCTATCAGCATTTCACGAAGTCAAGAATGAAATATGGTTATTCTTCAACAAGAAAAATTTGAAAGGATTCTGGAGAAACATTCGCCTCATTTCATTTGTAACAACCATTACTTTTGTTGTTAACAGCACTTGCACAAATGACCTGGTATTATTCTAGGGAAATGCGGGAAAGCCGATGATTATAACTCCATCTGTGGTTAATCTTCCGATGATAATGCTCGAATTTTCACACGGGAGATTAACAAACAATATGGATCAGGACAGAATGTAGAAATGGTTCTGAATACGAAAACATAACTCACAATGTGTTTGTTTTTTATGTTGCTTTATGAAGATTCTAATTTTTAAAATGAAAATGTGTAAGATGAAGGATTGAGATCTAAGTGGTTAATGCAGAGGCTATTTAATTTAATTAATTATGATTAATTGTATCTATCTAATAATTCCATAAGTCATAAGTAACTAGTACGCATGGGATAAAGATACATAAATGTAAGTATAAAATTTAATGTAATTAAACTAAAATTTAGAATATTTAATTGGTTTATTTTCAAATTGTTTTAGTTAGAACTTTAAAAAAAAAACCTTTTTTGCAATGATTATTTATTTCTTCATCTGAAACTGTGGTCGCTTCTAAAGTTTCGAGAAACTGGTTGTGGAGAAGGGCAAGGAGTGAATGATATCCTAGAAAGAAGTCAATAGAATAAATAAAAAAAGAATAAGAAACAAAAAGATATAGTTAATCGTTATATTTGTTCAGAAAAAGGAAAAAAAGGAAGAAAGAGATAAAAAAAAAGAATAAATGTATGGGGATATGGATTGACTCATCCACTTAAATGCTCAGAACTTCAAAAAAAAAACGCTATGGCATTTTCAACAAGAACAAGAATAGATGCATTTTAGACAAAAAAGAACAAAACAAGAAAAATTAACACAAGTAGAAGTAGTTCTTTCGAGTTGGGAAAGAAATATTAAATCCTTGCCGACTAGAATACATAGTGGATAGTGATACAGCAGTCCCCACAAATTATATATAAATGTAATTTAGTGCATTTAGATTTCAAATTATTACTTAAAATAAAAAATAATGTCATAATTCTAAGTAATTAATTTTAATATTTGCATAGCAATTACTTAATTAATATATGTAATTCAGCGCAACTAAATTGAAAATAATTGCTTTAAATAAAAGATAATGTCTTAATTCTAAATAATTAATTCTAAATACTGTAGAGGCATGTTTAAGTCTTAATAAACATAGATTTTTGAATAGATAGGCGAAAAAATAAATCATAGAGCTTCTGTGAGTGCAAACATTAAGGTTCAGAGAAAACATTAACTTATGATGATATCATGATTGTAAGTAATTAGTCTTAAATATTTAATAAGATGGCATATTTACGCCTCAATAAACACAGATAGTTGAATATGAAAATAATTGACAACAGCTAAAAGTGAGTCATAAATTATCTTTTGGATCAAACATCAGCAGTTCTTCGAGGGAGTACTGTATGTATTTTCCCTCCTTTTTTATTGGTATATATTGTTCTGTTCAAAAGTGTAATCAATCATTTCGAGAAAATATAATAATTATCCTTGACTTTTTAGACAAGTAATGCAAATAAAAATCATATTAAATTGAAGACGTATCACGATGTACAAATAATTTAAATTTCATATTTGGAGAATGGAAGATTCAATTAGGTATGCTCTTACACCAAAATATTCAAAAGTTTTATGGAATGGAAATTTAGAATGTTGAATTGTATAGTAGATGTCATTTGCTTTAAAATGGGTTCTAATCTAATAAATAGAATCTATATTAAATCTAAAAATTTAAAAACAATGGCATAATTAAATTAGCTAAAGAAGAAAAAAACTAGGAAAAAAAATCATAAATTATTTCTTTTTAAATTACTTTTATAATTTTTCTTTTAAGCGAAAACATTGCATAGATTAAGATTTATGTACATGTGAAATGAGGAAGGATATTTTTTCAATATAAAATATTTACTAATAAAATAAAAACAGGAAAATCAAAGGCATGCAATTTAAATACGGGACATTTTCTTAAATCAGAAAAAAAAAAAAAAAACGGAAATTATAATTGTACAGAATAATGCAAGGCCTTTTATGCATGGAGTAAAAACTGGAAATGCTGGCGTCCTGGCCTAGGGGTAGCGCGTCTTCCCGGTGAAGTAGGCGTTCCGGGTTCGAGTCCTGGTTCGGGCAGGGTTGTTCTCTACCTTGTGTTCTCTCTGTGAGGCGCGTAAATGAACCCCCCCTTCCCCTGTAAAAAGGGGTTGTGCAAGCGAGTGTGTGTGTGTACTATCTTCATTTGAGCTAGAAGTCAGACTTCTGCCCTCGGGTGCTCAGGGGTCTTTACCCTCAGAAGCTCCTGCGCAAAAATTTGGCTTAAGTAGGCACACGACAAAAAAAAGGTTGGAAATAACGAACAAGCTAATTTAACATTAGCGGTTTTAAAAGAATTCAATTCAGTTTATTTAATCATCGAGTTATTTAATGTTAAATGCTGAATAGTTAAGGATTAGTCCGAACTTTTTTTCAGTCCGGGACAAATAGCTAAAATTCGAAATTGTGTCGACTAATCCAAGATCTCGAGTAATTTATTGAAGAATACTTGCCTAGCACATCGCTTTGCTCTCAATTCGTTTTTAAAAAAATATTTCAAACATGCAAATTTAAAATTCTAATCAAATTCTTAACCGAAACAGGATTTTAAAGATATATTTTCCTGAATTGGAGAAATATCTCATTCATTTAAAATCGGCATCAGCTAAGAAACGTCGAATTGAACTTTTATCTCAAATGTTATCTCTTCAGAAGCTTCAATAAAGAAGAAAACTAAAAGATACTTGTCTAGCACATCACTTTGCTCTCAATTCGTTTTTTAAAAAGATATTTCAAAGAGGCAAATTTAAAATTCTAATCAAATTCTTTATCGAAACAGGATTTTAAAGATACATTTTCCTGAATTGGAGAAATATCTCACTCACTTAAAAATTGGCATCAGCTAAGAAACATCGAATTGTACTTTTATCTTAAATGTTATCTCTTCAGAAGCTTCAATAAAGAAGAAAACTAAAAGATAGCAAATGATTCAACAAATGAATGAAGTGATCCGTATTTACGCCTACTTCCTAAGGATTATGTGATTAAGCCGGAGATATTGATTCAACAAATTGCAATAAGGATTATTTTATTTATCGATACAAGTTCAGATGATAATATTTAAAGAATTGATTGAAAGAACTACAGACATTTTGATTTTTCACCTTGATATCTTTGCTTCGCTTGAAAAATCTTTCGCATATAATTCTCTCTTATGAGAATGATCTCTTTGCTCAAAGAAACAGAAAGGAAGTCATATTAGTTACAGTAAACAAGATAAAGAGGGCGGTGCAGGTGCTTTAGCATGAAACTTTAAACTCAGTGTTCATATTATTTAGGGATTTTTATTTGTAATTAAAATCCCTAATATCTCCCTTTAATTTTAATTGAATTTGAATTGAAATTTAAAGTAAAATGAACTTGTAACAAATATTACAATACAAAAGTAAGCGTCTTTGTATTAAAAAAGAAGACTCATACTTTGATTATTAAGGACAAAATTTATGTATTAATTTTTACCAGTTATTGACGTTTTTTTCTAAATTAGTAGGCTTATTCTATCTCTTTTTGTGAGACATTTTGAATTCTGAAGTTTTTAATGCTTAAACATTAGAAAGAATACTATATATATATATGTCTAAGTTGGGTCCTATTGTCTATGTTTTTGTAAGATTTCATCATTTAAAACAGATTTTATTAAAAAAGTAAAATAATATTTTATTTTTTAAATGTCACTATCATCGTAATTTTGAAGAAAATACTTCTTTCATCCAATAAATAAATAAACAGACGGAATTTAAAGCGAAGGAAATGATAGCAACTATTCATTATTAAAATTCAATAATTGAACTAAATATGTCTTTAATTTAAAAATAAAAAAGTGAAAAGTCCTCTGAAATTAATTTTCCTGTTAAATCACATTTTTATTGGCTTCACAATATCGACATATCATGGATGAATGTTCAAAAAGAATTTTTCATTTCAAACTTAATTTTACTAATATTCTAGGTAACGTACAGAATTGTTGTAAGTTATTCAACTCACGCTTTGGACTAAAATAAACAAAGAAGCGAAAGAAAGTTTTTCTAAAATTATCGACATCATTTATCATCATTATAATTTCCTACTATGTTCGACAGTTTATTATATTATCTAGAAATATCATTCATTTCAAACTTGATTTTATTAATACTTTATGCAACATTGTTAAGCTCTTTAATGCATTTGCTGGGATATCAACTCAACAAGAGAACGAGCGATAGTTTCCCAAAATTATCACCATCATTTATCATTAATATAATTTCCTACTCTCTTCAACAGGTCATTACATATTAGATCACGCATACAGTAACGTCTACTTCTTAACTGATTTTACCGTCACCTCTCTAAGAACAAAGCCCCTATGAAAAGAATAGTTTCTTGCCTTTATCGTCGCCTTATCCCGGCTGAACTATGGATGGAAGCGATTCATTAGCTAGATATCAAGTAGCATAATTGAGTTTATAAATATCCCATGCTAGCCATTAGGAATAAATTGGCTTCCTATCGAGCCGACAATTTTTTTCATCTTATCTTATAGCCTTCATTCAAACAAAACATTTGCATAAAACATCTAATAGAACATCGAACTAACTTTCTTTTATCACGGAAGCAAGTGCGAAACGGCAAGTGAGACAATAACTGCTAAGTGCACTATTTGCCTTTACAACTTCCACCCTATCACCCTTCTATTGAGGTGCGGCAATTCTAGCGAAACCTTTAACCCACTATGATTCTCTTTATTGATTATTATTGCAAAGGATGGACAATTGTCCTTTTCCAAGAGGCGTAGAAGACGGTGTGATAGGCTCCCAAAAGGCTTATCTTATTACATGATAGACACGGCGAATGAAAGATCGTCTCTCTTTCTTTTGTGTCTTCCGGGTTGAGGGTTTTCATAGGGTTTTGTCAAAGTGTCTTTTGAAGAATCAATGGGAAGATGGATTCATTAAAAAAACTATTAAATAATCTTGTCTTACTTTAAAGTTGCAAGATTTCAGACAGATTTTGATGTCAAAATGTAAGAAGAATTGTTTTTAAAAAATTATTGGAATTGGCGATTTTTATAAACTTTGCAAGCATTTTCATTAAACTACACTTGCATTTTTTTTAGTAATTTTTTTATGTTTTACGACTTAATTTAGCGAAATAAATTAATTTGTATCATCTTTATTTCACTCGACTAAAATATCACTTGGAATCGTCATCATTTATGCCGGAATATGCGAAGATCTATTCAACTAATTTGAAAGTGTATTCATAAAAAACTGCCAGTTTATTAACTTGAGCTAATATTTCTTTTCGGTAATATTTAGAATCCTTGTTTAGAAGAATACTTGTAATCACTACGGTCAAAAAACGTTCAAGACGATTAGTATTTAGCAACAAAGTGTTCTTAACTATGTGGTCATTCAGGGTATATGTTATAATCAAAGTGACCAATCTATTATTCTTAGCAATAACCGATGAATCACATTGACTATAGTATATAATACTGTATAGGAAAATGTTAGTTTGAAACTTGCAAATGTTTAACAATTTTTGAAATTAAAATTCTTTCTGAACATCGTAAAGCGGAAAAAAATCTACCATTTTGTTAGCATGGGCTGAAATTCTTTCTCTATGGTTCCAACAATCTACGAAGCTCTTATCTAGAAGAATATTCGTAATATCACAGGATATATTCAACACGATTAGTACTGTGCTGCAAGCAACTCTTAACATGGTTATGGTCAACATGAAAATTCCTTGTCTTCCAACAATCTATGAGAAGAATATTCGTAACTAGAAGAATATTCGTAAGTATCAAAGTCAGGATATATTCAACACGATTAGTACTGTGCTGCAAGCAGTTCTTGACATGGTTAGTTCTCAGTTATGGCCAATGTGATCAATCAGTTACTACTGATGATCATGAGCTAATCATTTTGATCATAACATATACCATACAAAACGAGCCACCCAAGCCACCATACCAAAGCTTCCGGGGTAATATGCAGATAGAGCTACCACAGCAGCATTGCCATTCACTAAGGTGAACGCAAAATGGCTGAATTATAGTGCAGCCGATCCGAAATCAGTATAGACTTAACTCAGTCTCATAGCATTGTTTTAAATGGTATGACACTGAGATCCACCCAGAAATTGAGAACGTGCTTACTTATATGGTAGCTTCAAATCCCCAAATCAGAGGTGGAATATAGCAATATTTACCAACATTCTGTTATTTCAAAATTAAATTCCTTCTTAAGAGTATCATAAATCAAATACAAATCCCTCGCCAAACATAGAATGACGAAAGAAAGAAAAAAAAAGAGTATTCAGGATCTTCAGTTGTAAATATGTTCACGATTTATTTGCTTGGCTGCTTTCACTAGACAGAATCTTGGTCAAAAAAAAATCACTTCAGAAGTCAATGCACTTTCTGTATATTTTTTTCTTAATTTAAAACTTTTATTCCAACTTGTGTCTGTAGTGTGGGTGAGTTAACATCTGAAATCTAACTTTCAGAAGATTCGTGCATGTATTACTGTCTGGATCATCAAGTGAGAGGCGTGTTTAGTTGGAGAAAAAGTTTATCAGAACATTTAATCGGTAACCAGGGTGACATGGGCGCCTAGCGTCGGACAGCTCAAAAGACATTTAAATTTATGACTTATGTTTAAATATGCACATGACGTATTGAATTGAATTGAACATCTATTTAAAATCTGATGTCTTTTTGCCGTAATAAATTAATTGTACATATTTGACAAATCCTAAAATATTGGTATAAATGATTCATTTATTAAAAATATACAGAAAATCGCCACAAAAATCAGATGTAGCTGAAGAGTAAGCACTTCAACGTTTGCAGTGATTAGGTACTTAAAACTACGCTGAGTAATGATGCCTTTTCGAATTGTTTTTATTTTTCTCTGTTTTAGATTGATTTCAAATAATAGGATAATTAATTAATAAAATAATATATTATTTGAATTGAACTAAAAAATATTTTAGCTAAGAAATTTTAATTAAATAATTATGTTCTTTTTTTACTTAATTTTAATCAAAGTTTGAGCGTAGAATAAGTGTTTTAAATATTTTTTCCTTACATTTTTTTAACTTAGATTTAAAACTAGGCAGCTACCTACGACGGCTAGGCTAAGATAGGATCGCACGCAGGTCGATTAAAAGACTTTATTTTCCTAGTTGCCGAATAAACAAATTTGTAAGACATTCAAATTCTGTGAATGACAAAATAGTAAGATAATATTAACACTTCATGAAGTATAATTATTCAGTTTCCTATCTGTTTCATGTCATTCACTTAGTTATTTGATTATTTATAAAACCAAACAACTGCCTCCATAATATTGAGTTCAAACGTAAATTCAGAACAGTTTGGAGTCATAATAGATTGATAAAAAATAATTATATAATCCAAAAAATAAATTAAAATTTAAAAAATAAATTATTAATATGCTATGTATGTGCTGAAATATGAAACTATATTGATCATCCTGTTAAAAGAGAAACATCTTAATATGCAATACCTAGGGACGCAAGATATTTAAATCCTCCACTATTCAGACTCGTGTAAATTTGTACAATTCCGGTTTAAAAATAAAAACAATCATTAAAAGGTTCATAATGATGGTCCATTTACTATTAAAAAACCTTTTCAAACATTTATTGGAATTTTAAATTGCATAAAACATGAGTATGATATACATAAATATTTTTAAACAATGAATACCCGGAACTTTAAAAAAAATTTTCATCTAACAATTAACAGTATTAATCCATTTTCAATTACAGTGATTGGAAATTTCCACATATTTACTGAAATTTCAAACTACAGAGGAAAAAGAGAAAGCACGACATTCATACAATTTTTTAAACAACCAAAGACCCGGAACTAATTTATTCGTAATACTGTGGTGAAAAACGTGAATATGACGTACATAAAAGTATTTTTAAAAAAGGTAGTGATGTAAAATAGTAGAAATTTCATTTTTCGGTATTTTAGAAATCCGGGTTTCAAAATTTATTTATTTTTATATTGAACTTATTATTATTTTTTTTTACTAGATGATCAAAACATTTAATGGTTCCGTTATTTTGGGACGAAAGAATGACGTAAATCTGCCGTCATTAATTTCTGTGCTCTTTCAAATTCAATGCTCTTTTTTTTTTCATTCGTCAGAAATTTACTTTTGCTTTTAAAAAGACTATTAAATGATTAGAAAACTTTAATAATGCGTTTTTCTTCATTTTACTTTTTGATTATGTTAATTAGCTATTTTGATTGGTTAATCAATTCATAAAAATGTGACTAATTGAACTTATTTTACATAAAATGGGTTTTAAAAAAAGAATTTTTTTTGTTGATAATTCATTAATTTTAATTTTGGATAGCAAACAGTAATCAATCATATATTAAGCATTTATGACAAGAATTTCGAATTATATAATAATTAATGGAATACTTACACAATAATTAATAGGAATACGGAATAAAAATAAAAAGCAATTAAAATTTATGATTTAAAATCACAGTAAATAAAACATGTTTTTATTATAAGAGCTGCATTGCTTGTGCTTTTTTTTTAAATCAATCATATATTTAGCATTTATAACAATAATTTCGTATTATATAATAATTAATGGAAGACTTACATAATAACTAGTGAAAATACGAAATAAACATAAAATACAATTAAAATTTATGATTCAACAATCACAGTAAATAAAAAAAATATATCTATTATAATAAGAGCGTATTACTTGTATTTTTTTCATTGTAAATTGCTTCTTATTTTAAAGAACCATGTTTATTAAAAAACACTTATTATTTCACTTGTATTTGGTTTTAAAATTGTTAGCATTTACATGTTTTACTACTTGATTCTCCTAAAAATTCCTTTGTTGAAAAGTAAGCGCAGTATTGACAAGCTACTTAAGTTCTTTTCTGAATTAAAAACTTAATCTCTGATTAATGACCATAACTAGATGCAAAACCGTTTAACGCATGTTTAAATTTGCATTAATATTACTCGAACGTTCTTTGTCAGCATTATTTAGTAATGTACAAAACCAGCCATCCAGGATCATAAAATGAATCTACTGAAAGAGAAAAATTCCACGTGAGGATTGACCTATTTCTGCAATTCAAACGAACTCCATGCTTTATTAATGGCTCACATTTTTCTGAGAAAATCGTGGAATACAAAACACCTGTGTTTCTGTGTTGAAAAAAAAGTTAAAAGAAGTACTGTATGCTGTAACTGTAGTGTTATTATCCTCTTGTTCGGGGAGCGTCAAAAGTGATAAAATGATTTATTTTAACGGAACTACTGCGTGTTATTTTTATCTACCAAATACAGATAAACAGAAACGTCCTTTCTTTCTATGTTTTGTATACTTCATACGTAACTTGAAAGAGCAATAATGCGAGTTTCAGTGCCAGATTTAGATTTGGTGAGGCCCTAAGCTATTTGAGATATGAGACCTTTTATTAAGTAATACCTTTAGCATATAGGATACTTGCCTTTTCGAACATTTTTTGGAGCCCCCCCCCCAAAAAAAAAAGAAAGTTAGGCCTTAAGCTATAACTCATTTATATTATTCAAAAATCCAACATTGAAGCATTTTGACTACCAATGTGAAACGTTAAGTAACTGAATAATTAAAAATTTAAAGAATACACATTTTTTTAAATATTATTATCAAGTTTTTTAGATAAAAATACCTCCTTTGCTGATATATAGTGATATTTTTCTATTTTATATCAAAATGCAAAAACAAAATGAAACACAAACCAGTTTTTAAGTTTTTCTTAAAGAAATAACATTTATTCTTATTATACGTTTAAATTCTTCAAATCATGAATTATTCCTACAGGTAAATATTTTATTATTATTTTGTGTTAAGATTAAATGGTTTAGTAACAATTAGATTGTAATAATCTTAAAATAGCTTTTATCCTCTGAAAGTCATTATATATTTTTATCTATAAGATTAAATAAAACTAGAAATTATTGAAATTTTATTGCATTTTTTGAATTAATTTTTGTGAACTCCATCGTAAGTATAAATATAAAGAGTCATAAAATTCCTTTGAATGCAGATATAACTAATAATAAAGAAAAAAATATTTATTGATAAGATAGCATGCAGTGATTATAATTAATAGTTAATTTTTATACTAAACCTTGATTCGTCTTTCTCAAAATAAAATTTTAGATAAAGTTTTAAATTCTTAAAATGAAAAAGGACGAAAATAAAAGAAGCTTAGGTATTTAATTTGAATGCATTACCTGAGACAAAATATGAATTTTTGAGCCACGTTCAGTCGCGTCATTAAATTTCAGCGTAAGATTAAAGAAATATCAACTTGATTCCTAATTGCCTTATTACTAACACTAGATGTTATTTTATTAAATAAAGCGAAAAGGCTAGTTTTTCAGATAAAATGATTTCATGATATATGGATTTAAAAAACAAAACTAAATAATCGTGCTTTGAAAATTTAGACGGCTTTAAACTAAAGTTGATTTTCGATTGAACCGATTGTGGTTTTTTATTAGATTATTTTATCTAGTTCTTTCAATCGATGCCTTTTTTTTTTTTAATCTGCTTTCTATTTTTACGTAAATTAGCCGTCAATTGAAGTCAGCAAAGTTCATTTTTAGTATTTTCTTCAAAATATTTCTGGCGAAACTGTAAATAAAATGAACACATTAAAGATATGTTTGTTACACTATTATAAAGTGTAAGCAGCTATATCAAATTCATAATTAACTTGTTATCTACATATATTCATCATATCATTTTGTAACGTTTTTAAACGTAAAACGTAGAAATAAAATAATACTTTCACTTATTTTTTTCATATTAAAAATCACTTATTTTGAAAATTTATAAAACATCGTATATTTATAAAGCATTTATATTTATTCCATTGTATAATTATAAAACATTTATAAAGCATTCAAATTATTAATAACAGAAATTACTGCCAAATTGCATCGCACATCTCTCTTTCTCTCTCTGTACATATAGCATTAACGTATGTGTACAGAAATCGCTCTTATTACTTACTATGGAATGACATCAGTCAAAGGTAAACATAACAATATACGAACGTTTTCAGGCTGCTTTATTCAGCTTTTCTAGTGCTGCGCTTAATTCAAAACTTAGCAAATTAAATAAAATTATTATATAAATACTACTCGCTGTGTCAAACGCTTCATTCAATTAAAAAAAGTAAAAAATAAATAAATAAAAAAATAAAGAAAAGGCGTTAAACCGAAAGTTTAATCGAAGACGAAAATAGGCTCAGCTGTCGTTGAATGGCTATTCTCTATGATTTACCGATGGAAACAGATGACCATGTCTTCCCAAACTATTACTCTCACAAAAGAAGTTTTTGTATTATCTTCAAACACACACACACAAAAATAACCTCTCTAATGATCAACCTCTTTAATGATATCGATTTCGTTTCTGTACAGTTTAATATATTTTTTAAAAAAATTTAATAAATTTTTCAAGTTTAATTTAAAATGTTACGATGCTTTTAATGTTATTTCATTTCTAATTCTGTAATGTGGTTATTGAAACAAAATAGATTCATTTGCATTAAAAAATTGTTTATTTTTATTTTTAAACTGTTTTATTGTGACCCTTAATAACAAGAACATTTCTAAAGCACCAATATAAAAATTGATACGTTTAACGTTATATTATATACATTATATGCATTTCATGTAGTTTAAATAATTTTTTTAAATATGATCTTTTGACTCTAATAGGATTTTTTAACGTGTAGAAAAGTGTTTAAAAATAGATCTTTATTGAAATGAAATAAATAATATGAATTTTTTTAATAAAATTTTACATAAATGGGTCCATAATTCATAATATAAATTGTCTTTTTATATATTAGAAAGAAGTAAAGCACTCTTTGGACACAAAGGTAATAAATTGCCACCAAAAGAAAGCTGCAATATAAAATAAAAATGTATTTTAATAGTAGACATAACAACTTTCTTTGAATAAAAAAGATGTTTGAAAATGGGCTTAACAGATTTGGGTGGGAAGATTGCAAATCCTAAATTATTTTTTTTTCAAATGAAATATCTAGAATAGACCTTCATCGTAATTAGTTTCTATAAAGAATAGTTCATTCTATTTTCCTGTTCTTCTACAATAAAAAAAATCAAACAATATTTATTTCAGCATTTCTTTTTGTTATTTTCATATCTTGGAAAACATTTTTCTGGTTACGTGCTTTTGCCAAAATCCGTGTAGCCATCACGTTTTCGTTCTGTCACTCCAGATGGTCAGTCGGACATAAAAAAAAATGAAAGTCGGTTTTTGGGTCAATAAAAATTACATGGGTCTGGGGCTTTGGTGGATATCCGTTCATATGGCGTTAGCGGAAAACAGAAATAGGAGAAGGGGCAGGTGTGTTCACCTGCCGTGGCATCACTACCGTTCAGCTGGACACACAGTCCATGCTGACTCACGCGAAATGCTGTTTTTAACATTCATTCCTTGTACGTATAACAGAGGGTTTGAAAAAAAATGACACTTGTAAATCTCGTTGTCCGTTGTGTCACAAAACGGTCTGTGCATAACAGAGTAGAATAAGCGGAAACACATTGCTGGTGTATTTGTAATAGGATGAAATGTCTGATTTTCTTTGTTGAAGCATTGGCCTTTTCTTCTCGGTAGTTGACGTACAGACATGCATGTGAAAAAATATTTATGATATGAATTCACTCATATCAAATCAAGGAATGGATTTGCAAACAATAGTTTGGCATTAATCCTGTTAGACGTTTGTTTTTCAATGATACATATTTGCGATTTTTTGAAGGATGCGTTTTAAATGAGTCTTCAACTGTGTTTCCGAAACAAAATTCAAGGAGAAATTTTTATCCACTTGGTATTGTAATTGTTTTTTATTAAAAAGTCATGATTTCTTTCTTTTATATTTATGAACTATTTCTGGTTTTATATAAAATAATTAGTAATTATGCAAGAGATTCCAAGATTGTACTCTTAGTTTTATGAGAACATAGTGAATTTAAGAGACGATCATTTTTGCAAACAATGGTTTTGTTTCAATCGTTTAAAGCATTTGTTTTTTGTTTTTTATTTGACTGATACATATTCTTGATTTTTGGAAAATACATTTTAGACTAATCATCAATTGAATTTCGTAAATATTTTTTGAAGAAAATCTGAAAACCTTTTATAAGAAGAAATTTATATTCTGTTGGTGTTATAACTGTTTTATTCTGAAAAATACAAATTATTTGCTTTTAGATTTATAAACAATCTATTTTTAATTTTATTCTAAATAATTAGAATTTATATGAGAAAATTCTAAAACTGAACTTTATTTTTACTAATTGAATGAGAAACTTCTTACTTATTTCAGTTAGCAATGCTATCTAAAATAAGTGGATTGGAATTTTACTGCAGATAATATATTGATACATACAATATTTAGGACTACAATTTTCAAGAAAGATTCCATTCGTTAAGTATATTTTAATGTATCAAAGCAAGGCTAATTTTGAATTTTAAAAACGATAATCAAATACAATGATACATTTAAAGTCTTAGATTTATATTAAATAATAATTAGTAATGTTTTACTTAATCGTACCATTCTCATAAAGACCTTAAAAAACATGCAAAATTATTGATTTTACATGAATTCTAAACAGAAATCGATATTCTTTTTTATTCAAAATAAAATTGTGACGCAACTATGAATTCTCTTTCTGATAATGAAATTTAAATATAGGCCTATGATCTGGTGTAGAAGTATCGGGTCCTGGATTGGAATGTTCGAACTGTGTATGTGGACTCGAGTTCTGAATCGGAGAATCGATGTATGTGGAGCAGCCACTTGTTAAATTTGAATCTAGATGAAACCATCTACCGATAATGAATTGCAGAATTTGCAAAATGTGACAGTTTGTGTTCTTGATGTTAATAAAGGAAACCAAACAGTTCTTAATATTGAATTTCATCATTGAACTTACACAACTGAAGATTTGATGTTCCTACTTTATACATAGTAGTGGATGAATAAAAAAAATTATTATGTACTAAATTTATGAAGATTAATTTAATAATTGTCTTTTTAAGATAACATAGCGAAGATGAAAGTAATTTTTTTTCTGTATGAAGTGGGAAAGGTGTTTAGTGAAAGTATAATCTATTTTTCTATTTTTTTTTCAGTATTTACCAAAAGAAATGCCTAATATATATACTTGGAAATAACAAAACAAAATTTTGTAATACCAAATAATAAACCATTTCATACAAATATGATCCAAATGTTACTGCATTTTTAAATTATATGTCATAAAATTCAATACCAGTGTTTTTTTTCTGCAGTTTGTAATTTCGGATGGTGTCGTAAAACCTGTAATCAGTTACTAAAACGCCATTTCTTCATTCCTAATAACAAGTTAGTGAAGCCAGTCGTTATCTGGTCCACTGTTCAAAGATTTTTGCCGCACGAAAATCATTTTCCTCGTTGATTATTTACGGATATAGCGTGAAAAGCCATTTCTTTTTAACATGAACTGGCTTTGCTTCGCTTCTGGAAATTTTCAACACGAAGATCAGTTTTAATGCATTGCCCTCAAACCTTGCTGGACCATCGAAGCGTGGAAGAGTCTGTTTGCTCATACACTTTTAATTTCTCTGTTTTTATTCAAAATTTGTTTGAAACGCTTTTTTGAAGATTATGTTTAAAAGCCAGTTGAAGTAGTCTCCCTGGAATTTTCTCTCCAATTGTCTTATAAATGTACCTGCATTTTATGTTAGCTATTGGCGAACAATTGTTACGAAAGAGCCTATTATCACGCTATCTTTGGGATTGATGATGATGATGTGTCCGCATTACCACGGAAAGCGGGTGCAGTAGCTTCTGAGGGTAAAGACCCCCTGAGTACCCGAAGGCTGAAGTCTGACTTCTAGCTCACATGAAGATGACACACACACACACATTCGCTTGCACAACCCCTTTTTACTGGGGGGCACATTCACACACCTCACAGATAGAAAACAGATGAAAAACAAGCATGCCCGAACCGGGATTCGAACCCCGAATGCCCAGATCACGGGGAAGACGCGCTACCCCTATGCAAGGACGCCGGCCATCTTTGGGGATTAATCTCTGATATATGTAACAAAAACACCCCGAAAGTGTATTTTAAAAGCTTTTTCTCGACAGATTAAAACTGAAATGTTATTCAGAACTACAGCAGTAATTAAAAAATCACATAAATGATTTTATACTTTACATACTTAAATACAGAGCAACAGATAGTCCACCTCTTGATGAAATCGGTTACAAATATGATATATATCTACATTTTAGATGCTAAATCTAAGCACCAAATGTTATCTAATTTTTTTTTGGTTTTATAATTATCATGTTAATTTATATTCGAACGGCCAAATTTTCTCTGAATGGATTTCGTTCAAATTTTGAAAAATGCCTACAAATTTGGAGTAGAGACTATATTCCAAATATCATTGATATGGTTCAAAGCGTTTTTAAGTTATCGTTTGTACAGAGGACAGACGGACATAATTCCAAAAAGTGTGTTTTCTCGGGAGTCTCAAATGTAGAATCAAAATCTCGGTTTCAAATTTTTTGATGATTACAATACTTTCTCTTTGTGTAGTTTTTATACGAGAAACTACAAATAAAACAAAATTGAGTTTTTAAGTCTCTTTGTGTATTTTTTATACGAGAAACTACAAATAAAACAAAATAAAGTTTTTAAGTCTCTTTTAAATATACTTTCCCGTATGCTTTATTAATATGAAATCTTCGATCTTAGGTCCTTTGGGCAAAACAAGTTCAAACATCGAGTATGCATTGAGGAACTATTCTTTTTGAACGATTGCTGTCCAAATTTGATACGAGTTTGCAATTTTGGCATCAAAACTTTCATTTGTTTTCTTGGGAACATGAACATCACACCTCTATTCAATCAAAGAGAGAGAGAGTGAAAAACAGACAATGATAGATAGATTTAGTTTAGTATTGGGTTCGAAACCCAATTTTTTCGAAGAAACAGTTTGAGTCTAAATATCATCTAGTTGTGTGGACACGAAAGATAAATATCCTTTGGGTTATATGAGAGTGCTCAAATTTATGCTGTTTTTCTCAAAATAGCCTTCATGTTACTTTGAAACAGGACATGACTATTATATAATTAAAACTGATACCTATTTCTTAAACACTAAGTCATTGGTGAGGATTTCAAATCGTGAAACCAAAACTGCTATTTCGATTTTTATTTTCAAAATTTCTTCCAAAAGAATTTTATTATTAATTTGATCTAAAAACATTCTAATTTAAATGATTGCACTAGCTTTTCATTTGTTTTGTGTAATTGAAAATAATTCAATCTATAATACAGAATTTTAATCATAAGATTCATTTCATAAGTAATAATTTGCTACCTAATAGTCTTGTAGTTCTGTTTAATGAATTAAACAAATTTTCAATAAATAATGGCAAACAATTTAAACGTTTAATTATGAATTTTTCTCAACAAAAAGTGATGGTTTTATTTTATATACAGGTTATGGAGTTACTTTTTCCAAAGGCTGATAGCTGTTTTTACGCTTAGATTATCATGTCATTATAACTTATAGCGATGATAGATAAACTTTTACTATAATACTTAAAGAAACAATAGGGATTGTCTTTTCGGCTTTATTTTTTGAGATAACATTCATCGTGAAACTAAAGCCTTGAAATTTGCATATTTATAAAAGTTTGAATTTTTACTTATGGATAAAAGTCATTGCAAATCTGATTCTAAGAATGTGTGTATTGAATGTTAATTTTGTTGGTTTTAACAATGTAGTATGAAAGTAATATTTAATATATTTATTTTCTCTTCATTGATATATAAATGAAATCAAAATAAAACAGGTCTTTCTTTAAAGCTGGAAATATTTAAAAATTAAAGATTTTATATGTTTTATTAATTTTTTTCCCTAAATTTTTTTTATTTCTTTGTGAAACGAAATAATTTATTCAAAATGTGTACTGAAATTGAATTTCATAGAATGAAAAACAAATCAATTAGCCCTTTTGCTATTTTGAGAATGCAGAAAAATAAGTAACTAATCTATTTAAATAATTAACTAGAACTTTTAATGCAATCACTACAGAAAAAACAATGTTTTGTTGCTTTAACTACATATTCAAAAATGTTTTCGCATGAAAAGTATCCAAATTTGGCGAATTCTTACAACGTATAAAAAGATTTCAATAATAACAAAATTACATTGAATAATTAAGCATTTAAAATGTCATTTTTCTGCAAGAAATCTTTCAGGTGCAATGTTTTTCATTCTTTTAATTTAGTGAAATTCTTAGTAATTCTCACCATTTCTTTGATACAACTAAGTATATCAAAATTAAACGATGTAATAAATTTAATAAAAACAGTATTTAAAGTCAAACTTTTATTATTTTCTTTTAATATACAAATTTTTAAGGGATTTATTTTACTTTTTAATCTTTAATTTGTAATGTATTATTATAAATATTATGGAATCATAAAATCAATTTTCTGAAATTTATTACCAGATCCTTCTATTAATATGCACTCAAAATTAAATTAACCAACTAATGTATAATGAAGTTCTAAAAATATCAAAATAGAGTATTGTAATCGAGAATGCATTAGTATGCTAGATTTCAAAAGTGTAGAAAATCAGGAGGTGAATATAATAATCACCTCAATAACATTGCATTGCAATTTTTTTTAATGAGAATGAAATAAATCAAACAAAAATATATCAACACTTTTCAAAGATGAAAGAACCTTTGTTCAAAACAATTTTATTTTAAGTTAACTTTGATTGCTGTAATTCTCCCCAAAAAATATTATATATATATATGCAATTCCCAAAAGGCCATAACCTTACAGATAGTGAGTCTTTATAAACGAAAATAGAAAAGTTCTATCCTACAAAGTCTAATTGCTATGATACAATGACTGTGACTGTAGGAGGAAAATCGGCAATTCAACTTACCGGTGTTCGAACGAGGGCCATAAGGTGTAAGAACCTTTTGGGAACCTCCATCCATCCCCATTCAATAACCTTAATATTTCCTACCTGCCACGATTCTAGTGTGTACAAAAAAAGAGGGCCAATCCCGGGAAGGCCTCCTAGTTATACAAAAGGTATTGAGAGGGTGACCCTGGAGGTATAATAAAGTAGCCGAATACCGATCAAACACTGTTTCCCCTCTTCCTTTTGGTTCATGTTTTTTCAGCTGTTTTTTTTAATATTGATTTCGTGTGTGCAAACGAGTAATAAGAAATCTATATATAGTATTTCCTATGAAAGGAGACAAACTTAAAAATAAACTTTTAAGAAATAGCAGTATATAGAGTGGGAGTAATTAAGATTTGAGGTTTCTGTTTTTTATTCTTATAATCATTATTTAACAGAAATGATTCGATCATGTAAAGCCGAACAAAAACTTTTCTACATTCTTTCAAAGATTTTTTTAATTGAAATATTTTTATTAAAATTTATTTTATAAGCTTTATAGATTATTTGAATTATAATGATTGCATAATAAATAGAAAATTGTTTCAATTATTTTGTTTATGAAAATTTATTTATAATAAAATCTATTTAATAACATAACATTATTATCTGATTTAACCATCAACTCCATTTTTTAACACCAATACTATTGAAATAAGCTCTTATTGTAGTAGTAGAGATGAGGAGGTTTATAAAATATTTAATAATGATGACGCTTGTTCGAGATTGCTTTCTTAATTTACTAGCACTCCAGGAATAAATTCAACAGGCGTTAATTATTCTTTTTTTTCTTTCCCGCATACAGTATAATAATCGAATATAGTATTTGTCAAAAAATTCGAGCTCGAGATTTTGACGAATATCTACGTTTCAGACCTTTCCGAGTTCGAAAAATACATTTTTGGAAAATGTTTGACTGTCTATGACTGAGATAAATAAAAAACGCAACAAAAATTCGATTTTCAGATACTATTTACCGCATACCAGGGATTAATCGCCAAATAACTTGCCAAGCGTTACATGACAGATTCAGTAAAAATACTAAATTCAAGCCAAATGCAAATTTTTCTTAACTATTATAAGCTAATGCCATGTAAGACGTTCTCCGGGAATAATAGCTTTATTAAGGACTATATGAGAAAGTTTTAGAAAGACCACTCCCGCTAGTTTTTAGTTAGTTCTGAAGGCCATGAAAATAATAATTGGCAGTTTGACGAACCTCTACTGTCATATACATATCAGCGCCTAGTAGTTCCAATGAACCTTTGCCTGGTCAGTATTCGAAGCAAAACAATTCGATATAAAAGGGTTTCTTTTCAAAAAAAAAAAAAATCTGAAACTAAGCAGGAATATTAATTTTCAAATCATTTGTTAAAAAAATAAAAGAAACTCTTCGATCATGCCAATCCTGGTTATTCTAATATTAAGTAAAAATACTAATTCTCAAGTTTGTTTTTTGTATGAAAGAAGATAAAGATGCTTCGAATATGATCTTACTCAATTTCAAAAATACCTGTATACAATAAAATCTTGTGTAATATATATATATATATATATATATATATATATATATATATATATATATATATATATATATATATATATATATATATATATATATATATATATATATATATATATATATAATCAAGTATGAAAATAGAAACTTATGCATTTGTATTCTTACCAGTATTAGTCGTGCAGTCGACATCAGAAAATAAGGTATCCGATTCCAATCAGCAACTATTATTTATCGTGTTTTTTTTCTCATAAATGCAAATAAAATTAGTTCTGTCCGTAATTCATGGCAAATTCTTGATATTTATCGTGCTATTTTCTCATAAATACAAATAAAATTAATGTTGCCCGTACTTCATGGCAAATTCTTGATATTTAGATGAGTTGTTAGTAGCGCCTTTTTTTAATTTTTATGGTGACATTAATAACAAACATCGCTGCGTATTTATAGAATTAAAACAATATTACAGTGAGCTCTTTATGCTGAGAATATTTGAAAATTTAATCACGTTTTACCATTCTGAAATCTCAAGGTGAAGTTTGCTTTCCGTTTTGATGTAACAGATAAAATTTATTGTTTGGATGGTTCAGAATGCTAATTATTTGAATATATTACGTAACGAGTGGTGTTTTCATGTTTGAATGAAAACACTACTAAATTAATAATGAAAAATCACTAAAATTTGACTTAAAGTATGAAAGCTAGTGAGTCTATCATAATGTCGTTTCTTTAAATAATCGATGGAAAGTAAACATTAATTCACTTTCGTCTTCTGATTAGAGATTGTTTGTTATTTTTCCTGCATAAATTATTTTTTGTTATATTGCTATTTATATGCCATACCTCCTAATAAATTTAAATACTTTTGCAACGAAGAGAAAAGCTGTTTAAAAATGATGCTAATATAAAATCTTCTGTTAAAGTATACGGAATATGTGAAACTATATTTCAACATTACTTGAAAGAGGGCTGAGATAGTAGTACATTTGTCTCAAATAATAAATTAAGGTATTACTTTCAGAAAGATGATATCGCTTCACTCAAAATTTTTTTATGTAAATATCTGTCGAAAAATTGAATTATTTCCAGTCAAAATGTTACATATTTCAAAGCATTTAATAGTATTAGGTCCTGCTACTGTGGCATCGAGTTGTAAATAAGATATTCATATATGAATGTATTTTCATGCGGATATGATGATATCATTAGAGAATGGAGTTAGTAAAATTATATTCTTTTTTTGAAGCTGCACGAAGGTTATTTTGGGACGATTTCTTTATTTTGAACTCTGAGGTAACACAAGGATAGAACTTAAGTTGGTATTCTACCTTCTAAACTGCTACTTAACACAACGTGAAATGTACAAGCAATACATGTGCGTAAATAGTGAGTATGTGAATTACAATTTGCATATAAAAATAAATAAATATAAAAAAATCTATGTTATAGTAAATGTGAAGTCCTAAAAGAAGGCATTGTGATGTCAAGACAAGTGCGATAATTGTCCATTATGATTTAAGTTAATTGCATAAACAAGATTTTTCCTGAACTGTTTTAGTTCCAAAGGGGCAACTGAGCATAGTTTAATTGCAGTCTAAAACTTTTAAAGATATAAATGTACAAATAAAAACTAGTTATCATTAAAAAGAACCCTTTTATCATGGTTTTTTTTACTGATCTTTAAAAAATCTTTTTTTATATAAGTGAACTTTTGAAATTTACTAGCTTTATGATTATTATTGTGACATTCTCTCCCAATTTTCTAAAATTTTCAAATTTTATATCTTTATGAGGAATTTTAATAATCACAAATAATTCTTATAATGCTTACAATATTTTTTGTATTTGAGCATTGATCTGGTATTGAACTGAAATTTTTCTTCGAATTCACAAAAAATGCTGCATTTGAAGGTAAGGGATACGCTGCATTGCAGGATTTTATTTCGTCCTTCCGCGCCATTTTATTCTCGTAACGGCCAATTTCATACATATTGATAAAAATCTTTTGATCCGGATAGTTAAGAAGAAAAAAGTACGATATTTTGAATGCAGAAAGCATTTGATTTCATTCATGACAGCTCTGAAGGCCTTTTACACAAAATTTAAGGGAAAAGGATATGCTATAAGCTGATAAAGTTGCATATTAACTTTTGTATTACTCTATGAAGGCTGCATATTATCATTTTCAATTCAAAAAGCAAAAAAAAAAAAAAAAAAAAGCAATAATTATGTTTTTTAATGTTTACTTAGTGAAATGAGTTAAATTATTATTATGCTGTAAAAGTCTCGCCAGTAGATTCTGTAGCATTCTTGAAATTTAATATTTAATCTTCTTTTTTATTTTTATTTTCAATAAATTTTATCAAGTTAAATCTCTATGAATAATAAAAGAGAATAAATAAAAGTACAGTGCGTGTGTTCTGGCTCTCTACGGAACAGGTCGTTTGTCCTAGAAAGACCACATGTGACACAAATGTATTTTAGAGAATGAGAATGTGCATTTTAGTGCGATTTTTTTTTCAAATACTAACTACAATTTTAAGTAATAAAAAATAAAATTAGGAAATAATATTTTGAATAATTTTAATTTATTTGTAATGTAATTTCTTAATTAATTTTAGTTAATTTTTTTGAACTTCAAAGTATATTTTACAGCATTACATTTCATTGCAGTGAAGAAAAATATTTTTCAATGTTGTTGCAAATATTTCATCCGACATTATTAAATTGTTGATGATGAAGTGATGAAGATTTGACTTATTTTCCAATATTGAGAATTAAGATTTCAATATTGGGTTGAGATTTAAGATATGAGAATTTCCATACTGTTGAGATTTAAGATTAAGCATTGTTAACAGTTTTTTAAGGTTTTTTTCGTTTTTAAATACTGCTACTTTTTTCAATACTCAAATTGGATGTATAAATGTATATTTTTTAACTTGAAAATTGCTTTCTTATTGTGCATGCCGTATTTCTTTTGCTGAATCTCAGAAATATTTATTGAATTCAGATTTTTTAAAAATATATTTTGAAATAATACTCTAAAATATTACTGAAATTATGAGACATATTCTGTAATACACACAGAATTTTAGCTCTGAATAATTTCAATTTAGCTTTATATTTTTATAAACACGTTTCGATTCAGAAAAATTGTTGGATTAGTTTAATCTCTTTACTTATCAAATTTAAATCCAAATTTTATGTGAAAATAAGGATTTGCATAATACAATGAACTAAGTAAGGCATTTTTAATATTACAAGATACATTCTTATTAAAATTAAAAGTACTTAGGTAAAGACAAAGGATTAATTTAAGTCACATATAAAAGATTTAATAGAAATGTTTTCTTTCTTTCTAAAAGTAATTAGTAACTTTATGCATAGATACATAATTGTTGAAAACTTTTAAAAATATAATTATAATGAAACATTGTTGTAATTAACTAAGTGTGCATAGAAGATATTATTTTAATCAATATAAATAAAAAAAATATGTATGCAAATAAAGTTTAATCATTTGCAGTGTTGAATTTAAGTATTAACATCTCCAAAGACAAAAGTTCCTTGGTTTTTGATTGATCGCGTATTCTTGTATTCACACATTCGCATCGTGAAAACAAAATAACTATTTTCATGCTAATGAAGCAATTATTTGAAATTCCATGTCACAAACAGTTATTATGCACTTTTACCTGGAAGAAGTGAACAGTGAGATCAGTGGGATGGTGTTGGAGGCGGAGAACTCTCTAATTGCCGTCAGTCCGTTAGGTAATGACGTTACCAGAACAATGGGTGAAAGCGTTTTAAACTGTTTTCACAAGAGATAAGGATTCGAGTCCACTGTGTATTGACCTGATCTCCTGCCTGCCGATTGTTTGAGTTTGAAGTTGACGGATATTGATTGAAATGAGATAGCGGTCATTATTCTGGACATATTTGAAATGAGGGGAAGCGGTGGTATACATTTCTTCCTTATTAGAGAGATGCTGTCCTACAAAAATGTGGTTTGTATAAAGGAACTCGTGTGATAAATTTCTGTCCCACGAATGGGAATGGAATTCGTTAAACCATTTAAAAATAATAGAAACTAATTTTTGATTGTTCCTTCGATAGTTTACAGCAAGCGAAGTTTAATTTTATTTTTAGTTTGTTTTTCAATCGCTGCCACTCTTATAAAGGAAATATTTTCCTTAATTGTATGTTTATGTAGTTTGAAAATAAGATCAGAAAATTAATTATTAATTAATGAAAAAAATTAATGATTTTTTGAAATGAATGAATAAATGAAATGTTTTCAATTGGAAAATATAACTGAAATCTTTCTAAACCAGTCAATTTATTAAGTTATATTTTTCTTAATTATATTTTAGGGTGATAGTCAATTTTTCCAGTCAATTTTTCAGTTTATGTTTTTCTTATTTATATTTTAAAATGAATTTGAATCATATTTTTTAAGTGCTCCCACATGTACAGAGGGCCCTTCTTAGTATCTAGTTAAAACATTTTGTTTTATGCACCTCTTATAATTAGCTTAAATTACTTTAATAGAATATGAAACGCAATATCTTACATTAACTTTAAAAAAAATTAATGATCTGATGTTGTTTAATAATCTAATGTTGTTGAAGTTCATTTTTCGAAAATAACGTTCACGAAATACCTTTTCTTTTACGAAATTCTGTGAGTGTTACGTTATTCAATATTTCAAGTGAATTCGTTGCTGTATATTTTTCTATTAATACAAACAAAAGTAAAGAGAAATTTAAAACTCTAAAGCTACCATAAAGCAGTTTATAACCTAAACACAGATATCGTATCCAGATGCAAGTGTCATTTATATGAGTTTCAATTTCACCAGTATAAGCTGTACCTAACTGAAGTCTGCTAAGCAAAATTGGCAACTTTTATATGTTGTACAGGCCTTTTATAATGCACAGATCAATATTCGATCAAAGTAGCATATTTTTTTATGACATTTTTTCGAAAATGACTAAAAATATGTTGTTTGGAATTGATTTCTAATGGTATAATTATATTCACCCTTCTAATCAGATTCCGAAAATCTTTTTGAAGAAGTTATGATAAGAGAAGAACGATAAGAGAAGCATCAGTCTACATCTTGATATAAGAGCAAAGTGACATAAATGTTTCCCTTCAGTAATTTTACTATGAGATTTTGATTGGGATTTCTTTGACACAGATAGATTTAGACAAGGGCATTTTAAGTATCATTGAAAAATATGTGTGAAAGCTAGGAATTTTCATACCTTTGTTCCCGGTGTGGGAGTCACGGAATCTGCACTTTTATTAAGTGCGTGTTAGAATTAATTAAATAAAAAAGTGGGAATTGGGCAAGGAAATAAGGCAACCTTTTAGAATGATGTTCATATTTGCTAAATTAAGATAAAAAAATAGGAAAATAATTAACATTTAATTTAGATTTAAAACTATCGTTGCAACACACACACACACACACACACACACACACACACATACACACACACGCACGCACGCGCACACACACACACACACGCACACACACACACATATTTATATGTATACATATAGGTAACTAAATTTGTCTTTACAATGCATATTTTATAACCGATATATAAAATGAATTTAGTTCGTAAATAAAAATAGTCTTTGCTAATTTATTTATCAGATCATACTATAGTCATCATCAACACCCAGCTTGATCATTAAATTTAATTACCAAAATTCATTAATCTTAATCACTAAATTAATCATCAGCTAATTACATTCTATTAGTTTTTTTCAATGCCTTTTTAATTAATTACAGGAAACTAAATCCTCGTAACAAATAACATAGCTAATATCAATTATCAGGATGCTAACCATTGGCGTTTAGAAGTGTATTCAGATTAGAATATGCAAAATTCTATATGCAAATTAGAATATGCAACTTTGGTTGCACATAATGGGAAATTGTCCGCCGAAAAGCGCTAAGAAATGTGAGAAGAAATGACGCACTGTATAGTTTCTGTCACGTTTAGGTATTCTCAGCATGCCTATTCGGTTTGCAAATCTCCTGTTAATGGGCCCGAATTAGAAAACCGAAGAGAAGACGTTTTGGATCGTTAATTGAGCAAGCTGTTCCTCGGGATCTGCTTCAGTGGAACTGGGCGTTTCTGAGTCCCCCCTCATAGCGGACGTTGCCCCCTCGAGTGCGCGGGAGGTATCTTTGAAGTCATCTGAGGTGAAGAATGGAATCGGGGACTGGAAGATCTGGTAATCTGTGATCAACATGTAGCACATTTACGAACATATTTTGTAATCAGTTTTTATTTTTTACTCTAGAATTAATGACACGGCTTCTTATTTTAATTCCTTACTCTATGAGAGGCGGGAGAATTCGTTTCGAATATATGTGTTATGTGCGCATATATATTAACGTTAAAAGAAAAGCTTCAGAATATGCAAGAAAATTGTGCTTCATTTTTGAAAAAAATAAATTAAAAATGTAACAATTTCATGCTAGAAATTCTGCATTTCTAGAGTTTTAATTATTTCAGGAGGCTTATTATATGCATGAAAATGAAAAATTCATCTATAAATTTTCCAGACTTGATTAATAGTCATGCAAATTTTTTATTAATGCTTTGTGCTTGGATTCCGCATGGACATATATTTGCATACAGTGCTAAACAAGATTATTTAACTTATATTTTGCTATAAATTATTTATTCTTTCATTTTTCTGTATATCTGCCATATGGTAGTTGGTTGAAGAAATACACTCGTTTGGGTATAAATTTTTAATTTAGGCTTACTTTTACGATGTGGCTTGTAAATAATTTTCCTGTAAAATTATTTTAGTGCATTTTACATGGCAAATCTTACTTTAAAGAAAAAACATAACTTAAATACACTAAAGTATCGTTTATACGTCCCTTATTTGTAAATTATTTCATCGTGAAATCAATGTATTCATGATTAATGCGAAAATAAAGTACTTCATTTACACGATACAAAGTACTTCATTTACACGAAACAAAGGCACAAATCTTTTCTATTAACAGAATATACTATTTGATATTACATTCAATTTTTTGAATCTCATGAAACATCGCAAAAATATCATCTCAAAATGCCGATCTCATGACATCAGAATGACTCCCAAATGATGAATTAATAGAAGATAAATGATATAGTTTTAATAAAAATGATGATAAAGAAATATATGATGAAAATATTTAATCTTAATTTAAAAACACGTTAGTCTTCGTTGAAAAAACGCCGATCTCATTTTGTTTGTGAAAACATTAATGTAGAAATATTCAACGAACTTAATTCAATTTATAATATTATATTTAACATTTTCAGATAGATTCAGATGAGGATTAAAAACTTTCATAATTGAATGCTTTTCTTCTTACATATATATTGTATATAACAAAACAACATACATGATTTATATTTAAGATATGCAATAAAATTATGATTTTCTTATTGTTATGATAAGTTTATAAATTTTTAGAATGTAATTATTGTTTTCAATACTACGCTGTAATATACTAGCACTATCTAGAAGAGCTTTATTACTTTTAAAGGAATTTACATATTATACATAATATTTAATTAGGAATAGTTAAATTTGTTTATTAAAATGTTGATAATTACTTCGTTTTTACATCAGTACCTTAAAACGGTGCTATACAATATTCTTCAATTCTTAAATCAAATAATGTAGAAAAATCAATAATATTAATCGAATAAAAAATTGGTCATTTTTTTTTTTTTTTTTCATTCTGAGATGCTCCAGGAAATAACTAAAATAAGATTTACATTTGAATCCGCCAAACAAAATCTACTCTTACAAAATAATTTATTTCTAAAATCAGTCTTTCCAAGCGAATAAAAAATAAATACGGAACACTGATTTCTAATTTACCCATTGCCACAAATGTAAATAAATGCGCCGATTTCTGACCCCAATTTCTGATCTAAACTCATCAATAGAGTCCTATTCAACAAGAATTCATTACAACGATGCAAAAAAACGAATCTTTTTTTTTTTAACTCTTTTGCTGGCAGTACCTGGAAAAAATGTCGGAATTTGTCATTTCGGAAGCCCGCCGAGAGTCGGCATTTGTTTTTGTAAAAGGGAAATGACCTCTCTCTGCCTTTTCAGACCATGCGTGTACCCTAAACTCCAGTTACGCTTTACGATGCCTAGCAACCACTGGGCAGCGTTCATTGGTTTGCTCATGCACTGCTTTTCTGATCGCACATTTTTCTTCCTTAATCCTAACTTCCTGTGATATGAAATAATCATACATTTCAACAGAGAAACCATTTATTTGGGTACACTGAAGATGGTTGTGCCTTTCTTAGATTCATTATTATATTTTGTTTTATATATTGCACAAACTTGAGCGCATCAAATCGCTTAAAGAAGTGTATACATCCATTTAAACTACCAAAATTGTTTTTAAAAATTGATGTTTTAAACCTTCCAATCATATGTGATTATTTCTGAGAAAGATAAACTCTTCCTGTTTTCAGAAAAGGTGTATATATAATACAAAAAGGAATTCTTTTTATTTTGAAAACATAAATTTGAGCCTGCAATAAATGCTAGCTTCATTACGGTAGTTTCTACTTATTTCCATCCATGTACTGCATATCTTATAGGTTTGAATTTCGAATCTAACAATGAAACTTCTGAAGCATGCTGTTTTAGAATTACTTGTTGACTAGGTTACAGATTAAGAACGAATTTTCTCCAGATTATTTGGGAATAAACCAAATAAGGTGCTAGTTTTCTTTGTTCTTATTAATTTTTCTTAAAATATGTAATATCTAATATAGAAATACCGAATATAATGTTTTATTATGGCAGTGGCTTCCAGACGAAGCGCAAGAGATGTACTGATGATCTAGGTATTATTATTTGTGAAATAAGATTTCATGAAGATTGAATATGGGGGATTTTAGTTGTTATTGCTTATCCCAATTGGATTGAGCACCAATTCAAACAAAGTCCAAGAGATCGTGGTGAGGGGGGTGCAGTAGTTTCTGAAGATAAGGACCCCTGAGCACTTGGGGTAGAAGTCTGACTTTAGCTCATATGAAGATAACACTCATTTGTACAACCCCTTTTTACAGGGGGCTCTTTCACACACCCCACAAATAGAACACAGGGTAAAGAACAACCTTGCCCGAACCAGGACTCGAACTCGGGACACCCATATCACGGGGAAGACGCGTTACCCCTTCCCCGTAATTGGTCAGAACGCCGTCATTTTTTTTTTTTTTTTTTTTTTTTACTTTATAAAGCCAAATATTATGAGAGAGAGCTACATCTAGGAGTCATGTGTCTTGCTATTCCATTGTATTATTTAATCGAAAATTAGTTTCTGACCCTTTTTATGGTTTTGTTTTAATTATAAATCTTTCATTGACGTTATATTGAAACTTACTTGGAAATGAAGATTAATAAAATGTTTTGTAGAAATGTTTGCGTGATTTGAGCTATTTCTCAAATGACATCATGATTCATTATAGAACTGACAATTGTCTAAATTGAATTGCATTTAAAAAATATTACTAGTAAAATACTAAAATTACAATATTTGCAAAATTATCTTTGCTTCTTTCTTGTGACATAAAACATATACGAAATAAGTTATAAAAAATATTTAATGTTTGTGATCACAAAAATGAAAAAAATGCCAGTTTGAAATTTTAATTGCACTCTTTTTCTTGAAGATAGGGTTGGAGGATACTGTACTAACCTAATATTTTGCATCAGATGTACAAAACTGATAGAGACTAAGAATATCAGATATTGGGTATCAGTTTTCGGTTCGAATGATACCAAATGGTAATTTTATCGACCGAATTCATTTTCAGTCGGATTGTACCATAACAATTTAATACTAGATCGATCCTAGCTAACCGTCCTGCCTCAGGGACAGTATTATCATTCCTGATGGTTTTTAGAACAATAATTATTCATTCCCAGTCATTATATCCTTTAACCACGTAACGGTGTACATACTACCACTCAGCCTTCTCCTATACTAAGTAAATGTTAATAAAATTTTAATCCATAAATCATCCCTACAAAGCTATTTTTTTTTTTTTAATTTTCAAGCTATATATATATTTTTCAATTTTCATTCAATTTTACAGAGTTTGTTTCTTCACATTATCAATGGAAGATACAGAAAATATCAATAGATTATAGATAAAATGCATTATAAATGAAAAGAACTCATTTTCAATGATATCAGCAAAGCCTTTTCTTTTTCTCTTTTCACCATACATCAATCACTGTCAAAACCTAGGCCACTGACGTATTGTCATCAATACCTCTTCCAAGGAAACGAAATCCCTATTTGAAATTATACTTTTATTAGTATCAATTATTAATCTCGGAGCAAATGGAAGAACCAATACTCAGCGAGAACCGAATAAAAAATAATTAGTTTTTGACTGTATCAGACACAGAAGTATCAAGTGAATCGAATACTTGTATTTAATGCCGTGAAATTCAGTATCAACACATATCTACATGAAGATAAAAAATATGAATGGTTTCATCCCTTTTTAGATATACATATATTAGATAGCATATCGGCAGCCTTGGTGAATAACACCCTGAAAACATAACTTTGCAAATTAAAATATTCCTGATTAACTAAATAAAATTATAAGAGCCTCAAATGAGGACAAGAACAGAAGTATTGGTTTTTTAATTGAACCTGCATACAAAGACACACATGCATATTTCCTCGATATGACAATTTTCTCTTAGTAACATATACATTTTTGTAAATTCACTTTTATTCAATTGTTCTATTCAAAAGTCTGTCATAAATATGGAAACAATGATTTAAAAAGCACAATTCATAAAGATGATGCGTGTAAAAGTTCTTTCATAATAACTAAGTTGCCCATTAATACAGAAGAAGGAAAAATCACTTTGTTAAATATACTTTTCTCTAATCTTTTTTACTTATAAAAAATAATAAGGAAACGGTTTGTTTTATTAATTTCTTTTTTAGAACCTTAGATTTCAATTTTACAAACTTTTAACAGTTGTATTTTCGATTTTTATTTCGAAAACTTCGTTTCATCAAAAAGTTTTATTTATTTATTACTATTAACTTAGAAGAAAATTGATCTAAATTTGAATTCTGCATTCTTAATGATTTAATAACTAATTCATAAGTTCTAATTCGAAGTTTGCGCGCTAATTTGTTCTTTCGTAACCATTGTTAATTTTGTTTCATTTCGTAACCATTGTTCTTCCCTCAGTATTATGCAGTTAATAATTCACCAGTACAGTATTAGAAAGTACCCGGAAAACTTTTACTAGGGGATCATTCCCCCTGCTTTCAGATTTGCACTAAATGAACTTAAAATAAACACTAAATAAGCTTAAGCAAACTTTTTTATTATATTAACTACAATATACTTCCACGTTTATCCATTACAGCTTAATTCCAATAACATACATGATATTGCCAACTAAGGTCACATTATTATTATAAGTAAAGATATAATGAAGGGTAAACAATCGTAGAAAACGATGAAATTTGTGAATTCACCTGGGATCATTGCCCTTCCGTTATTTAAATCCTGTATTGTGCAACAAACCCGATCCCACTATGCTGTAGGCTGCTTCCATTCGTTAGAAAGGATAGCCGGTTTTGGTCAAGGATTTAGTCCGTGTTTAGAATTTTAATAGCCTCACTAAGCTCTGCGTGATCGATTTTTATCAATCGAAGGTCGCATGTGTAAACGGCTTTTGAACAGAAAGTTGTTTTGGTCACTTTTCATAATCCATTCGGGTAGTTTACCTTATTAGGAAAAGTACGTGCGTCATCGTAAGCATAAATATTGACGATTGCGTCAAAGCTCTAAGAGCATTATTTATTCAAGAGAAATAACTATTGAATATTTATGAATATTATTGGCTTTGAATAAAGTGATCAGTCAATAAACTCGAACAATTCTTTGTTTTTAAAACTATTTCAAATAAATAGTACCAGTTGTTCCTTTTTTCATTTTAAAGTTAAACTGATTGATTGATTTGCTAGGATTTTTGGCTCAAGTTAAAAGTTCATATTAAAAACTTAGAAATTATTTTATACAACATGAAGGTTTTTCTGTTCGTAACATGATGAAAATAATCAAATATATATCCCCATTATTTTTTCCTTTGAGAGATTACGTGCAAACTTTGAAACAGGTGATTTTATTTCTTTACCTTGTTCCTTTGAAACAGGGTTAAGTTTAAATATTCAGACGGAAATGCAGGCTTTATTCCTTTGCATATTTATTTCAAAACTCGATATTGATTTACTATCTTAGTATAAAGGACACATATCGAATTGTATTTATTTAATTATTTCAATGTTGAACTGTCATGTTCACTATCAAGCATCATTCCAAAATGATTTTGGTTTGATGATAAAATGTTTTGGTCTCGATGAGATCGAAAATGTTACGATTCATCAAAATCATCATCAAATCATCATTCACGGATCATCAAGACCAAATTATTTGATTCAATGACAAAAGGTCAATGACAATACATTCTTCTTGAATACTTGATATATTAAAAAAAGGAAAAATTAGCAATTGAAAAAAAATAAATACTGGAATTAGTTTTAAAAAGCTTCTGAAGTCTTCTCTGTAACCATTTGCCTACGCATAGAATATGGTGTGAATATGATAACCTAATTTTGTGGATAATAGCAATAAATAAGATTTATTTAAATATCATTTTTATTCAATTATATTTAGGATGCTATTAACATAAATGTACATAGCAGTATGCTATTGACAATAAATCTGTATAAGTAGAACAATTTGTTGATTACAAACAAGAATCAAAATGGCCAGATATCGCATATTAATTAAGAGCATTTCAATTTTAGCACTCTCCATTTCTAGAATGTATTTAATGGAAATTCATAGCATGTTCATTTTAAAGGACTCAAAATTCAACTTTCTTATTTTTGTTTCTTTGCATAATTTTTCAGTTTCATCACATGACATTTAACTGCAGAGATGTTTAATACGGCAGCTTTTACTTTTTAAATATGTTTACTTCGTTGTGCATATTGGAATACTAAGAAAAACCATTACAGATGTGCAATAATCAGGCTTTGTTATCATATATCCCACGTCCGAGATACAGGTTGTATAGTAATCAATGAATGAAATTGTTTTGGAAAAATCGATTTATTACCTGTCAGGGATCCCTTGAATGCAATGAAACGCTATTTTCTTGCAATCGATAACCACCTATTACAGACGGATGAATCGATAGTCTCTTAATATAGCCAATATGTAATCTCGCTATTCAACCATGTAATCTCGCTGTAAGCCAAATAATATATGGCTGTCATTCAATATTCAAGAGTGATATCAAAGTACTTTATTATTATAATAAACATATATTTAATTTAATAATAAAGATATTTAAATAAATAGACATAAAAGTATATATATATATATATATATATATATATATATATATATATATATATATATATATATATATATATATATATATATATATATATATATATATATATATATATATATATATATATATATATATATATATATATTATAATAAAGGAAATAAATTACTTTTTTATCGATAATATTTTTTAATAAATTTTTATTAATAATAAATGTCTATTTATTATAAAGTAAATAAATAGACATTTACTGAAGAAATCCATTGCCTTATTACCGTATTTTTGGTTAAAAGCAATTGGGTTTGACTTAATCATATATTTTTTTTATTTGTGATGATGCAAAAAGTTTTCAAAATCGACGTTTTTTTTTGTACTATGTTTCAATCCCACATATATTTTTTTTATTTATTAACTTTTTGATCCTAAGACATACGATTGAATGAAAGATTTGAAATAAATGTTCAGTTGTTTTTGTTTTGTTTTTTACCTTATTCTTCTTTTAGAAATATCTTAATATTGGTTAAGTTAGTATTACTTTTTTTTTTGTCAATTTTGAACTTAAGTCTCAATTTTACATTACAGTCGTGTTATTTTCAAAAAATTATCACCAAACATTCTTTCTATTGTTTTTTCTTATTCATTGATTCAACAGTGATTAATGCTTTAATTCTTGTTTCCTGAGCTATCTTTATTTACAAATTATGCTGCTCGTCTTACCAGTTTATGATTATATTCTCAAATATTACGTTACCATTCTTTATGCCTGAAAATATACCACTATTCGTGTACGGGTGACATTTGTCTTTTGTTCGATTATTTATCTTTTTTTGATGCACTTCACTGGATTGGAGACAATCGTTTCCAATACGGTCTTAATTACTGTGACAATGCACGGAAAAATGACCGGTGGCTAAGCATAAGCCAAGACACGGTACTTTTAGTCGATCGTAACCTGCAAATTTGGATTACCATGGCGTGCAGTGTTCTTTCATGGCTTTTCTGCTGGAATCGGACATAATAATACTCGGTGTCCAGTCTGCGTTTTGTAAATGTCTTAATTTGGATTTTTGACAGAAACAGGACATAGTGGCACTGAAAATAACAGAATTGCGAACACTATTATTTATAGACTGTCAGATAAACGCTGACCAGATCACGCGATCGCCTTTGGTTGTTGTTGGTTGCTCAACCATCTGACTACCGGGTTGCTTGGCATTAGCTATATTCGAAAGGATGGAGGATTTTATAAACTTCCGCATCCTTCAGTAATCTTCATGGTGCATAGTCATTGCGGCTGATCTCGTGCATAATAAAAGTACGTACGCTGAAATTATCACTAAATGGAGCGAATGAAATGAGATGTCAAATTTTTGAGCATGATAGATCAAAGTCCACCCGAAATCTACACTTTTTTTAATCATGACGAAGCTAATTCCATTTGGCTATTTTTTATTATTTCGATTTATTGCATTTTTAGAATTTTTAATAGTCATTAATGTACATTCTTAGGTATGTATATCAGAGTTTATTGGATTAAAGGCTAGAGGAAAGTATTCCTGCTGTTTGTATTTTTCAAACTTCAGTGGCAGATTCAGACATTCTGCTACCATAGGTAGAGGGCTATGAAGTTCCTCCTTTAATAAGATGGTAAATTTAGCTTCACGTTTCATCAAACTTTTAACCTGTTAATGATTTATTTTAAGTAAATAATTTTTATTTTATTAATTTTATGAATACGTATTTGTTTATACATATCTAGCACGATTCTAAACTGCCCGGCATCCTCAGAGGCTATAAATATGCTAATTACTGAGTGAAAATGTAATGACATATTTAGGTATCTGACCGATTATATTTGAGAAAGTGTTAATTTTATCCTAATATTTTATAATTCATAGACTTTGTATTTTTACAAATTTATTTATTTGGCAACTAGGAAAAAAAAAGTTTTTTAAAAATGAATCTGCTTTTGTTTTTTGTATTTGAATTAATTGTATTTGAATTATAAAAATGGCTTAGTCTGCATCATATTGAAAGAAAGGAAATAAAAATTACTTTTCTGTAATAAAACATTCAAATGAAAGATATTTCCTCAGGAGCTATATTTTTTCAATGTAAGAAATAAAATTAATTCAAGTTCAATGACGATAGATGTTCTGTTGTTGTTGTTACTTATGCGCTTGTCATAGACAAACCCGCTGTCATAGACCGCATTTAAGCCGAGTTTGTGCAGTAGCTTCTGAGGGTAAGGGTCTTTGAACACCCGAAGGAAGAAATCTGACTTCTAGCTCATATGAAGATGATACTCACACAATCGCTTGCACAACCCCTTCGTACAAGGTAGCTCTTTCACACACCTCCCAGATAGAACACAAGGGGAAGAACAACCATGCCCGAATCAGGACTCGAAGCCAGGACGCCCAAATCACAGGGAAGACATGCTACCCCTAGGCCAGAATGCCAGCGTAGATATTCTTTATACAATAAATATTAAAAACACCCAGAAAACCGATACATAAAAAAGAAAAGTTTGATATCAGTATATTGCGGCCTGCAGATGAAAAATTTACTATCTCTGGATTTTGTAATTTTTTGATAAAAGGTTAGGAGAATACGTTATTAATACATAATCGGTTTTTGGAATTTTTTTATTTTAAACCAAAATGATAACAACATCTTCCCAAAGGAATTCTACATCTTCCCCCAAACAGGACAGACGCGCAGGAATTGAGTAATAATGCAAAATTATAGCTATTACTTATTTCCTATATCGATAAATAATTAGATATATAATATATCTATAATAATTATTCTGATACATATCTTTTGAGATTCAAGAAGGTACAGCAATGTCCTGGTGTCTTTTTTTGACAGAAAATATTACATTAATGTTGAAAAATATGAAGTAAACAGTTTTTTTTCGTAAAAATTTGTTACATTTTTATATTTTTAAAGGTCAAATTTGGAAAACCAAAATTTATTTAGACACTGAAGTGCCTATTTATTTAATATTTAATCATTGTTTAAAGTTATTGGAGCCAGAATCATTTTTAGTGTATGATGAGGGTGAATTTTGTGAAATCATCCCCAGCATAATCAAATAATTAAATTGATATTTTTGATACCAGTCACAGTAAATTAAACCGGAATTAAGTTCATTAATTTCTGCATCTAATTTTTTTTAATGTCATGGTTTTTGAATAAAATTTTGTTAATTTTATAAAAAATACTTTCATTGAAATTTTTTGTTTTGCTTGAAGGAAAAAGAGAGAGAAGCTGGAATTTTAAATGTTTAGAATAAAAAAGGTGTGAAAACAGTTTATTTTATGGGCAAAATATTAATTTTGTTGAAATACATGTTAGCGGTAAATTTTTTCACTTTTTTATTTTCATGTGGGACTACTTCGGGATTCATTTATTTGGAAAATTGTTACTTTGTCAAACAAAACGCTCTGTCAAAAATACCTTCTTTGACAAGAAATAATATTCTTCAGTTCATAGATTTTTATTATTGGGCAACTACTAATTTCAGTATGATTAAAATTTTATCATTTCACCTGACACCTATCAAACTATAACGTTTAAATTTCAATAAAATTGTCTGAAATTTGCATAAATTCTGAAAAGGGATTATTCTAAATACGTGCATTATGTTTTAAAATACATTAAGCATAGTGCACTTCCTAGATTTCAGATTTTAATTTTATATTGAGTGCCCAGTGTATAATATTCATTCTGAATATTAGAGACAGAAAGTATTAGTTTCAAGAAAAAAACAATAATGATTTTTTTTCCTTTATTGTTGAAAGTCTGATTTATAAAGAAAATTAACTATTCGAAACATTCTCATATATACAACCGATATTATCAATAAGCATTGTTATATCATTCCAACATACAATGCCAATCAACGTTAAAATAAGTCACTGACACCGTAATCATAGACTGCAAAGAAACTGGTCATTGTTCTGGTCCTTGTCGCATGCCAAGGACTATCACAAAAGTAGCAGATAATAACAAACTTATAAAAACGTCAATGTCTTTCAGTTGGACTCGCTTTTCCTATAAAAAGAAATCCACTCTTTATTTTCAATAAAGCGTTTAAGAACACGCTACATCCATGCACGAATCCTCCCGTTCAAGAGTATGACGAACTAGGAACGAACCAGAGAGGCTTCTAGCTGTTTTAGAAAGTGTCATCGACTTCAGTTGGCCTGAAGGTAAAGAAGAGTTGACCAACTGAGTGTGATAACGGAGTTCCACGGTTGTTTAGATTCTCAATGAGCTGAACCAGATTAAGACTTGCTAATGAAGATTCTTTTTTCAAAATAAACATGTAACAGACCAGCATATCAATTGACGGCCAGTTTCGTTTCACAATCAACGAGAGATGAGTAATGGGGAATTCACGTGCGTCTTTTGTCTTCGATGAAAAGTAATGATTGGTCTTGAACATGAACTAGAAGTGAGGAAATTCTGAACTATTAACTATTACGGGCAACACCCTTTGATATTAACTTTTCCTCGTTTACTGAGCTATTTTTACGGTTATTTAAAGGAAAAAATGAAATGAAAATAATAACTTAATAAAATGTATGGGGTTGGTGCTTGGAAGATGCATTCAAGGGAAGATGGTTCATTATCGGCTATTGTTTCGTTTAACCGAAATGGAAATTGAACATCGTTGTTCTGCTCTGAATGTTTCATCGTGTAAATATGCATTTTCATGAATATTTTGGGATTATTTGGTCTAGTACAAAATAATTCGTATGTATATTTCAGTAGATAAATATTGCTATACAAAGATAATTATTTTTATTACTTAGACAACAGGATATTCAAAATCTGCAGGAAAACGAAACCGTTGAATTGTTTTCTCTCAAACTTGCATAAACTCGATTTTTTTTTTATAAATTCAATTTCAAAAAAAGTAATTACCTCGGATTTTGAAACTTATCGGTAACTTTCGAATTCAGATTTCAAATTTTTGTGTGTAATTGTGGGGCTCCTTATATTTAACAAAACTACGGTAAACAATAGTTTATTTTAATACCACAAGAAGTTTCAAATTCCTGCGTAAAATAGTTCTGTCATGCACAAACAAATGTAATGAAATCTTATTAATTTCAAAATATATGTCTTCTTAACAAGTTTTTTTTTCAAACTTTCAAAGAATTTTGCTCAAAGAAATAAAAGTACATTTAAATTTTCTTGTATTATTCAGTTTTAAATTGTCGAAAGCACTGTAGTAGAGGAGTTCTGGATGTTGAAATAAATCCTAAATGTTGATATAATCGTACAAAAATCTTAATAAATCTTCACAGTATCCTTTTTCATCAGCACATTGATTAGATCCTTGTAGTATGGATAAATAATTATAATAATATCGGTAATAATTTGAAAATAAATGAACATCTTAGATACTAAGCTTAATAGGTAGCGGTTTTTAAAAATGATAAGAAGATGTTAAACTTCAAAATAATTGGATAAATTAGGTTTTGAAAAATATTACTAAGAAAACTTTGAAATATTTATCAGTATTTAAAATTTAATACTTTTTTTCTAGTTATTGTGATATTTGAGATGTATGTTGTGTTGATCCAGATTTCGTATTATTGAAATTTATAATCATGTTTAAAATTTGAAATTTAATTGAAAAACTGATAATTTAAAATTTGAGTTGAAAAACAAAATTTGATTAAAATTCTGTAGCAATTAATTTTTTTCTTCTTGAAACATAAATAAACGACTCCCTCTCACCGATTTATAAGAGTAACAAGGAAAAGTGAATTTATTAAGTTAAAGTAACTTCAGATTTGTTATATCTGTTGTCTTTTTTAAACCATTGTCTATTATTATTATTATTATTTACAAATTTTTTCTATTGTGCATTAATTATTTTCATTTTCATTGCAGGTAAGTGTTTATCCATACTCTTTTATGGTCATAAAAAGAAAACTGATTACTTTTGGTAAGTTTAGAAATTTCAGAAAAAGTGTTTTATTCCATTGTATTAGAATAAAACATATTTATAATTATTGAATTTTCCACTTAAACATTAATTTTAAGAATACACAATAAACAGTCAAAGATATAATTTTTACAATTTTTTTTTTCTTCTATCCAAATATGAAAACAATTTTGTTTTAATCACAGCTGCATCAATTTTATTAGAAAAGAAAAAAAATTGCTTGAATCTTGAAAATGATGAAACTAGCTTCAAAAGTAACCCAATAATTTGTTTCTCAGATCACTTTTGGAAACTGCAAAATACTGGTTTTTATCATTAATGCATAGATTTTATTGAAAATTGCTAAAAAAAAATATTAAAAATAATCTGAAGATTCGTTTCCCCAGCAATTTTGAAAACTGCAAAATATTTTTCGCAAAATCAATATTTACCTTTTGAAAAGAATGTCTGATAATAATATGATCTTGATCTTATTTTTGAAAAATTTATTTATAATATTCTTTTTAAAAATTTGAGTATTTAATTGATTTTCCTAAAAGCAGCATTCAATTCAATGAGTTGAGATTCCATTACATTCCTTGAAATACAGTAAATGATACATTAGGCATAATTTTTTTAATAATTTGCTACCAACTAAAAATTAAAAAATAATTTAAAATAAAAAAAGTAAATTTAAAAAAATTATAAAATCATTGCATTGAAATGTATTGCTTATACTTTCATTCTTAGTGAGATATACTTTCAATTGTAGCAAAAAATTTCATTCGGATCTTTAAAAAAGCATTTTTTAAGTTTATAATTTTTTTAAGAGCAAATCAATTAAATGAATTTTAAAAACTCATTGATACTTCTATTTTCTATGTATCTTGCATGAAATGCAAATCATTTTTATTGAAGCAGCTTCGCTTATTACTCGTTCTAATTACAAATAGAATAAAAGTAAAATCGATTTGAAATCCAACGAAGCATATAAAAATTCCGAAAAATTTACCAAAAACGAATATCCTTTCTTAAGGCAATAAATATTACTTATAAAACTAAATACATCTGATATTCCATTACTATCTCAATTTTATCAGATCCAAATCACTAACATTCCTTAGATAGAGATAGAAGCTGTCATAACTCAGTTCCAAATCCATCACATTCCTAAACCAAATACAAAAGCTATCAAATGCGTGCAATCCAAAATCATAGTGGTTTTCTAAGAAGTTAACTTGTCTTTCTGAATCTGTTGCGAATATCCCAAGTCCTCCAGGCTAGCGACAAAGAAGTGTCTCTTTGAATCCCACAAAGCTGGAAGGCCTGAAGCAAATTCTAAAATAGTCGCAACGCTCTAAATGGTTCTAGTTTTCGGGGAAAACAGATAAAAAAACCGAAACAAAAACATGGTTAAATGTTCCTTTTTTTCTGTTTCCTCTTACCTTCATCTTTTTTGATAAATTTCTACGCTTTCAAAAGCACCTGCAATTCTTCCTTTTGCTTCCTTACAAGACACGGTCAATTTGTTTCACATCATTGGCAACGAAAATGTTCCTTTCGCTTACTAAAAAATGGCTGATGTCATTCGCGAATTAATTTTTGGAATTCTTTTTTTCTTCTTCCATAAAAATGATTTAATTTGTCTCGGTATGGTTTTTATGTGTTTGTGAATTTATAATGCATCTCAAAATGGCGGTAGTGAGATTCTTATTTCTTTTTGTTATGTTTTTTCAGGAACTAAATAGCTTTTTAAAATGATATCAGATATTTTTTCATTTTTTATTTCGTATCTGAAGATACACAGAGCGAAAGATTTGTATTTTATCATAAGTAAAATTAACATTTCTTATGATTAATGGTGTGGAACTTTTTAATGTGATATGAGTTGAAACGTGAAAAAATTCTGGTGACAAAAATGAAATCACAATCATTTAAGTTCCATATTTCAAATCTGTTTTGAAAATAAACAAAAAAGAATTCAGCGTGGTGATACTTCCGTGAAAAAAAATATTTTTATATTAATGAGGAATTAATCAATAGTAAATGCTTTATATTTTGCAAACTAAAACTGTGTAAAAATTCTAGACTATTATAAAAATAAATAATTGGATTCCTCTTAAACTTTATATTGTGCTTTATGTCCGTTGAAAGGAATTTTAATACATCGTTATTGTTTTTATGTATTTTCTCGGTTATTTTTGAAACAAATGCCATTAAAATGAAGATGACGTTTATCTTTGTTTGTAAATAAATTTAATTTCAATTACAAGTGCGAACTTTTCAAAAGATACACCTCATATATTTTCTCTTTAAATGAGTTCAGAACTATTATCTTTGCTTAGTATTCCAAAAAATATATTAAAAACTTGAATCGAAAATACAATAAAAAATAATTTAACAAAACAAATAATGACGGATTGTTTTTTAAAGATAATAAGCCCCAACTTGCCAATATAGAAATCTACAGTTTATTAAGTAATAATTAGCTACCCTGTTAAGTAAAATTATGCAAAATTATTTTCGCTTTAGCTTGTGTCCTTTGCCCGTTATTTTGTGAATTAATGCTATTGCCCCAGCATCCAATTCCGTGGACAACCCATTTACAGTATCTTGTTTAGTAAAATTTCCAAATGCTTTCATAAATATAATTAAAAAGATATTGAATTACTAATTTTCTTGTAGAGTTAAGCTATTAATTATTCATTTATTATTTTAGTTACTGAAAAATACAATAAATATGAGCATACGAACGAAATATTTTTATTTCGTTAGTATTAAACTATATTCTTCATTTTTTTCAACAGAATATGCAGAACAACCTAAATTTAAAATATACCCACCCAAAAAAAATGTTTTCGTAATTGCTAATTGCACTTAGCCTCCTTAGTTAGACTAAAATACTTTAATATCTGCATTGAATTTTTAAATTAAGGTTTTATTTTTACATTTTGCATTATAAATAACTTCGATAAAAAGGGTTTATATAACAACTTATCTTTTTCCTTGCACAGTATCGATGCTTTTGTATACGACTTAAAATGTAGGATTATTACTTCATTATAGATAATTGATAATATCTTTTGCGACCTGGAGAATATATTTTTATACTGTGTTCAAATTTTTAAAGAATTCAAGATTCAGAAATTAAATTATCTTTCTCTATTTGTTTTTCAATAAACTATTTTAAATATTCTTTTTGAGTAACAGAATTAGAATCAGGGTCACGAAAAGATTTAGTTACTCTCTGTTACTTCACAAATTATAATATTTTTACTGTGCAATACATATTAATCACCGTTTAGAAACTCATGCTTTGCTTCATAAATTCATTTTTTTCACTCATCATTAAAAGTATTATTTCATGTAGGAATGCTTTAAAAGAAGCTCGAGAAAAAAGTTGTTACTTGAATATTTTATTCGCATAAACAGGTTATTCTTCATCCATTTCCTGTGTAAATGATGTGCAGAGATTTTTTACATGAATTTATTTTGATGAAGTAGAAGATTCTACAGTATTAAGCTACTTATATACAAAAGCCTTGATAAGTCTGCGACGGAAGGTAAACAAGAACTCAAACTGTGAAAAATGAAACATCATGTCATCACAATGAATCATCGCACTCTCACAATTCGAAATCAAGCACCGTAACTGTTTTACAATACATCGAATCTGCGCGTCCTTCCCTGTAAAGATAAGGATTTCTGCCTCTTTCGATCTGTGGACGTAGGAAGATAGATTCAGAAATGCGATTGCGAAAGACAGGATTCCAAATATAGGCTATCAATTCGAACAAAGGAAAGACAACACCTGCAACCTTCAGATCTTAAAGTTTCTTGGCATCCAAGGTGAAGAAAGCAAAATACAACTCATGTTTCTTATCTGGTAACCAGCTAACTGTACAGGGGCTGGAAGTTTCAAGGCAAGTCAAGTCATGTGTGGTTATCGATAGCCGGTTGCGCTTTTTATACTATTTTTTATCCGAGGAATTTTGAGTTTTTGGAGTGATTTGATTTCAGAAAGATGTGCTTAGAGGGCTTTGAGAAGTTACAAAGATAGATTTCCTATTTTAAATATTTATATTGTATTTCAGCCTGATGCCATAAAATAGTTCTGATGATCTCCTGGACTGATTTAGATATAGCACCGAACATCATTCAGTGTATACTGGTTAGTTTAAAAGTAGCCAATTATTTAAAATTAAATTAGCTATGAAATTCATTTTGAACTTGAATTTAACATTAACGCATGCATTGCTATGAACATCTTGCTTCAATATATTCAAAATAAATAGGCATGAATAATTAGCATGGATTTATTAACAAGTAAATATACATGAAATTTTTTTATTGGTAATTACTATATAACAATGGAATTCAAAAATGCCATTGCTTTTTGGCATTTAATAAAATAGAATAAAAGATCAAACAAGAAGCATTTATTGCATAGATTACTTTTAGTTTTTCGTATTATAAAATTGGACCATATATAAATCATGCAAAAATATTAACAACATATTTTATTAGAGGCTATCATTGCTGCAAAGTTCAAAGTTACAAAATTCGTATTTTTATTAGAAAGTCGTTGTACTGAACATATCCATTCATTCTAAAGCATACATAATGTTTTGGTCAGTTCAGGATAAGGTCAGTTTGGATAGTTTAAGCCAATAAGAAAGCGTTGAAATCTGGATGATCAAATGTAATCATCTGAAATTTTGCATTATGGCATCCATGATAGAAATTTAGCCACGTTGGTATATTTTTGAATATATATTTCAGAATAAAGATTACTACTGGCGACAAAAATTGTATCATTGAACCTATGTTTAATACAATGTGAAATGTATTATTTTTCTCCGGTATATATACTTATATCAATTTTGATTTTCACGAACCAGATTTGATTTTCTGCAAGCAAATCTTTATATATATATATATTATCATGCTGGTCACATCAAGGACAAATTCCCTGCTGAAGGATTTATAACACTACTTAATCTCATAAATTTCAACACACATCCCCAAATATTGTAATGATGAGAAAATACATTTAAACCCTATTGACGTCCTGCTCATCTTATTCATGAGCCCACAACCCCTGGAGCGCCGCAAATGCTTCGTAAGAGAAAGTTTACTGTTCATTTACGAACGTTAAGCATAGCGATTGTCGTGAAGCGTGGAATATGTTGGATATTTTCTCCCATTGAGTACCACTCAAAAACGAATTGAGGTTTATGACCTATTCTATCCACTGCAAGGAACTGAAGCGTGCGTCAACACCTCTCGCAGCACAAACACTGCCGACAAATCGAAAAATGGAAACTGCCGAAGATAATTGCTACACTCTTTCCAGCCCAACTAACGTTTTACTTTCCAACACGTTTTCTCTCTGATGTTTTGAAGGAGAAAAAAATTCGCTTAAATAATTACATTGTCTGAGTTTTGTGAAATTTATATTTTTATTGAGTTTTGCTACAGCACAGAATTTGATTTTTAGAATTCTAATATCAGAAATAAACTGTTGAAGATGAATTCATTTCCCCTCATATCGATATAGAAAATATACGCTCGGGTTTCTCAGAGTAGTTTAAAATATTTTGTCCTGGAATTACGTAGCTAAATTCCAGATATCTCTCTCACAGATTTCTTATAAAGTTGATATTTTATCAATAATAAAAAATATCATATTTTAATAATCTAGAAATATAAGAATCCTTGCATTTCAAATATAAATAGTCAAAAAAAATATGTGATGATTTTTTTTTTTTTTGTTTCTTGCATATTATGGCATTGATAAAATGATAATAATTCCGATTTGGCTTCGTATCTTTTGTTTCTCCAAACTTGTATGCAATTCAGTTTCACTTTTTATTTCAAAAGTTATAGCTTAAAATTGAAGTGCCCGTTACATTAATAAGTGACAGTTGTTTAGAAAAAAGTTTTTTTTCTTTTTTTTTAAACAGTGTGTCAAAGACGCTTTCACTTCATCCTGAATTTTGATTTTAATAACTTAATTTTTGTTGGCAGGAGGAATCAATAAAATAATTTTTATTGAATACATTTCATTAAATTTTGTGGAAGAAAGGTCATAAATGGATCGTATAGTATCATCAAGTTTCTTCTGATTCTTATATCAAAAAGGAGATTACAAAAACTTTAATTTTTTGTTTTTCAATAAGTGATCGTGAACGGATATGTTTGCGGAAACATGATAAACAAACTTTGTCATCGTATAAAGGTATAAAGTTAATGAAAATTGGCATTCTGATGCTTTGTGGATAGAATATTTCACAGAGGATAGTAGAAGTTTGCATGGATATATATGCAAAGGTATAGTTTTTGAAAAGATGTCCCACTTTATTATACTTGATTCCGTTGACCTTTATTCCAGCTTTGTGTTTTCTATATCATTATTAATTAATAATAAACTTCGACTTATAACTAAGGGATTATTTTGTTTCTCAGGTTAAGCCATAATAAAAGAATATCTGTTTCTTTCAATAACGAATGTTGTAACGCTCATCTTACAAACCCCCGCAATCTGTTCTTAACATCGCTGTTTCTTCACATAATCTAAATGATTTGCACCCTTTTCACAACAACAGTCCTCATTATCCATTGTATACACAGAACGAACAAAACACACCACCTGTTAATCGCTTCTGTCCAAACAAGACTAAATGAGCTCTGCTCGCACTTATTTGGCGCGGCCTTCCGCAAAAGAAGTATCATTAAAAATCGGAAGAACAAAAGTATTAGAAGACCAAATCTTTTTAAGTCGAGTTGAGGCAATTGGAACTTTTGACCACGAATGGCGAGTGGTGTTTGAATAAAATCAAGAAAGAAATTTGGCTGAGTAATCCTTGCACGAACAAGAAGGCCATGGTTCAGTCAGAGCTGATTTATATAATGCTCGTGGCCTACTTCAGAAGTTCTTTCTGGATTTCTGCTGCTTAGATTGTGTTTTGAATAGGGAAATCGGATTAGAAAGGTGTCGGCCCGATTTCGCCTACACGGTTACTGCGGGCGTGCCTGCAAGTGGCCTTGGTATCCTTTGGTATCAAATGGATAAGAGTGACGGTGTCATATCTTGCAGTAATTTAGTAGTTCCAGACGGGTAATGCCAGGTCTGAATGTGAGATAAGCCGCATTCGCCTACGTCACGTTCACATCTTGAGCCTTAACTGAACTGAAAAGGACATACCATAATACTATTTTAGATTTATTTAATGTGAATTACTGTTTTGTCTTGGAATAAATTGTTGGAAGATATGCTTTCATTTGAATTTTGAGTGTGTTTTTATTCTCAACTGTATTTGGAAAATTCTGCAAGTTGCATAATGTAATATTCTTATATGGTCCTAATGTGAGTCAGATCTTTCTTGCAATCTAAAAGCATAACTTATGTCTGATTATAAAAAAATGGCAAAAGATCGAGTATATTTTTAATCAATGATTCACGACATGCATTCGCTATGAAAGACGGAAATAGAGGGCAAAAAAAGAAACGCAAAGATTGAGAAAAAATTATTATAAAATCAATAACAATGCTAGAAATACTAAAATAAAATTTACCCGAATGTTCTTAGGATTTATAAAGCTTAAAGACAACCAAAATAAGAATAAATCAAATAAAAAAAACCTTAAAGAAATCAAAATAAAAAAGATATTAAAAACAAAAGTATATAAACAAAACCTGAAACAAAAAAACGTCTTCTTTGAGAAAAAGGCTAATAATACGTGTCATAAGAAAAGTAATTTCTTGTAAATTTCCAATATTTATTGGAAAAAATTTGTTACAAATTATCTGAAGAGTAGAAAGTTAGAACTGATATAAAAATCTAAATCCTAACACTTAAAGACTAAAAAATGAACCATTACCCATTTCCTTACGGTTAATGCTGATACTTGTAAAGTATGATACCAATGCTTAAATCTTTTCCTTGTGTTGGTTAGAATATTTTAGTCTTGTCTTTACGAGTGACATCCATATTTCGATATTTAACTTTTTCCTTGAATGTTCACCGATGCTCTAGAATTTATTTCACTAATATAATTATTTTTTCTAAACAATAGAATGGAACAAGTTCTTTAATAGTATATCTTAAAAATATCAATCCCTTTTTACGAACTAATTTGATGCCTTTAATCAGCCTATATATATATATATATATATATATATATATATTATATCTCACTTCCTATTCTGTTGCATCTAAGCATTTGTGGTCACTAGATTTACTATTAATTTCATTGGTGTCCAAAATAGCCCATGTATATAATTTTCGAATGAATTGGTAAATGAAAATGATTCACCATTTTTTTTTTCGAAAATTCCCATTACAAAAGAATATTTTCCGATTTAATCCTTCCGTTTTCTAATAATCAACTGCATGTTTGAATTGCAGTCCACATCCCAATTTGGAATTTTTTGTACAGAAGTAAAGTTTGTTATTTATAAATATTACAAAGCACGAAAAAAATAATTACTTTAAAGACTTTAACTTTATACATAGTCTGTTTGATGAAACACTGAAATGAAGGTCTTTAATTATAGGGAATCATTTTACAGTTCAGAATTTCTTTTATTTCCTGTTTTAAATGATCTAACAAAACGATCAGACAAAAATGCGTTTAAATTTAAGGAAATAATTGTCTTTTTTATTTTTTGAAAAATCGTCTTTGCAAAAAGTTAGGAAGGAATTTTTCTCAATTGTGCGTTTATAATTGATGAAATAACTATGAATTAGATGGCATCAATCTTATGGCGTTCTTAATCTCTGTTAATTAAGGAAAAAAATCTTTCATTAGGAAATAACATAGCAAGTTACTTGTGTATTATTTCTATTTATTTTACTAATCTTTGGGAATCCCCCCATTCTTCCTCTGCAAGATGAGAAGAAATTTATCCTTATTATTTTTACTATACTATTTTGTTATTTAATAAAAAATAAGACAAATAAAAAAAATCCACTAAAATTTTGCATTAATTCTGTAGGATCCACAAAATGTCTGTTCTTTGTGGATTTTATATTTGATATGTATTTCTATAATAGAAATAATATTTTAACCGGTAGAATTAGTTATCTGTTAATTTGTGCTTCATGTCACATTTCTCCAAATTTAATATTTATACTTATATTTTCGAAATATTAATTAATTATAATTAAACTATTGAAAATCTTATCAGAATTCTGTTGTATTATTTTGAAGTATTTTTCTCATGTGCAGATAAAAGTAGCATCGATATAACTATTTGAAAAAGAAGTTTCACATAAATGAATTTCTTGAACACTTAAATTCACTAAAAGACAAGTCAAAAGAGAATTAACTTTTAGAAAATGAATTAAAATTAAACAAACTTTCTTTCAATATTTTGGTTAATTTCGATTTTGGTACTCAGTTAAATTCGAAAAAAAATTACAATATAAACTTAATATTAATAAAAAACTGAATATTATTTACAGTATTTTTTTTTTTCATAGAATTAAAATTATCGTTGCTGAAAATAAAAGACTTACTTCGGCATTCTGAAACTGTTAAAAAAATATAAAAAGAAGAAGCTTGTAAATTCAAAAAAGAAAAGAAGAATAGAAACATATTTGTGTTAAGAAATTCATCTTAAGTAATCTTAGGTTTCCTAATTGATCTCTTTGAGGTAAATAAACAAAAAGAAAAGAAAAAAGAGAGATAATTTGAAATTTCAAAATAAGACGCAAAATTCTACAAAAACATTGTCGAGAATATGATTCGTATTGTAATAGAAAGCTGAATTCTATGTACTAAAAGGCTGAGAGATATTGTCTTAAAAGTAAACACAACTTTTATCATTAAAAGTATAAAATACTTTCAGCAAATTACATTTAAGCAATTTTTTCTATCTATAAAATTTTTTTTATTGCAGAACCAAAGAAAGCAAACCAACTTTCATGATCAGAACTGCCCATTTATTTTATTCTTTTATAATTTGCCCCACCCCTTAATAACGTATTATTACCTAATGATTCTTGGAAAGTAGTCTGTAAGAGCGAATCAACCCAGAAGAGAAGATGAATCAGATTGACTGACCGGCCTTCCTCTTTCCATGAAATTTCAAATAACCTTCCCCAGCGAAACCTTGTACTTAGTCACTATTATATTGCTCTGTTTATTTTTTTTATACTTAAAACTGAATCGAAGTAAAACAACAGCTTTCAACTCTTTCTCACTTCTTTTACCCTCAAGGATTTGCTACTTTTGCTTCAGAGTGAAATCCGGAGGTATATTAACCTTATTTTTTCCACCTTTTAAGTGAAACGATTGCAGTAGCGTTTTGTTCAGCGTACCGTGTGAAGGTTAATGGACATCCGGGGGTGGTCAGTTTTGCTTTATTTCTTTGTTTGCTTTTTTTGCCCCTTTTGTTTGTACTTTAAGTTTTCCATGGCCATTCCGCAATCTCAATTTAGATGTTCAATTATCTGGGCTTGAGAAAATACGTTGTGGATTCGAGTGGAAAACGGAAATTAGATTTATGGGATTTCCATTAATTTTCGTCGGATTTTGTCTATTGCTAAGAAAGTGAGGCAAAGCAAACGAAAATGGACTACTTAAATTTCCTTCAGTGGCAATTTCGATTAATAAGGCTAGGCAACTGTCAATGACTTTTGTGATAATGGTGGACCACAAGGAACTCGGTTAAAATGTGCTATTAGTTTTACAGCCAATACATAACTTCTAAAACATGCAAATTCTTGAAAAATTTGTCAAGTTTATTTTGTAATTCTGTTGTCTATTTCATTACACTCATTTAGTTATTAGAGTATTTTTAAACATCAGTCGATTTCTTAAATATAATTACTTATGAATGTGGATTATACACGGGAAATATGTCTTAAACAATCAGTAAATAACTAGTGGAAGTGGTCTCCCTGATACTTTCTTGGATATCTCCCTGCCCCCGGATAAAATTATGGACTTTGGGAAAGGTCACAAATTAGCAAACACGGTATAAGCATAACATTTTCACCGAATCTAGCATGCGAATATTTACTTCGAATGCCGATCGAATGAAACCGAAATTTAATATGGAACTACAGTTATAGTCAAAAGACAACAAGAAGAATTTCATTGGTTTCAATCCATTTATGAATTATTGCATTGACCTGCGTACGAAAGCATAAATGGTTAACCCTTTGACAGACTTGGGTAAAAAGTTGATAGAAATCTACGAATTTGGTCGTAAGTCCGTATACCAAAATTCATCCATCTAGCTCAAAGTGTTTTTCAGTTATCGTGTTCAGAGAAAACAGACATCATGTTAAAAAAGTGTTTATCTGACTCAGAGAGGTCTGAAATGTGGAAATTCATGAAAATCTCTTTTGTTAGAATTTTTTTGGCAATTTCAATACTTCCTCTATAGTTCTTACATAACATTGGATTTCGATGGATATAGTGAATGAACCTTTCTTATTTGAAGTTATAATAAGGCTTTTCAGAGTTGTATGAATATTTTTAACTTTTCTGATGAAATATAGATAATATTAATTGAGTATGTACAATAAATAAAAATTATTTAGAAATCTTTCATTATTAGCTATAGTAAATATATAATAATTCCTCGTGACCTCAAAGAATAACTTACTCGGTCTATATTTTATTTTATAAATCAAACTAAATTAATACAGCGAACGAATTTAAGCTTTGTATATTTGATTAAAAAATATTAAAATGATCTTTATATTTTTATTTACCATTTCTTATCTGTCCCCAAGTTCAAGGAAACTTATAAGGATTTTTGTTAGATTTCAAAACATTAATTTCAAAAACGCCATATAATAGTTATTTATAACTTCTTAGTTTATGAAGTATAAATTTCTTGTAAGTCGCTTGTATCACATTTATTCTGGAAATCCTTTTAGTTTGCTTTAAAAAATAGGCAATTTGACCTGAAGTAAAAACAATACATTTATTTTGCATTTCTTACGCAGATCTTTAGACGGAATATATTCGCCAAAATTATAGCCAACTGATGCCAAAATGAAAGAAAGCATTAATAGATTTCGTGCGCCAGTTTCGAAAGCTTTCTCGCATGATGTAGATTATGGCAGCGAAAAATATGTGGCGGAAAATGAGATTCCTTTTTCTGAACACGATATGACTCTGTAATGATTAGAAATCCATGGATGAGATATTATGGACTTGCTTTAACATCCATTTTATTGCTAACTGCTCTTGATGAATATTATTATGTTTTGACTTAAGTAGCCGGAAGGTAAGGTGAAGAAAAACCCACAATAATTCATTTCCTTATCTATATTATGTAAGGTCTTAGCAATCATCTTACGATGCAGACGAAATATTTTCGTGAGATTTTTTGTTGAATAAACTATTTGCATTTATCGTTTCATCTTGCATTTAGGAACTTTCTGAAAAAAATGCTTTTCAATACGATAGAATTATTGTCTGTTTCAATTTTGTTTTCAAGTTGTTAACGACGGTTTAATTTAAATTTAATCCATGATTTTTAACAAAAAAGATATTCTTGTTTGTTATTGCGTTTTAATTCTAAATAGGGTATTAAGTAAATTTTATTTTCCAGAATTCTTAGCAATCCTCTTACCATTCAGACGAAATATTTTCATGGGATTTTTTTTTGTTTAATAAACTATTTGTACTTATCGTTCCATTTTGTTTTTAGGAACTTTATGAAAAGACTTCTTTTCAATAATCTAGATTTATTGTCTGTTTTCATTTTGTTTTCAAGCTATCAACAACAGTTTTAATTTTAATTCGTTCATATATTTTCTTTTGATATTGCGTTTTAATACTAAATAGGGTTTTAAGTAAATTTATATCGTTTTAACTTTGACTTTCTAACAATTTTTTAATATTCAAAAAATTAAGGCTTTTCTTTCTGAGATGTTTTTCTGATAATTTTTGTTTTAAAAGGATAATCATTATTAACATTAAAACTACCAAGACCATCATTTTGACTTGTTTTTAAAATTTCATGCTTAAAAATTTTGATATAATTTATATATTGTTCTCGAATTTTATGACGATTTTTAATGAAATATGAGAACAATTACATATTCCTATTTAATTTCTACCCAGCTATTTTAACTTCCGTAATTAGTATGAATTATACTTATGTATACCAAGAGACCCGTCAAAATTACGGCTTTGGCGATTTCATTATAATATTTTATGGTTCATCTATGCAATGATAGGCATCAACACGTACTTGCTTTCATTTATACATAGCTTTCAGACATTTCCTGGAAAAATTTGAATTACAATTTTCATGTGAAATTATATTCATTGATCCAAAGTGTTTGACCGCTGTTATAGTGGGGTCTATTTTATTCCGATTATGATTCAGTTTAGAACTGAAATGTCTAACTGGTAAATGGAATCTGGACGTAATCATTATCAAATTGTTTTTCTTCATTTTTTAAAAATTAATAATTAATAAATTATTAAATGAACTGTTATTCTTGTTAAATTATATTCTTTTATTGACATAAACTAAGTCAAAAGTTGCAAAGAAAGTTATGATGAACAAAATCCCGTCAATTTGATGAGTGTGGTAAAATTAGGTATATATTTTACATCAGTAATTTTAGTAGTACGGATATTGATTTTGACAAGGGTAAAAAAAAATAATTTTTTTAGGATTTTCTGATACCATGATAAATTAAATGAATTTTTCTGAAAATTTTAAAAGATTTAAATATGTCATAAATATTATAAATGGGGATAAACATATGAAAAACCTAATCAAGAAAAAACAAGATACATTAAATTCTCATACGAATGTCAAATTTGATTTTAGTGAAAAATATTATTTTAATTGCTTCTAATTTGAATGTGCAATATGCTGATGTAAAGCATGTTGTATACTATCATTCATTTATTTTAAAGATTTTCATTTTGAAACAGATAAATGAATAAGGCGTGCATAAATTACTCATCATGAATTAAAAAGTCAAAATAAATTATTTCTGGAGATCAGCTCCAGAATCTTAAACTTCCAAAATTTGGCTTCAGAATAAACATTTGAATAATTGAAAATAAATAAATAGGATAAGAACATGTGAATTTAAGTCTGCGATACATCAGGTTAAAAAATATTACCATTAACTATTTTTTAAAATTTTTATTTATTTAACAAAAAGAGAATTAGGAAAAATAAAGATATTAATAAAATAAAATCATCACATTGGCAATGATATCTATCTTATAAATTTGAAACCACAATGTCTCCGGTATTGGAAGGTCATATTTAAAACTTAATACCTATTAATAATTATATCCTTTAGATATTTTTTTCTTTTACTTCAAACATTTTAATTTTTTTACTGGAATTCCAGAACAGGATATGAATGTTCAAAACACATTTCGCTTATAAAATGACAGGAAATCTTTAATTCCATTCAAGTTTTTAACCAAGGTCTTTTCAATCAAAAGCTGATTCACGATTCATCAGTTCTGTTTAATAAATTTATTTTTATTCAAAACTGGTTTCTATTTTTTTCGGAACAAGCGAAACTCGATCCATCCGATGAGCAAGTCATTTCTTCTTATTTGTTTTATATTATTGTTCTTCCCGTGTTTCATTTAGTCATTGCCTTTGATGTTATTCTAAAACATTCATCAAAAATGTTACTCTATTCTATTGCATTGAATGTTTTAAAATGCAATTGAATGATTTCCAATCTTCGTTACAAAATTTCAGCGAATTTGTAATTTTAGAATCATATTTGTTATATTTAAGTTTGTAATTCAAAATTTTAAATGAATGGCAGCGTTGTTACAAATTTTTTTAGTTTAGTGAGAGTGGCAAGGTTGTTGTAATTTTCCATAAATAAAAGATGTCGATTTAAAAAAAAATGGTTGTTAGCTTCTTGCTTCTGTTAAGAATATCTACTTTATTGCGTAGAATATGGGATTTAAATAAAGTCAATGACATTAGCAATCAGATAATACAAAACATAAACTTTATTTTGAGGTAGATAACGTACGAGTTTTTAGTGACTGTTTAGTAAGCGACGTTTTCGATTGTACATTAAAATATTTTAATATATTTTTCAATCATACTTATAAATAAGTTTTGACTTTTCCATCTACTTCCAATTCACTACTTATTTCCTCTACTTTCTATTTGGCTTGACTTACAAAATGAGCTTTCTGTGATTAAACATGCGTGAGGTCATGTCGACCTTATTTGTCAAACCCCAACGAAACGCCACTATGCAAATTTTATGCCATTTTACACTGCATTCGCTTAAGGAATTCTCTCCAGTTAACGCTTCATCGAGAATTCATGAAAACTCATTAAGGGTCTTGGGTAACGGTCAAACGGATTCTATTTTGTCTGCTTTCGTAATGCCTGAAGTAGTTTGTCCACCTTTGAGTAAGAAACAAGAAGAGTGAAGATGATGTCACCGGTAGCAGTTTGTCTACTTGAGATGGTTTCAGGAAGTGAAAAAATGTGACGAAATATTCATTATTCTGAGTCTTTTTCACATGATGCAAGTTCAGGTTTAGCTTAGTGACGAATATTATATATATGCTCAGCAATTTTTTACACGAGAGCTTTTGTAAAAGAAATATTTCTCTTCTTTTAAGCTTGCTCTGTATTTAAGAACATTTTGAATAATTTCAGTTCAAGAAGTTCTGATGAGATAATTGAACTGATAACAGTAACTAAATACATATATATAGTTTAGTACAGATATTTCTATTACAGTTATAAATGCAATTTTGCTGTCATATCAGTGAGAACTTGTTGTGTTTATGTTTATGTTTTTATAAGCCTTTAAATCCGTAACAAACAAGACAGTTAATGGTTATATGAAAGATAAAATATATCTTAAAACGTATTCGAAGATTTCCTTTCATATGCTTATGAGTGAGAAATTCTTTTTATAAATTGGCAATAGTCTCGATTTTTATCTTAAGCATATGAAATATAATATTCCTTTATTCTTATATCCACCTAGATTTAAATAAAAATTGCATGGTAGCTATATACTTATTTTTGATAATCAGCTAACATAGGGTCAACGAACATATCAATTGTAATCAATCTCTTTTATGTTTGATCAATTTTCACATAAATTTTTCTAAAATTGGATTGTTTACAACGCGATGAATTCGAAGAAACCAGCCAACTGAAAGATAAATTATATGGCCATTTAAACCAACAGCAAACAATACCGCCAATAGATATACAGATAGGTGTGTACTTCCATCCCAGTAACTTGATGATTCTTTTTTGATTTCTGGAAGACGGTCCCATTGTATTAGAGGAGATGTTCTCCTTTATCAGCTGGAGTGCTGATTTCGATCTCAAATATACTAAGGCGTAATCTTCGTTGATTCGCATGTCAAACCAGAGCAAACAAGAAGTGTGCGTACTCGCATTGCGTGGAGCAATGACGCGGTCCAGTGGCGCGATTCGCTTCCGTGTGTCTCGTGGGTTTGACGGGAACTGTACTGAATCGCCCCTTTGGAGTCACTGGGTGAAGACCTCCTGCATGCAGTTTATTGTTATTTATTTCGCCAATGTTTGACGCAAATGAACCGATTTTTCTCTGCCATTCATATAACAAGCAAACTTACTTCCCACATGGAAGTGTATAGATTATCTCATTTCTGATAAAGTTAAGGAAAAATGTGTGAGAGTTTTTATGCAGTTCACCTTCTGCCTGAAATAATGTACAGTCTTATTATATTTGCAAACTACTTAAATAATTTAAAATTAATTCAATGAAAGATCAATTACTAATGTTTCGTATGCATTCGCCAAATAATTAGTAAGTTATTCCTTGATGTAAAGGAAGTTCCTTCATTGCATTCTTATGCTTGTTACATCATTGTATAAATAGTTTGTTGAAGCAGTGTTGGGATTGAATAGACATCCATAATTTTTTTTTTCGTTTTAACAAGATACCTTTCACTCTCTTAACTGCTATCTAAGTAAAACTGGATTAAAAATTTTTTGCTGTCATTAAACTTGTTTAAATAGTTCACATTAAAAAGAGTGGGAAATTTATAGAAAAATGGTTTGCAACAATAAATTTTGTATAAAATGGAGAAAGTGGAGAATAAAAAAAAATGAAATATACATGGGTTAAATCTTATTATTCATTTACGTGAATTTTGTCTCGATTCAGAGAATTTATTCTGACTTCCATTTCATTAGCAGCCTACTATACTTTATTTAAAAGAATGCATGTATTATATTTTTCAATAAAAGTTTTGGAAGATAGATGGGTAAATATATTTAATATGAACATATTTAAACCAAAAGATTCTGTAAAATGAAAATTCGTTGAATATATTTCACAGAAAAATCACATAAATTTACGAATACTAACGTTTCACACGTAACCAGACAGTTTTAAAATTTATATATTTTAACATACCAAAGAGGAATCATAAAATAATTGCTTTTGTGCAATATCAAAAATAAAAATTGAAAATATGTTACTTTTTCGAAAAAAACTTCAAATTTATATTGCAGATCTTGTTCTTAATATCAAGCTTACACAACAGAAAGCTCAATATCCATAAAAACTGCTTTCTTAATATATTTATAGAATTGATCATCTTACTATTTCATAAAATGGAAAGAAAGCCATCTGTCGAACGTTGCAATCTTTTAAGTATTTTCTAGGTTTTATTCAATGTTATATGTTCATTTGAAGTACCTTTATCCCTACCATTTTATCTCACTTTATAGAGATAAAGTGATAAAAGAAATCGGGAAATAATTTTTAAATTTCTAAAAAATCAGATTTAAAAAAAAATTGATTTGTTTATAGAAATTTCATTTTCGAAACACAACTTGACTTCTTCAAATGATGAATGCTCAGAAAGATTTTATCTGATGCATTACTATGCTCGAAAAGTAAAGTATTTAAAAATTATATTAACTTAATATCTCTGTTCTTTACTAAATATTTTGCCGTCATTTTATGTTTAGGTTTTAAACGGTATTTCGAATTCTAGAAAATATTTAACTTAATAAAATTCAGAAATTATTATTTTATTGTGTTCCAAGCTTTAACTTCCAGCACTGAGGAAACTGAAGAGCTTATTGAAAGAGAGCGAAGAAGAAGTTGTTAAAAGAAAAACGCAGAGCTGGAAAAATTCGTGGAATTCTTTTGTATTTGGTAATTTTAGCGCTAACAAATCTATGCCTTCAAGGTTCCATAAAGACACATAAATTTATCTTCATTAAACATATCACTTATTCTAGGATGATGCATTTATAGCAACACAGTTTTTGCATTGTGTTGCTGTGCAGACACGTCGAAAATAAATCACTTTTACATAATCAAGTCACAAACTGGTGCAGTAAAATACTGAGATATACCAGCCAACATATAACACGGAAGAACCAATTCTCACCAATCGATTACATAAATAATGTGCCTATCATTTCTTTAGGAAGTTTCGAAATCTGTGTAAATGTGTTATCACTCCATCTAAATGGTTCTAAATTTTTACTTTTTTAAAATTTAACACATGTTCTACTTTTTCTTCCTATGCTTCGTCAATTTCAACAAGTAAACGCAGTTATAAGAGTAATACAGGCTGGAAACTCAAAACGAAGTGCTTTTTAGAATCATTTTACGCTCTAGGGCTCATTACCTTCCTTACTGTCCCCAAATTAGCCATTTTGCAGGATAAGCAATGATCATGTTCGCCTCCTTTATCTGTAGTGTTCGTCAGTGGATAATGCGATAAGGGACACTAATTGCCTGGTCCCTCTGTCTTTGGTCAGGAGTCGTCGTCGTCGTGTAGTTAGTTCCTGTTGTCAAATTAAGCAACCAGTTAACTGTTTCAGTCAAGCAAGCAGCTCGGCTTTCCCGATAACGGGCCCCGAGATGGTAGTTGTAGTGCCGACGCTCTTACCTAACTCAGGTTCATCAGTCAAGGTCTGGTGACTTATGAGCGACAGATGCATCGCAGTGTTCTAGAGGAGGTATTGTCGTCTGTTGTTGTTATCGAAACGGAGCAGATATTTGGGTTTCGGGGTAAAGTGAAACCCATTCAGGATGCTCATGACAGAACATTAGTCTTTGGTGGGAAGATGATTTCTGTCTTATATACAATTATACAAAAATAATGCAACAAGATTTGTAAGATGTTCTTTGTTTTCGAAAAGAGTTAATGGAAAGTGCAGCGTTCCGTGTCAGTTTGCATTCATTGAGCTATTTGAATTGCAAAATAATGGATAAACAAAGGATTCCATTATTCATCAATGAGTAGACGTAATTGCTGAGACTTTGTTCTCAAGTTTAGGATGATTGATTGGATTTACATTGCTTTGCTTCCGATTTTGGGAATAAAGTTTTTACTGTCTTTACATTATTTCTTTTTAGAAAACGGATAATGTTTCGAACGTTACTAAGAGAATTGATACAAAACATGTTTCGCAATGCTATATATCTCTGGCAAAGGCTCACATCAGTACTTATCTCTGACATAGTGGTCAGTTATAATTATGGGCTTTGTATGTTTTATTAAAGTACCATATCATTATCGTCACTGATTGAAAAAAAAAATTAGTTTTAAAATCACTTTTATTATTTCGTGTTCTATAAAATTATGCGGATTGACAACAGAAAAGAACATGAATTTATTTCCGTTTATAAAATATTCGCTAAAAGTTTCAAACGAGTACTTGAAACTTTGTAATGTATTAAAAATGATATTGTTTCACTTCTAATAAAAAAAATCATTTTTAAACATGTTATTATAAATGTATTAAATATTTCTAAACGACTGAGTACTACTTAAACAGGTCAAGGGGAAGACAAAAATCTATGTTCCAAAATCTATTTGTTTTCTGTTTCAAGCTCTCGTTTTGAAAAATTCACACTTCATCTACTTATATTTCAAAAATTATTTATTATTTATTTTTTTTAGTATTTAAAAACAGTTAGAGTAGTCTCTCTAAAACTTTCTCGCATACCCCGTAATAAAGATGTTATCCCAGTGAACACCTTGCATGGCATTGGCGTAAAATAGTTACAAAATATTAACCTTTGGCGTGAATTTAGCATTTTTTCTGAATCTATTGTATTATCCTTGGCGAGTGCTCTGGAGACTAATCCTTAGCATGTTGTCAAAAGTATTCGAAAATTGAACCGCGTTCTTCCCAATCGATTGGAAAAATATGACATAAAACTACATTTAAAGTCACAAAATCACGAAATCTGATATATTTAAGTTATTGCGTCTTTGAAGAATAGTGCTTACATATTTCTAAAAGTACAGACCGACAGACGATCAAACTCTTATTGGATTTAGCTCAGATTTTGGTGGGTGTCTATAATAAAGAAGTTAAATCTGTGTGACAAATTTTATTTATATAGCTCTCTTCGTTTTATAGTTTTCTTGCTAATTTATATTCGAGCAGAAAGATTTTCTTATGTTAGTTAGTTAGTTAATTATATTAACGTCCCGTTTTAAGCAATACTAGGCTGTATAATTTTGGGACGGACCTCGTCATTTTGAACCGCGATCAGATGACGAGGACGACATCTGAGCTGGCACCCCCTCTCCACACCACGCTACACCAGCGGGAGGACGTTTCGCCTTGACGGATTTAATGTGCAACAGACCCCCTTACACGACAGTTCTTCGGTGGAATCGGGTCTCGAACCTGAAACCCTACGGCTCAAGAGCCGAGACCTTACCACCAGGCCACAGCATCCTCAAGACTTTCTCAGGACGGATTTTGCTCACAGTTTGATAGAAATCTGCGAATTTGGTTTTAATCATGTATACCAAATTTCATTCGTCAAGCTCAGAGCGTTTTTGAGTTGTATTTGTCACAAAATGCGGAAGCACATTTTCCAGAAATGTGTTTATCGAATTCAGAGAGATGTAAAACGTGAATATTCGTCAAAATTTTTTGTCCGAATTTTTTGATGATTACTGCCTTTTTCTCTATACTACGAATACAAGAAAGTAAAAAAATAAAGCGTTGTCTTGTGCTTTATTGCGTGCTTTATTGATCTTAACAATATAAATACAAAGATAAATGATTTATGAATAAAATGAAAATTTATTCCTATTTCATTCTCCAAGTTTTGTATTTGTCTCATTCTTCAGCTCATTATAAATGTTTTTTTTGTATTAATTTTTCTCACAATTGTAACAAAGACAATTTGTAGTGCATTTAAAGAAGTTGCGCTCTTTAAACCTTGAAGAAATCTGCCCTGATAATGTCATTGTGAGTCATTTGTCTGATATGAATCTTATGAGTCATCTTATCTATTTCTTATTGAAAACAGTCCTTGAACTTTAAACATCTATTCTTAAAAGCGAAAATACGATATTTGCAAAGGCAAATGAAAAAAAGAAATTCAAGATCGTAGATCATTTGTTTGTTTCTTCTGATCGATAATAGAAACCAGCTTGTCCTGAATTGCATTTTTTTCTTTTATATTTTCACGTGCATAAAGTCTGTAAATCAGAAATATTAGAAATTTTGGCTAAACAACATTTAATTATAGTACAGGATAAATAAAGAAAAACCTTCCTAAAATTAACATTTTATTTATTCTTATTCGTTTTAAAATTCGAACACTTAAGAGTTCTTTTTAATTTAATTGCCTATTTTGAAAATCCATTATCACCACCATATCTGTGTTTTTAATATGATGTTTATTCAATTTTGATAACGCATTTATAATTATTTTTCCATCATTTAATACTGTAATGACAAGGCTGATACTTCAGCCTGATGCTTATTATTTGAAGGTAGGTATATCGAATCCTAGAATGCATGACTTTTTGTTATAAAAATTATATGTGTTTTGAAAAGCTGCATATAATTTAGGAAAATTATTAAAAGAATTTTAAAATTATCTAATTTCGTGAAATTAAAAAAAAATTTAAATGCATCAAATGTCTACATTATGAATCAAACAATAACCTAATGACACAAATAATGTTATAACAATTCTGCAATAAAAATAAAAATCTGCTTTGTACCAATATATTTTACAATACATAAAAGAATGCTGTAATACTATTTTTAATGGCAGAACTATTACAACAGTCATCTTGGTATTTTTCCAAGTTTCCAGTTTAAATCTGATTCCAGTACCGCTATTGCCAGATATCGGTGTTTTCAATAAATGTTTATTCATAAGCATTTAAAAAGGATTTTCAAACATTCATTATTGTTCTTTAGAACAATCTTTTGAAGCTTATAAATAAAAGTAAAAACATGCAGCCGAATGGCTACGTGACGTAATGCAGGTTTAAATACTTGAGTTTTATTTTTCCTAAATTTATAAATTGAATTGTATTTAAATCGATAAATTATTGCACTTGCAAAGATAATTTTTAATTCATCTTTTCGGCATTTACGGTAAATTTATTATTTAAAATTAAGTAAGAAAAAGCGCAAAAATTAGAAATAAAATCATTAGAAGTTTCTAAAATTTTAATTGATATTTCTTTAGAAAATATTTGATTTTTCATTTCTTTGGCTTATTTCACAATTCTTTTAAAAATAAATGCATATTTTTTTCATAGCTGAAGAAAATACCTTTAGCATATAAAATAGCCTCAGCACCATAGGTGGAAAAAAATGCAAGTATAGACAAATACTGACACGCTATGGTCTTCAAGCAACAAACGATTTACGATCGATCCGAGTGAAATTCGCTGGCCAGGAGAGTGGGTTTTCCCTGATGAGTCATCTTCGTCTGACGGCCAATAAATTTTATAAAGTAAAATTAATACTTGGCGGAAATGTATTAAGGGATATAAAATATTTTATGGTATTTACCTAACATAAACCACATTTTATTTATTCATTGATGATTTGGTATAAATAAAGCTAATAATTACCATTAATCATTAAATAGATAAATTTTAGGCTGATGTATTGTAAATCTTAGTAAAAATTCAATGCAATACTTATTTTGGATGTATAATACATAGTTATACTTTTTAATTAAAATATAATTGCTATGTATCATTTGAATTTAACTCGAAAAGGAAACATTAAGGTTTGGAAACTAAGAAAAGACAACGTCATTGAATACTTTAATCGTTTTATATTTTTCTTAACCCATTCATCGTCCTTAACGCGTCTAGCGCGTTCAAGTGAAACTTTTGCAGGGCGGCTGTAACGTGCTTCAAGCGTTCGTCTATATTTTGAGACTTTTAAACGTTTAAAACGATTTGTAAATGTTTACTTGTTAGAGTTTTTATTTTTGTTTGTTCTAATACGGCGAAAAACAGAGGAAAAGCAAAAATTTTCGCGGACAGGGGAGAACGGTGAAAGGGTTAAAACGGTGAGATAAACTTGCCCGAGGCTATGCTTATGAAAACTAGATTGTCATAAAGATGTAAAGAACTATACGCCATTAGTTTAAACAAACAATTAAATTTATTACAACAGCATGAAACTGAGAACTTGTCTATCATTGATGGGATTCGGCATGTATACGCATATAGAATGTTCGAGAACAATCCATTTGGAATATTTAAGAAAGATCTCGAACCTTCCAGATCTTAGATAAACAATTTAAATAAAAGAATTCCAGTTTTTAGATAAAACACAGTAGCGGGCTTCGAGCCATGGACCAATCGTTCATAATCGAAATACTTTGCCGACAGAGCCACAGCGATTGCTAGTTGCTCTGGTTTAAGCGGTAATATATTAATGAGTCCAGAACGACAGGCCATCGAATCTTGGTAAAAGATGCAATAGGCTGATTGCTTTGAGCATATAATGTATGAATTGATTTTTAATACTATTTTAGAATCATCCATAGCCCTTTTTACTTGAACTCAAAAAGGAAATGCTAGTATATTGGAACATAAGAAAAAGCAACAACTCTATTAAATACGTGAGCTGTTCTGAAAATTTTTTAACATTGATACGAATTAGATCAAGGTTAAACAGCCTTACCAACGTGAACGTTCTAAAATGAACGATATGTTAATGAATGATGTACTAAATTTATTTTTATAGAATAGGAGATTTTATAGTACAAGAATAAACAAAACTTATGGCAAAGGAATATGCACTATTTCAAAGATATTGCTTGTTAATTAACTTAATTAACCTATAAATTACAAAGCTCGTTATTTTTGTACTGGCACTGATCTATGAATATATTCAATTTATAATCAACCTAACGAATATATTAAAGGCGAACGAATATATTTTAGCACGTTGTTAGAAGTTTCATGTTGACACCTTAACGGACCTTATTGTCTTTGCTGTCAAGGTTTTGGGTCGGGGTCAGCTGTAATTTTCAAAACTCTTGCCTCAAACTATTGATGAAATGACATGCTTTCTAAAAGTAGGACTAGTGATGATATAGTAGTCAAAATAAATATTCTTCTAATTTTGATCTTCAATTAAAAGGAGTTGACTGGAAAGCTCTGGTCTATCTAATATCAATAAAATTAGAATTCTATTTTTTAAAAAATTTTCGGTAGTAATTCAATAAATATTGTTTTGATATTATAAGACTTTTCGTAATAGCTGTATATGTTTTATAACTACAATGCCAAATCTGGCTTTTGCGCTAATGAAATCCTTAAAATCCAACTCCTTGGTCCAATGAAAGAGCTGCATAAAGGCACGTATAGCATTCTAGTAAAGAATATTCATATACATCGAAACTGACCCCTTGAACTGGTCTCAGAAGTGCTAAGGATACAACCAGAGCACGACGTCAATAGTCTAATGCTCTACAATACTCATATTATAAAAACGGCGATCATCCTACAAAAGCCAGCGCGAGGCTCAATACCCATTGTATCACCAGCTGTAACGGTTCTGCATTTAACATTGTGCAATTTCCACAATGAGTAGTTAAAATGCTGCTTCGTTCTTCGTGAGGGAATTTTAGCGTTTAATTTGAACGAAGGACGTAATCTGTGGTGATGGGGACGAAGGACTGCCGAAGAACAATCGAGCTTTCTTTGTGTGTCGTGGGGTCTCAGATGCTATCTTTCAAGTTTGGCAGTCTGGGAGCAGCCATTTGAGACAAAATTTGTCGCTCAAGTATAAAGGGAGAGACTCGGCAATTGTTTGAAAAAAAAATTGTGTTTTTTTCTAGTGCGATGCATGAATATGCATGCTTTTTTTATGAATTCCGATGTGCACTGATAAGGGCATTTATAAACGGTTGTTTCTACTGTGTGAGCAAATGGTTGTTTTGTCACGATGAGTGTTTTCTTTTATCAATGTAGCATTTTCTTATTCAAGAATGCGTGTCTTCTTGAACACTTAAAGGTGTCTATAAAAAATGCATGCACATCGAAATGATGGCCTAGAACTTTCCTATGTTTATTTCTTTATCTTACTTATTACAGCTGTTCTGTTTCCTGTAAAGCTAAAAATAGTTTATGTTAATAATAAATTTAGAATTTTCGACAAAATCAGTAATATTTAATACCATTATGTATGTGTGTGTGTGTTGTCTCTGTGTGTGTGTGTTGTGTGTGTGTGTGTGTGTGTGTGTGTGTGTGTGTGTGTGTGTGTGTGTGTGTGTGTGTGTGTGTGTGTGTGTGTGTGTGTGTGTGTGTTAATTTCCTTAGAAATAAATAGAATCTTCACGTCTTGTACGTTATATGATTCTTCTAACAAAGATTTTACAAAAAAGCATTGACTGCTGCTCGTCTATTTCTATTATTATTCTTATTAATTTTGTTTACATTTTTCTAACAACACTTTGTTTAAATTATTCCGTGAATAAGTATTTGTAAATTTTTTTAGATGGGTAAGAATAATCAGCAATAAAACATAAGTATCAAAAATTCTTGGGAAAGATAAACCATAAATTATTATAAGCATATAGTAAAATAATGCGTAAACATTAAATATAAATAAATCGAATCTTAGCGATTTTTAAGTTGTATTGCCATAAAAATATAACAAAACATATTTAATTTCGATAGTTAACTATGTGCATTCGATTGAACTCAGTTTATATTATTTCACTTTTAGAAATTGTAAATCTAATGTCTGAATAGAACTAACTTGTAAGAAAAAGAAATGTTAAATTTACAGTTAAATATAAAACATGAATAACAATTTAATTTACATTTTTTTCTTTTTTTTATCTGTTTATTCAATTCAACTTACACTCAATGTATTTAATATATTTTTTAAATTTTTAATAGGAGTAATGTATAAAGCATGAAATTCTTTATTAGTACTTTCAGCGGAAGAAAGGAATTTGTTTATGAGGCATAAACTAATTTATAGAATAATTAGAAGTTTTGATGGTAAGCAAAGTTTGAATGAAATAAAAAAATTCGTCTTGATAAAGTATCATCATGCATAAAAGTATCAAATAATTTTTATCCCGGAGTTAAATTAATTTCTTCAAAACCAAGAAATGTCTATTTAATTTTCGTTTATTTAATGAATAGAAATATAATGAAATTTCATTTTTTCGACATTTTTCTGTTTAAATATTTTAACAAAATACTGTTCTATCGCTCTATTGAATAATACTGGAAATTCCTTTGTTAAAATATTATATCCTTTTCTGAAAATTTATCAAATGAGCTAACTAAAATTTTGTAATTTTATTTTAAACTATATTAAAGATGTTTCATGAACGTTAGTAAATTTAGATTTAAAAAAAAATTATAATTGCGATTTTCTAACTAATCCTAATTCTCTCGAATGGATTTCATTTTATGACAAACGTTGCAAATATTTAACAAAAAAAAAAATTGCCGAATAAAGAATGTTTACAATATTGAATTTTTTAATGGATTTTGGATCAGACACATACTAAACAATGTAATGTATTTTTCTATTCATCTGCAGATTTTAATAAGATTTATTTTTATTTCCCTTATAAATGAGATTTTTCGATTTGAAATGGCATTACAAATATATCTCTCTCGGTATTTTTCAAAGATTGCAAGATAAAATGTAAAATATAAAATCAATTTTTCTCTTATTTAATCATTGCCACACAAAAAAATAACATCTTGATGTCACAAAGCCACCTTTAATCCTTTAATGTCATCGAATTACTGCCACAAGAAAAATATAAAAGGTTAAAGCACTTGCAATCATTTCTAGTGACTTAGTACTTGGATCAAGCAGATTTTTTTCTTTATTTGTCCTTCAAGAAAAACATTTGTTTCTAGGGATTACACTATGCGTAAGTGGTTTTGTAAGACTCAGACAATGGGAAGATGACAAAGTGTATGCAAGTCACGCTCATGTTTTTGGAAATTTCTTAAAGCTGAAGTAAAGTTTAAGGATCCAGGATACGAGCTTTATATGTGGTTTTATTTCCGCTACCTCTTTCTTCGTTTGCAACTGATTTCATTTGGTAGTGGCTAAAATAATTTTGCAACAGTTTATTACACATGAGAATGCTTAAAATTGAAACTTTTGTTACATTCTTATTGTTTAGTACCTTTTTTTTTTTTTTTTTTTGAAGAAAACGTATGTGTCTTAAGAATATGTTTCTTTTATTTATTTTCAAGAAATATAATTAAGATTAATAAATTTTGAAATTTTATTTTCATTCTTTTACTTTAATAATAATAAGAATGTTATTACAATCAAATGTTACTGAAAATTCTTGCATTTTATACATTCTCAAAACGCTTCCTTTGTTTATAAACCCAATTTTGTGAAGTGAAATTTGTTTTGGTTTATGCTAATTTTATAGTAATCATTTGGTAAATATTCATAATAAATTATAAACTGTAGTGATTACATAACTCTACTAACTTCTCTTTTGATACAACAGATGGCGTTACCATATTAACATAAAGGTATATTTTCCATGATCCTTCTTGGGGTCGTTATTAGATTATATAGTAGTGTATTTTCGTGTTCGTGTTTGTTTCATCTTGTGAAATGGGAAACTTAGAAAATAATTAAATAATTGTTCTGAAACTCGTCTGTTATTTTTATCTACCTCATAATGAAGTTATAAAAAGTCTCATCCCTTTAAAAAACTAATTTTATCTTATTTCTATAAGTTATGCTGATTACTTCGAAAATGGCTGTTTTTAGTTGTTAATTTTTTAACGTAACCTATTTGAATCTAATAAGATGAAAATGAAATAATAGACATTGAAAGGAAAACTATCGTGCGAAAAATGCAACAATAACCTTTAACCTTTTTAATAGGTGAAGTTAGTTATATAAGCATTTCAAAATTAAAGAATTTTCTTTGTGTGTTTGTACGGATAATTTCCTGTGTAATCTTCATTTAAGGACTTCTTTTATCGTTAGGAGTTTTATCATATTTTAATTAAAAAAAGAGAATGTAATAATATTTTTCTATAACTTTTAATATCTGTTGAATTATACTCAATGCATGTAAAAAATTAATTATTTATTACATTTTATTTTAATAAATCACTAAATTATTCGATTAGTATAATAATTTAAACCTGTCTTCTCTATTGTTAGATACTTCATCGCTAAAAAGTGTGTTTTTTTCGAACCAGAATTCTCGCCAATTGCAATAGATATACTGTTAAAACTCATGTCCCTTCTCTTCAATCTTTTTCGTTTTATGACATCCGAGTTTTAGATGCTGAAAATCTTTATTACAGTCTTGCATTTTATTTGTTACTCTAACCATAATCTAACATAAATTATTTTTTTAATGTTTCGGAGATAGTTAAAATTCTTCTTTAGATAAAACAAAAGGAATATCTTTTATTTTACAATGCGTAAGAAATGATTAATGAATTTCAATCGAAAATCGATGAACGATGTAATAACTATGTCAGCATATGAACAATTACTTTATGCCTGTGTCAGCCCTTCCAATTGACTTATAGTATTCTGTAAATATATTGATAACTGGTTTGTTTTAATTTGGTTTTAAAAGTTATTTTATAACACAAAGTTACTTTTAGTTTTAATGCTCCATACAAAATGTCTAAAGACACGAACATAATAATGAGATAAAATAAATTAATCCAAATCTTAAAATTATTGGAGAATTTTAAAAAAATAGGTGTTAACATAGAAGATTCTAATAAAACATCACTTGCAATAAATTATGTAATGATGAAAGGTACATTGTGTGGTATTGACAGGCAATTATATTTTTATTTTCCTTTAGAAAATTTCAAAAAAATATTGTATTCTGAAAAGGAATACAAAAACAAAGTAACATTCTGTCTAAATTATTTTTATTGTGATGCGTCTAGTTGAAGTTCTGTTTTAAGAATTACATTTTCGTTTACAAATAGTGGGGATCTGCAACCCTCTACTATAAAGAATTTCTTTGTTTTTCTAACAGAAAATAAGAATATATCCTTACTATAGAATGCTATATTGATAGATATAAAGACCTTCCAGGTCTACTCGAGTTTCTTATAAATAGAACTATTTTTTCAAAAGTGCAGGATTCCGGAAATCTTTTTTGAAACAGGAAATTCAACTTCTGGGCTTAAAATCGAAACTCGCTGTAAGGACTTATATTTCTTATAATACGGATTTTTTTCTTTCCTTTTTTGGATAATCCACTTAAAACTTACACTGTTTGGCACTGTGACTCATCCCCTTCGGTTATTTCGCCTTAAGTGATTTAAGTCAAGAATCAGAGCATGCTCCTCAAAATCCACTCACGACTCCCAGCATATCCTTTCAATAGCTACAATAATGAGTTGGACAACCATCATTTTGGACGAAGATTTTATGGCATCGAAAAATGTTAGATAATAAAACTATCACTTTTTTTTTCTCAACGCAACAATGACATAAAACAAACGAATATTATTTTCATTCGGACATTGGGAAAGTTTTTGCTTCATCATCGTGGTTCATTTTCCTTACCACTACAAATGACAGAAGTCTCTCCCCCCACCCAACTCTTTCTTATATTATCGCATGCAATTTTATTATTCTATTATCTTAGATATTATATCATATTTTATAAAATAATCCGATAATTTATGCAGTAATGAAGAATATATTGTTAGCTAGAAATAGTAGTTATCTACAAACTATAAAGAAATCATCTGTCGGAAAAAAAAGTACTTTATTTGACTACCATAAAAGAGCAAAAATTCTTTAATGTGGCTGCTATATAAAAAAAAAAAATGATTTTTTTTTTTTTTTTTTTTTGTAGAAATCTTGTTGGTTTTTATGATATGTAGTTGGAGATTAACATCGTATTTCTGGTTCGATAGTCTTAAGTCACTCTTATTATCTAGTTCTATATCTTTTAATTTTGGTTCAACCAAGGTGGAAAATCGAAGTTAGAATTTGAATAGAAACCAGAATAAAATAAAGGTATTTTCTGAAATGAAATAAAAATGTTTTTGGTTTTTAGAAAATTAAAAAGTCTTACGACAATAGTTGATTCTTTCTTTCTTTTTCTTTTTTTTTTACCGGAAATAAGTTTTTTTTAAAAAAAAAATTCAGTTTTTATTAATACGTTAATTGCCACACGGTGGTCCAATTTTGGTACACAGATATCAATTAAATGCACTTAATGAAGGCAAATCGTTCTAGTTTAATAAATAACAATAAAGATTGAATATAAATTTATAGTTCATAATTTTTTTCAGTATACATTGTATACAATTAAATTACGCAAAGAACATAAAATGCAATTCTTTACTTCTTTGGTTGGAACTATATGCTTATCTTTAAAAGTTTTGAAATTTCCAATTGGTCTATGATTAGAGTAAATATTGTGCATGATATTAACAAAATAAAATGGTATGTAATTTTATGATTATATAAAAATGAAAAAAAAATATTGTTAAATCACTTATTTTTATTATTAATTTATCTGAATAATTTAATTAACATCCTTAAATTATTTATTAATTTGAGAATTTTAATAAATATAGTTATAATTATTTCGCTAGCCAATATTTTAATTTGTATGTGTTAAATGCAAGCGCTGCAAATAATGCATGTTAAATATATTTGATCTTTGCCTTTTGTTTTTTAAAATTTATTTCTTATATCAGAGCTCATTTATTTCATGATTTGAACGTGCATAGTTAAGAAAATTATTGCACGACTTTTTTAAGATCTACTAATATGTAGATTTTAACCTTACTGAGGCACATCCCCCCACTAGCCGTACTAACATGAATTTCCTGTATCTGATGTTATAAAACATAAATTTTTAAGAGGTTAATTATTGAAATTATACTGTAATTGAGTAAACTTGATGTAAGTGTTTTTTTTTACATAATAGCACTATTCACTTCTTTAGAACCTAGTTTTCTACTTTTCTTTTCACCATTTTTAGCTTTAGCTCCTTTTGTGTCCTCCCACTAGTGTGGTTTGGAAGTTTGGAGAGGAGGCTACCAGCTGAAGTGTCGTCCTCGTCATCGGACTGCGGTTCAAAGTTACGAGGTCCGTTCCATCATAACTCTAGTGCTGCTTTTAAAGAGGACGTTAATATAACTAAACTAAACTAAACGAATTAGCTCGCTTTGTAAAATAATAAGGTACTATATGATCAATATATTTTTTCATAAGAGCATTTGCCAACTTTCATTGATATTTCCTTCTAAGTAATTTTCTTTTTATTGTTTGGCGAATGAGTAATGTTGTTGATGGCAGTTACATTATTATTAAAAACAATTAATTATTAAAAAAACGACAACAGCAACAACAACAACAAAAAAAAAGAAATTACAACAAAAACTTTCGTCAACGATTGGGCGAATAGGAGATTCAGAAAGAATACAAATAGAAGATACGCAGAGTTCTATTAATGCCGCAACCTGTACTAAAATTCGTCGAAAAGAGCTGCAAGAATAGCCAAGTTTACATACCGGCGGCCGCTGGAGGGTTAAGATGCTATTCAAATAGTATTAGAAGTCCGGGTGGAATTTTATATCTCACTTTACAAAACAAGACGATCATCCTTCATCCAATTTAAACATGGCATAAAAAAAGAAGTTTAACATAAACTCTCTGCGCTTGAATGCGAATTGACCTTTCAATAAAATATATCTTCAAATATATTTTAAACCCTCAGACAACTTCTCGAACAACTCCATTTCGTTTTAAAATTGGTTCACTTGTTTGTTATGCTAATCTCTTGATTGATTGCCCAGCACTCCAGGAAGAGAGCAAACAGGTTGATTTCAAAGAATCCCTAAGGTCCCAAGCAGAGCTTTCTGTTTCCATTTTACGAGTCATAAAAAAAAACCCAAAATACAACAACAACGCCAAGAAAAAGCAATAATCGGCTTAAATTCTGTGAACCGCGCAGCAGGCTTGATGTGTTTTAAGTCTTTTGAAGGTCACCGGATCATGTGTTTGTCAGAAACTTAATGAACTAAGTAATCAGTGAAAACATATAAGTTTTGAAACAAGTTCCGGATATTATCGTTTTTGATTTACATACCTGGCTGGCTATCGGTGGTATATATATTAGCTCATAGAGCTGTTCTTAATAGATATTTTTGATAATCTTTTTCAAAATTTATGTTACCTCTTGTAGTTTTTCTTCATTTTTAATTAATCATCTCATTTCTAGGAGGATAAAAAAATACCTCCCAGGGGCGGATTTAGACATATTGCGGTTCTAGGCCGTACATAATATGAGTTCCCTATTTTAGTAGCGAGATTGATTTCACATTTCAACATATTTTTATTTTAATTAACAAATTAATAATTTATTTTAATATATATTTTCATGTCGATAACTTATTGAAAATGTGTATATTTTAATTTATTTATAATAATTCATGTCTAACTGCATGACTTCCATTTTTGTGCTCCATATTTTTTAAGCAGATCTACTGTAATAGTTAAATGAACGTAATTAATTAAAGGCAAATATACTCAGAAAAATATCGATATTATCCTGTTATTTTATTATTTGGCAACTTGAATTTATAAAATGTATTTATTTGGCAATTCGGCTAATAATATTTTTAACAGACTTGTCTGCGGCACCAACGGATAGATTTAGCCGCTGGTACTTCTCAATCATTTTTGTTATCTTTTAAAGTCTGGAATGAAAACATCAACTGCCAGGACCCTTGAATAGAAACATGGCATAAATTTATTGCCACTGGTCTTAGCACATTTTAAAAGTCTTGGTATGTTTTATGCATACAGAAAATATTAATTCAAGTACTTTTACATATAAATTTTTACTTTTTAGTTATTTTAATAAACGGTGTAGTGGTTATATAATTCTACTACCTTCTCTTCTAATACAACAGATGGCGTTACCTTATTAACAACAAGGTATATTTCCCATGATCCTTCTTGGGGTCATTATTAGATTGTTTTCTAAGTGAGTGTCGTGTATTTTCGTGTTGGTGTTTGTTTTGTCTTGTCAAATGTGGAACTTAGAAAATAATTGAATAACTGTCCCTGAAACTCGTCTATTATTTTCATTTACTTCATAATTAAGTTATAAAGAGTCTCGTCCCTCTACAACGGGATATTTTTTGCAAATCTCAATATTGAGAGAACTCTTATCAACCTATTACCAAACATGACATTCAATTTTGATATTTTTAATGCTTTAATAACAAATTACATAACAATTTTTGAACAATTTGTTCTGAATAATATCGTTTGATTTAGTTTGACTTGAATCCGGAATTCATACATTAAAAAAAACTACCTGTTGAACAATAGAAGGTTCGGGAGTTATAGACAACACAACTAAGAAGAGTATTTATTCATCTCCGTGCGGTGGCACAGTATCTGTTGAAATTGAAAAATTGAGTAATCTTAATTCAACTTTTTTATTCCAGTATCAAATAAAATTGGTTAACTAATCTATTTCCCATGATTTACTACATATTAATAATCAGAAATAAAAGCTAAAACATATTATAAATTTTAAAAAATAAATAACGAACACCAATCAATACTAAAGCTAACTTAATTTAGAAGAGGAAAAAAACATGCACCATTTTTAACTGCCTACTTTTATTTGTTATTCTGTTTCGTTTGTTTGTTTGAAAAATGCATTGATTGAAATATAGAATCTGATTAATATGTTGTAATTGGTTAAGTACTGAATTTTATTTTAAAGAATACTATGTTTTACCTCTTAGATGGAGACAATTATTCATTAGGTTGTATTATATCTCCAGGATGTTGTTCAATATGCTGAATGTCGTACAATATCATGAATATGCCGAAATAATATTATTGGATATTTAATGCTATTAAGGTCTCGTTTTTCATAATACATATCAAATACACCTTGTCTTTCACCCCTTTAATTTTGAAATCAGTTACACATCTTGAAAAAAAAATGATGTCATTAATTAATATGACGCAACGTGCAGTTAAATTATATGCAAAATTGCATTTGTCATGTGACTGTGGTGAAACGTTAATTAATTCAAGTGGCAGCTTTAATTATCTTGAATTCAAATTTAATTTTTTTAGTCTATTTACAGCCGAAATGTTATCTAGTAAATTTAAATGTATTTTTTAAATCAATCCCAGGTAGCAAAGTCTTTAGAACACTATTGTTCGATATTATATAATATTATTCAATATTAAACAGTATTGTTTTATATCATAAAATATTAAACAATAAATATGTGCTACTAGAGATTGCAATTTCAAAAATTCCCTTAATAACACCGCTGGAAAAATAACTTTTTAAAGAATTGAAATTTAGTCTTTTATTTTTGCATTGTTTCCGATTTCGGTCACATCGGTTAACAGATCACTAGAATAAAACTAATAACCATAATAAATCCTTTATAAAGGTCGTGGGCAGTTTTATATAAACGTAACACCAAAAACATACTACCATTAATATTTCTAACAGTAGAACATTAGTACCATAAGAAGTTTAGTTGTTGAAGAATTTTGATCTTCAGTCATTCTTTGAGTATTTAATGATAGAATTAAAGGAAGTCAAACGTGAAGAAATGGATTTTTTCAAAGGAATGAGTTTATCGCAATAAGATTAAGAAAACATACCAATGGCATTAACCATAATAAAACATTATGGTTAACATGTTTGTTTAAAATGCAAATGTTATTTTTAAAATGAGTTTTTAAGTATATTAAGGAAATACCTTTTATTTTTACTCGTAAAGGATTCTCTTCTATAAAAGCGCAACTGAACTGGAAAACGCTCAGTGAATCATTATCTAATAAAACACCCAATGCTGCATCCATTTCAAAATAATATTGAATTTTTAGTGTGACGCAATTTTAGAACTTTTGATAACTGACACTTTATTATTCTACGCATTGTTTTTACTGATTCTCAATGTGGAAATAACTCATTCCAAACTATATTTATTCGAAATAATTAGAATAGATCTGGAGGATGATATTAAAATCTTTAAAGGTTTAAATAACACAAATAATTCTACAAACAGATGTATTTTGAATTGTTACGAAAACCAATATTTGTAAAATCAAAGGGTAATTGATTCATGTATTTTTATTTATCGATTGGTATGTTATTGTAAAATAATCTTTTACAAATAATGACAAAGAAAAAAAAATGGGTTAATGTTGGTATGCATTGTAGAAGGCAAATGTAAATTTTTATCCGTTCTATTTACAATTTTTGACCGACTGTACTGTTATTGTAATAAACTATTATTCATTAGTAATAACTAGAAATAAACCATTATGAAAGAATTACTACATAAATGTTCGTGTTTTAAATATGACAACTGAATATGCATTTATTAGAAAAATTGGGCATATTAAAATGCTTTGCGTACTTTTAACAATCAATTATCCATTCATTGACTTTGTAAATCTGTACAAAAAGACAAACTGTAATTTAATAAACTATTAATTTTGTTAATGGCATCATAAAAGTTAAGAATAGAAAACCATCAGCTGAATGCGGAAATTTGTGTTCTTTTTTCGCTATACCCGACGCAGAATATTTATCTTTAATTTAACAATTAATGATTCAAATAGTTTAATGAAAGAAGAAGGTAAAACCACGCCTCTCTACCATCTAAATGTCGATGCACATAATTGCTTCTGGAAGCAGACTTGGATTTTTTATCTTCGGTAACATTAACATTTCTGCATTTGCGGATAATCTAACTAACTAAATCTAAATTAAGATTGCGGGAACTTTTAGGACAAATGAAACCAACTCACTTAATTAAAGTTCAATACCTTCCGTCTTAAAATAGCAGCTTTAATGTTCCAGAAGTAGTTAGCAGCTCATCAGTTCACAAAAGATAACAAACCAGCACAGTAGAAACTATTTATTTACTTCCTTTATAGTATTTTATCCTTTTGGCGAATCTTTTCAATCTCGGAGATCAACTTCTGAAGAGTTAGGCCAATATTTTGGCTGTCAGGGAAGAATCTCACGAATCTGTTTTCACTTTAATTTCAAGTTGACTGACCTTTCCTCATGGAACAATGAAGATGAGTCTGTGGTCCTCCGCCTACGCATCACGCTTTGGATCGTTACGCCGAGATGGTCATTTTATTTACGAGTTTTTCGAATGATAAAATTTGGCGTTCTGAATTCGAAAATGGTCATGATATCACCATCGACATATGGGGATAGATATCGAGTGAATGACAGGTTTGTTCTGCTCAGCGTTTGTTTTCGACGACTTGCCGAAAGAACAACAACGATACTGAGTAATGACAAAATATAGTGAGATGGAATCGTAGATAAGTGTTGCTGATTCACTTTGCTTTGATTTTATTTTCCCAAGCATTTATTGAAATGTTGCATGAATATTCAGGAAAGAAAATTTGATAGGAGTTTAATGTCCTGTGCTTGTTTCTTTTACTCAGAATCGTGTTCTTGTCTGATAATAGTTTTTTTTTTCTTCTTCTTTGAAAACTGTGAGAAAATATTCTTGTTTTTAATCTTCCTCCTTTTTTCCCATTTATTTTGAATTATAAAAAAATATTCAACGATTCTGTAAGATGATTTTTGATAAAGAATAGAGCTAGAAACTGAACATAAAGTGCATATTAAACTATTTTCTTTTTTTTCTTTACACCAAACACCATCTTCAAACAAGACACATCATAACTATAGCAAACTAATGACTATATGCATCAAAATAACATGCACGCATCAAATACTTCTAAAAAGAGAATCTTATAAACTAATAAATACTTAATTAAAAAAATTTCCACTAATTTAGTTAGCATTTTTTTTAAAATTACTAGACAAACAAAACTGCGTTTAACTTGATAGACAAATACACAATACATGTATGGGACTAAAGTAAATTATCTATAACAATTACACTCGATTTGTCTAAAAAATATACCAATTGACAGAAAAAAATTGTTATTGAAATCGTTACATTTTTTGAATTAGGGAGTAAATTCTGAGTTATAAAACAAATTGCTGGTATTATGATAGGCATCACTGTGCAATATTGGATTAACTAGTTTGTTTAGACAGTTACCTGCTTATAACCATGTTGTAAAACAAATAATTAATTACTGACCATGTTTATGTAATATGTTAACAGATGAACAATTTAAGACTCTTAAATGGATTTGCGTAAAACAATTCATCATTTAATAAAAAGTCGTATGATTATCGATAGTCCACATTGCTTTTTGTTGTATACAATACCTAATTCTTATCTAATTACGACTTTTTAATATGATGTTATCTCAATAACGTGTAAAGTAGTGTATAAGTTATGTTTTGTATACTAAAAAACTCAAATTAATCTTTTCATTTACAATGGCATGTTTTACAAGCGCATTGAATTAATTACTGAATTTTTAGCATTTAAATTTACAATGAAGTGAAAGTTTTAAGCAATTAAGAACTGCAAAAATAATCTAGGAACGTTCTATTGTTTCAGATGCCTTTTACGCTCTTATAGGTTTTGAAATAACAATACATAACACAAATCGAATGAGTCATCTAGTTAAGATGTTAAATAAATTTGTAGGTAAAGGGTTAAGCTTCCTTTCATTTTTTTAGAAATAACATGTTATAACTCAAATGGTGTTAAAGGTCTTCATCTGAATTTCATTGTTTTGAATGCAAGAAGTTTTTAAAAATAATGGTACAGAAATAATTAGGGCTAATTTTTTTTGTTTGGTTTCATGGCTTTTTTTAAATTTTATTATTATTAATTTTTCAACACCTTTCCCCTTCTCTGTTCAGCACCTCAATCCTCCAAGAGGCTGCCACTCTAGAATTGAGTTATCACCGACTTAGGTGATAGATGTAGATAATGTCTATTTTTGTATATTGATTTTGATAAAGAATGAGACTTGTTAAACTTTGCACTAGAGTGCTCTGAATATGAAAGTAAGGGTAAACAAGAGAAAACATTCAAATACCAGTGCACTGCCATTATTTAGGAAATTTGTCACTATAATACTGTTCGTTTCAATATCCTGAGGCGACCACTTTTCGATGATTCTCTCTCACTAAGGGTGACACGCGGAAAGATATGCACATTTCCGGCATTTACTTTATTGTTAAACTAGCCGCCTTTGGCGACCAGCCGGTTCGCCAATCTTAATGTTCGTTAAGATTTTAATAATTAAATATTTTATGCAATTTCTACTTTAACAGCTTCTTCATCAAAATATTTTAAAACTTCAAATTTTGATTATCATATAATTCATTCATAATATTATAAAGGCCTTCAGTCATAACGTAATACGTATCTCTCTCATTTCCTGTTAGCACCCTTAGAATTTATGCTTTAAATTAAAGTGGAAAGAATTTATCTTCAATTAATATAATAATATTTTTTACTGAAACAAAGCATTTTTTTTATAATCTGATTACTGAAAATAGAGTCACTCAGCGTTTAAACTTTATGGGCACTAAAGAATATCTTTTTTAATTTATGTAATATCTCAAGAGTTGGTCAACAAAATTTTCTTAGATTCATTATGAGCAGATCGATTAATTAACAATGTTTAAATTTAAATGCATCAAACACTAAGAAAATAAAACGAATCGTTTAAAATAAACGGTTGAAAACTGGTTTTAAAAAAACTACTTAAAAAACGATGTACTTAAAACTATAAGCATATACAAAAAATATATAACTAACATAAATACAATTTACTTACAAAGGCATGCAACTAACCCAAAAATAATTTAAATCATCCATTGATAAGGTTGTCATGGCAACAATCAGAACAGAATGCGCATGCGTGAATTTTCTTCGCCGGTTACGTAACGCAAATACGTGATTTTTTTCTACGCCAGTTGGGGTAACGCTATGCGGATTAGAAATTTTTAATTTCCTTTATTCTGTTTTATTTTAATTCAAAAGTACTTCAGAATGAATCTGAAAGATCGATTCATTAACAATGTTTAATTTTAAATGCATCAAACATTAAGAAAATAAACAGAACCGATTGAAATAATCCGCCGAAAAATTTTAACCCTAGCCTCATTACTGTTGGGAGAAAAAAAACTGAAGCCTTTCTCGTTTGGCGCTGGGGATAATGGAAGATTTCTTTGGCGGAAAAGTTGGCGGTGGGGAAAATGGAAGATTTTTTTGGCGGGAAAGTTAGATTTTAATTAATAATTAAAATTCTAATTAAAAATTCGAAAAAAGAAACCCCAGTGCACATTCCCAACCTCCAAGGTATACATGTACCAAATTTGGTAGCTGTATGTCAAACGGTCTGGCCTGTAGAGCGCCAACACACACACACACACACACACATTGAGCTTTATTATAAGTATATAGATGTAAACATCTCTTCCTTTCATCTGTCACCTCACCCCTACTTTGTCAAATTAAATACATCCTAACGCATGCGCAAAAGCGCGGACGGTTTTAGAATCCGTTGGCAAGCAGTGATAGCATGTAGCATTCTGAAATGATAATAAGTAATACCCAATAAAATTAGGAGCCACAACTGTCATTATATGGTGCGAAATTATGAATTAATGTTCTAAAATGAGACTTAAATGTATATAATATATAAAATTAAATATATTAACCAAGAAATTTCAAAATATGAATTATTTACTTTTAAATTAAAAAGAGATGTTGCAGAATATTTTATTCAACTTTGAGATATATTCGAGGCAACTTTTATGCCGGGAAATCCAGGCCGTTTCTCATACTAAGACAAAGAATCAATACATCAAATCGTCCTTTCCGTAACATCTAGGCACTTGTGATTTGCAGATACAATTCTCTTAATTATTCATTTTAATTACTTAGTAATTAAATAAATATCTTTAAAAGTAAGTTGTTCTTGCGGATGATCGTGACAGCGAAAGAGATAAGTCTTTAGAAGAAACAAAAGAAAGAATTAAGAGAAACACGCAATCACTTTCGATCTCGGGCACCGATTGGAACAATTTCCAAACAAATGTGAAAGCTAATTTCGAAGCTATTAGTGAGATTGTAAAAATAAAGATTGCGTGTTAGTTTTTTTTTTTTTTCGCAGCTTATAAAGGTCTTCCATTGTTTCCGCTACAGTTTAAGAAAAGACAAAAAAAAAGTTTGAGTTGATGACAAAGCAAAAAATTCTTCTGTGAAATCAGTAACAGTAGATACTCGTAAATCAGATTCATTTTTCGCCGAAGAAATGCACAACAAATAGGCTAATGAAGTTCACAATTAACCTTAGAATTATCTCAACCAAAAACTTGATGAATAATCAGCGAGGAATTCCATTTTGCTTGGTTTTTCAAACTTTAGGCGAGTAAATAATTACTCATTGAAAGTTACTGTGATTCAGCGATTTCTCTCCCATACATAACGCGTAAACATGTATGGAAAAAAAAAGTAAAATCTCATTATGCTTCACTAGATGCACACGAAAACAACTTATTAGATAAAAGAATTGGTAGTGTTAATTGTCCTGGTTTCGGACGACTTAAATTCGATTTCGATTTAGGTCAGATGGACTTCGCTTTCTTCACATTCAGTTTCCGGATTTTCTTCTCCCTTCACTTCAATTCACACACTAATCAGACGGAAATTTAACAGGCCGTAATAACCAACCTACTGTGACATAGAATCATGCGTTAAAGTGACGTATGAATAGGCCGAACTCGTCTTGTTCTCAACTCTTGATTTCAATTCTGTTTGGATGCATTATTTAAAAAAACCAATAACACTGGAAATGTATTCTTGAAATCATCTGAACGTGATGCATGGCCAAGGCTCATGAAAAACCTTAAGCATTTCATTTTGAAATTAATGGTATAATAAGAAATTAAGATTCAAATTTATTACTACTTTCACATAATGCCGTGGAAAAATCACATTTTGAATAAATGCTCTTTGTAGGAAGCCTTATAAAACGAGAGATTAATCTGCAAAAGAGTCTATGTCTTTTCATAATAAAAGAGGTATTTTTTTCAGCATTAAAAAAGTCTGTCATGTAAATAAGATTTAGTCATTTGAAACACTTTAAAAGATATAATACAAATAAGAAATTTAAGATCATAACAATAATTTTAATTTTCAAAAAATGCTTAAAAAGTAAGAATTTATGTTTAATTGTTAAGCTTATCGAAAAACGAAATTATTATTTATTGTGTATTAAATTAAATTATGCATCAACTAATGTTTCATATTTAACGATAATCGCTACTAATATAATCACTTAAATGTTTTTCAATTTACAAAATGGAACTTTTAAATAGTTGCTCTTTTATTTTATAATACATTGTATTTACGAATTGCATTTGAAAATCTTGAAAGAAAACCTATTGTCATATAGGATATTATTGTTTCCAAAAAAAATTAGGGAACAGGAATTTTCAATCATATTTTAAATTGTGGAAGTATTCAATTCCTCTCAGAAACCATTTTTTTCCAAGAAATAAAATAAAATTATTAGCCATAGCTGTGCAAGAAAGCATTCTCCATAAAACTCTCGTTACTATGGAAACCACAATTAACATTAAAAATGAATGGAAAATAGTCCTGCTAAGTAATGGTTTCATTTAGCCTGATTTGGGAAACGGAAAGACTTATTCATTATCGTTCGTTTGAGACGAGCGTAGCAAATATTTCCCTGTTTATTTTATTTCTTGTCAAATATTTAAGCAAGGCGGGGCTGTTGCAGAAATTACATTTGCTTAATTCTTGGGGATTGTGACTATTTATGCTGTTATTACATATAAGAAATATTGTTCTTCTTACTGGATTGTTTCCTAAAGATTATCACATTCGTTTATTGATTTCTGTTACGAAATTTAAGTGATCATATAGAACGTGGATAAAATAAAAGTAATCAACCAAAAAAATTTCATTCCATTTTCTTGATTTATATATTTAACATATTTTTAGAATATACTTTATTTTGATGAAAAATGGGATATTTCATGCTTGAACTGCTGTAAAAGTGTACATGTGTGATTGTGTGGGTGTGTGTAATGATATTTTAAAATCTAAAACTTAATTAATTTCCTAATTTTTATCTTAATTGAGCCCATATTAAATTCATTCTAAAATGTCTTCTTATTTCTTGATCCAATTCCACCTTTTTACATAATTAATGCAACAGATGCTCAGTAAAAATGCTTAAATTAGCGGTTCCCACACTGTGAGTAAAGGGATGAAAAATTGTCAAGCAAAGGGAATTCGTTTTAAAAGATACCTAGATTTTCCTACCCTAAATCGACACGTGCAAAGAAATCTCTATCAGAATCTCACGGTATAAAACGGCCCGGAAAAATATTTCTGTCTCTCTTTACGCCCTCTTCTGCTCTTGTATTCCTTGTGAACGGACGCCAGTTCATCCGCGCTTTGTGTACATAAATTATGCCTCCCGAGATGGAATAAAGCGAAGTTTAAAAATTCAAAATGTCTTCTCACTTCGGCCAAGAAACTGCTTTAAAACTGCTGCGAAAGGTTTTTTTTTTTTTTTTGTAGAAATCATGTTTTTTAGAGAAAATATTTAGATATGAATCACATACTGATTACATATGAATATTTTTCAATCTCATCTACATATAAACTATCTTTTAAATCAAAGAAATCATGAGTGCATTTAGTTTAACATGCCATTAAAAACAATCTGCTTTATTACAGTATTCACTTTACACTTTAGCCACCATTACTTATATTTTTGAATTTAAGCTCAGTTTTACCATGATGAAGTCGGACCCAAAATAGCTGTATATGATATTATCAGCAAAAGAGTAGATAGTAAAAAATCCGAATAGGTAGTTACAAAAAACATTTTTTTTTGGAGGAAAATTGCGTTTTTTCAGGAAAAATACCTAAGTAGATAAACCGAAAAAGCAAAAATAATAAATAAAAAAGCAGAAGTAAAAAAATAAAGCCAAAAGCGCGAGTCGAACCGAGAACCCTCAACAAACATGTGACTTATGCTGTTCTAACCACTATACCATACTCGAAGCAGATGCTGAATATAGGTATTATAAAAGTTAGTTATTAGAAAAATTGTCTGTCTAAAAACAGGACTGTTTTTAGACAGAAACTTTCCTGTTTTTACAGGAAAGTCACCCGTATAGATAAACTTAAAAAGAAAAATCTTATCTAATAATAAAATTTGATTCAAATCATTAAAGTTATATATATATATATATATATAACTTGCAGCTACTTCTAAAACAATCTTCTTGCAATTGCAGCTACTTCTAAAACACAGATGAATTGATACAAAAGTATTAGAATCAAGTTAATAGGAAAATCAAAAAAACAAAACAAATAAAAATTAAACCAAAAAAATTATAAAAAATATAAAAATATATAAAAAATATAAAAGGGTGACCCTTGAAAAAGTCTTCAGGCCGGATTCTTTTTTTGTATTTTTTATAATTTTTTTGGTTTAATTTTTATTTGATTTTTTGATTTTCCTATTAACTTGATTCTAATACTTTTGTATCAATTCATCTGTGTTTTAGAAGTAGCTGCAATTGCGCTCTCTAAATACTATGAAGTTCTTTTTTGGTTTTAGTTTAAATAGGTAATAAATTTTAGTTGCGATTTCGAAACTTTTGTTTCGTTTTCATTTTAGTTTCGTTTTCAAACTATTTCTTACTTTAGATTGATTATATATATATATATATATATATATATATATATATATATATATATATATACAAGAATTGCTTGTTTAAATTTATAGATAATAACGACATTAATATTTTGAAATTTTGAATTTTTGCAATAAGCAATAAATTTTTTAAGACACAAATGTGGTTTAGATAGTTCAAAATAATTCATCCGTTGTTAATTTTTTTCTTTTTTCAGCTTTGCCGATTAAAAATATTACATCTGGGAATCACTTGAATGAATTTTTCAAATAAACCATATAAATGCATAGTTTTAATTTAAGACTTAAAGGAATTCATTAAAATTTGCTGAAATTCAGCATATATACACACACAAATTCCTCTACCTTTACTCTGCTAAAAAATATTCCTTTTTTTCCCAGCCTACTAGCAGAGATTGACATGCTAAACTTTTTGTAATAAATTAGGATTAATGCTTGCCGAGTTTCTATCGGACTTTCAGAGAACTGTGTCCTTCAGCAACTTTGATCGGATTGCCAGAATATATTTCCTCAACAGATTTGGATTAAATCAGCTATTTCATTCATAAATATAATCCTATCAGACCAGATCAACATAGCATTCTTTCACCTTAGTTAATTCATTGACTTATATTTTTCCTTTATGTTTTCATTAAATAAATAAAATTTCTAATTAAACGAATGAATTCATTAATTGATTATGAATTGACAATTATTTAAAATCTTATTGTCTGTAATCAAAACTATCCGCTTAAGAAAAATGTTGACAGTCCTTCAGGGCCAGATTTTCTTTTGTTCTATCCCCCCCCCCCAATTCTGTTTATATACGTTGACTGATGTTGCCTATTTTGGAAGCATCAACAATTGGCTCTTTCTACTGTTTTAGCTGTACTATTAGAAACAAACATCATTCATATTTTCATATCTCAAAAATATGAATGATACAAAAAAAGACTGAAAATTTGCAAATGGCATGCTTCTTTGTAAAATATTTGATAAATGTTGCAAAAGAATGTTTTTTGAATTTTGATTAAATGTGATTCTATTTAAACATTTCATAGTTATTTTCATTTATTAGATGTGAGAATAAATATTTTTTTTTTAAACAAAATCAAAATAATGATTAAGTAATATTCAATGTATTGTAGATATTAAAAGAAAAACATGAACTATAGCGAGAAGAAAATGATATTTTATGTTTTTTTTTTCCTTTTGTCAAAAATTTTATTTTATTAATTAATTCTTTAATATTATTTTTTATCATCTTTGTTACTAATTGATCTTTGAAAATTTTATCATCAAGATTATTATTAAAATTCAAAACTATTGTATTTATAAAAAAGTTCAGGTGAAAAAAATGGCATTAAATAAACATTCCATTGAATTATTTTTAAATTAATGAATAATGTCAAAAAATAGTTAAAATGTGATGTCTATCCGTTTAATATTAAAAATTGACCAATTGTTACTCTAAAATAATTTTTTTCTTATTTAAATTAATAAATATGACATGATGAACTTCACCATTCATCCATTAACTTCGAAGATGGGCATTTACGCATTAACCTCATGCAAACGATTAATTGCCAAAATAGCCCGCTAATAGGTTTTATCATAACTGACATCCGATTATGTTTGTCAATGGCATGCGGTTAGCATTAAAGATTGCACATGGCATGTGATGAATACATAAGTACTTGCATATGTACTGAAAGGTACAGTTGCAAGTAGAAGGTAATATAATAAGGAAATCATAATTAATATTTTTTTAAAACTATATTGAATAGTTACGTTTCTAGTTCTTTATTTAATCTGAAAAAATTATTGTATGATAATAATAATTTTAATTAAGAATTGCAACGATGATTCTGTGTTCTATTTATCGCCAAAATATAAAATTTGTACCGTCCCAGCATAAACATGATTATTAATTTTCCGTTGTTAGTTAAAATTGACAGTTGTTTTTACATATTAATTATATTACAAGTAAATTCAGAAGTCAATTTATAAGTAATTTTATTAATTTTATCAAGTAATATCATTTTCAAATTTCCAGAATGGGAGTGATAGGAAATACTAATTTATTAAATAAACATACTGATTGAAAAAAAAATTTCAGAACATTTTCTGAATTTTATAGAAGATTTTAAAGAGATTTTTTTCCGAAATATTAGTCTTTAAATAAAAGTACAAGTATAATTACGGAGATGATTTATTATGTCACTTGTTCCTTTATTTAAATAATGCAATGACATTTTTTTTATGTTTCGAAATTATGTTTAATTATTACATGTGATAAAAAGCAAATATGAATAAATGCATTTTTGCATTTATTCCTATTAGATTTGTATTTGTCGGAAGAATAAAGGCATTTTAGCATTTCTTCGTCCAACCTACAAATTCCCAAAGGTTTAAAAAACATTGCCATTTCAATCACTCAAACTCTTCATCACGGAAAGTTCACAAGCCAAACACCGAAATTGAAAGATCTGCAGCTCTAAATCCTTTCATTGGCTTTGTATTCATTGACTGTCACATAGGTAACGTTGACATAAACATGCATTCAAAAAAGTGCGATTTCATGAAAATAAACACGCGCTGTCCAACGCCATGGAAACGTCTTCTGTTGTGATCGTTTCAATGTCAATCGAACCACATCGACCTTCAAAATATACATTTGACCTTCAATGCATATAACGGTTCTGAATAAATAATACAAATCCTATGTATGGTCGTCAACTTTTTGCCATTTCGGCTTTTAAGGTATCATGTTGGGCTTTATTATGGCTATTAGTCGATCATCAAACAGCAGAATGAAATGGTCGGTCAGATATATTCTGGTTATTAAGATGAGGGGAGGATTAATTTTCAAAGCGAAATGAGACGAACAATAAAAACAAGCTGTCTCATTTGAATATTAACTGGACTCGGTAAAAAGTCGGCTGGTTAATGATAGAATCTCTATCTAGAGAAAAGCATTAAGAGTTGTAATAAATTGAGGCTACTTCCATTTAGTTTTATGTTTGGTTGTACTTACGGAATTTATTTCAATTATTAATAAACCCGTGTATATTATAGATATAAATTTGGTTTCGGAATTTGAGTTGCAAAATCTACTGCTTTAATTTAAATTTACAGTCTGCTTTAAAAGATAAATATTGTTTTAAAACAGAATATCTTAATTTTTCGAAATATTTATGGTAATCTTTCAATGTTAGTTTTAATAATGTTTGGAACTTTTTGAAAAAAATTAATCTATCTTTTATGTATATACTTTCTTTTAATGGGAACGTTTTTATTTTTATCTTTTAGATAGAAGAAGTAGAACAAAAGGTCTTAATTTTTCAATATTTATGACCTATTTTTATAATGTTGGCTTTAATTATCTTATTTTTTGTTAAATTATGCATTCTCCAAAAAATGATAGGAGATTTGTGAAAAATAATCTATAGTAATACAGATAATTAAAAAAAAAAGTAATTACAGCTAACTTTCTAAAAATAGGCCATAAATATTTAAAAGTTAAGTTCTTTAGTTCTATTTTAATACAAAAATCCCAGGTAGCACAGCCTGTAGCACAATTTTGTATATAATATTCAATATTTTTTATATAATATTCAATATTAAACAATATTACCCAATGTTGCGAATATTGCTTTATATCATAAAATATTGTACAAAATGTGTATGCTTCTAGGGTTAGTTTTGTGAATTCTCCCAATTTTTTTTCTTTCGATTTTTAATTTTATATTAACAGAATGCATTTTGTTTTATTTTGTCCCAAAAAAAAGCATTTACATTTTTTTTTTTACTTTTTCATTATTCCGCAGTAGTGGCATTGTAATGATAAATTACAATCAAAATTGCATGCAATATGTTGCATAAAGTACGAAAAAAGCTAAATAAATGGACTAATATTTTGATTTCAAGTAGTTTTAAAAAATTGCACCCAGATAAAATTTTCCACGTCCACCCCATTATTTTGCAAATGTTTTGCAGGCATAGTTTTAGAAATTTTAGTTTCACAGCTTGATGATTACTTTTTTAGAATATTAATTTTATTGAAAAAAAGTATTTTACGTGGAATAATTTTTATTTGAAAAGTTACTGAATTACTTCACTTATCGTTCACCCATTTCTTTATGCATTATATTTTTATGGTAATATGAAGAAATTGGAACTAACATTAACCAAGAAAGATATAAAACAGACAAAAATAGATTTTAGCTGTTAAAAGGAAGTAGGACGACCTGTTAAATGATTAGATCTTACTTAGAAATACACATTAGATTGTTTGTAAAACCAGTATACAATAAATATCCCCTCACAATCTTGAGAAAGAGGAATGCAAGTTAATGTCTTGATACAAAAAATCTAGGGAGAAAGAAATTAAAATTCTCCGCACTCGCTTTTACGGCGCCAGTTGTTCCAGAATAGCACGGTATCAGACCAAATTCAATTTAAAAGTAGGTTATTGGAGAAACGAACTTATAAAACAGACGCCTATATAACATCAAATACTTCATCTTATCAAAAAGGGTTCCATGAAGGTTAATCGGAATTTCCAATAATAGTCTTCCCGTAAACGTAACATAACTTCATCAATAACAATTCGCTACTTTTTGCAAGATAACAAAAAAGTCAACTGCGAGTTCAATTGGATGCAATCTTTTGACTTCGTTTCGATTCTGACAGATATGCAGGTGAATGTCAAGCAACAACAAACAACAGCTCGTGTGGCAATTCTGACATTTGTCAACGACTTTTGTTTAACAATAAACTGAAATCATCTTAACTTGGATTAATTATTTCTTATGGTATTCCTTTGTTTCTGGTTCCAAGATTTAGAATTCAGATTCAGGAAATGTCCATTTTTTTTGGCTTTATTTTGTCTTTCGTCAATGAATGTCTTGACATAGTTTTGGAGAATTGCAATAAACGATGTTTTCTTTCAGATGTCATTTATGTGAAAGCAATAAAAGCATAGAAAAAAAGATTTTTTTTTAGCTTCGTTATTTTTTATCGGTAAAACTCTTCATTGCCTGATTTACTTGAATGCTTTATCACCTGAATCAGAAAAAAAAGTGTTTCGGGTTTCTACAGCAATTGCTGTAATTTCACTTGCTGCTTATTTTGTAACAGAAAGTGAGCAATCACTATAATTACGATTTTTGAACGTTATGTAACAGAAAGCTGTCTTGTGTTTCTTCCTCGGAAAAAAAAAGATCACTTGTTGATTTTTAATGACTGACATTTGTTTTTAATTGTCATTGTCACATAAGGTAGAAGTCTTAATTCATCTTCTGCGAATTTTAAAGTAATATTGAAATGCTATTAATAATATCTGTAATTTGTTAAGCTATAATTATATAGTTTTGTATTTATGATAGAAAAATGATTCTTATTTATTGTTGTAAGATAAAGATATTTGGGATAGTTTTTACTCAAGTTTTATGAGCAATTTTAATGCATGGTATTACTATTGATTATGAAATAAAACTATTATCCTGATTATAAAACTAAATTGATTTTCTTGAAAAGCTAATATCCTTGCTTTGCTGAAAAGCTAATAATATAAAGCTAATAAATTTTATTTTTATTGATAACAATATTCAAACATTATCCATATTAAGACTTAAAACAATGGAGTTTTATAAATTCGAATTCATACCTAATGTGAATTTTTTTATAGTTTATTGAAGATACTATCTACATTATTTTTTAAATAACTTCTACAATTCAAATTATATTGGTTAGCTCAGAATCAAAACTAAAATTTATTTTAGCTTTGATTCTAGAACTTCAAAAACAAAAAAAAAAATATTTCTTATTTTGATTCTTAGAAAAATTTATTTTTGAATTATTTTAGTTAAATATATCTATTACTTCTTATCATCAAACATGGTAAATAAATGATGTTTTCAGACAGTGATTTTATTGCTATTTTACCATGTAAAATATTTACACCTTTATGATGTAACAATAAATAAAATTTTCTCTTACTTCTAAAAAAATCTCTAAATACATTAAATCTGAATTGCTCTGTTTATTTAAAAAAATTATGACACAATAATTATATTAAAAGAGCTGTTGTTTGTTTATTATGTAGAATTGTTTACATATTAATTGAGAATACTTTTCCTAAATTATTATAAAAATAATAAACATTATTTTATATATTAAAATAACTTATGATTATTTATAAATTGCGTATTGTTTATCAAAACTATCAAATATTAAAAATAAATCTTTACTGCTATTTTTTTTTCAATTCTCGGTTTTTTATTCTATACATATTTCTAGATTTGGTTTTTCTTTATATAAATTTTTGGGTAAATGAATTTTTATTATGATTTAATCAGCTTCGAATTAATGAATCTTTATGCAATAATCAAGACTATTTGCCTATTTTTACATGATTAAGACTTAAAACAACAAATTTTTGTTATCCTGCTTGAACTGGAGAATTTTCATAATATTCTTTTGTTCCATCTTTGTAGAATTATTTCGGTGTTCTAAAATAAGATCTAAAAATAACGGCAGTCAGCCACAAAAATAGGTGGTCCATCCATCACGGAATAGCGCGTGCAGCATCATACGATTTACTTATTACCAAGATCACGAACAACAACGGGCACCATCTTATTCAGTAGAAACCAAGTGTCAGATTCCATTCTTTGAGCTTTTCCACCAGAAGGTGTTGTCGAGAAATTCTCATGTCAAAGGTGGGCATTTTCACAAGGAACGAGGTTAAAAAGTCAGGAATTTCTTGGAAAACAAAGATCTTTTCCTCACATAACTTCTTTAAAAAAAAGTTAAAGAAGCGGATTTCTTTTCCGAAAATTACATATCCTTTGTTAACAAAGAGCTCATTTAACATGGAAGAATATTTATTCAACTTTAAGCCATTCATCTTCATTAAAAATTATTTCATCGATTCATTCTCTCTATTTGAAAAATTGGATCCTGTTGGTAAAATTTTATATCCTGTTTTAAGCATTTAAATTTATCCTTGTTTGTTATTCAATATTTGCTATTGAGTTCAGTATCATTTTTATATCATTCAATATCATTCATTTTTATGAATAGGATCTTTAAACAATGGAAACTATTTCTAGGAATCATTCTTATGATTCATTCTGCATCGAATAATTAGGCTTAAACTTTCTCTAATGAAACCGCTTGAAATTTTCTTTTTGTTATTAGATCATTATGAAATAAAAAAAATCATTAATTAGAAATGAATGTTTATTTTATATTTTTTTTCTTTATTTTTACTATTTATTTTATTGAATGGCATAGAAAAAAATATGTGAAATACAAAAAATAAATAAATAATTGCTATTGTAAAACACAATAGTACTTGTATTATCCTGTTACAAATTTTACAAAATTTAAATTAAATTGTAAGTTTCTTCAGAATAAAAGAATACTTAAATTATACTTACGATAATTGTGGATAAAATAAAAATATTTTTAAAAAAATTTCTGACGGTAAAGTGCTTAAAATGCAATTTTTAGTAACAAGATAAAATAACTTACAAATTTAAAAAAAATAATAATAATAAAAGTCCAGTTTGAAATAAAATCCGAATACTTGTTAGAATTAAAATTATCATTGTTTTTAGAAGAAATAAAATACTTTTTAATAGTTAGTTTTATAATAGAAAGTTTGTATTGCATAAACCTATAATAATTTTCTATAGTTTATTTGTGTAAAAAGAAAGAAAATTTAAAATTTGATAGAAAAGTATTATTTTAGATTTAAAATAAATATATTCTAACATAGTATAGCATCAAAAATAAATCATACATTTAGAGCCATTTTTTTTAAAAAAAATCTTTATTAAATTCGGGTACCTACCGTCATTATTATGTATATTCCTTAAATATTTGTATAATAATTTTTCTTAGCTATGTATAATAATATAGAATTAAGGATTTGTAAAAAGGATTTAATCTTAGATTAGCTTTTGGAACATATTTTTAGTTGTTTTGATCGATTAAAGTAACCGTGAAATTTTATTGCCATATGATTCAATGATTGTATCAATATGAAAACCTACAGAATGAAAACATTTTAATAAAAATGCATAAAAATATAACTGCTGTTAAATTTATTACATCATTGATTTTTATGACATCACATAGAAAATTCTTGTATTTATTATTTTATTTTTTTATTTTTTAACTTTTTTCTCACATTCTCATTGTTTTATTGTATCTTCACACACTATTTAAGTTTGATCTCAAATTCAAAATCTAATCAACCGAAGAATATAAAATGCTACAAAAGTGAAAAATGGCGTGTCGAATGCGATGAAGAGAAACATTTGATGATTCCTATAGCAACTTGCTAAGCAATAATAATAATAATAATAATAATAATAAATGATTGAAAGCATTTAAAACAAGATTACGGAAAGTTAATTTATCCAAATTGAAAATTTGTAATTTGCTTGTAGACATTTTATTTATCATTTTTGGAAAATATAATCTACTTAATGGTATTGCAGAAAAAAAAATATTACTATCTTTTTATGACTTTCAGCATTAAGAAAATTAAAATGTTTTACTAAATGTAAATCTGGGATAAAAAATACCGGACCGTTAACTACATAATAGGAAAATTTTTAAAAGTCTTTTTTACTTAATTGTTAAAATGAGATGTTTTAATGGAAGGCTTCTTATTTGAGAGCTAGTTAATATACTAATCTTATTTAATAGTTACGGCAATCACCGGGATTTAAAATGCATAAATAGGTTAATTCCCTTTTATTAGCTCCCATTTGAACCAATTTATCCCAAACCATTCGCCTCCATTTAAAAGGAAGGACATTTGGTTAATTATCGTGATATATGGGCTAAAGACTAATAATTATTGATCGGAAAAATATTAGCCTTTAACTTTTTTCAAACTAAGAGATGAGGGTGTTCCTTGAAATGGAGAAATAGAACAATGAACTATAGCACCATTTCCGTGCCATCTCAGGGATATATCCTTGGTTTCATTGTTAGACCATAGTGACGTTGCTCTCGTTGCTATGGTAACCAAGAGGTCGTAGCCCCTCGTAGAAAGCGCAAAATACAAACGTCCGCTTTCGTTCGGGGTCAAGGCCCTACCCCAGATTCCCCTAGGAAAAGGCGCATGTCCTGCCTTACTGGAAGTAGTGGACCCCTGACCTCGGCACAGGAGCTCTTTTGGGTTTTTCTTTTTCGGTATTTCACAATGTAACTTTTTTCTTCTTTTTTTTCTTCATCTTTTCTTTTATCTTTTTTGTCTTGGGCGAAATGATTCACATAGTAGGATTATACATTCTGCGGTTGAAATGTCTCGGTATTATTTTTAGTGTATAAATGAAGGTTTATTCCTGTAGGTCACGGATGATGAATCATTTCCGAGAAGGGATGTTGTGACTGTGCGCGAGGCAAAAGGTGAAATTCCATTTTAGAACGCAATGTTTTTAATGAGAAAATGCTGTAATAAGAGTTTAATGGAAAAGTTCTGGAAAATGATAAGTATGAGTTTAATAGACTATAGGCGAAAAGGTACATAAAACTGACGCCAATTTCCTGAGTGAAATTGTATACTGAATAATGGATTTAACTGGGAAAAATGTAATTTCATAAATTAAAGTTGCATTTTTCTCTAAGAAATAAATTTCTATATCATATTCATAAAAATATGTGACTACGTTAGGGAAGGATTTTTTTAAATGTTCTAAAATGATTATATTTTTGATTTTGAAATATCTATGAAAAAACTGTTAAATGGCAAAACTCTTCCAAAAATTGGAAACAAGCCCTTTTCTGGTTAAAAAGATATATAAAGCAAAAAGTCTTTTAATTCAGAAGTTTATCAAGAAACTTGCGTTTAATTTTGCCGATAGCATAAGAAAGATATTATATAATTCATGAATTAAAAAAAATAAGCTGTATTTCTACTCATCCGATAAATATTATAAAATTTTCATTTTTTCACGCATTGCGACGCTTTAAAACAGACAAAGAATTTTTCTGATGAATAAATTACTTATTCTCTAATTCAGGAACTGCAGATCATATTAAAAAATTATTATACCAAATTTGAATAGAGAATATGAATTAGATTTTAATTTATGACATTTTTTCTAAGAAAATCATACAAAAGATTAGAATTTGAGAAAACAGAATTTAAAGATGCGAAATAGCATTTAAACATTTATAAATGCAAATATGAAATTCAATGTATCTTCCCTAAAAATCCACTTATAGAAAAATTTCAAAAGGTTTTATAAAATAAACTGTTTAAATATTAAGAATATTAAATAAAAAAAAATCTATATTTGCCAAAAAATCGACTTTTCAATGTAATCACCTAAGAAAAGGAACTCAAATAAAGTCTCTTGATAATCCTATTTATGAAACGTTTGCAACTCGATTTTTTTTAAGAACTCCGCAGTTCGTCTTCTTTAAATCATTATTAGAACTATTAAAATAAAATACATTTTTTTCCACAGATGATTAAAAAAAGATTTAAAAGGTGCATAAAATTAGCGTTAGTTTTTTAGGAAGAATTATGCATTGAATTTTGGATTTTAACTAAACGAATAATTTCATAATTGGAGTTATATTTTTCTATCAGAAATGACTAATCCAGTTTCGATAAAATTCTTCTAGAAAAAAAAAAGAAATTGAATTCGTGGAATTTCTTAATAATCTTGATCTTGAAAGTTTTAAATTTTTGTTTAATCCCTCAATTTTGTTTTGCTTACATCAAACGCTTAAAATAAAATACAATTTATTTCATTATTTATTAAAACAATTTTACTACCAATCAATAGAATAAACCTGTAAACTATAATTAGCTAGTTTTCTGTTAACATCAAGAGTGTAGCTAGCTTTATATAATTCTTCATTCAATGGCGATCTTTATTAAAAAGTTTTTCGGTATTGGTTTGAAATTCTTTATTTATTTTGAAACATGAAGGTCTAAAATATTTTTACAGACAAACTTCTAAGATTTTTCTTCTATAATTCTTAAAAGCCTGGATCGGATTAAAAGCCATAGTATTACGATAAAAAGAAAAGAATTGTTCTTAATAATTGGAATGATTAATAATAGAAATATGGTTGACTTTAATTCTTTTAACATTTTTTTTACAAATTACTCCTCTATCTAATATAAAAACTTTTATTTAATTTTAATAACCAATGATGCATCCAGTATGGTGTATTTATGATGTGAGCAACAGTTTTCATCTTTAGACATCGCATTTACAATATCATCACAACATCTCATCACATCATCTCTGAACATCACAATATCTTTATCCTTCTAAGAATCTTGACAATTCATAATAAAATTGAACCGAATGTGAGATGGATATAATCCTTTTTATCACAAAATATTGTACGATATCTGTACAATATTTTTAGATATTTTAGGCACTGTTGAGCATCTTGGAATATTATAGCAATATTGATAAACATTTTGTTCTATTAATGACTCGATGAGTAGGATAAGTATAGCTACGAACTTTGTCAGTCAGCCATCTAACTCTCCGACCTGCCACGAAGGCACACGGATTTAAACCATAAAAATACACACGGACCGCTGCAACAGCAACATTGGCGGGAACTGTAGTTGAGTCCTAAGGGCCGTCACCGGCCACGGTACAACCCTCCCCGAGGAAGTAAGTCCGTCATCGATGGGAGGAGTCAGATCCCACACCTATTAGTGTACCTTCCAGGATGGCGAGATCCAACCACCATGCCGGAAACATCTCATCCTCATTCCGAGGTGCCCCCCCGGGAGTTCTACGAACTTTGTAAAAAAACTAATATGTTTTTCGTTTTATAGCAGATAGTTCTAAATTGTTCTACCATTTATTAATTTTTTTTTACTGTATAAGATGCATCAATTAGTTTAAATGTTTTTTAGAACGTCTTTATCTATAGCAAAGTTATTTTGCGGAAGAATGCTTCCTTCATTATAATTCAATTCATCTTTGAGTATTTGAAAAAGGATTCACAAATTTCACAAAGAAGCAAATATGAATCGTTTCAAGAATAATTTTTTTGAAGTTACTGAATTGTACAGTAGTTTGTTAGAAATACCTATTTATTTTCACACTTAACTGTATCAAGCAGAAAAAAATAGAGAGTGAAAATAGGCAGTTAGTCGTTACAGCGAATAACTTCTGTTCCCGAACGTTTTCCAATTAAAGTTTAACTTACCGTGAAATGCGAGGTGAGTGTTTTCACTCGCCTTTTCACTTTATGGGAATATTGCTGCACTTGTGAGTGGAGAAATGAATTTTAGATTGCTCCACTTCACGGAAGTGAAACGGTTTTCTTGGAGAAGTTGTCAGCTATTCGCGAAGCTATTTCAAATAATAGAATGATTTTTAATTAAGTTTTTTTGTTGTTGTTGCTGAACTTTAGTGTGAAGAAAGTCATGAGAAGGGAATGAATGTCAAGGTCTCATTGCGTAACAAATTAATGTAGTGGCCTCAAAATGAAGAACTCGGATAGGGGAAAAAAAAATAAGAGGAAAAACAAAGAATCATGTATAAATTCGATTTCAACTATTTTTTTTTATTTCAATTCAGCTTTAGAAACGAATACTTAACAATAAAAAGATATTTTAATAAAACGTGAATCCTTTCAAAATGAAATATTTTTTTTAAAAGTTTCACGTAAAAAATGCAAAAATATTTTAAATTTAATATAACGAATTTTTACGTTTATGCACCTTATTTTAATTTCAAACTTTTTTAATTTCCCACCTGCATGAATTTTAGATAAAATTCATAGAAACAGCTCTCTTAAAATGAAATTTTATTGAAAATTTTTTGAAATGTTTTTTGAATTTTTATTGATAAAAATCAATGATACTGTTTGATTCTATTCAAGTGATGATACAAAACAATTTAAATTTCTTCTATTACCAAACCACGCACAATGTTTTTTTTTATTATTTGCTTGCGAAAAAAGCTGAATTGTATTTTTTAGACATTATAAATATCTTTCTTATAAACTATCTCATTAGTTTTAACAACTAACTTTATTAAATTAAATATATGACTCTGCAAAATCTTCTAAGTGGTGCTTCTAAGAAGCAGACTAGTGAACTGAGTATACGCAAATTACCTAAGGACATTGTTTGTATATCTTTACGATATTGTCCGGCATTAAGAATATCGATCGTGTAGATATCGTCCAATAACTTATTAATAAGGTACATTTTCAAGTCAATTGATATTTTAGATGAATTGAAAAAAATATGTGTATTTTTGATTACTGAAAAAATAATTTGATTAATTATCACGAAAACTTAACTGAATTTTACTTTATACTTTAGTTTATGGCATTAAATATGGAGTGCTTATAACATGACAATTATACATATAACTTAATAAGTGCTACACTAAGGATTTTTGAAGACAACTTAATGTGAACGTTATATATGAGAAAATAAAAATATATTTAATATTAAAAATCATCAAACACATAAATGTCTAGTAAATAAATGCAATTTTTAAAAAATATGTGTTTTTAAAATAATATTTTTTATACAAGATATTATAATACATTAAATTCTCTTATTATCGGAAGCTTTATTTTCTATTAAAATAAAATATCAGATTTACCAAAATTTCTTAAATCTCACATCATCCAAAAAAATTGAAAAGAAAACGATTTTAAATCCCATCAAAAGCTAATTTTTTCGAAAGTTATAATTGGTTTTTAAAGAATGATACAAAATTCAATTAAAAAGTATAAATGCTAACTCTGAGAAAAATAAATGCAATTATATGAAATTTCTGAAGTATTTTTAGTAGAAAGGCCAACACTAAAGATAAAATAATATTCTCTATATTTCTAAAATGTTTTAATATAGAAAAATATAACTATTAAATTAATTATCAGTAAATCAACTCGAAAACTTTTATTATATTTCATAGTATTTATTAGCAAAAGCAAAATAGGATCAATTCTTATATTCAGATTTCTATAATGTAGAAATTATTCATGTGCGTTTTATTTATAGATTTTTAATCGCTCTAATATCAGAATAATTATCACTGATATTTAGAAATGCTATTATTCCTATTTTTAAATTCTAACGTATAATATTTTCTAACTGCAATTCATCTAAATTTAATTTCGCAATGCATGAACTATAAAAGTTTTTAAAAAATAAATCAAAATCAGCTTTTTTGTTAGTTTTCAGACTAATTATTCTATCTCGCAAATTACTAAAAATATTTATAGTTTGTTTTCACTGCATTTTAGCATTCTTCTATTTATTGCCATTCCATTAAAGTTTTCCATTATTCCATTAATTCCATTCCATTAAATTCCATTTATTCCATTAAAGTTTTTCGCACCGAAGAAAAATTGTGACGGATGATTTTCGTGTCATCTTAAATACTTTCATTTTCAATATGTACAACTTATAAATGTTAAAATAATTAAATCTGGTTTCACAAAAATATTCCCCAATCACAGGAAGGACTCTACAAAGTTTCCTGTGTCATTGTGCTGCCATCTATACGAGAATCTCGGAACTTAATTTAAAAAAGTTTGAATTTAAAAGAAATATGTTACGTTCAGATACGATCTTTAGAAATTCCATAAACTACTTTTTATAAAATAAAATATTTTAACTTTCAAAAAATCATTTTTGAAATGTTGGATAAAATTTCAAAATTAAAAATAAAATGATCTGTTTGATGTTGTAGGTGAAAGAAAGATGTTGACCTTTAAATCTCAATATAATGCAAAATAAATTTTCTGATTAAAAATTATTTTTATTCTAAAATTTCTTTTTTTTTCAATCATAAAACTTTTTTAATTTTTTTTTTTTTTTGCTAACTGAATAAAAAGGAATTTGTTGAAGCATTTCTTTTCTCATGAATTGGCCTATTCTTAAAATAATATTTTAATTTCATATTTTTAATTATGAAAAATTTAATCCTTGAGATATTTTCAAATTTAATGATACTTTTCTTCAATAGCATCATTTAATTTTATATCAAAATCAGAAATAATATAACTTTCTGGTTAAATTTTGTTATATTTATAATTTAAGTACCTTCTGGAATCGCGACTTCCATTAATAGTTCCAATGTTAATTTTTGTAATTATCAAATAATGATAGTAATTATAAGCAACTACAATGTGATACAATAATTGCTTTAATGCTAAAAATCTTTTAACATAACAAAAGTATGAAATCGAAAATCTAATAAAAATACTAGAAGCATAACAGCTTTCTTTTAAATTTATAATCTGGACAGAATTGAATAATATTCCATCCTATAGCTAATAACTTTTATATATTGGTTAGGTCAGTGAGAGGAAAACTACTGCCAGCCAATCAAATGCTACCAATTTCGATTTTCTATCTATCCTATTAGCATAGGATGTTTTCAGATGTCCCCGCGGTGAATATTCTGAAAACCGGACAGTATCTTTAGGGTATCATAACAATGTTGTTGAGCATTTCTTGCTTATAGGGTAGCCAGCTGCAGATTTTAAAATAAAAATGTTTTAAGAGAGCATTGTAAAGAACTTTTTGAAATGCAGTTACAATTTCATTCAATGCAAACGATTTTAAAGAATTTTTCAAAAAATAATTTTTGAGCCGCATTAATTTGCTTTAATTTATTATATTGCCTTATTCCTAAAAAATGTGCACATCTCTGGGACACACGCTTATAATATCATCACAAATCATGGATGTCTGCAAAATTCCATTTCATCTTAATGATATCTTGCTATCTGAACATAATATTGACTTAATGTATTCTTTCCCTTGTGTTGTTTCCGAATATATAACTTTGGAAACACATATTATTTCCGAGTAGAAGGATTAGTTGGGGACTGATTTATCAATTGAACATTAAATAAATAGCTGAAATTTTTTTAATTTATATATTTTGACAGTTCTTTGAATCAGATACTCATATTTTTGGAATTTTTTTTTCAACTAGTTGTTGGAACAAGAGAAGCATGCCCTGCGCCGGAAGCTGGATGTGCTGGAAAGCGAATATGATAGTAGGGTGGCAGAGTTGCAGGGGGACCTCGCCCAGCTGCAGAAAGATCTGGCCTTGCAGACCAGCGCTTACAAGTCATACGAGAAAGAGAAAGGCCAGCTTCTCGAAGAACTCACTGAGCAGAACCACCGACTCACGGCGGAACTCAAGCAGGTGAGGAGTTTGTTTTAGTTTTTTGCATCTTATCTCAAAAAGCACGACTTCTAAAGTAGTACAACATAATTTACGATATTTTACAATATCTCTTTGTCTATCTATATAAAACGCTTACTTGGAAACAAAATCAGGTCGAATTAGTTAATCGTCATTTTGAAGTAGTCATACATTCGGATCGTTTGCACGCTTGTGGAAGTCTGAGACATTTTTTTTTTTTGAAGTTAGATAATATGTTGGATAATCCCCGATTTAATCTCATTTTTTTAAATGAGTATAAATCATGCGCTTTCAATTATAAACCTGAATTGGCGAAATTGAGAAGGTAAGACAATTGCAAGTGTTAAATCATTTATAAGAAGAACCAGTCGGAATGAACTAAATGGAAATGTAAAGCGTTTCATATATGGAGCGAAATTTCCGAACTATCGGAGCATCGTCAATTGATTTCGCTACATTGATGTATAACTAACCATTAATCAGAATGATCTGTCATTATTGCTCAAGTACAACTTAAAATAGTATGATAAAAATAACATATGGCATCTTTTTGTGATAAGATGTAGTTCATTAAAGTGACTAAATTAATCTTATTAATACTCGAAGTATTCGGCGATTATTACGATATAACTCACATTATGCCGATCAAATTCGTCGACATATATCTTATCAAAACATGAAAGGAGAAGTGAATTCAGTTTTGATTTTTACATATCTTAAAATCATTTATTTTTGCCTTCTAACATTTATGTCTCTCTCTCTCTCTGTTACTAGTAAATTTTAATTTTAGAAATTGATGATTAGGTTTTTGTAATAGAATAATTTATGTTATTTATAATATTTATAATTTATGTTAATTATTTATGTTTATAAAAGAATTTATGTTAGCATTTCATGCAATTTGAAATAATTTAAATGTACTTTTAGTAATGAATGCATTTTTAATTTCTGATTACCAGCAAGAATGCATAACTATATGATGACCGAAAAGGATCATGTAGTGATCTCAAAATAGACGCAATCTGATTTTTGGATGTTTGTGAGTGGACCAAGGAAGAGGGGTGTAACCTTCTAATTGATCAAAATTTTACACTATGATATTGTACTATGTTGAGCAACAACTTATAATATTATAAGATTTCTGTGTGCTATTTTGCTGAGCTTGTAACGTGCGATTGAAAGAAAGTTTTTTTTTGTTTATGTTTAGCCCTTTGTGAAGTGAAGATTTTAAATGGTTATCGATGTAAACGACAAAATAAATAAATAACTTCAGCCTTATTTTTCCAGTTTATGTGTAAAGTGAACATTACTGTAATATGACTGTAATATTACTATAATAATACCGAGAGATACCACAGAAATAAAATCGAGAAACTTCCGGTATGATGGTTTTTCTCGGCATCCTGGTTGATATAGAAATGTTGTGGTTTGGCTACCTTTTTTCGAAGACGGAATGTGCTTCCCACGGATTGTAGGACTCAATCTTAGTTCCCGCCAGTGCTATCGGGGTGGTCCGATCATTCAAATTTAATCCCAATACCTTTAATTAAGCTGGGTGGAATAGCCATTGTGGTTGCTGTAACATGATGTTTTTACAGGCCTTTGATGTTTATGTCGTAAATATTAGAATCTTCAGATGACTTTAAGTCCTATAAACAGTTCAGAAGAATACAGCGTTTACTATTGTCGATTTATTTTTTCCTAAAAATGATATTTTCTTTGATATCGTTCCCATGACCAGTTGTTCCTTCAAAGAAGCTTATTAACATCAATATTTTTTGGTTATCTTAAAAAGATAAAAACCTTTAAAAATATAAGTTTGAAGACGTTTTGTTTCGAATTTATCTGTTTCTGAAAGGCTTCTTAGCTATCGATTGTAAAAGTTCCTTTGCGTTTTACAAATGTGTTAACACAATTAATTTATTTCAAGACAAGATTTTTTTAAAAGTATGTTTATTGAATATTATAACTCTTGTAATACATAAAAAAATTTTGTGCGACTTTCGACAGCATGCTTATTTTGAAACATAACAAAATCTTTTCTTCTTCTTCTTCTTTGTACCATTTTTATGTATACTCTGTAAATTAAGCCTTTTGAACACACTTTATAAGTCTTTTTTTCTAGATTTTATAAATCTTTGTATCATCTCTTGTAGTATTTATACTGTTCGTATATGCTGTTAATTAAATCTTTTTTGTATATGAAATTTAACTTCCAATTATTCAAAATCCATGAACCACTCCTACCAAGTACCAAAATACATAAATCGCTTCTACCAATTTGCTTGCCTTTTTCATATTATTCTTTAAACGTCCTATTTTGTTGATTAACGAAGTTAGACATTCCTTTTATCGATTCTTATTATGTCTCTGTAAACAAAAATTTCACTCTCTAATGATCCATGATAAACAGGCTGAATTGAAAAGACTTATCAATAAATAATTCGTTTCTTTTGACTTATTTATTTGTGCGAACGATTATATTCCATGTTCCACTCAATTAATATAAAATCTATCATTTGCCTTATGAGAAGATCTGTTGTTTTGACAGTAGACTTATTTTTAAATCTTACGCATAACATGTTCAGGTGCCTAATCGATTAGTTGCATCCATTTTTAACTAAAAAAGTTTTCAAGGCTCTCAGCTCCCGTCCAGAATATCGTTATCCCACGTCAGCTGCCAGAAATTAGCCAACCTTAAAACGTGATTTATACTTGATGTTACCATCACTAACGATTCGTGAAATCAACAACCACATAATGTCAAAGGTTCGCACGTCTTTTTTTATTTTCATAATGGTTCACTCTTTCTCTTTCACCCACACGTGAAACTAACGCAGTTTGTGCAATAAAAGAGCATACGCAATAAACTTTCTCAAAGGAAAAGAACTATTAATCACTTGTGCTCAACTGGAGATCGATTCCGTTAGTTGAAGACGTGATTCGGTTATGGGTCGCCGATCGCGCTTCACCAGTGTTTTAATTTTTTTTTTTAACAGTTAAAACTTTTCCTATCGCTTTGGGGATCAGTACAGATTCTGGCCTAATAAGCGAGGTCTTTTTTCTTCTTATCTGACTAGACATAGCAAGCGATATAATGTTACAATTCGTTATCTGAGTTATTATAACTGCACAGTTTGTTGAGTATGGCTGGTTGCCAATATTTTAAATTATGTGTAACATATTTGGATAGTAAAAGGTATTACTAAAAGGTCATGGATATTTACTATATCAATAAGAACTTTTGTAAATAGAATGCGTTTAACAGTAATTATAATTGTTTGATGATTCCATTGATATGAAGTGTTAGACCAGCAAAGTGCCATAACAGTTGTTAGAGTGCTTGTAGAAAGAGGATTAGTGAATTAACAGTTAATATATGAAGAAAGGATTTGATAATGTGAAAGATAAAAAGGCTTTGGATGCTCAGGTTTCTGTACCTTGGACCTTATTGCAGATTTTATATTGAAATGCAGATTCATGGTGGTTATATAAATTATATGGGTTTCCTAGGTTTTTCATACATATAAGAGAAGAAAAAAACTATTCGGAGATTCTGTTAAAAAAAGAAATCCAAATGTAATGTAATTATTAATAAAACATTTCTAAATCATTTAAGTTTATTCTGTATATTAATAATTTTGGACGGTCTGCAAGAAACGGAAGACTGTGTCAGATATCTATCAACTTTTTATGCAATATCATTTAGTATCCATATCGTTTGCTTAGATTCTAAGGCACTATGTATTTCTTTATAAGAAATTTATAATCCAATATTAAAATGGCACTTTTTGCTTGGAAAAGTGCTTGCATTTTCTTTCGTTTCTGATATCTAATATACAAAATCGTGCATTTAAGGACGAGAAGTGTTCAATTTGTGATATGAACACTCGATTCAAAATGTTCAGCATGAAGAGACTCCTAGCAATAATATATTTAGCTGTTGCAGTATATTTTTGTAGAAAGAAGTCTAAACTTTTGTCAGAGATTCCTATAAGCACAGAATGCCGAACAACATTTGTATGATATCTACAAGATATTGGCCTGCGTTCAGAATGTCGAGCAACATCGTGGAGATATCGGACAATATCTTGTGTTAATAGGGATGGGTATCCACTTTATTTTTCTATTAAAAGATATCTACAAAGTAACCATTAATTTAGATTTATATATAAAAATAGTCAAAGAGGTTTCGAAGAACTTCAGAGAAGAGAAACCAATAACAGAAAAAGCGGTATTTCAACAATGTTCCATTGAGCTATTGCCATACAATTAAAGTTTCTGTTCATATTGTTTCAGCTGGATTCTCTTATCAAATTATTTCTAAGTTATTCCGATATTTTGGAATGAAATTTCATCAACAGCAAAGCCAACGAAATATTTAGAATCAAAGCAGAGAATTAAGAAAATATCTCAGCATTTTTTTTATTGTTTATTTGCTTATAATTATTTAAATGAAGTGCTCTTAATTGCAGGCATCGCGAACAGAAGATCAACTTCAGAGTCAACTACAAGCTCTAAGGGAACAATTTAATGTTCGGAGATCTAACCTCCACGACCACGTTTCTCAATTAGAAGGTTTAAGAGAAGAAGTAAGTATTCAAAATGTCCTTTTAATTTTCTTATTTTTATTGTAATTCTTGAATAATTTATAATGCATTTTTTGTAAATTATGATAATGAATCATCAGTTTTGTTTTAATTTCTAATTTGGTTTAAAGTTGCTTTTTTTTTTTAAAATTTTGCCTAAAGAAAGACTTAAAGGTTTAAGGTAATTCGAATTAGAAATGATTAAAACCCTGATTTTTATTTTCATTGCCTAATGATGTTTTTTCCAAAGTATTACAATAAAAAAAAGACGGAATTTTATAAATTTACAATGAGGTAAAAAAATTGCAATATATAGTTTTCGTGACGAAATTAAAGAATAAACTTAAAATTACGTTAGATTTAAAATAGTGTCGCCATCTAGAGTTGATTTCTTTCAACGAAAAGGGAAAAATAATTTATAGAAGTATCGTTACTTTCCTCTAGATGGCAGCACAGCACGTACATTTTTTTTAAAATCGTGATCCAGATTAAACTGATAAGCAATTAATATTTTGTTTTCTTTTTGGTGGGGGAAACAAATCAGTAAAATATGAGATAAATTATGTTGTTTAAAACTATATCAATATTAATTTAATTAAATTTGTTTTTGTCTGCACAACAATGTTTAAATTTCATAGTTTTCGCTTTGTTCTTCTGTTCACTCATGACAGGGGGAGAAAAAAAAATCGATGCATTATTGTTTTTCATGTGTGTCTGTGTGTGTATATGTATGTATGGAATATTATATGGGGGAATATTTTTGCGAATTATTTTAGATTTTTCTTTCTTGAATAGATAGATATAAAAAATTTCGAATTTTTTTATACATTTTTAGATAAAGACTAAATACTTTACTAAATAAAGAACACTCTTTAATCAAATATTTTGTGATTCATGTTGTAATTTATTTTACCCACATAGCATGAAAGGATGGATTGATGCTTTTTTATTCATATCTGTGGAATTTATTTCGTAATATAAACTCCCTACAACAAAAACTGTTTCTTTGTTAATAGATTAATTTACTATCCGAGAGAAAATATGAGCTGGAAAAAAGGATATCTGCTCTCAGTGATGAGAGGGAGGGTCTCAATGTGTCCTTGGAGGAATCTAGTGACAGGATCTTGTTGTTGGAGAGGCGGAATAGAGAACAAGAGCAACAGGTACGAGTTTTTTTTTATCTATTTAATTCACGTCCTTTATCAGAGTTTTTATTGTTCTTTCTTATTAATTGGTTAACAAGCATTCGTTTATCAAGTGGATGTTATTTTTTTAACCTGAAAAAAATCAGTCAAAGATTTAATTAGAGTTGAAAACAATTAGGTTTGAATACAACTAGAGCTGAAATCAATTATTTTAAGTTTTATAGAGGATAAGACTAGAATTAAAATACAATTTCCTTGAATATCTATCTATTACTGATTGCAAAATGAGTTAGTTCATTTATTTGCTTTATTTTTGGAATATTATCTCTGTACAATTTGCAAAGCAATCAATTTATTTTAGTTTCAGTTCCTTATCAATATCTTTATATCGGTGCAATGTTTGATTTTTATCTGTGTACTAAATTTAGCTAATGATTACTTTAAACATTTTTGATGAACCAGCTAATCTACAAAAATTTTAGTAGCGCATATTGTTAGTGCATTTTTTGAAGATATATATATAAATTAATTTTTAATGTAATAAAGCAGTAACTCAGACAATGATATGTTTCTTTCTAGAAATAATTATTATGCAAAATAAATTTTTAATTTTAGAAATTGTCCTTATTTTTTAAAAAATCTTTTTTCGCATTGTATGCTTATGAAATTTTCAAAGAAAAATGATTCCAGAAATTCTTGAATTCATTATTGTTTCCGATTAATTGATGAATATTTTTTCACGAAGACATTGAAATATATAATAATGTAAAATATATTAATTACGGAACGTTTTATTACTATTCAATTGTACATATTAGTTAATTAAAAATTGTTATGCCATTTATAACTGTTATAATCAAACGCGTCGTATAGATAATTAAATTTCAAAAACACGCAAAAATAAACAAAATAAGAAAAAATTATTATACGTACATATACTAACGTTCCATAGTTTATTGAGTTAATTTATTTGTGACAAACAAATCTGAAATGTTCAGCTTAAATTCAAAATTAAAATCTTTTGTGCATCTCGTAATTGCTTTTAGAATATTTTCTTTTCCAGTAGAAGCGAACTTGACTCGTGAACTAGAGGGAGTGTGATCTCGGCTCTCGCCCGAGTAATTTTATGTGTTGTTCTCTAGGCCTACTACACTATGGCGTCATGTGCCTTTTGCTGTTGATGCTATCAATAAACCGCATAAAAGACAACATGTGTCTTCAAGTCATTTCACCCATGCAACAATCTTCATTATCAAATAAATTATTGTGTAATAAAAAAAAGCAATAATTTTTCAGCTATCATTAGTATTATCAAAATCTAATTTAAATTATATCAATTTTTTTCGGATTTATATATTCAGTTAGTTTTGCTTAAATTATTTATTATTTTTCAATAAACTTTTTATTTATTAGTTAATGAATATAAACATCATTATAAAGCTTCAATTCATCTTTTGAAATTTTATCGTCCATGTTTGTAATGTTCATAATTTAAATACTAATAATACAAGTTTACTTTAAATATATGTTTGCAATGCTAATAATTTCGTTTTTGTACGAAACTCGTTTCACCTTCATTTATTGCATAAGAATAGACAAATTCTGAAGAATAAAGCCTATTTTCTAAATATGTAAAGACAGCTTAAGACGATATTATGTGCCTATGAGTATTGTATCATGCAAAGCAGCATATAGTTACTTATTAAGATGACTTGTGCAGTTACGCTTGTCATGTGAATATATTGTTGCATGAATTTTGTAATTGGAAGAATATGTAAAGAAATGACACTTGAAAGCTCAAATTTCTAAAAGTTTTAACCCTTTAAAGGGCCATTTTTTCTAGTCATATTATGTTAAAATATTTTTAGGCTTGAAATTAGAATAACAAAAGGGATTCATTTAGTTTATTAGATAAATTTAATTTGATTAATTAATTAATTTGGTAAATTAATAATTAAGTAACAAATCAAGACACATCCTTTTTGTCTGAGATAAAGAACTGAAGCATCTAAGTTTCTGATTTCCTAAAAAAATGTGTCGGAACTAATGCCAACTTACATAATTTCATACAAAGATTGATAAATTTGGTGGGAAGCATACTTCCCACGGCTCTATAAAGGGTTAACATAAATGCTGATTCAAAATTAATATTTCATTCTTGTTCCAGAGTTCATAATTTTGTATCTGTTTATGACCATTATCTCATTCTTCCATATTTACATTTCAGAAATGAGTGAAAAGTCACTCATAAATTCATTAATCGTATTTTAGATATTCAGTTGTCAAAAATAATACAGGTTTCTAGAGTATATATATATATAGCTTCTTTATTTCATACTGTAAAGCAGTTTTAAGATTAGTAAGCATAATTTTTCATCTGTTTCAGCTTCGGCTTCAACAGCGAGATATTGATGAACTTCGTCAGACCAACAGCCACCTGCAGAATCGTCTGGATGTAGTGTTGCGAAGGTGTGGGACACCCATCAATGGAGACAAACCTTCGCTCTTCAACGAGATCGAGATGTCCTCGCAGTCATCGGTTGAGGATGAACTTAGATCGCCAAGTCAGGTAAATAAAGCCATGATAGTTAGTTTCTTATAATTAAGATAATAAAGCTCTATGTTTCTTAGTGGTAATATCTATGCCATTTTGTTATCGAATGAGCTAACAAAAATTTTAAACAAGTGTCATGTGAATATACAAACAATTTAATGTATATTCCTTTATATGTAATATAAATGTAAATATAATATTTATAAAAGTAATATGTGTTTCTTTGAAATATTATTCTGAATAATTGAAATAAATATACAGAGTGGCAACTAAAACGAATGAATGAAATGACACGACAGTTCATATACAGACTGTGGGAGGTATGGGAAGATGAATTTCTCAGAAAAAATAAATAAGTATTTAAAATTTCCAATAGGAGAAATACTGGCGCTGTAGGAATACAATTATGGATGAATTCATGAAACTCACAGAAAATAATTTTTTATTTAACAACATTAGGGTTCTCTGGACGCCGTGAAACATTTTCAATATGCTGATCTTCCCTATGTACAATATATTGCATACGGTGTATGACGTTCTCCACTGCTGCTTCTAAACTGTCAGTTTCGATGTTCATAACGCCTTATGTTCTTAGTATTATGTTCTGTGCATAATACATGCAAGTTTGCTTAAGAGCAGCCATGGCATTACACTCTAGTGTAAAGCAGTTTTACCAGTAAGCTGAATTAAGGTAGGGTTCATATTAAGAACACATCAATAATCAATCACGAACAACGGTCAATATTTCTCCTATCGGCAACTTTTACTACTAATTCTTCTAATTTTTTTTCTGTGGAATTCATCTTCCAATGCCTTCTATAGTCTGTACATGAAATGTGGTTTCATTTCGTTCATTTGTTTTAGCTGTAGATGCCGTCAAAAAGGGAAAGTTATTTTATAGCCACTCTTTATCATTCGATATTCGAAAAACTTTTTAAGGAAATTGTCGATGACCTTGAAAAGCAATTAATCCAAACATTTCTATACATAAACAAATATTTAATCTTCTTATATAAACTGTCATATCTGCTTACAGCTCAATTTAAATTTTTAGTGGTATAATTTAAATTCAATAAAATACAAAGAAGTTCATAATTTTTGTACAGATATATGTATAAAATAATGAAAGTAAAGGATAAATATTTAGACTCAGAGGAAAAATCATGAAAAAAAAAATAAGTAAAATAAAATAAACCTTTAAGAAAGATTGGGAAAAAAGTGTCAAGTTAGTAGCAATTTATTAAAGAAATACAATGACAGTTTTTAACAGACTTTTTCTAAGTTCTTCAGACATTCAAATTAATCTATGAATAATCATAAAAACGTAAAATCAAATTTTGATAGATATTATTTTGTATAAATAGCATTTTAAAACAATTTATCAAGAAGTATTTATTATTTTAACGTACTTTTACCAATTCGAAAAACTTGAATAGTAAGGACCTGATCTAGAAATTCAATTAATGTACTTTATTTCACTCAACGAATGATGTACTGAACTTTGTTCTACATAAAGCTATTTCAATGTGTCAAAACTTGTTTATCACTCTATTTTCACTGGTATTGTGTCACACGTCACCTGACATTACTATAATGGAGGGAACGGTTACAATTCAATGAAAGTGCTGATGGCACTTTAGATAAAGTGGTAAAAGTAAAGCTTTGATAGGGAGTCTGCGATGATTGCTAATCATTTAATCGGGGCTCACATGCTCCAAAATAAAAACAACTGGCAGTCATAACCTGTATTTTTTTAAGACATACCTTACAAAAGATGATAAATTGCGAGAAACCTTTTACTGATACCGATACAGATAAAAGGTTTGTCATTTACCTGATAAGTTTTACGCTTTCATAACAATATTATTAATTTAATTTTTTTGATGCAGTGTGGGAGAAGTAAAAATCCTTCGCTTGGTTTTCTCGAGGACGAAATCGAATGTGACGATTCTGATTTGGCCCTAGCTATGGATACCGAGGATTCGTGGAAGGTAATATAAACCTCTTTTTTTATGGTTTTTTTTAATACTTTTCGTGACTTTATTATTGCAAATTCTATAAATAGCGGAGCTTGTTAAGTAACTGATATTTGTATAATAAGGAATTATCTTCAAAGTACAGATTTTAACATATATTATTAAAAATATTGCTGGACCCTCCCCCCTAATAAAAACCCTATTTTGAAAAGTCCGTTTAGAAAACAATTTGTGAGTTCGCAGATTATTATATAGAAACTTACCAATTCTCTAATATGCAGTTTACAATACTGACCTCGAAATCTATATTAACCATTTGCATCTCGTCATTTTCTATTATAATTCTATTTATTACGTGCAGAGATGCAGTAACCTAGTGCTAAGGACATCGCTCCCAATCGGAGAATTCTGTTTTAAACCCTATTTTATACGCTATTTCCTTATATACCTCTGTGTATGCTGATCCGGTGTACGCTATGTGTGACTTCTTGAATTGTGTCCTCCAGTTGGTGTGAAACTGAAATTTGGAAAGGGGAAAAAGTGTGGGCTCAAGTGTCACCCTCATCATCTGAATTCGGTTTAAAATTAGGAAATATGCACAAATATAGCTGCCAAGTTGTTTTCAAACAAAGCGTTAATGCAACTAAGTCAAATTAGCATAATAAGGCACGATACGTAGCGTTTTTATTAAGCGTTGAAGTGTAAGAATTGAGGGGAATGACATATTTTGGATGAACTGTCTTGTTGAAAATTTGGTACAGATCTATAAATTTGTTCTCAAAACCATATATGACCATATTTCATTTATCAAGCTCATTGTTTTGAATTATCTTCTAACAAACATATAGTTTGACAATAAACAAATAGACTGTTTAGCTTTTGACAGATTTATTCCAGAATTAAAGATTGATCTATAATTTAGGTATAAAGTTCATATTCTAAAATTCATGCATCAACCTATTCTACTCTTTTCATTTTTGAATGATCATGTTCATAGTCTCTGACTGGCATCTTTTGATTAATTTTTTCAAAATTTCATACGTTGTTTTATGTTACGACCACATATCAAATTTCATTCTTCAGACTCACTCCGTTTTTACAGACAAATATAATTTTAGAAATTTTTCAAATTCTCCAATTAGTTTGACATCTGCAATACTTTTTCTTTGTATAAGAAGAGTTAAGATTTTAAGAGTTTGGTTCGTAGTTGCATATCTGTATCTAATTATGAACTAGGAATTAAAATGAACTGTTCAAGAAAAATTTGAATGTAGAAAATCTTTCCCAACTTTAAAAAAATACTAGAAAATCTGATAATTTTAATTTGGGAATATCAATTACAAATGAATAATTAAATAATACTTAAAAACAACTCAAAATAGAATCATTTTTTTTAGATAAGTAAAGAATATTCTTTGTAACTTCCTACAAAAGATCTTATATGAATATAATGTAAGTAAAATGTAAACTTCTTTTACATATTCAATGAAACGTAAAATCTTTTCTTAAATATAAAGAAATGCATTTATTTTATTAGAGACGCATTATTTTTTCTATAAAGATTAAAGTGTAGCACAGTTTAAATAAGTAAAACCTATAGCTTTTCCTTTCTCGTTCATTGTCTCTTTAAGCTTTTTATTTTTGTGTATGTTCTTAAGTAAATAAAATCAAAAAAATTCTTCTTTTTTCATGAACACAGTTTTTTTTATTTTTAATCAACTCCCCCCAAAGCATCCAAATGGCATATACGGTTTTCATTACCGTGCTACGAAGTACAAAATTTTCATGTCTGGGAATAAAAGCTTCGGTACTAGTGGTTGTATTCTAAGTTTGCAATTTTTATGTGGAGGCAAGTTGGGATAATACTTTTATTAGAAAATAAGTGGTAAAGTTCCAGGGAGACCTGGATTAAATATGTTGAATTAAATTCATTTATTTTGTATTCATATTTAAAATTATGTTTTAGTTTCGTGAAGAGTTGGTTCCTATCTACCGGCAGCTGAGACGCCTGTGCGAGGACCTCCGGCGCAGGAGAGACAACTACTCGTCTGCGGACAGTGGGATTTCCCATTCGCCGGAAGAGATCCGTGCCAGCGAAATCCGTCTGGGCATGCTCACGTCCATCACGAAAGAGCTGGGGAATCTCATAGAAGAGGCATTCTTGTCACAAGACGATGGGGTAACATGCTTTTTAGATCGTTCATCTGTTTCAGCCTATTCAGGAGCTTCAATGATTACGGTGCTTGTCTCATAGGCCTGTGACCACTACTAAATGCAATTAATTGGGGAAAAGATACATTATATACCGATAAATTTTGATGCTTAATTTATACATGTAAAGGCATTATATAAGGGCAAGTTCTTAGATATTTTGGTAAACATAAATCATAGATTCAGTGTCATAAAAAATCTGCTTCTTCGTCCTAGTTGACAAGTCAGCATCAAAGTTCATAGGCTAAGACATAGGCTAAATGAAGAGCAAATTAATTGTTGGTCTGTCATGTTTAGGCAACGTTCCATGTCTTGTGACAACATTAAACACTAAAAAAATAATTCCTTAAGCAAATGAACAAACTTTCTTTAATAAAGATCTCTTGTACGTAGGTTATTTTGGCAATATATCTAACAGAATTGAAACGCATTTGTTTCTTTTGTTTTTATTAATGCAATAATTTCTATTATTTCACTCCAAAAATCATGCATTATTCCATGACAATCACAAAACCATCAAAAATTATTTTTGAAAAGATGTTTGCATTAATTCTAGGACAGTAATTTTTAGTAAATTTCTTTGTTTATATATTTAACACTATGTTCTGTTGCAGACAATTCAATATTTATTTTATAGCTATATTGCAGGATGCAATTTTTTACATACGTTGATATTTTATAAAAAATAGAAGCGTTGACTTCACGCATGTTTTTCAGAATTAAAAATGCATTCAAATACTTAAAGTACTCTATAAAGTCTTCAAATTCTTGAGATTCCATAGTTATAATTTTAAGTACTTACAATTCTCTTGGATTTTCATATTTTAAATTGAAGTGCTCTAATATTACCATAGAAGTAGGAGCAATAATTATATTTCATTATTCATATTTAATTCAAAATTTTATTTTGATTTTATTTCAAGAAATTATTGAGAGTCATATGCCTTATGTTCATATTACAGATGTGTCAGTCATGCCAGAGTCTTGCTGAGGACAGAGAGACATTGGAAAAAGTCCAGAAAGAGCTTCAAGAAAAGAATGAAGAAATTAAAAGGAAAACCGAAGATGTATCTCAGCTAATTGCCAAAGTAATTATTACGCATTTATTCTTTGTTTTGAATTACCATTATGTCTTTCAGGAAGGCATTTATTTTTTATAAATGATGCAGATATTGTAGAATTTTATTATTTTAAAGAGAAATAAATTAACATATGACCTTGTGTTATCTAGTTAACATTGCAAGAAACAGAGTTGAATGCACTAAGGGAAAGTAGAGATCAGCTTCAGAGCGATTTGGATAACAGCGCTCTTGCCAAAGATCAAATTGTGAAGAAGGCATGGGAAGTGAGAGATCAAGCAGTTGCAAGGTAAATTACACACAAATGTATATGAAACATAAAACAAAAAACAAATACATACTGTTCTAAAACAAATTTAAAAACTTTTTTTGTGTGTGTATTTAAAAAATAAAGCTATTACAAGGTAAGTCACACACAACTGTATATGAGCATTATGAGACAAATTTGAAAACATTTTTATGTGCATAATTAAAAAAATCAAGCAGTTGCAAGGTAAGTTGCACACAACTGTATATGAACATTATAAAACAAATTTAAAAATCTTTTTTGTATGTAATTGAAAAATCAAGCAGTTGGAAAGGAAGTTACACACAACTGTATATGAACATTATATAAAAAAAAATGTTAAAACTTTTTTCTGTGTGTAATTTAAAAAAAATCAAGCAGTTACTAGGTAAATTATACACAACTGTATACGGAAATCATAAAAAAAATCCGAGGAACTTTTTTTGTATGTAATTAAAAAAATCAAGCTATTGCAATTTTTATCATATATTCTCATGATAGTTTAAGTAAATGATCGATGGCACCTAAAAATATTTAGTTAACAAATGAAGAGTTTACGTTCACCAACTTAACTAATAGTTAATAAATAGATTGGAAAACCTATATCCAGCATGAAAATTATAATTTGTTTGATTTATCATTTTACCTTATAATATATTGATGAAGAATTATAATATTAAAAGTAGTTGAATTAGTATAAGGCTTAGAATTCATTAATTGTTTAAATGAATTTAGAAATTAGTATAATTTACAGAATTCATTTAAACAATCAATATTTCGCAAAATGAGTCTATTTGATAGAAAGGATTAAAAAAATGAAACTTTTTTTTGTAATGAAAATAAAATTTATTTGCAACATAATCAACAATTTAAACCCTCCGATTGGTGGAGTAATCCATTAAGTGGGATAACAAATTGTCAGAATAAGGATTTATAGATGTCCAATATATTGTTCCCCATTTTAGAACTCAGCTATCTAAGGAAGAAAATTTCTTTCAGAGCAGTAAGCAAATTTATAATCATACGATAGAGAAAGAGGAATAGAAATGTTCATTAATGTTTAATGCAAAATTGTTAACTAACAATCAGGTTGTTCAAATTGTAAATTACGATAGAGCAAGAGTAATAGAAATGCTCTTTAATGTTTAATGTAAAATTGTTGACAGACAATCAGGTTGTTCAAATTGTAAATTACGATAGAGCAAGAGGAATAGAAATGTTCTTTAATGTCTAATGAAAAATTATTGACTGACAATCAGGTTGTTCAAATTGTAAATTACGATACCAATAAATTTTGATTTGTCAAAAAAAAGTTTCATTTACTCTATTCTTTCTGTACATCATATTTTTTTTTATTCGCTTCTGAATTATTGATTTTTCGAATTTCTAGGAATCGCGTTGTTTATCAAAACAGAAATATTTAAGTCGTTACTTTTGGCACTCTTCTTTAACAAACATATTTCCTCATATCCAATTGAAACGAAAAAACAGGAATTAGAGAACTGGAGTAAAGAGAATTATTTTTGAATGATTTTGATACTAAAGAATAAATGACAACTTTCAGAGACAAATTTCAATTTGATTGTTATTTATTGTGGATTCATCTGATAGATCTGCACAGAATTGTCATTCAATGGCAGATTTTGAAATTTTGCCCAGGCATTATATAATATGAGACAATCATCTTTTAATAGTTGGGTAATTTCATTTCGAACGTCAGCAAATATTATACTTTGCCTATGAAGTGCAATTTTTCACAATCATTTAAATGGGTGATTCATTTCCAATAGAATTCAAATAATTAATTATTTATTTTTAAATTTATTTAATTATAATTTTCATAATTTAATCTAAACATATATTGTAGTCCTAATATTTTATACTTCACTCAATATGTATTTTTTAGAAATTTATTCATTCGGCAACTTGGTTAATAACACTTTTTAATAAATTTGTCTGAAGCCCTCTTCTCAGCCAGTGGCCTAATCTAGTCTGGAATCCATTATTATTGTTATCTTACTCTAATCAAGCTCTGGACAAAATTTACGGTTCATGATAAAAGAAGTATGTTTTGCTAGCACCAAATTTGTAAAGCCTTTTTTTAATTAAAGAAAAACCGCTAATAATTCAAACTATCAATTTTTTAATATCCTCTGAACGATTTTCATTGTAAAATTATGATAAGTGATTTTTTAAAATTTATTTTTCAATAAATTGAACGAATTAAAATTTATTCTGTGTAAAAATTAATGTTTTTGAAATCTGAATTCGTGTTTTGTTTCCATTACGTCAAAAGTATTGATGGAAAAAACAGTTTTGGAATTCTAATGTCATATGAATCTTTCGTTTGCAGGAAAAATGCCGTAGAGATTGAACTGGCCAGGACAAGAATCGATGTGATGCATATCAACAGTCAACTCATGGAAGCTGTGCAGCAGAAAATTGAATTGTCCCAGCAGTTAGAGCAATGGAAGGTAAGTCAAAATTTCTATGCAAAAAAAAAAAGTGCATTTACTTATAGCATTAAAAATGTAAATACAAAAATAGTCCTTGAAGAATTTTTTCTCTGAAGTTTTTTCTTCTTTTATCTAGATCCCAATAATTATCTAAATTTTTGAGATTAGTTATCTCTTACTTTTATTATTCTTCCTTTTATAAACAGTAGAGCTTTGATTATTTGTGTTTGAGAAGACTTAATATGAAAACAATAAAATGCTTATAGATTAAGTATAGTCTAAATTGACCTTTTATTTTTAATTCGTTTCTGTCTAGTGTTTTAAATTACTACTGTTGAATAATAAATTTGATAATCTAAAGAGAAGTTATTTTTTTTATAAATTAAATAATAAAAATAGTCTTTGAAGAATTTTTTTCTCTGAAACTTTTTCTTCTTTTATCTAGATCCCAATAATTATCTAATTTTTTTGAGATTAGTTATCTCTTACTTTTATTATTCTTCCTTTTATAAACAGTAAAGCTTTGATTATTTGTGTCTGAAAAGACTTAATATGAAAACAATAAGTACTTATAGATTAAGTATAGTCTAAATTGACCTTTTATTTTTAATTCGTTTGTATCTAGTGTTTTAAATTACTACTGTTGAATAATAAATTTGATAATCTAAAGAGAAGTTATTTTTTTATAAATTAAATAATAAAAATAGTCTTTGAAGAATTTTTCCTCTGAAACTTTTTCTTCTTTTATCTAGATCCCAATAATTATCTAATTTTTTTGAGATTAGTTATCTTTTACTTTTATTATTCTTCCTTTTATAAACAGTAAAGCTTTGATTATTTGTGTCTGAAAAGACTTAATATGAAAACAATAAGTACTTACAGATTAACTATAGTCTAAATTGACCTTTTATTTTTAATTCGTTTCTGTCTAGTGTTTTAAATTACTACTGTTGAATAATAAATTTGATAATCTAAAGAGAAGTTATTTTTTTTATAAATTAAATAATAAAAATAATCTTTGAAGAATTTTTTTCTCTGAAACTTTTTCTTCTTTTATCTAGATCCCTATAATTATCTAATTTTTTTGAGATTAGTTATCTCTTACTTTTATTATTCTTCCTTTTATAAACAGTAAAGCTTTGATTATTTGTGTCTGAAAAGACTTAATATGAAAACAATAAGTACTTATAGATTAAGTATAGTCTAAATTGACCTTTTATTTTTAATTCGTTTGTATCTAGTGTTTTAAATTACTACTGTTGAATAATAAATTTGATAATCTAAAGAGAAGTTATTTTTTTATAAATTAAATAATAAAAATAGTCTTTGAAGAATTTTTTCTCTGAAACTTTTTTTTCTTTTATCTAGATCCCAATAATTATCTAATTTTTTTGAGATTAGTTATCTCTTACTTTTATTATTCTTCCTTTTATAAACAGTAAAGCTTTGATTATTTGTGTCTGAAAAGACTTAATATGAAAACAATAAGTACTTACAGATTAAGTATAGTCTAAATTGACCTTTTATTTTTAATTCGTTTCTGTCTAGTGTTTTAAATTACTACTGTTGAATAATAAATTTGATAATCTAAAGAGAAGTTATTTTTTTTATAAATTAAATAATAAAAATAGTCTTTGAAGAATTTTTTTCTCTGAAACTTTTTCTTCTTTTATCTAGATCCCAATAATTATCTAATTTTTTTGAGATGAATTATCTCTTACTTTTATTATTCTTCCTTTTATAAACAGTAAATCTTTGATTATTTGTGTCTGAAAAGACTTAATATGAAAACAATAAGTACTTACAGATTAAGTATAGTCTAAATTGACCTTTTATTTTTATTTCGTTTGTATCTAGTGTTTTAAATTACTACTGTTGAGTAATGAATTTGATAATCTAAAGGGAAGTTATTTTTTTATAAATTAAAACTGTTATTAAATACAATATTTCGAAACACAACACATAATATATATAAAGAGTTTTTGAATTAAAGAGAGAAATTTTAAGGAAATATCAAGGATACAGGAACAAGCTATTTTCATGACGGAACATAGGGTCATAAATTCAAAGGACGACCAGGATAAGGAACTTTTTGCAAAGGAATTAAGTAAAAGAAAAAAATAAACCAGACAAGCGTCAAAACAGATTTAATAGAAAACAAATCTGCATTAACAGAGTAGCCCAATTAATGCGACATTAATGAATGCAAACATAGGGTGTGTAGCTTCACATAATTGCGTCTAGACACCCATTTTAAGTAAAATTCTTATTAATGATAATTGGTAATTAATCGATGTTATCCTGTTTATTTTCCGCATATATTAATTAATCATTCATGTCATTAATCGTTTCATCATCATTAATCATTCATTATTTCTTATTCGATGTTGCATGTTTATATCGCATCAAATCCGTTCAATAAACTTTAACAAGGGTTTAATTATTATTATTATTTGCATTTAATGACAGGGAGTTCTCTGTGGGGATTTCACTTTGTGTTTCTAATTTATGTTATTTTGGCGGATAATTAAAGTTTGTCCTATGATTTTAGAAACACCTTATACGGCATTCCCCTAAACTAGACTTTTGGTTCTCTTATCAAACCTGTATATCATGAGATTGATATGAATCATTTTCAAACAATTTTTGCAAACTTACTTATTTTAATATATTAATATTATTTTTTTAATATTCTTCACGATAGAATTTTATCAAACAGAATACAGCTATAGAAAATGCAAATTCTGAAAATGTCTCATTCATTTTTAATTTCGAATGTATGAAAATCATTTAATACGCAATGAAATGTCAATGAACGTCTTTGTGAAGTTCATTTCAATCAGATATTCATTAAAGAATTGTCTACAAACAAACGTTTTAGCAGGGTCTCTTCCTTCCTTTGCTTTTGTTAAAAAAATCATCCTTTATATCGTTTGTATTAATAATATTTTTCTCGTTGTATTTATTGATATTTGTGTATTTTCTATGTGATTTTTTCCCGTTTTTGATATGTATAGATAATTTTATATATATATATATACTAGCAGACCCGGCCACTCGTTGCTGTGGCTAAGGTTTTTGTTATATTACATAGTAGTAAACTATTCAAGGGAAACGGTAGGAGAACACCAGTCATGGGGACCACCATGCTTTTTTTACACAGATGCCATTTGTAAAAAAAAAACATGGGGACCTCCATGATTGATTTTCTACTACCGTTGATATTGAGCAAAAATCAATACAAAAAAAATAAATTTAAATTTCTTTATTTTTTGTTTTCAAGTTTGTAACAAATGAGTACATTACAAAGTTGTTAGTAAAAAACACGTAACACTTAAACTTATAAATGAGGTAGGTAGGGCAGATAGTTTTAAATCTTTTATTAATGTTTATTAATAAAAGATTTAAAACTATCTTAATGTTTATTATTTTGAATTATAAATACTTTTAATTTCAATTTAATTTAGCCCTAATCGGTGCACAATATTTTTGGTTAACCCGTCTTTAGCTAACTCAAATAGATTTGACGGTTTTCCTACACATGAACATGCAACATATAGTTGCCCATGAAAAAAACATGGATTTTCCAAATCCAAACCACAAATGGACATTGTTTGGCCTTGAGACTTATTTATAGACATGGCTAAAGCTAAACGAATTGGAAACTGTAACCTTTTGAAGGGTATCGTAGATTCTGATGGTATCATCGGAACATGTGGCAACAGGATCACTTCTCCTTTAAACTTTCCAGTTAAAATGGTAGCTTCAAGTATATTTCCAGTGATCTTTTTGATGACTAAACGCGTACCGTTGCATAATCGAGATGGATTCAAATTACGCAGGAGAATAATAGGTGAACCAACCTTTAATCGAAGGTTATGTGGTTAATTTCGTCAACATCAACATTTTTGGCTGCCAAAACAGCCCGATAACTGAGCCAGTTATGATTCAAGTAATTACTCTGTATATCCGGAAAAATACTCTGAATCAATTCATTTCCCCCTCAAGAACAGTGCAGAAATTGTCTGGCAGTTTAATGCATTGCGTATTTGGTTGCAGTTCTATTTTACCGTTCCCAATATCTAGTAATTGTTCAGAAAATATTTGTGCTGATGGATCATTTTGCAATTGTACGCGCATGTTTATGGCCAATCGAAGTGTTTCAACACTTCGCCATAAGAATGATTGTTTTAAACATGCATTTTAATTAAAGATTGTTGAACAATGAAGCACTAATAATTAAAAAGCAAGAAGAATTGCACTATATTACTTTTACTTTAATATGAATTCAATTTATACTTCAGTCTAAATAACACGTGGTCGGCTATGCTAATACCAAAAATTGAAAAAGTAAGAACAATTGAATTTCATTGTATTGCGTTTACTACGAAATAAATTTAACTTATACTTTAGCCTCAGCAACACGTGGTGGTTATGCCATTAAATTGTAGCTTATGTGAAACGTTGATACTTTTAACACAGCGCCATCTGTTAGAATACTTACTCAATCCAGTCAACAGATACCGCCATCTGTTAGAATCGCTTGGAGCTAAGAGATAATTGTGACTGTCAAATAATGAACAAATAATTTGTTCCTTCTTAAAACCTTTCTTCTTAGTATAAACCCTTTATGATGTATAATAAATCCTCTAACTTCAGTGATACCGATTCTGGCTTCCTCAGCTTAAAGGAAAGATTAAAAAAAAAAAAAAGTTCTATATTCCACACATGAAGTTGCCATGAGATTTATTCCGTCATTGATACATTTGTCTGTTGCAATAATTCAGAATTCATTTACAAAATGAAATCAGTTTTAGAAACATTTATTAAATAATGATAAGCATTGTAGCTGAAGTGAATGATAGCTGAGTTGATGATAGCTGACATAACTTGATACGTACATGCAGTTTATTAGTAAAGAAATGAAAAACTGAAATGATTATTGTAACCATTTTTTATTATCATATCTTCAATAATTTATATAAAAAAGATTAAATTTCATTTAGCATACAAATGAGTTAATATTTTTTTTTATTATCCGATTAGAGGAACTTATTATTGGCTCGTTCACTTACCTTTTTTACGATATGCTTAACAAAAGAAATAAAATCATTTAATTGAAAATTCAATGAAGGTAACAAATGTTATTGCCGTACAACATTTTTCTTAGTAAACAGTCAAATAATGAATCGGAATTCATTCAAAACGAAAAGTAATAATTATTCGTGTGCACCTCCAAGTATTTTTCCAAACTTCTTTATAATTAAAAAAAAGCAGAATTTTAGTATGTTATATTAATCAGTGATCCGTTAAAACGTTTGTAATTAATCATTTTCAAATAAAATATCTTATTTCTGAGAATTGCCACCGTGCACAGTAATACAAAATTCAAACATAAGATCGTGATTCTTTATCCGTTGCAACGTGTCAAATTTATTATATGCATTAAAAAATAATTGTGGAAAATGATATCTTATTCCTGAGAAACGTTTTCGGATAGGATCATAAATAATTCGAACATTCGGATTCGAAACGTAATGCAAATGCCTGAGTTTTTCTACGCCAGTTGGGGTAATGCTATGCAGATTAGAAATTTTTAATTTCCTTTATTCTGTTTTATTTTAATTCAAAAGTACTTAAGAATGAATCTGAAAGATCGATTCATTAACAATGTTTAATTTTAAATGCATCAAACATTAAAAAAATAAATAGAATCGTTTTAGATAATCAGCCGAAAAATCTTAAGCCTAGCCTCATGACTGTTGGGGAAAAAAAACTGAAGCCGTACTCATTTGGCAGTGGGGAAAATGAAACGATTTTTTGGCGGGAAAGTTAGTTTTTAATTAATAATTAAAATTCTAATTAAAAATTCAAAAAAAGGGCTATCCTATCTTTTAAGTTAGATCAAACTGCCCACGGTGTGCAAATTTGATTAAAATCGGTGAAGTAGTTTAGGAGTCCATCGCGGACAAACAACGTGACACGTAATTTATATATATTAAGATATATATATATATATATATATATATATATATATATATATATATATATATATATATATATATATATATATATATATATATATATATATATATATATATATATATATATATATATATATATATATATATATATATATATATATATATATATATATATATATATATATATATATATATATATATTTGTGTCTTAATTCAAACATTGTATTCATGCATTTACCATATTTTTAAAATTAAGTTTTAATTAATGAAATTTGGATAATTGCATAATAATTCGTTGACGAATTTTATGTGTTATATTCTCTGTCTGCATTATTTTAAAAATTAGCAAATGGTGGATGTACATTTTACAACACATTCTTACAACACATTTTCAACACACTTTAGGATTGCAATGTACATCTATATATTGAAGTTAAACTGTGTATCAATTTTAGAATTGTTTCTGAGTTTGATATAGTATTCATTTTGGCCTTCAGGAGACATCACGCTTACGTAACACCTCCCTTGTGAATCCTTGGCATAGCATAATTAGATATGCATTTTTTAAAAACTCGAATGCAAAGGGGTACACTTCATCCTCAGAGCATAGAATTTTTTAAGAAAAGAACGAATATTTCTTTTTAACCCATAAAACCTTTTTGGAAAGATTTTATGGGTTAAAAAGAAATTTTTATGAAGAATAAAGAATTTATTATTAAATATAATTTTTTTTAAAAAAGTTCTTAGATGTTACTAGATGAAGATTTTAAATTCTCATCATCTTTTAGTAAAGTGTGAAAGGATATATATGTAAACATAATTTTCCAGATGTGTGGGCGAAAAGAAGAAACATTTGAAATTTTAAGTTCGATTTATTTCACCACGGGAAGTAAATTTTGTACAACGGGAAAAGCGAAGCGATGATAAAATGACATGTGTTAACATCGCGATACAAGAACAAAAGTACCAGAATTTTTTCCTTACAGTGATTTTACTATGAGATTCTGTTAGGAATTTCTTTGCTTCACGTCCGCTTAGGCAAAGGAATCTTAGGTATCTTTTAAATATATGTGGGAGTGCTAGGGATTTTTATTCCTTCATTACAGGTTTGGGAACCCCGGAATCAGCCATTTTTTTAACCGCGTGTTGGAATTAATTAAATAAAAAAGTAGAAATTGAATCAGGAAATAAAATAATATTTTAGAATAATGTTAATGTAGTCTAATTTAAGATAAAAATTAGAAATTATATTTTATTTAAATTTAAAAATATCATTACACACACACACACACACACACACACACACACACACACACACACACACACACACACACGCATTCAAGACTTTATTGTGACCATTAAAAATCGACATCGTATTCTATCAATAGATTTTTCCACAATTTCAGGCTTCTAATAAGGTAATAAATGCTGAAAAACTTAATTTTTCTTTCGAGATATTTATTGTGTAACATTTCGTTTTCTCATTAAAAAAATAACGAAAAACTATTTACTACTTATATTAGATATACAAAAATGTCTACTGCCCCTTTACTACTATCCACAAGTAAAATATTTTAGTTGAAAATTGTGCTTAATAATTGTATAACTGGATAATTACATTTTTTTTCTTTGTTCGTAGATGGATATGGAAGTTCTGTTGGACAATCAAGTGATGAAGAAACTAAAAACACAGGAACAAGAAGACAAAAGACAAAAATCTCAAACTGATGCTTCATTAGATCCCCCACCGAATAAAAGGCAGAACTCTAAAGGAAAACTATTCAGATTGTGGCGATAATATTTAATAATTAATGACCTGACAATGCATTTCAGCCAACGGACACTATGTTGCAATGCATTCATTTTGGTCAGGTGCTATTTGACTTCGTTGACTTGGATTTTGAGTCAAAAAAGTAAGAATGTGGCATTCAAATTAAATTTTTATTGAGAGTCATTTCCAAGAAACCTGCGCAGATGTTCATATATCATCTGCATTTCAACCTCTCGAATGACATAAATTCTGGATTAGCATATCTAGAGTATTCGTTGTATAATTTCAAGTTGAAACGCTTATAAAGCCATTAACTAACTTCTGTGGTATCTTATAAGTAGTGAAGATTCTGTTTCAAAACGAAAGACTTTTATTTAACACTGAGATTGAGTTGAGTCACAGTATATCTTGATCTTTCAATTTGTATTTCAAGTAAAAAGTGAATTCTCTAAGGTTGTGAACAAATTAAAGTGATGTGCACATTTATTGATATATGTGTGAATTCGAGTTGTTTGTGATGTAGTTTGTGAAATAATTTATGGACGTAAAAACAAAGTTTAACTCTATTGACATGATTGTTTGATGCTATTAAGCTTAGAGAAATGCAAGCACTTGACATAGAGGGATTTAAAAATTGTAATATATTGAAAAAAATAATGTTTCGGCACAAACGTTTTCTTAAATAACTATAATTGTAATTAATCCTTTGATCTGGATCCCTTAGTACAAAAAATGTACATAATGAAACTCATTTTCATGAATATTTTAATTTCATATTCATTATTATTGTAAAAATGATCTAAAATCCAATTATTTCAAGAATTTTTTAAACACTGGCAACCATTTTAAAAATATTCTTTAAATACCAATTAGATATATATATAATAAATCTCACATTTGTACAAAAAATTATGCCTTTATAAGGATATTTAAAAATAAATGGTAAATTTAGAAACTTATCTCAAAAAAAAAATTGCAGTGCTGCTTTATATAAATACCAAATCAGCAATAATTGAATTAAATCTGTTATCAATCAATTAATAAATAATTAAAACAATACAATATAATAATTAATTATAATTTTGGAATTTTAAATTTACAGTTATTAATCTAAATTGCTCCATGAATTAAAAAACCAGTGTTTTTCATAAAAATATTGCTGCTAATTAACACAAGCATCGATTTTGCATTCTCTGATTTTCTTTGTTAGCATAAGTGTCAAGACATATGTTATAGAATTTAGATCATGAAATGGTTTTTGACCGACTGATGTACAGAAATTTGATTGACCGATTGATGTACAGAAGAAGTTTGAAGTGTGGATTCAGATCTGAGAAAGAAAAAAAAAGGTTCATCTTGTTATCTTCATTTCTTATGTGATTTTCATATGACAGCCACTATTTAAGGAACCGTCCAAGACAATTGTGGTGTTGCTCTCTTGCAGTTTTAGCATTTGTAGATGTGATACAATTGATGTTATTGGTCGATTTATTGAAGAAAAAAAATCAACATCAATCATTTATGAACTGTTGAAGAGAATTATGGACACTTTACAGAAAAGCTTCTATTCCTGTTATTGATTGTTATGGCAAACTTATAAATTATTTTATGTAAATAAAGCTCTATAGTGAACATTTATGTTGCTGAAAATGTCTTCAAGTAGCAGAAGAAAGTTATGTTCCTCAAAGGTGCTCACAGCTTTCTAATTTAGTCCTAAATGAGATTTAGACATTTTGTTCATTGCTTGACATTCCAACTGAAATCTAATTAAAAAAGTAAATTTATTAAAGCTTTTTCCAGTCAGTGACATCTCAGCGTAATATTTCTTAGAAATCTACGAAGGATTGCTTAACCAGAATAATATGTGTTTCTACCCGTTTTTAATTTCGTTGAGGGATATCTATTACTTTTAAACATGATTGAAATATATTCATAATTACTTAACTATAATAACGTTAAAACAACTTAATGAAATAAGTAAATATTGCTTTAAATATAGCTTTGTAAAAACGAATATCGAATACTGGTATTTAATATTAAATTCTGTTGAGAGATATCTATTACTTTTAAACATGATTGAAATCTATTCATAATTACTTAACTATAATAACATTAATAAAATAAGTGAATATTGCTTTAAATATAGATTTGTAAAAACGAATATCGAATGCTGGTATTTAATATAAAATTCCGTTGAGGGATATCTATTACTTTCAAACATGATTGAAATATATTCATAACTAATTAACTATAATAACGTTAAAACAACTTAATATGTTAATATATTAAAACAACTTAATGAAATTAGCGAATATTGCTTTAAATATAGCTTTGTAAAAACGAATATCGAATACTGGTATCTAATACTAAATTCTATTGAACAATATCTATTACTTTTATACATGATTGAAATATATTCATAATCACTTAACTATAACAATATAGTGGGATTATATTTGAGATTATTTAACTAGACATAATAATAATAAATACAATATGATTATATTCATGATTCAAATTTAGTAAAATCATTTTCATTATTTAATTAGGAATAACGATAATAATAAATCCAAATCGATCACATACAAAATTATTTAAATAGACATACTGATGATAAAAAATACAATAGGATCATATTCAGGATTATTAAGTAAGTGTTATGCCGCATTAAGTAGTTATCTTCTTACTGTCAACCTCAGATGTGACTGATGAAGTATCTAATTTGGCATTTTTTTTCTGCAAATACACAGTTTAAGCATTTTAAATTTTTAAAAAACAATTGTAATTTGTTTTACAATTATTTCCTGTAAACTGTGCGCCTTATTTATCAATCAATATTATTGATAGTCATTTCACAGTCACAAGCTGCCTTTTGTAAGTGTGGTGTGAAAGCACAAATAATTGACGTGATCAAATAAATAGCAAAAAATGGATGTTTTCACTGCAACGACTGTGATAGCCTGTGCATCGATTTATGTTATATAGAGAAATAAAATATGTTTTTCAAGATAAACCGTTCCTCTATTTCATTTTTTCCATTCTTTAGTACATTGTAACATTTACATCAGTACATTTTTACATTTATTGTTATTTTCATGAGTTTTAATAATTATTTGTTGAAATCAAAATTCCATAATTTTCAGAATACAGCTTTCCTATTTTTGTTAACAGGTTTTACTTTTTATATAGGAAATAATTTTAAAATTCATGCATGAATCGACAGTAAATATTAATTAAATTAAAGAAAAGACATAATAGTATTCTAAATTTTGATAATTTATGTGATTTTGAATTTATAAAGATTAGCTTCTTCTTTCCAGTTTATGTTATGATATATTAAGCAAAAACCTTAATAAAATTGTTAAAGATAATTTATACAAATAAAAGAATGAACAAAGATGATAAAAGTTAAAGATCAATAAGCATTTGTGTTGAAATATGCATGCGTCAACGATGGAATCATTTTTTTCGTAACTGAATTACTGAATTATGTAAGAATACAATCTATTATGGCTAGATAAAATGAAAACACGTAAATTGTTCATCATAAGCTTTAGAATTCTAAATATATATTTGAAAAAACATTCAATTGATACAACTGCCTTTCAGATCTTTCGCTTTTTGATATACTACTGAAAGTTGCCCTAGACAATTTGTAAAAGCCCTTATTTTTGGATGTTTTTCAAAGATTGAAAACAGCAAAGATGGCATTTTTAAAACTAAATGAATAGAATTTTTCAAATGAATTTTTAATTTTAGCAAACAACTATCACTTTTATTCAGTATAAAATTAATAATCAGCCTAGACGAAAAATGATAAATGCGTAGTTGCCATCCTGAGGTGGTCCTTTTCATCTTTCTTCAATCACGTCTTTTCATGATTTGACATCATGAAATTTTTTTAAAAATTCTGATTTTTATCCGTAATTGCTAAGGTTATTTTCAAAGCACATCGTTAGGTCTCTTGTTATTTTCTTCCGTAAGTTAAGTCACCACGCAATACAACTAAACGGTATATAATTTTTTGAACACTTTTGCACTTTTTATTAATGTCCTAACGTAATGACGAGCAATCTAAGGCCGACTTATCTGAAGTTAGTGCTCTTATTTCTAATCAAGGATGGTTAATTTGTGCTAATGATCTAAAAATTAGCCAAATGTTCGCCATCGTGAATGTCTCAAAGAAAGGACCTTTGAAGGTTTTAATAAAATTTGGCAGGATTGCCATGCTTGGCGAGAAAATGTTCCAAAAAATTCATCTTTGGTGGCCAGACATAAATTTTCGTCGAACACTATCAAATCCAACTCAGGCTTTAAATTGTTGCTTTATAATAATTTCAAATATTAGTATGATAGCATAATCAGGACACCTTATTTTAAAACAAATTATGAGGAACTTTTAGATGTGCAACTGCATTTTATTATATCACTAACATTAGGAATTTTTGAAATGTTATTTTTGAGTCCTTATTGAATCCTTAATCCTTATAAATGAGTCCTTATAAATTACATTAGACCGCTATGATTTTTTGACCCGCTCCTAACTTAAAATATACATATGCGCGTCATAGGACAGTATAATGCACATTTATCAAACCATGGTCCTATAATCACAATTTTTTAAATTCAATCTATATGAGTAATTTAATCTCCAATAATGGAATCAATTTCTGAGACATCGCAATTATATCATAAACCAAAAACATGATTTTTTCTAAGTAAATGATTTATTAAATAACATTAAGGTGAGCTGAAAAAGTTGTAATTTGTTAAATTTAAGATAACATGGAAAAGTTACGAAATGGTGAAAAAAAAAAAAAAAATAGACTGCCATCTTGTAACTCCGCATAGGTCTTAAAAATTACAAAAAGATTTATAAAAATCGATTGTTTATAAAAATATTTCTTTTTTCGTGTGCTTTTTTAATTATAGCTCTAGATTTTAAGTACTCAGCCTTTTTAGAGCTCCAGTTTGTCATATTATGTAATCGTAATCATATCATGTCGTAGATCGTAGATTTATGATTTCCTTTAGTGAATTATTTCCAAAACTGACAAAGATATATCTGAGGCCAGTATGAATATTTTTATCTTAAGTAATCCATTAATGATAGTTCAATGCGCAAGTTTTTATTATATATCATTATCTAATTTGCTGTTGTTGTGGCTGTTTCTAATGACACTTGTCATAGACAAGCCCACTGAATATAGAAGTCAGTGATTTTTAGCCATAATATAATAAGCCATCAAGGCCCAAGAGTACGACTTAATTATACACTCGTCACAACCCCTTTTACGGGGCGGACTTCATTCATGCATTTCATTCACTCATCCACAGATCGTAATTTAGACCTAAATCAGAGAACTATCACCCCTGATCCAGTAGCCCCAGTGGTATTACACTCGACTTGGAGGACTTTGTGACCCAAACAGATACGACAGTCCACCACGCACACGGAGAGTCTTCTTTTTAGGACTTTATCTTTATATATATCTTTATTTTCTTTATATAATTATCTTTATTATATTCTTTATTTAATTATTTTTATTATAGTCTTTATCTAACTTATGAGTAACATTACTTAATGATTAAGGTTTTATTATATAGTGACTGAAATTATTGCTTAACATTCCTAAGAATTTAAGTATAAACTAGTCTTTGTGTTTCTTCTGTAGTAGCCTGCAATTTTCTTTGGTGCTTTCCTAATGGATAGGTTGCTCTGAGGCGACCCCTTTATTTAGTTTTCTTTCGGTTTCAGTGAAGTTCGGATCTTTTGTATATACGCTTTTAAATCATTGATTCAACTGATTCATTGATCAATCAGTATTTTTTTTTTTGCCCATGTTGAATGCTTAATACTGATTATATAACTGGATGATAGATAATAAAATTCATGGTTACAGATTTAGCCTAACAATTCATCGTTAAAAGAAGAGCAAACTCTCAGACTTTCAAAATTTTATTCTTGAACCTTTATGAAACGAGTTCCTGTGTACAATGTATATGAAAATTATTTAATGGAAATATTTGAGATTGTTACAAAACCCATTTTTATAAGAATACTGTTAGGCAAAAATAATAATGAAATTAATATATTTATTCAGTCAGATGAAAAAGATATTCCATGATATACATGTATTCATGAAAATATATACATATATGTATGAAATTTATATCAAAAGCAGTAGTGAAGATTCGGGGACTCCACACCAAGCTCGTTATTTGCAGAATCAAAATTGTTGTAAGACAATGAAAGCTAATCAAATATATTTCCTGTATTTCCAAGTTACCATCCCCTCTCTCCAGAAAAAAAAGCAAAAACAAAGTAATTAAATAATAATAAATTGCAATTAACGAGGTTAAAATTTAGCTCCCAATTGTTATAAAACCAGAATTCAAAATAGAAATTGCGTGGTTTGTATTTGAAAACTTGATATATCCCGCTTGAAAATAATTTTGAACTCTTTCATTTTTATCTTTTTACAAGAGTAAAGAGAACTCGTTTTATTTCGGCTATCCGACAAGATGGATGATTCATACATTCACATTTGATTTTTTTCCTTCATTGAGTAACTGCTTTCATCAAATAATAATTAAATTTCGGTCATCCGATAAGATGGATAATTCATTCATTCACATCTGATTTTTTTTCCTTCATTGAGTAATTGCATTAATCAAATAATATATAAATTTCGGTTATCCAATAAGAGGGATAATTCATACAATCACATCTGATTTTTTTCCTTCATTGAATAATTGCATTCATCAAATAATATCTTAATTTCAATATTTCCTGATAGGTCCAATTTTTTGTCGCAATAGGTCATAATTTTATCCGAACCTCAAATTCTAATGAAGAATCAAAATCTTTCCAGAAATCCATAAGAAATGGACTTCCAAAATTGGTTTTATCAGAAAAACATTATAGTAAAAAAAATTATAGAAGCTGAAACTATTTCATAAATCAAATTTTTGAATATGATCAAGAAGAAGAAATCATAAAATACTATTCAAATAATTTAAGAGGCAAAAATATGTTTTAATAATTGAAAGATTCGTTAAGACTAATTAATTTTTTAATGGATACATTCTTGACATGTGTTCTGCAGTTTGCAAACAATATTGCAGTTTCGAGACTTTTTTTTGCGATGTGGTATCATAAAAAGAGAATATAAATGAAATAAATATTTTTTTAATTTAAATAATAATTACTGTGCACATCAATTGATTTGCTGCTATTCATTGACAAGAAATGTGAATATTATAGGGAAAGCTTAAGATATGTATATTAATTCGAAATTAAAAATATTTATTAAAATAATTTTACATTTTTTAATCAATTTTTTGAAGAATGGTCAAAAGACCTGAAAGTATAAACCGATTTTGATTTTTTTTTTAAAAAAAAGAATGCTACTCTTAAAAAAATGAATTTTTAACAAGTAGAGCTATAACAAACGGTAAAAAGTAAATTCCAAAGTAAGTTCCAAGGTTAATGAAAAGTAATCAATTTTAATCATATTTATGATATTTAAGGCTTATACGTGTATTAAAATGCTAATAAAGATTGTTATTTCTTTATTTTACTTCTGCCTAGTTCACAACATTGTCCATATAGACATTTGGAATAACAAATTTAAAATAAAATCACCCCACCTAAGTGCACAGGTATTTACTATTGTCTTACGCTGTTTCTTTCTGATAATTCTAGTAAACTTTATTGAACAAATTTAATGTTTTCACTATTATAATGTTAAAATATCTCTTTTTAACGATACCAATTAAGTTGTGGAATATTATTTCTTGAAGTTGAGCAATTTTTGTTAATTAATTTTCATGCTTAAATTCTTTTCATTAGATTTCATTGATGAACAGAAATTCAAGCCGTTTTCATAATTTCATCAAACATTTAAACACAAAGTTTCCTTCAATTGTTAAAATCTGTGGAAGAAAGTGTATAATTCATATTTATGAGGTTTCATAATTAGAAGAATAAGAAAACGACTTTTCACTTTCTAATTAAAAGTTAATTTATCTGGAAATAAGTTTTTGATAGCACCATGATATCATCAAATTTGATTTTATCAGGATAATTCATTTACGAAATAAAACAGGTACATGACTACGAAAATAATACAGCTTTAATGTCTGCCTCAATATATTAAAAATGTTCTTTTATATGAATCTTGGTTTGTTTAATAATAAATAAAATTATCCCACAAAAAGATTATTTATACATTCATATCATTGGCAGATTCAGTATTGGTCAAATGATTCATACATTCATTTTTATTTATCAAATAATGACAATTTTTTAATTATTGATTGGTCGATATCATATCAGGAAACATAATTTGTGTCAGAAGTCTCCAAATCTTTCCAGAAATATCGAGAAGTTTATGAAACTGAATTAAGAGATGGTTTTATTAGAAAAAAACTTTATCGGCAAGATTTATAACGTCTGTTATCTCCCCTAAATCAAACTTATGAATATTGACTGTCAAAAAAAATTTAAAACGGCAAATAAAAATTTTAAAAAAAGATAATGCGTTAATAATTAAAAAGCACTTTAAAGTGTTTCAATTTATTATTGCTTTCTACATTCTTATACATTTCTGCTTTCTACATTCTTATACATTTCTGCTTTCTGCATTCTGAATTAATAAACAATATTGCTGTTTTGAGACTTGGTTTTGCAACGTATTATTGTGAAAATAGAAAATAAATAAGGATTTTTTAAAGATTTAAACAACCATTTACAATGTATATGTAATAATTGGAAGCTATTCATTGACAAGATTATATGTGAAAATATAGCGACTTTAAATTGTTTATTAAGTTAATGTTACACATTTTTTTTTTTTTTTTTTTGTTAATTTTGGGAAAAGTTGTTTGATTGAAAGGACCGCTTTTGATAGAAAAAAAATATTATTTTCAAACAATTCAGTATTCAAAAACTAATTATCGATTTTTACAAATTTACATATTTTAAGTCCATGGGAATCAAATCAATTTTATTAGCTCGTTTTATTTATCTCTCACCAATTTGTAACTTTTACACGATTAAAGAAATAAAATATATTTTTTCAACTGTTCCTAGTGCGCATATATTTACTATTAATATTCCAGCCGAATTCTCACTAAACGTATTAAAATGGGCGAAAATTAATTAACAGTAATTTTACTGATTTAAGTTGTTTAATTGGCTATTCAAATGATGCTTGTAAGTTTGCAATCGGATATGTTCCAGGATAAAAGCGGGAAGTGGAAGATGAAATAGTAGCTGTAACAATTAAAATAATTATATATATATATATATATATATATATATATATATATATATATATATATATATATATATATATATATATATATATATATATATATATATATATATATATATATATAAATGAAAGTGAAATATTAAATAAAATTGCCGTCGGTATTCAAGTGATGTTTCGAAGCTATGATAGTTTTATTAAATCAAGAGTAAATTTTAAGAGACAGTGGACTTTGAAATAACCAAAAATGAACAGAAACATTCAATTTTATTTTAATCGTTTGCTCTTCAAAATATATGCTTACATTCAATTAAAATAGTTTTATACAATGTATTAGTCAACAAAATGAATATTTCAAAGGCGTAGAGAAAAAAAGTACATTTTAACTACTTTCCTCAAAATGGCATTGTAATTAAATTTAAATATCTTTGAAATGTTTCAGGTATCTTAATTTTTCATGAAACTAAACACAATTGATAATAAAGATTTCGGTTAAACATTAGAAGAAAATAGGATAAGCATTTTATATTTCCGAGTTTTTTTAAATTGTTAGAAATCAATTTTAATTCCGAAAAATAAAATTTTTATGAAAATTCAGTAAGTGTGCACAAAAATATCTCTAAAAAATTAGCATTTAATTGGAATTATAAAATCATGCCCAATTTTATTTCAAATTAATTTACACTGGGTAATATGAAAAAAATAATAGAAAAAAATTAAAAATTGAGCCGTTTGGAATATTTTAAAATTTTGAAAAAATTATTTATTTTTCAATTTTAAAAAAATAATATTTTATTTTAAAACGTTATTTTTTAAAAAGAAATTTTGCTTTTTTTATATTTTAATATGTATATGCATAAAAATTTCATAACTCTTAGTGAATAATTCGCAGAAATGTTTAATAGAATTCACCGTCCCCTTAAAAAAGTGTTAAATCGAAAAGACAATTTTCATTTTTATTTTGGTGATAAGATAATTTTCTTCATTATAAGAAGAAAGTAACTAACTAAATTAAATTTGAATTAAAAAAATAGCATAATCGAAAAATGTATTTAATCTGAATTCTTGGATTAAGAAAAAATCATATTCTAAAAGAATTATTCCACAATTTTATATCATATCATAATAATTGGTTTTCAAAAAATTAGTAAATTTAACGCTAGGAAATAATAATAAAATAAATTTTTGGTTAATAACTTAGAAGTCATTTTCCGAAGATCATTAAGCTCGGAAACACTACTTTTAAATGTTAGAATATATTACCAAGAAACAAGGAATTTTCTTTTTAAAATTTAATTTATTATCATTATCACAGAAAATATAAAGAATAAAGAAAACTATTTGCAACGTCAAAGCAAATTGTGCTTAGTATTATAGACAAAAAAGTCAAAACTGAATTAACATTAGAATACTTCATTATGCATAAATCCTGTGAGATTATGAATTGCTTTCCTTCTATAGAATAACTCTTAAAGCACGTGAACAGTATTGGAATCAACACCGATTTATATCTCCCACTATGAGAACGCCATATGTTATAAGAGTTGCTGTGAATTTAAATACAAGGTTCCGATTTATAAGACATATCTTCCAAGAAGTAAGCTTACTGTCTCTCATCATTAGATTATAATGAAAGTTGGTAATTCCTAGCTGTTTTAGCCTTTGTTTTTGACTAAAAACGATGTCCAAATTCATGGAAAAGCGACTTTGTATCATATCAGCAAGAAATACGACCAATAAGAATGCAGCCAGAGTTTCTAAGGTTGCGACAAGGAAAGAAAAATTTGTTGAAACGGAAGATTTACATTTCTGTAACATGACAAATAAATGGCTTGAATGGCAACTCGGCAAAAAACGAGAAAAATCGGGAATGACATTTTATTTTCCAGAGTCGTAATTGTGTGGAACACATTCTGACACTTATTCCATTGAATAAAAGCCTCTTCAGGTAATATTGCTTTAGGAAATTCATTAAGCGATTTTAAAATAAGATCTGAAATAACGCAGTATAAATACATTGTAATGAAGACAATCGCAAATACTGAATGCATAACCACAGAATCTATTATAAAAACTACTTCTCGAATGAACAAGAAATCTGTAGGTATCCAAAATCGTTTGCATGGAGGAAATCGAGACATATCATAAGCTTTATCGGAGTGCCAGATCGTATATAACATACAGAACCACAAGGGATAAAACAGTAAGCTACAGATAATGATTGTAGTTAATTTTTTCAGTTGTTTCTCGTTTATTTTATCCATTAAAGATTCAACTAATTTAAGAATTTCTGACTTTTTCCAAAACACATCCCACCAAAGCAAGAAAATAATTATTTGTTCTACACACATACTCTGGAAATATTTCGTTCTTGGATCTCCATCAAGTAAATGTGCCACAATTTTTGCTATATGTAGAAAACGTATCAAATGAAAACCGACGACTAAACTGAAAACACACTTTTTTTTATTGGATAGAAGTATTCCGGTTGATGCTAAACACCATCTGATAAGCTTGAGAATAAAGGTATAATTGCGAGATTCCATTTTAATATTTTATTATCTATTCTAATTTATGAATAAGATTTCCTCCTATGCTGAAATATTTAAAATATTTTTCATTTTAATATCTGTGCTTTAAACAATACTCGTTTATGCTGGTTGTGAATGGCTATTATGTCGATAGAATGTCAAGCCAAATATTATTGTTAATGGATAGGTGGCACTTAATCATTTAAACCTAATCATCAGAGTAAATTTATATTATAAAAAAAATGAAAAAAAAAAATGGGTAATTTTTATTTGCTAAGTACAAAATGCAATTTGTTGAAGAGATATCGACCAATATTTCAAGCATGTTGACCATTTAGGTTGTATTTTAATCATTATTTTCGTAGAAATGAATTTTGATATGTTGTGTTTATATAGAACTGATTATATGGTTCATGATATTTGCAAATGAGAAGTTTTTCTTAAAAAGAAATTTGAAAGTTATCTCTTTCATCTAAATAGATACAGATATTTCACGAACAGAATAAGATATAATTATATAATATGAAAATTAGAAAATGTTTTATGTTATTAACATTAAGAAATTCAATTCAACATTTAATAGGAAAGATAAAAAAGGTTTTTTTTTGTATGTGTATAAAAAATGGTAATATAATAAATATGCAAAATAAAGTTTTTAAATGGCGTTGAAACAAAATGAAAAAACTCTGTCAAATTAAGATAAATAGTTTTTGAAATAATTTTTTTGTTGCCATGTCAGCTTAAAAATTGGAAACTGGTTTGCGGCTAAACAGATATTCATGAATCAGAACAATCTGTCTGAACTGATATTATTCGCCTAATGGAAATTTATTTCATAAATTCAAATGCTATTTGCGTCAATTATTACATTGAATCATTATCGAAAAATAATATAGCATTTATTTCCTGGAAAAATAAACTATTTTCATTAAAAAAATTTTTAAAAATGCTTATGCTTATAATTATCTTCCTGGTATTACTGCTAATTAGTTAAAAGGACGTAACATTTCTTTTTTCAGACTTATCTGTAATTTGACATAGAGTTTTTGCATTTATATTCGTTTTAATGCATTTATAATTCCCAAAATTAAAAAAAATATTATCATTTCAATAATCGATATTTTTTCTATTTTTAATTAATTAAAAAATATTTTATACGAAATTTCAAACAATATATTTTTGAACTTAAATTGTAACAAATATGGATCTGTGTGCCTTGGCTAGACCGTTTGAACTATAGCAATCAAACCTGGAGCGTATATACTTTGAAGTTGGGCGGGGGATATACTCCTAGAAATGATTGCTTAAAATATTTAATTAATTAAAACTAAGCGAAATTTTAGCGATTTTCAACAACAGCTTACAAAAATATAATAACACGAAAATTATTTTTAAATCATCCTCAATTTAAAAAAAATGGTCTTTTTTGTCTTAAATTTTTAATTAATTTTTCGAAAATGTTTTAAGCATATTTTCCAACAATATATTTGATCTGTATCTCTACTTCTACTAAAGATGAGTGCGCGTGTTTTGTAGCCCTACAGGCTAGATTATTTTACACACAGCTACCAAAATTGGAACAAATGCAATGTGCACTTAAACTTATTTTACTTTTTGATCTTATATTAGATTTTTCTATTAATTAAAACTAAAGAGAAGTTTTAGCGTTTTATTCACAATAAGTAACTTTCGAAAATATTATAGTACAAAATGATGTAATTTTATGCATAATTTGATGATAACTATTATTTTGATGTATATTTTCAGTTTTTAATGAATTTTCAAAGAAATTATTAGATTTTCTATCAATATTTATCACAAAAAATAAAATCAATTTTTAACTTGAACGAGCTCATTAAGCTTGAACAAAAAGAACTTTTATCACTGTGTTGCCATCACGTTGTTAAATTCTTAAGATAAAAGACTAAATTAGCCGTAATTACAAAATAAACCTTTAAAAGCATAATTTTTAGCAATTATTTGTATGAATTAGAATATGTAAAAAACGTGATATTTTCTAGAAAAAGGAACACAAGAAAATTTTTTTTGTGGCTTGTAAATCATAATATAAATAAATAATTAGAACCTTATTAATTAAAATATAATTAAAACCTTAATATAATTCAAATTACGCGTAATGTTTATTGGTAATTTCAAATAGATTACCGAGATAATTATTTTTTTTCTGATTCTTCATTTGCGCTGGTAATTAGATCAGTTTTATTTCCTTAGTTTTCACAATAGAAGAAATTTCGTGAAAAAAATATCCGATGAACAATAAAAGAGGTTTCTATAGTCAATAAAATATTTAAATAGATATTAACATGTACTTTAAAAAATGCCAACATTCAAAAAAGAATTTTATTGACAGTTAAACTGATATTTTAAAAAAAATCCAATTTTAAATTTCAAAATGTTGCAAAAATCAATTTTCTCAAAACTCACGAAAAATATCATTTGGTTTTTAATTATTTAAAATATCAAAAGGAAAATTCGCCAAATTTGGAAATTTTCAGTCAAGCATCTTTTTTGTAGAACACCACACACATTCGTTTTATCATTCATTGAGACAGCGTTCAAAGATAAATAAGGCCATTTCCAAGATATTACGCAATGTAATTGCAGTTTTCTAGTATGAAAGAAATATTTTGTGTTCAATGATTAATAATGTTTATTTATGCTTACTTATCTGTCTTCCATAAAATTAGTTGACTGAATATTAGCACTATGTAATTGTTTATTTACACCTCACTTTTAAAACATTTAAAAGATCCCATGTATTAAACTAGTCAATATGTATATAATTGTGACCACAATCAATTTATAAGTACATTTTCGTATTTCAAATATGAAGTAATAAGAAAATAATAAGATCATCCTATGATCAAAGAAAAGACGAAAAAAAAAAAGGTGTTGTTATTAGGTGGAAATCTTTGTTCTTCATTTTCATAATAAAGTGTCTACTTTATCATGAAAAAATATAAAGCCCCTGATATAAGTGCTTTATAGTAAAGTTTTATAATAAAGTGATGAGGAAATACTTTAATCCTTTCTAGTGCCGTGGGAAGTATGCTTCCCACCAAATTTATCAATTTTCGTATGAATTTATGTAGGTTGGCATAAGTTCTGACAAATTTTTTTAGAAAGAAAAAAACTTAGATGCTTTAGTTCTTTATTTTACACAAAATGATGTGTCTTGATTTCATACTTAATTATTAATTAACCAAATTAATTAATTAATCAAATTAAATTTATCTAATAAGCTAAATGAATCCCTTTTCTTATTCTAATTTCAAGCCTAAAAATATTTAAACATATTTTGACTAGAAAAAAATGACAATTTAAAGGGTTAAAAAATAATAAAAACATGTCATGCTATTCGTATTGAAATATTTGTATTTTAGTTTCATAATAAGGTACATAAAAAATTTTGTACATAGTATGAACAAAAAAATTTTTTATTAGTATAATATTAAGCATATATTTTTCGATATATATTACATATTTTATAACAATTTAGGTACTATCATAACATTCATGAATAAAATATAATTTTATTCTAATGCATAATTATTAGTATCGATTTATTCCAAGTATTATGGATTCAAGATTAATCTTCAATGAACTTTGAAACAACTTCCATGAATAATTCAGTAAATTCCAGATGGAAAGTATGGAATCCTCCTTTGAAGACGAAGAATTGAGCATTAGGAAAGTACTTTAGTGTTGTATCTTTATTTTCTTCCCTGGAAAAAAATATTTATGGAAATCTAAGTTATATATACATTTTTTGTTTCCGAAACCAAAAAAAAAATTAACATTCAGGTAATTTCTGATGGTTATATTTTTAATGGCTTTATCTGCTAGTAGCTAAGAAAATGCAATCACAATTCAGAGAAAGAATGCTGGATTAAGAATAATCAACAATTCAAAAGAATTTTAGTTAAATCGAAGCAGTGAAAAAAAAAAACCTGTTGGAGGTAATTAAAATCATTAGTTTAATATCCAAGTCTTGCAGAATTTGCAACAGTTTTTTGTATTCCTGATTTTTATAGTGGCAGAAAATCAGATTATAAATATAAGTTCTTTTTATTCGGCATCAATTGAAAAAAAAAGGTTATTTTAGTAAATGATGTTTAAAAATATTTAAATATTACAAAATTTACATTTCTGATAATGTTTTTAATATACTCCTAAGAGCTTCTTACCTATTTTAATAAATTTTTTTGAATAGATTCAGTATTGCATGTGTAATCATTTTTACATTACCTAAATATTTGGAAATGAAGAATGTATTCCATGCATTATATTATTATAACGTTACTTTAAAAAAATGAAAGAAAAATATTCTTGTATATTTAAAACTTTGTTAAGAAACGTAAATAGTTGGTACTTAATAAATCAGGTAAAATCTAGACAAAAGAGATTAAAATTCATTAAAATTTCAAAGCAATGACATTTATTAGTTTTCTTTCCTAACTTCATAAGGCCAAGCATACAAGCAACCAAAACGTATGTTTTGAAATAATTTCTTTCTCGAGTTTTAAATGAATATTTGACGATTCTTTTTAAAAATCTTGGTCTTGCATTAGTGGTAAAATTATACCAAGAAAAATATTTGGAAACTTACATTCTCATGGGGGTCTTATCACCAAACAGAAACAGAGCCTTTCCAAAATATTTCGGATCGTTCGACAGGTCGATATAAAATAGGTGATCATTATTCAAATAATGAATGATGGCATCAATGTTCAAATCCCATGTTAGCTTCCCTGATTTATCTTTCTTCAACGGCAATGATATAATATTATCACCAGAAGTCCCACTGATCTATGAAATATAAAAAAAAATGCATGCATATACTTTTCACTACATAATGTACAATATTATAAATTTAATCGTAAACAAGAATACAATAAAAATAAGTTATTATCTGTCTTAAGAAAAAGAAATGAAATAACTTGGACTGATCCTAGATAATAAGCTCACTTTTAAAAACCATAGCGACAATAGTAAAAAGAAATTCTAATATAAAGTTCGCCTCATTATCCCACTCATTGGTAGACGCCCAATACACTTTTTACTAAAGAATAAAATGTTAATATATAGACAAGTTCTATCTTCACTTATGCTGCACAAATTTGGGGACTCTCTGCTAAAACCAACCGCAACAAAATTCAAGTTCTATAAAATAAAATACTTCGTATCAATACCAATGCTCCCTGGTTTATCTGGAATGATAATTTACAGAGATATCTTAAAACTTCAAAGTTCGATTATTACATCAAAGAACTTTCCAAGAACATTTTTTAATCAACTGAAAACTCATGAAAATCCCACAATCAAGGAACAAATTAACTATGCTCACTACAATGGAAAATACGTCTTTTCTTACTCTACTACGAAATGGACTTTGCCAATTAAACCTCCATACCTTCTTCCGAAATTTAAATTGCATCTAAAGAGCCGCTTCAATTTCCACCTTAAGCGCTTTTAAGTAATATTTTTTCTATTCAACTGATCCACCAATGGAATATTATTTCTGTTTTTTCCCTCTGCTAATTATTACCTCAAACTGAGTAGAAGTGCCTAGGCGCAAATGCTCTTCATGCATCTAATTCATATCAATAAGATTAAGGTTAACGTTTCGTGCAAAAATTTAAAAAAATATATTCCGGTGTATTCAAAACTGGCATCCACGAGCATTTATTTAACCAGCCTTGACAAAGAATTTGAAAATTAAAAAGAAAAGATATAAAATTACAACAAATTATTTTTTTCCTATAAAATGATATAGTCTCTTAATTTATGGAGTTAAGATTAATTCATGTATGGGGAAAATGGGAAAAGAAAATAAATTCGTCAATTTTTCTAATTAGAAATGTAATTCTTCTCAATATTAAATGTAGAACTATTGAGAAGAATTATATTTCTAATTAGAAAAATTGACAGAACATTTTAAATGCAGGAAACAAAAGTTTCTCTTAGAAAAACAGTTAGCCGTTTTTATTCAATTGTAAATTTAAATTTATTTTCATTCTTTCTATAATAGCTAGATTTTTTAAGTTAATCAATTTAAAAGACATACAAAAGAATTTTTTTCATTCGTACAAAAAGAAATAATGAATAATTTCTAACTTACTTCTGGAAAAAAATTTCTCATCACCGCTGATGTTTTTTTATTGAAATTGCTTTCTGATATATCATTTGGAGCATTCCGAATGTATCTGTCACATGTAGTAATAAAAAGTTGAAATCTCTTAATATGTTTATCATGGTCAGCAAGATTTGTCACCGTCATGTCCTCCACAACTAACTTTTCGACCAATTCTGGCTTTAAAAGAAAAATACGATTAGATCAATGTCTCCTAATGAAAAAGAAAAACGTACTAATGAAAAGGAATAAAGTACAGAGTGTCTGTCCATAAAAGAACTCCTGGAATTTAAAAAAATCATATCGAGTTAACGGTAGTGCGTTTGGCCAGATATGTTAATTTTGAAGAAATTAGTAGCTCATCAAATTATATTCATACCAATTTCAGTTTGTTTTTTTCAACAACTGGTGGTGTCGCGCGTCATTGATCTGAAAGCAACGTAGCAGAAGCTCATTCCATAGTGCAGTGCGATGGTGGTGTTATAACAAAAGGTGCAGTGTGTTATCTGCCTTATAGAAAATGGATCTTTTACCACTGTACTGCGGAACTTTTTCTTTATGGTGTTAATGCGCCTACAGACAAAATCATTCATCAATGGTTACGTGAATTTAAAGAAACGTGAAGTGCGTTAAAACAAAAGTCCTCCAGTAGACCAAGAATGCCCGAAGAGAACGACAATCTAATCCAAACTTCATGTCAACGAAGTCCGAAAAAATATGTAAGTTACAGTATTGGATATTTGATTCGGCAACAAGGGGATTGGAAGGGTAGGGCCTATTTTTTTGGACACAGAAGAAGCCCGAATCTGATTCCATTAGACTTTTTCTTCTGGGAACATGTCAAGAGTGTTTACGCCGAGAAAATTCAGGAATCCGTGTCAGGCAAAGGATAATCCCTTGTATGGCAAACATCACGCCAGACAAGCTGTGCAGAAAATGAAAAGAGGTTGAATATCATTTAGATGTGTGCCGTTTCAAAAAAGGGAGCACATATTGGAATCTGATATATGGTGAAAATCTTGATAAATTAACCTTTAAGTACATATATATAGAAGATTAACCTAATTTTATGATCAAATGTTTTAAAAAATACATCAAAACGCGGAGTTTTTTTATGGACACCCTTTATTACGTGTCTGTGTGCTTTCATGCTTTGTGGGCCAAGCCATTTAACATAAAATACCCAAATGTAGTACAAATATAATTTAGAAGTTTAAAACAGATCCACCAGAACAAAGCTTTTGAAAATTTATAATTAGGATGTTAATTATTTCAAAATCGAACAAAATTTTGGCGTTTTTCAGCTATGACGAAAGAAATATTGTTCAAAATTAATTTTTGCACCATTTTAAAATGTAAAAAACTTATGTTTTTATAATTGTTTCAATTTAGATGTTGTGTCTTTTTTTCCTTTAATTCTGACAATTTTTTTAAAAATATGTTTTTTAATTAAATTTATGTTCTGCAATGAAGCTTAAACAGCTTTCATTGTTTCATGAAATATTAAATTGCATGATTTTCTTTCTTTATTCTTCTAAAGACAGTTTTGCTGATATGTAAGGTTGATCTGTGCAACTTACAAGAGGAATGAGACAGTGTTGTTACTTTCATCTCTGATGTGAGAATGAGAAACTTTCGGCATGGTGGTTGATTCTCGAGTCCCGAATGTGGGTCGGCTATCTCATTCTGATGACGTCACGTGTTTCCCAGGGGAAGTGATGTACCGTGGTGGTGATGGTCCTTAGGATTCAATCCTATGCTGTCATTGTGTTCCTGTCATTCAAATGAAACCCGTTCCGACGACCTTGAGACCAAAGCATCCCTTTCACCTTTCTTGTGGTATTTCTGGAGTTCTTTGATGTCTGTTCATTTTACCGACAGTTTGTGGGAAGCTCCAGACAGATGTTCACAGACGAGGGTATCCAACAATGGGTCTGTTTTCAGATTAACGACCATATTCGTAAGGCCGCAGACCTTTCGCAACGCGGCTCATGCCGTATGAATAAATGGTACGCAGAAGTCTTATGTATACGGCGAGTTTACCCTAATAGCCAAATTTTTAATGGCACTATGATGTCATGGGTTTTGGCACTATGATATCATGTTTATAAGTCAACCATCTAACTCTCCGACCCGCCACGAAGGCACACGGATTTAAACCATAAAACTGAATGACCGGACGGCCGCAACAACAACATTGGCGGGAACTGTGGTTGGGTCCTAAGGGCCGTCACCGGCCACAGTACAACCTTCCCCGAAAGAAGTACGTCCCATCATCGATGGGAGGAGTCAGATCCCCCACCTATTAGTGCACCCTACAGGGTGTCGAGATACAACCACCATGCCGGAAACATCTCATCCTCATTTCGAGGTGCGCCCCGGGGGTTAATATCATGTCTATAAAAAGCCTCAAGGATACAATGGGCAGAACCAATAAAAAGTTATTAAAATACTATGGTTTTAATATGTACGTGGGAATCAGGAATATCAAATTATAAATAAGAGATTTTATTGGTATTAAACACAATCAATACTTCGGGTAAACCTGCTGATCGCCAAAGGCGATTATTAAAATTGGCGAAGGGTGAAATTGTTCCTATAAGATCCTTAGAATGATTTTACAGCTAAAAAAAGGCGTAACTGGGTGAGTCTGGATTGATTTGCAAATTTCGAAATGAAATTACTTTGACTCGTAGCAGACAGTGCTATAAACGATTTTTCATTGAAAAAAAGTAACGGGCTTAACTAATGTGATATTGAAAAAATTAACTAATGTTTAAACTTTAAAGATAATTATGCGTTTTATCAAAAAGAAATTCTTTTTCCAGTGATTGTTTTTTTTAAATTTTTTCATCACTTAATTTTATCATTATTTTGATGCTTTTTATCATTATATAGATGCCCGCTAATCTTGAAATGTAGTTTATTTATAAGCATGCGTATGGGTACGAATTTTTCATTTCACGTTGACTAATCTTTGTTATTTATCATTAGGGATTTCTTGTATATTTAACAATGTAATAATTTCAGCTGAATACTAAAATGAATACCCCAGACTTTGATATAGCAAAGAACAAATAAATTATGATTTGTAAGGTAAGTATTTAAATTTAGATATGAATTAAATTTTTTCTTAAACTGAAAATAAAAATCAGATGCATTGCTTCAAAATTACTGAATATCTAGAAATATAATTAAAACCTATTTTAAATAAGTTATAATTTAGGGATAAGGATTATTTAATAATCTAACGAGGTTGGTGTCAATTGCAGACAAGATTGTTTTAAAGACATTCAGAAACTATAAAAATATATATCTATTTTGACTCGTAATACTTAAGAATTTTACCATTCTATTATAAATAAAGAAATGTAAATTTTGGCATTTGAAAAAGTTAGGAGTGATTTAAAACCATATATTTTCTAGGAATAAAAGTAATTAACTTCAGAGTTCGCATGTCATATAAACAAATGTCAAAGAATTTTTGAAAACAGCTCTACCTTTTCCAGTGCTAGAGCCATCACAGCTTTGCTTCCGATACTATGAGCAACGAATATTGCTTTTTCTATGTGTTGAGACTCCATGAAGTTCTCGATGTCCACCATAACACCTTTTAATGCAAACATTTCACTGCGTCCACTTTCACCATGATTCCTCAGGTCTAAAGAATAAACCTAAGAAAAAATGTTTTCATTATTTTCTGGGTGTATTCAAAGCAACTTGGAGAAAAGTCACGATTCAGAAGAACTTGAAATTTTGGTAGTAGACATTTTGAAACGGCGACAAAAGTTTTGTCATCCTTAGCCCTTTCCTCCTCTAATTTCATTAGCATTGATGTTGTGTATAAAAAAAGACACAAAAAATGCAAAATGAGTTAAAATTTACTACATCTGTATATATATATATATATATATTGTTGTTTCTAATGACACTTGCCATGGACAATCTCACTGGCGAAGTCAGTGATTTTAAGCCAAGAGAACGTCTCTTATTTATAGTGGCGAAAACTAGAGCCAAGAGTACGTCTAGCTACTCACGCATCACATTCGCTTGAATAACTCTTTTTTACAGGAGAGCACATTCACACACCACACAGATAAAACAGACGAAGAACAACCCTATCCGAAGCGGGACTCGAACCCAGGACACCCAGAAGACAGGCAAGACGGGCTACCCCTATGCCAGAATGCCGTCTCGGAAGCCGTATATAACTATTTAAGCAGAGAACATTGCACTTTTAGACAGAGAAGACTGAATTCATTTTATTCCATCCAAGGAGGCATTATTTATGTACGAGAAGAAGCGAAGAGCACACACAACACAGAACTACACAAGAGCGGAATGAGGAAAAGCTTAAAAAGAACAGAGAATACTTTTCCCAGTGTTTATATACTGCGAGATTTTCATAAGGATTTCTTTGCACGTGTCGATTTCGGTAGTGGAATAAAGGTATCTTTTAAAAAGAGAATGTGCTACGCTGGACAGTTTTTTTTATCACTTCTCTCGAAGTGTGGGAAGCATTTTTACATAGCTTCCGTTGCATTAATTAAATAAAAAAAATGGAATTGAATAAGGAAATAAGACAACATTTTAGAATGAAGTTAATAAGCGCTAAATTAAGCTAAAAATTAGGTAATTAATCAAGTTTTAATTAAATTTTAAAATATCTTTACACACACACACACATATATATATATATAAACATTATTTTTAAGCAGATTTAGCAATATATATATATATATATATATATATATTGACATAAAAACAGAATTTTACCTTTCTCTTTGTTTTATTAGCCATTTTATTCCTCACGAAATTCCATGTACGATGTGTTGAAAAGAATCCATGGATGAATATGATTGGACATTTCTTTGAATCATCCCCATCTTCAGGATTATCGACCGTGAAAAAGAGATCGACAGGTTCGAAACTGAAAAGCATTATAGAGATTAAATGTATGTTTGATTCTTGTTCCGAAAACTAATTTTTATTGCATCAACTGCTCAATCAAATCCAAAATTACTAACATATCGTAAGAAACATTGTAAATGTGCTGAAAATCCCATTATTTCTACAAGGAAGAAGTAAACTAGAAAACAACAACAAAAACTTTCATATTTTTTTTTCAGATACCTGAATTTATGAAAGTTATTAAATCTTTTATTGATATTATAATTTTCTCTAGTAATTTCATAAAATTTTTAAAAGTAAGCATGTGGAGAATAAATATTACATATTTGCGGAATTTAATATATCACACCTATTAAAGAATATTTTTTAAAAAAATGGCATTAATAGAACTTTTATTTTATTATGCGATTAGTTACAAACTTTTTTTCTTATTGTTTATCAAGAATTGAATTTGTTGTTGACGTTAATTAAGACGAAATTCGAAATTTTATTTGATTTTTATTTATATCTCAAAGCACTATTCACATTGAAATGAAATATGCTAGTTTAATAAATTCTACTCAAGAATATTTTTGTTTCTATAAATGAAGAAATAATATATATTTTGCTTCTTCTTTTGCCACACTATAAAAACTGTTTTTTGAAGCAATATTTCGAGAAAAAGGTTAATTACTATTGATACTTTCTTTTATCTTTTAATATCTTAGAAAATAGAAATGCAATACATCTTACAATATAATACAAGAATTTTGTGCACTATTTTCAAATAATAATTCATGATATATGTATATAGAAATCTAGATATTACTAAAATGATGGCAGTATTAAAGAAAGTACAAATAAGTTGTGATCAAGCATTGTTTTACACAATTTTTATATATAAAAAAAATTGTTAAAAAAGTTATTTCCGTTAATGAATTGCATAAACTGGAATGATTTTTAAGTACGTGAAACTTACCTGGTTTCAGATGTCATTTTAAGCTTTTGATTGAAAAAGCAAGTCACAGGGACATAAAAGTGTAGACGACGGCTTTATGGTATTCCACGAATTGTCCTTAAAAAGCAAATAGCTGAGCTATATTTTTCCTTTAAATATGATGAATGTTTATGAAACAAAATCTTATTGTGCAAAATAAAATCATTAATACTGATTAATATTAATTTACCCTGATAGTTAAGAAATTATTTCCTTGAATCAGAGGAAGTTTTCTCCTTTTACATCCTTTTGAATTAGTGGGAGTGTCCTTCTTTTACATTTTTTTTACATTAGAGGGTTTATTTGTGACTCCTGCAAAAATAGTTGCGTGTGCACTTTGGATTTCTTATCATTAAGGTAAGTGATTGTGCTTTTGAAAAACTTTTATAAAATGCTTACGTGTTTTGAAATTTTTACAAAAAAAAAAAAAAAAAATAGATGGAAAAACATATTTTTGAAAGAAAAGTATTTGATGTACAAAACAAAAAACATTTTGGAAATAGAAGAAATCTATTCGTTTTTTTTTTTTTTTTTTAAGGAATCGTAGAGCAAAATGTTAAGAACTTTTCAAATGATTTGAAAAAGTTCTAAGTCATTTCTAATTTAATCCAGAAAATTAAAAATTGTAGAATTTAATTATTGAATTAAGAAATAAGGAGTATTTATGTCCAATCTTTAAATTCTGGTGTTAGACTGATAAATAATATGATAATTTTAATTTTTTAACATTATGGAGAAAAAAATTAGTATCAAATAATTTAAATGCTTATTCTGCATTTCCGGAACTATAAAACACACACACACATATATATAATACAAAATTTGAACATAATTATTTTCCAAATTTGAATAAAATTTATTAATTAGATTTCAATTTATGAAGTGTTTCGTGAAAATAATACGAAAATATCAATTATGAAAATATAAAAATCAATGCAATTTCTCAGAGAATGAGTTCAGAGAAAAATCTTTAATGATTTCATATAGAAAACTGTTTTGAGATTAAGAAAACTTAATAAAATGATTACTTAAAACTTAATAAAAGATAGATATGTCAACAAAGTCACCTATCTTAATGAACTAAACTACAAATATTGATATGACAATAAATTTTATTTATCTGTTTTTATTGTGCTTTTGGATGATCTTACTCTTAAACATGCAAATCATTAAAAAGACCGACAATCTGTCTACTCATTGACAAATTTAATTAAAACCAGGATGTAAATTTTATTAATTTTGGAAATAAGAAGATTAAACCAAAATTTCGTTATCTAGCTAGTTTATCAGTTGTCGTATCTATCCAGAACGAATAAGCAAATCTTGACGGATATAATCTAAAATTTCAAACATATCTACAATTTTAGTAACAAAACTGTGCTCCAAATGCCATTCCTAAGATTTTTATGAGTTATCGAATAAAGATAATCGGACAAGCAAATTTCGCCAAAACAATATGAAAGTAATTCTCTTCTCCAAACTTTTTTCATTCTAGCTGGTACATTTCTAAGGTTTTATGTCCTCACATATGCATAATTTCAAAAATGATTTTTTTTTCAACCGAGAAAGTGTTTAGAAACTTCTTTATTTATCAAAATTACGATGGCTAATTTTTTGACAGCTTCAATTTTTTATCTCTGTATATGAGAAAAAGAAGTGGCTTCTGTGATTGAGGATTTTGAAATAAGAAATGTTATATATAAACTTAAGCATTTCCCTGAAAAAAAAATTTCTTCAACAATCAGTCATTTTCGATAAAATGACGAATATAGTTCGTCATTGGGTTTTTTTATACCATAAAAAAATGACTGGTTATGTGACTAAGGTTAATGTTGAATGTGCTAATAGATTTGTTTACAAATTTCTAATGTATCGACTGTCTTTTGATTTTGACATCCACACTTTACTCATCTCTTCCGACTGAATTTGTTTTTCTCGCGACATGTTATCGAATCTTAAATATTAATGCCTCGAACGAGTGACGTAACAAGTTTAAAATTTGCTTACTTTTTTATGACCTTTTCAAATATTGAACGTAATGTTTATACTTTTTAGAATTGCTTGATTCAAATTTTCTAATGGATGCATTAAAAACAAAATGTAACAAATTAAAGGGCAAAAGTTTGTTGTATTTCGTTCAACATTTCTTTAAAACAATAGTGTCTAAACTTTTACTATAATAATACTATAATGTCTGAATAATATCATAAGATGTGATATAATTTTTTTATACATAATAATAAGATGTGAATTTTTAAAGATACAATTTTTTTCTTTTTAAGTATCAAGTCTCAAACCTATAATTGGAATTGTAGAGAAAAGGGTACTTCATTAATATTCAAGCAAAATGTTTTTTATATAATTTTTAAATTGTAAATACTCTGTCTGGGGTAAGGAAAATGTTCTTTCTTAAATCTCGATTATTTAAAATGAGTCATCTCTGTTTCTAAGCCATTTTTCTTTTTTGTCGTAGTAGATTCTTGAATTAGCTTCCAAATTCCCGTACCTGTTTTAAGAAGTCCCATTTTTTGAAATTCATACAATTTATGTTTTTAAATAATAATTCACTGTCTTGTTTATGTGACATACTCAGTGGAACGTATTGAAATCATGGTTTTCTCTACATTTGTAAAATGATTTGAAGACATTGAAACTCTCTCATGTTAATATTATATTTCATATGAAAGTTTCATTATCTTCGAGACTGTTTCCACTGATTCACATTCGTTGAATCTGTTCTGTGGTGCGTATGTCTTGGAACATGTGTTTGCCATTTCGAAAGATGCACATCTTTAATTTACATGTAAATTATCAAAAGAATATAGCTTGTTCAGTTATCAGATTTAGTTATTAATTAGAACATCTATAATTAATTATATGCTTTTCATTCTTAAAATTTTTGACCTTAAATTTGTAAAAGGAAGTTTGATGCAGGACATTGCCACACTTCTGCCGTATGTTTGGGAACACAGACTCCTTGAACTGATGCAATTGATGGATAATGACTTTTTCGTAATCCCTAACTTTTACAGTGCTCTACGTCACGACCATAATCTTTAGGGGAAAAACCGTTATAGAAGGATTGAGCTCAAGTTCCTTCTTTGCGCAACAAATATTCTGCAATAATTCGATAAATAATCAGTGAAGTCGATATTTTGCACCTTTCTATATCGGCTTCAGTCTTGGCATTCAGGTTTTATGATTATTTATTGCACAATATATCTCTTACGAAGTTACTGGACGAAGGTGAAATTACCTCCTCAAGAGAAGACCCCCATTTTCTATCAAGCGCTTTAATCAGCTTAAAATAAACCTCGCCTCTTCAACCTCTACATACGGGTGCAGTGGTAGCCTGGTGATAAGGTCTCGACTTCGGAGCTGGAGGGATTCAGGTTCGAGATTCGGCTCCACTGTAGAATCGTCGTGTAAGTGGGTCTGGTGTACGCCAAATCCACTAGGGCCAAACGATGGTCCAGTGCGGAAGCTTGTAGAAGGGGTGTCAGCTCAGGTGTCGTATATAGCTAGTCATCTGAGCGTGGTTCAAAATTACGATGTTTGCCCCAAAATAGCATTAGTGTTGCGTTGAAACGTGACGTTAAATAAAAAAAACTAATCCATCTCTTAACTCATTTCTCCAGTGCTGAAATTATAAGCTAAGATTCCCGAAGAAGATAAGTTTATTAACTTGCTTAAAGTATTGAATATTCTAAAAACGTATATAATATTATATGTTGTCAGGGAATCTGAGTGAACTTATGTAAACAGTCACTTAACAATTATTGAATTACAAGTTTTATTTCCCTTTTGACATGATAATGAGCTATCATTGTCAGTAAATCAATTTGGTGTGTGGGTGGTGATATTTTCTGCAAAGTAAGCGATAAACTGTGGCAAACATAAAATCATTGTTTTACGGTATATTAGCATCTAAATCCCCTCTGTGTTCTTTACTTTTTCAAAAGAATCTGCTTTAGTAAAATGGAGACACCTCATATAAATGTGGGCATAAAGCATTTGATTAAAAAAAATCAGTAAAACACCCTTCCACTTTAACTTCTGCAAGTCCATATAAGAATCGAGAGTTGCCTTTATTTTCCTATCTGCCTAGCCATTCTTTTCAAACATTTTCTTTTTCGAAATATTGTTTAAACTGTCTGTTGCTGAGACTCAAATGGTCCTCAGCATTTTCTTTCTTTACAAACTCTTTATGATATCCGCAACCTTTTCCTCTCTGATATTTTTGTGGATATATTCATATGAGTTTGATATTTGTCTTATCAGTCAATATTTTTTTAATTTAAAAAAAATTTCTGTAGTTTATAATTTCAATTAATTAAATAATTTCTAAATATTTTCTAAATAATTTCAAAAAATTAAATAATTTCTGAAACCGATATATGTACGATAAGCCGAGCTTAATCTGGCAAGGCAAATCTTTTTCGTACAACAAAATCCAGAAAACTATATTCATAAGTCCATTTCGATTAAAGATGATTTTTCGCCGGGGAATACAATTCCATTTCTCATAGATTTCTCTCATTGTAAATACTGTAGATTACTGCTTTGATCTTCTTCAAAATATGATGAAATGAAATGACTGCATTTGTGTTTTATCAAATTTAATAATAAACGTCCCTCGTTATCTTTAATAATGTGTAGAGTCAAACGTTTTCGCACACATATGATGTCATCTATAATTAATTTCTTGTTAAGAACTATCTTGTCATCTATAATTAATTTCTTGTTAAGAACTATCGTGCCATCTATAATTAATTTCTTGTTAAGAACTATCTTGTCATCTATAATTAATTTCTTGTTAAGAACTATCTTGTCATCTATTATTAATAACTTGTTAAGAACCATCCATCCAATAGTTAATGAGACTGATAGCATTGGAAACGCCTGCTTCAAAGCTTAATGTCATGATTATATATTCTTTTTTAAATTCAATGAATCATCGATTACCTTGAGGAAATTACCTTTACATTGATTTACCCTGATGAGATCAAAACATATTTCGATTGATATTTATGATTTCCTTGAACATATTTTATTTGTATCCTTGTATTTAATGTCAGAGATTTTATTATGGCCCCAAAATTCAGTGTGTAAGATAATTACAGTTTCAAATTAGTTTGATACGTCTTATTTGTATTTCTAATTATATATATATATATATATATATATATATATATATATATATATATATATATATATATATATATATATATATATATATATATATATATATATATATATATATAATATAAATATAATGTTAAATGTCTATCTTTTTTATATCTGTTAAAGTTTTATCTGCACAAAAGAATATTTTTCAAAATTTTTTAACATATTAGAGGATTATTCAATAAGAAATTTTCTATTTGGACAATCCTAACATAAATATCCATTTCATTTAAGCACAAGAAGTGATTTTCAAGGGATAAGAACGGCAAAATATTTTTTGATATTTATTTTAAATTAAATAATAGCAGTACTGAAATATGGACAAACTTTAAAAGTTCTTTATATGATTTGCCTTAATTGCGTAATTTATGAAACACTATCAGTAACCGCACAGAGGCATAACATCTTGATTCATCTTCCCTTTTTAAAGCTCAAGAATATTGACAGACTACAGGCATAGTTCCTATTGAAACCAAAACATCATTTCTGTAAACCACATACAAATTGTAACTCAGGGCTGAGTACTCCTTTTCGGCGCAAATATCAGGAATGTTTGTTCTTACACTTCTCCTCTGCCTGGCATTTAAATGTCTCTCTCTGTCAGCAGACAGTAGAGATGATACATAATTCACGATTTTTTGAAAAATAAATAATTTTGATAATGTTATTTTTAAATATTCGTTCCAATTATCTGTTATTTCAATCATATTATTAATTAAAAATTATTAATTATTATTAAATATAAAATTTATTAATTGTAATTAATACTTAATTTACTATTTTAAGTAACTTGTGATTGAATTAATTTATCTATTTCAGCTTAATTTTTAATCTTTATTTTTTTCAAAACTATTAATTTTATTTATTTATTGGAGTAAACCATTTTCTGAAAAGTTGAATTAAAAAAAGTCATTTCTTTAAAATTTTCACTTTAACTCCATATGCTACCAATAGATGTCGCCTGTAGAGCGAAAAGAATGTATGTCATTAGAGAATCATGTCACGGACAATGATCTTCCTGGGATAACGCACAGTGAAATACGAATATCGGAAACTCAAGCGGAGCGGTGACTTCACAATTATGAACACTTTCTTGTGATAGCTCCACATTCAGTGATGTGCAATTCAATGGTACGATAATTCTAAGAATAACCGGTCCGTTCTCTTTTCAACCCATTCATAGATTGCATGAATGAATTCTGGTTTGAGAGCTTCCATTGGACAGATCGTATCGATTGTGACTTTCTATCGTGATCCAAGACCTTTAATCGAAATATTACCAGTAAGATCATGTCAAGGATTTGATTCACACACATTTTTGAAAAGTATTGATCACTGGTATTTGTGACTTTTTGATATTGATTACGTAATAACCGTTCTTAAAATATTCGTCATCCCTAGCAGACAGGCGATCAGTTCGCTTTTCATTAGATTCATTCTGTCTCTATAATTCAGTTGCAGTACGATTTAAAGAGAGACGATTACTTCGCTCAACAGAATATTGTACTTCTTTTAGACCCTCTTTGATTTTCGCTAACCGAAGGTTTCTTTCCTCAACATTTTCATTATTGAACAACAAACGAAGCGCTTTGCTATTTAATGTGCTCAGGCCAAGATTGGATTTCTTTTTTTGGGCATATTGAGTTTTGAATCGCTGTTTAAAATCACACGTGAACAAAGAAATGTATATGCATAAGCGTATCACAGCTCTTTCTATTTGCGCATGCGCCGTTTGAGGTTTTCACACATGCGCGTATAAGTGCAAAGCACAGATATCACTGTTTTACTTATGGGCGAATCGTAGTAGGAACATAATTAAAATCGCAATTATAAAGCTCCTTTTTTATTTCGATATGACTTTAATATACTAAAACCTTCCCTAATGAATGTCCTACAAAATGGTAGAAATATCTCCAGTATCAGTTAAGTATTTCTCAAGTTTTTATTTTTTTATTTTTTTCTAACATACTGACGTTTTCAGGAGACTCCATTTTATACTATGTATAGATGACTCACAGATTTGGGAGTCTACATAAAAATTTACAATTCCTACTTTATCGAACATCTACTGTCCCAGATTAAATGAAATATAATTATTTATTACATGCAGAGCATTTATCTTGTTAGTTGTGTAGGCCTCTTGGTAACGGTTTAGAAATTAGCAGTTGAGCTCCGACCAGAAAGGATATCTTGCGTATATAACCCATGTTTACATTAAATAATATAAAATTATCGAATTAATAATATTGGCGATTTAAAAGGCCATGGAAAATGATTTATCTATCAGGAAAATATATCGTTCTATATTTATTTCATTTCTTGCAGACACATGCTGAAAATTATAATTTTCTAGGTTTAAGAATGTAGTAAAATTTAACTTAAACTTTTAATTTCTCCTTTCGTCCATGTTAGAAGTAGTTTTTTCGTGTTCACCTAATGTGTTCATAAGACTATATTTCACTTTTTTTTATATGAAATTCTTTGTTTAAAAATACGCTTAAAATATTTTTAAATCTATTAGAATATAAAAAAATACAGTTAAACTATAAATATTATTGAAAGGATAATTTTCGATTTTAAGATTATTAAAATAATACTTTGTCTATAATATTTTCAGTAGCTGTCTTGGAAAAAATACGAATAAACTTCACTTAATTTTAAATTACTTAAGATTCTAATTTCGAAAATATCGCTCCATGGTGCATATTCCCACCCTTTGAAGTATATATGTATACTTAGAGTTAATGATTATAGTATATATGTTTCTAGGTTAAATGATTTAACCTGTTTATAAACGCACACAAAAAAAAACTCTTTAATCTTTATAATAAGTATGTATGTATTAGTAGAAATACAATATAGGAATTAAAACTGAATAAACATATCATTTTTCACATTTCACACATGCTATGTTCTGTCGAGAAAATAAGAAAGATGGGATTATTTTTAAAACCACGGCCTTATTTTTCTTTGAAATTAAGCAAAAGATTTTTTGACGAACATTTAATTCTTTGTAAAGATGATTACTCGCAACTCGAACAATATTCTCACCATGGCAAGGTGGAAAATACAAATGAAGGAAATCAAAGCTTACATAACTTCGAAAATTCGAATAACTTTATAAAAAATTTATTATTTGTAAAGATAATTTTTAAGGCTCCGTTTGATCTTAATATCCAAATCAGTTCAAGATATTGCACAAAAATAATGATAGTTGATTTAGAATAAATAAGTTTTTTTTTCCTAATTTTATCCTTACCGGATCCATACAGTTGTGTTTACAACGCCACTCATAATGGTTTTAAATCTATATCTATATACCAAAAGCTCAATGTGTGTGTGATTGTTGGCTCTCTACAGGTCAGACCGTTTGACCTACAGCTACCAAATTTGGCATGTGAATACACCTATACATTAAATTTCTGTTTTTGAGTAATTTTTTTAAAAAATAATTTAATTATAATTTTCAACAATTTCCTCAAGAGTTAATTTAAAACTGAATTTCATGGAGGATGATCGAAAATTAGAAAGAAATGCTTAGTACAATAAAAAAAAATGTCTTAGGGCTTACATAACAGTATAAGTAACTATCAAAATTTTAAGCTTAAAAATATTTTGCTGAAAAACCTGTTATGAAACCAAGCTACATGAAATATTAATTGAACATTTTAGTGAGCATTAATGCTGGCAAATTGGCTAGTCGCCAAAGCCGGCTAGTTTAATAATAAAAGAAAATAAATAAATAGAAAATCTCTACTTAAATAAATAAATAAAAAATCTCTACTTAAACAAAAGAAGAAAAGCATGCACTCTTAATATGTGTCATTCCATTTTCTGAGTTTCATTTGTGTCTGCCAGCGTGTAATGCCTGAGATTCTCTTGACAATTATGAAATTTTCTTTTATTATATTAATATTCATAAGTCACTATAGGATAAAGATTTGTCTTCTCATTTTTTCAATTTAAATAATTTCTAAATCATAAATGGCATGTTTAGACTCACATTTTCATGCAGATAAAAAATGATGAGTGTGAGCATATTAGTAAAATATTCCAAAGAGTTGAGCGATTTTAGTACCAAGTGGTATTTGAAAAGTTTTAAATTGAAAAGTATTTTGTGTCCTAAGGTGATAAGTAATGCAATAAAATTAATTTTTTGAACACAGTGTATGTGCATCCAAATTATTATATCATAGTTAAATATCATAGCCATAGTTAAATATCATTTTCTATTTCGGTATGACTTTCTTCTGTGCGATTTTTCAATGTAATATATAATTCTTTAGATAGTGATGTGTGCTGTTCTTTCAGTGACTACAACATGAAATTTATTGTTGCATTAGCTGTTATTAGAATCTCTCCGACATAATGCCTCAATAGTCAGTTTTATTGGAAGTAGAGCTGATGTAGTTCTGGATATTAAGTCGAATTCACTATCTAAAAAAATAATTTACAGGTTTAAGTCGATTATTGCTTTTTGGATTGGATTTCTCAGTTTCAAAAATCGTTCCATCATTTGGAGTAAACTGTTCCAACGTGTTTTAGAATCTAATATTAACATATATTCTGTTTTATTTTCAGTTAATATATATTTTAGTAATATATCCTTTTTTATAGGGGAACGTTTAAATATCTTAACAATTTTTCGAACTTTATAAATTATAGGAAGCAATTCTTGATAGATTAATATTTCATCGTCATTAGCAATATCTTATTCAACAATTACATTGTCATTATCTTCATTGTCAATATCACTCTCACTTTTACTCTCTTCAAAGTTGGAATCGTAAGTTTCTATATCCACATTATTTGGATTCTTCTGTTCTTTATTTTTTTGGTATAATACATCTATTACTTTTAATTGAATTTCATGAGCATAGCACAACTGCTGATTTGCACCAATCAACTTTCCAACTTTTTTCATAATTGTTGCTCCATTTTCTTTCAGGGATAATCCATGTTTCGCTAATTTAGATTTAAGCAATTAATCAACTAATTAATTTCGCCTGTTACGGAGACATAACAACAAAAATGTATACTATTTTGCTATGCTCGCGATCCCTGAACATATAGTGGAGACCATTTTAAAAATTTCTAGTAAATACCGAAAAACCGGTATTTAAACTTGTGAATACCGGTATTTGGTATCCCGGTATACCGGTATTCGGTATCCCGGTATACCGGTATTGCAATCCCTAGTAATAATAAATAAATGTAAAATAATAAATTACAAATCTATTCCCTTCAATCAATTCGTTTCTATGATCAGAATATGTATACCCCTTTATCCCAATTATCCGAGGTTTTCTATTTAATTATGAATATATGGAGTATTAATGAACGTTACTCCTTCTGAGAGTGGATAGTTAATAAATGAATTTGAATACAAAGGGATTGTTTACAGAACCTTCTTGTGCATGATGTAAATTATAGACTTATTTTCCTTCTCATCAGAACATTTTCAATTACCTTCTACGATATTACTAAAATTAGTCTAAATGAATCTGAATTTTAAATAATTATATCATAATGATATAAATATTAAAAATTCACTTCAGAATCAAGTAGCGGTAATTTTCTTTAATAGATCCATTTTTAAGCTTTACTATTCATCCCAGTGTTTTAATTAGATGTATAACCGTAAGTAGTTAGTCCGATCTGCACGAAAGCTCACGGATTAAATGAATGAATCGACAGTACAGGCTGGAATTATGATAGAGTCCTAAGGGCCATCACTGGCATTTCTCGTAGAAGGTATCTTCCATCATCGGTAAGGGTATCAAGCCCCAAACCGTTTCTGTACGCTACTCATTTTCACATCTGAAGTCCTCGGAAGGGGGATAAATTAGGAGTATAAAGATACAAATAGAAAATTAGGGGAATATATGAAAAGTCTAAAACGTCTATTTAAGACTATGAAAATTTGAAAGTGGAAATATTTTGATGAGGAAGTTATTAAAATCACGTTGCAGAAAGAATTCAACTGAAATTTTTAGCTGCCATTTATCTCAGCCAACCAACCAACTGTCAAAGACGTTTAGTATGTAATATTGATAGATATGTCGCTCTAGAAACTGATACATAAAATCTTACAATTCGGATTTCCAATTTCCATTTTCATTCATATCCAAACAATATTTCTTCGTTCTCTAATTAGTAAGAATATCTTTAAATGTAAGATAAATTAAAATTCCTTAGAATTAAGAAAGTCTATATCGCGTTTTTGCTAATTGCAAATATTTGAAACGGATTTTTGATTTATAGGTTACCGAACTGTTTAGTCAAAGCTCATGTCTTCATTGTAATTTTACTTTTGAAAAATGAAAATTTATTTTGATGTTTCAAAGTATTAACTTTGAAGTTCAATATTCATGTAGTATTATAAATGCTATTAAGCTTATTCAAAAATCTATTAACCTTTCCTAATGTTTTCCTAAAGTTTTGTTTCAGACCTTTTCTGGTTTTTTCTGAGTGTTTGAAAATCCCGTATAGTTCATTTTTTCAAAAGAAACAATAATTTTCATAAATAATTTGCCTATTCTGATTTTTTTTAAAATCAAACATAAGAATTTTTGAAGTAGGAAGCGTTGGTCTACAGATTTCATGCCAAGGAAAAATATGCTTTTTTTCAATTAAAAGGCACTGAATTTTAATGACATTTCTTACTGATATGCATGCAGGCATCCTGACATTGGGGTTACCCATTTCCCCGTGATCTGGGTTTCCCGGGTTCAGTTTCCGATTCGGGTATGGTTGTTCTTCTGTGTTCTATCTGTGAAGTGTGTGAATGCGCACCCCTGTAAAAAGGGACTGCGCAAGCGAATGTGATGCATGAAGTACCTAAGTTTTACTCATGGCCCTAGTTGGCACTACTGAAAAACCAAGAGAAGCTCACTTGGCATAATTCGCTGACAGATAACTTTAGCGGGCTTATAAAATGCCATAAGTCACAACACAACAACACTAATATGCTTGGTAATCTTGGCATCTATTGACAATATAAGGGTGTGCCAAATAAATATGAATTTCTACACCAAACGATTTAATAGTAATGAAATAACTAATGAAAACTATAGTAATAAAAATAAGAGTGTACACTTAGTCAGACTAAATAAAAAATCTTTATTTATGTTTCAATAAATTCTTTATTTATGTTTTCAAATTTGAGTAGCATCTTAGCCGTTGCAGTTCCAATGAACTGCCCCGTTGCCCAGGGAACACCACGTGGAGGTGTGCTACTCTCGTTCCCCGCCCGCCAACCCTCCCTTCAACATCCGATGACAGTCCTGATTTTAAGACAGCATCGATACTACAGTTCTGATCTTAAACTGCATTCTGCCGCTGCCGGTATTCAGCCGGCAAGTCCAAGGCCATGCAAAGTTGGTAAACTGCAAATGACTCCACAACTGGCACTCCAATAGGAGCCAGTCGTGCTGGCAACTTTAACGCGCAGCACATTTCGTAAACCATGACAGATTTTACGATCGGAGTCTCAGCCTTTTGGACTTGAATGGGAGCCAATTCAACAGGTAGCTCCAGAGCTCGGCAGATCTTATAAACGACAAACGAGCGCACTACAGCAACTCGGGGTACAGGCGGGTCAGATGATACATCTGTATCAAGATCCAAAACTGGATTTGAATCTACATCCCCAATAGATGGCAAATTGGGGGTAAGGAAATATTCTAGTATTTCCCAAATCGTCATTAAGACGAGGAACACAATGATGGCCGAAGCCTCATTGAAGTTCTCGAAAAGCGCACTAAGCATTATAACTCAGCAAAAACAGTCGCACAACGTTTGGTTGCAAAACAGTGAATGAATTTTTACAGAAAGCAACAGAATAAGAATCCATTGTTTATTCTGTTAGATTGTTTAGAATTTATAACTTTGTTAAACATTTAAGCTGTTACATTACTGTTGACAACAATGATAAAAATCACTGTTGAAATATTTTGTATGTATTAACAATTGAAGACTGACCAATAATTATTACAAAGCCAAAAAAAGAATAACTGTAAATAATACAGATTTGGAAAGTAAGGGGAGGCTAAAATTGGGGGAATTAATACCTAAAATAATTCTTAAATATTTGTAGAATTTTTAAATGTATTAGAAATAATGTGCCTTTTTATGGGAGTAAATTTAAAATAACTTAATGAAAAAGTGTACGAGATTTAAAAATAATATTTTGATTTGGCGTTTCAAATGAAACAATATTCTTTTCTATCCTTTACACTGATGAAGGAAGTAAGGGATAGCTAGGAGGTAGGCAGAGCTGGGGAATGGCAGTAAAAGAAAGGAGGAGCTGGTATTTTACCAAAAAATAAAGCATTCGTATTTTGGAAGGTTTAATAATTTTCAAATCATTTCTAAGCAGCTTTATTCCTGTGATCAAAATCTTAAGAAATTGAATCGATGCTCATGTTACATTTGGAAATAACATTTTCTACCTTTTATTTTATGTGTTGATAATAAAATATCTGTGGTTTGTTATAAGTGTAACAAGTTAGGAAATGATTAGATAAATATTAATGAACAATGACTGAAATAACTTTTCAAATTTTTTAATTTCCTTTTTCCAAACAGTATTTCATTCTAATTTTCAAAATATCTCTAGACACAGTATATAATCAGCTTTTATAAGGTAAAAGTGTTCAGAAATATACTTACAGAAATTTATATAGAAATATAAATTTCCATAAAAATTTCTGAAAAATATCAAAAATATACTTCGCAATGTTAAAATAAATGCAATATTGATCTGTAAATTCATATCAGAAGCATTTCCTAGTTCAGTTATATTAGCATCCCTTTTGAAGGCTACATTTCGGCTACTGGGCTATTACCACATTAAGGCTATTTTAGGGTAAGAATTGTAATTTTGAACCATGGAGACGGTGAGTCGATTAGCGACCCCTTTCAGAACTGGCCCCAATAATTTAGCACAAGCGGAATTAGTTAGCGTCCACCTCTCCCGAGGTCCAGACCTTGCTATTTGGCCACTACGGACAGCATATACATTTCTTGTGTCTTAGAATATAAAGGTTAAAAATAACAATTTTTGTTTTTAGATTTCCTCCTGAGGAATATACATCTTGGAATAATTTGGAAAGGATGCATTTAGCAACAGGCCTTTAATGTAATAAATTCTTATATTTTTTATTAGTTTGGAATAATTTATTATCTGAAGAAAACAAATGAACTGATATAGAGGTAATAGACAAACTTAATGCTGAAATTGGAGTTTGAACATAATTATTTTAATTTTTTAAAATCAGAAATGGAAGTTGTGAATATGGAGGAAGTACTTTTTATTCAGAATCATTTCTTATTTGTAAATATTATTTTTGATCGAATGTGTTTGCAGCTTACAGAATGAATGAATTATTAAAGCTTACGATTAATGAAAATTCATTAATCGTAACTTGATGCATTGAAAGAGTTCGCGATGATCAACTGAATATAACAGACTCAATTTGAATAAATCAAAATTTATTTTGGTCTTTAATGATAGTTTGAGATTTCTGAGAGTTATACAAAAGTATATCTATCACATTCTAAAGTTTAATCTCATCCCTTATTGAAATATTTTGAACAGTTTAAATATTAAAGAAAAAATAAATTGAATAGGATATCGAACGTTCTACTTGAAAGCTATGCATTTTACCATTAACCTGAACTAGTAATCTCTATTCATTTTAAACTGCGTTTATAAATCTTAGAAATTCATTCCTCATATCTCATAAAATTAGTCGTTTCTATTTTTATAAAATGGCACTCTAGACTTTTCTTCTACAGAATTGGGAATAAATTATTCTACAGTGAAGATTGTGATAACTATTTAATATCTTCACTTTGGCATTATGTCTGCCTTACGTAAAAAAAAACCATTTCAGCATTCTATCCGTGAACGCAGTATTCGAAAATGTTGAAAACTAGGCGAATGAAATTCGGCAGTAGTGATTTTAAACTAAATTCGTAGATGTATCAAATTTACAACGAAATCCATTCATATAACAACGAAACGTCTGTCTAATTGTTTGACTGCAAGTGAACTAGATAAAAACAAAACGCAAAGAATTAATCAGTCAAATTTTGGTACTTGAGTTTAGCATGTAAAATGTAGATACATCAAATTTTGAACAAAAACGTTCAAATGGTTGATAATATATCATATATGCAAAAGCAATAATTCATAATGGCTTGTAATACTGGCATGTGATTTTGTGAATTTAGTTGTATTTTTCTGTGAAATTTCGTTTTCAATCGGTGGGAAAAAGAATCTTTAAAATACACAACAGTACTCTAAATTAAGCGAAACTGCTGAATTCTCGATAAAATTATCTATTTCTTAACTATTGTTTTCTGTTGGGATATAAAGTGTGTCTAAACTCAAAATCCACAATTTTATGCCTTTCTGGGGGAGTAAGAGTTTTATTGGAAAGTATGCAAAAAAGTTAAAGGAAGATTATCCCTGCTGATTTCTCCATATCTTTAAAAGAGCATGTTACAAAACTGCACTAGATCTGCGTACACAGTTCCTTCTGGGTGAGGTCAGATCTTCGATTCTTCGATCTTAAATCAGCGGCAGTTGAATAAATGGCACTAGGGCGACATAGAATAATCTCTAAATTCATTAGGTAAATTCTCTTCGAATTATTTCTAATTAAAAATTGAATTAATAATTTGAAAATTCTTTTCTTAATAAGTTGCTAACATCAATGTACCAAATATCTGCGAAGATTGGTTGCTTCAGATCTAACGATTTGCCTTATAAATTGTTTTGGAAAATTTTAAATCAAGGCTGTTATAAATTACAGATATAATGCCAATCTATAAAGATTATCATGTGTGAAAGTAGAATAGATTAGATAATGAAAATAAATTGCACGATTACCATTGATTCTTTCGACAAGACCCTTATAACATTTGGTTGCATTCCACTTTTGTACTCCGTTGCAGATTTCCAACTAGACAACAGCTTAGGGTGAACAGGATGAGAAAGGCCCTCAACGGGTCAATCGAACGACTTGTTTTTACTAGTTGCCAAATAAATAAATTTGTAAATATTCTATGAATTATAAAACATTAAAATAATATAAATATTTTATTAAATGTAATTGATCAGATTCTTATATGTTTCGTTGCATTAACTTTGTTATTAGGTTTTTTATAAACACAATGTGGAACATAAAAGAGAATGCCAGGCAGTCTGGAGTCACAAAGGATAAATAAAAAAATGTATTTTCATAAAGTTAGTAAGATAAAAAAAATTATTGTATAATGAAATATCAGTATGTCAAAAATGAGATGAAATGTGAAATTAAATTTACCTGTTTATCAAAAAAGGTCTTGATAATCTGTCTGGGATCGCAAAATACTTAAATTTCCTTGCATTTGTAATTGAAAGCTAGTAAAATTAATTAACATATAAAGGATGAATGTCGGAAATATCTGCAATGATTTAAATTCCAACCCCTAACCCCAAGTTTTACAATTACAAGTAATTTCTGAAATTTCAAAATTCTCACATCCATCTGTTAGAGTACAGGGGTTATTCCAAAATAATGCGCCAAGACCCTGAACAATATTCTTCTATACTAAATGATGATCTTGTTTGCTTTCTCATTTGAACTGAGAATGGATTCGTTCCTCTTCATCAAAGAGCCATTAGGATAAGCTGAGAAATTCTTCTTTATACATGCTCTTTATTTTCGAGAATGATATTATGTGTAAAGAAATGAATATAAAATTCGATGCACATTAGTATTCTATCAGCAATTAATAACTCAAATATTTTAAATAGAAGATAAAATGTTTGTGTAAATGAAAGAAGTTTTTGAATGCTAAAGAATTGAGAATTGCATTCAAAACATACTGATTTCTAATAATTGCTGCTTCTGTTTTTAAAAACAAAACTAGTCCCTAATTTTTAGAAATTCATAATATTGAATGTAATTGTAATTTATATTATTTTATGGAATTCTTAGCATAAGAAAATTAATAAAAGGTAAGTGTTCGTCGTTTCTATAAAGTGACGTCATTTTCTATAAAGTGACGTCATGCTAATTCATCATTTGGTTTCTAACTTTTAATTAATTTATCTTTTAAATTAATTAAAATTCAGAATGTTTAATGTTACTTATGAATAAGAAATTCTATGAAGAAATCTATGCAGGATCCAACAGAAGAAACATTTTCATTAAAGAAAAACTGTATTTCTTGAGATAACTATGTTACGAAAATTTTTGAAAACTGATTTTCTTGTATTTATATGATCATCAAAGGGTATATGTTTATTTTTTAACTATAAAGATGCTTTTTTAAGCATGAGAGTTAATTTACTCTCAAGAAACAAGAAAAAAAAAGATAATATATGCATATATAAAATGTTTATTTGAACTGTTCTCAATTTTCAGATGCATTCTAATGCTTCATTTCTATTTTTTTAGTACCTCATAATGACGCATTTCTAGTAGAGTTTTTCAATTCATACACTTCCTCCTAAGTACTAATCAGAGATTCCAAAGATTTTTGTTTCATACGCATGTATTAGCTTTCTTATCAAAAGCACTCTTGGTTCAAAGACTCAACCATGTGTCATTCTTGATGGAGAATTCGGCAAACGATTTCAATACGTTACTTTGTAGAAGATTGAGCCTTTTTTTTCAATAGCAGCCATATTTAGCAAAAGAGGATATTACTGAAACCTTGAGAATAAAGAGTGCTTAACCTTCACATATCTTTCAGGTACTGAGACCTCCAAATTCAAGAAGAGAACAAGTTTTCGAGTATTGAATCAGATTTCGTTTGAGCACCAGTATTGTTCCGTTGATCACATTAACTTCTTAAGAATCTTACCGGAACAGAAAGTCCTCGTGTTATCTAGAATTCTCGAAATATATCGAAAAGTAATTATCTCTTAAAATCAGATTTAATTTTGATTGTCTACAATGCTACTCATTAAGACAAAATTTTTCAATTATAATTAATTATTTTTTCAGGAAAATATATTTTTTGATATTTCAATGAATAATCTCTATAAACTGCATCTTATTTCCCCTTATATATTTGAATTTAGCTGTTAATAAACATCATATCCAGTCTAATGATGGCCACAACATAAGGGCCTTGTATGTTTAATATTTACTAGATTTCTATTTTCGGGTTTTTACAGGTTTGAAGAAAACTTTTCTTCCTTACCTATTACTGCAATGGGCAATTCTGCAGATGATATTTGCATTCTTTTTAAACGAAATTGAATCAGGGAATTATGAAATGAAGTGTGTTTAGCATTTCCTGAAGAATAACTTATTATGTCTCGAGCTTGAAGCTACTATGCTGCCCATACAATTTTCCATATTAAATTATCCACGAATTAAAGTGATGTAGTACCATAGGCATCTTGTCCTTTGATAAGAGACAGGCGAGAGAAACCGAAGGAAATCACAAGATACATACAACAGACTGCTGGGAAGCATATATTGTATTTTACTTTGCCCCACACAAAAGAAAGCATATAAAGAGAGGTAATTTGTTTTCAAGACACTCAGAATGATGTGTGCCATTAAAGTCTGTTCTTAAGTTACGAGTTTCCAAGTGTACTAGAAACTCCAAAGACCAGCAATAGAGGTGAGAGTTTCTTCACTAATTAAAGCTAATTTTTCTCTGATTAACAATTCTGGACATATACATATTTGGAGAGAATAGAGAAAATGCATTTATCCCTCCAACATTATTGAAAAAAGACCAATTTGAAAATGGTGGGGGTTGTGGCTTGAAGATATATGATGCTGGATAGCAGAAAATATCTGAAACATGAGAAGATCAAGTCTCTAGTATCTAAGTTTTGCTCTTCATGTATATCTTTTTACAGGCGTGATGAATCTTTAATAATTCTTCAGGGCTTTTAAAGCAAAATTTTGAGAATTATATACTTTTTTCTCGTATCTCATAATATTCAGACATTTCTGTTTATTTACGGGTTCATTTCTCGACTTGTCTCGACAAAATTGTGGATAAAATTATTATAAATTATTCTATAGCGAAGATATTAAAGAAATTATATAATATTTCAAGAAATATAATACCTTTTATTGACGAACATTAAGAAAATAGTTTTTTGGGGTACTTGAAAATGCGTGGGAAAATAAAGATAATAATAAATAAAGGATTAATAATTTCTTATCATTACAAATATATTCTTTTCAAATCAGTTCGTTTCTATGATCAGAACAGGTATAACCCATTATCCCAATTTTCTGAGAATTTCTGTCTAATTGTGAATATACTGGAATAATAATGAAATTTTATCCCAGTATATTCACATGTTTTTGAGAGTAGATAGTTAATAAATAAACTTGAACACAAAGGGATTGTTTGCAGAGCCTTTCAAAGCATAATTATGCCCTCAAAAATTATAGACTTATTTTCCATCTCATAAGAATATCTCACATCGAAGGAAATGGCAACTTCTATGACATTCCTGAATTTTCCCTAAATGTATCTAGATTTTAAATAATTATATCATGATGATATAAATAGTCAAGCTTAACTTCAGAATCAAGTAGCGGTAATTTTTCAAATGGGCCGTTTATAAACACTGCTGCAGATTCCTTGGATGTAATTAGATGTATAACCATAAGCGGCTATTTTAAATCGCTCGAAGGCGCAGGGATTAAATTGAATGATTGAAACGTAGCGACAGCATGGGCGGAAACTATGATTGAGTCCTAAGCACCATCAAAGGACCTGCAGAAGGAATCTCAGGTCATCGATAAGGGTAGCCCACCCCACGCTTTTACTGTACGCTTCTCATCCTTGCATCTGAAATTCTCCCAGGGAAGGGTAAAGTAGATGTAGAAAGATACAAGCAGAAAGTTAGGGAAATGTATATTACAAGGCAGAATGATGTAAAATTACTAAAATAGTATGAATTACATGCCTATGGAAATTTGAAATTGTAAATATTTTGTGAGGAAATTATTAGGATCATGTTTCAGGAAGAATTCATTTGAAATTTTTAACTGAAATTTATCCCAGCAAAATATTACATACTGACCGTCAAAGGCGGTTAGTATGTAATATTGATAGATTTGTCGCCCTAGAAATTACTTGCAGATGCATATAATCTCACAATTTGGAGATCCGATTTTCATTTATCTCATATCCAGATAATATACCTTCTAATGTCTTGATACTGTCCGATCAAATAAAGGGTAGCGTTTATAGACAATTTTCTTTATTTACAGCCTTATTTACATAAAAACAACTCTTTCTCATCTAGGTTAAATGAATGATGCTATTTACAGCACGAAAATTAAACAAGAATAGTTCCTCGTACAAATTCGGAGAAAACACCTTCACAAGAACAGCTAACAGGCTATTGGTGTCTCAGGCTACTACAGGGGTAGCTCTCGGAATCCACCGAATTCCTTCGTGTAGAATTTTACTCAGAAGTCCGATTCACACGAAGCTTCTCTGACCTTTCCTCCTCTCTTTTCTTTTTTCTTTCGAAAAATCACGCATTTTATTTTTCTCTCAGACTGCACCTCTCATGTCCACATTGGTACACTTGGGCTCTCTGATACCCAATCAACAAACCTGAATGGTCTCCGGTCGAACGTGAGAATGTCCGTTGATGATACACCTTCCAAAATGGGAAAATGAAGTTTGACACTCTCCCCTTTCGAAGACACGATTTGTTTCCCTGGGAAACGCACGTGTGGTTTCTTATCTAGACTCACACTCATTGGCCAGATGACCATACATAAAAGAAGGTCCCCCCATCTGGCAATCTAGAGGCACTTAACAATGTGGGAGTTTTACACCTTGATGATATACAGCTGGCCAGAAATGTTAATTATCGAGTGTGGGAAAAAGGGACATCACAGTGGTTACCAGGGTTTCAGGGTGATTGAGCTGAGCCTTTACAACCTCCGTTCTCTGACTAATAAGAACATCCTTAAATATAATATAAATTAAAATGTTAAGGAATTAAGAAAATATGTATCGGTTGTCTGTTTATTGCAAATATTTGAAACATTTTTATTATTATTTTTTTATGGGTTAAGGAACTGTTTAGTTAATGACTATGTTTTCATAATATTTCTTTTTTTGGTGAACGAATAACTGCTCGAATAGCAAAAATTCTACTGGAGAAATAAAAACGCCACATTGTGTGTATGATTTGAATTGTATTTTACTCTTATGTTATCCGTATTGGTGACCAGCATGTTCATCAAGAATACCGGCTATATTTAATTTCATTTAAATCACTTAGACATAATTTCATGTCCATTCTTCGGTCAAACTGTCAAACATTAAAACCATGTTGTTTTTATAGTGCATCTTATTTTTTTTTAATTCATTATGTACAAGAGCAATCCTAAGGGAAAATGGATATCAGGCCCAAGACACATAACGTTGTTAGAAACGTAATTGCCCGGTTCATCTCTCTTCGAACTTTCTTGATTTTGCAAATTCAATTTTTATTCGTTTTGTAAACTTCACAGATATGAAACAGATCTCTTTTTTGCTTTCATTAATGGATTAAACTTTTGCGATTAAATATTTGATAAATAATAAAAATCAGTTGGAATTTCATGTGAAAAATATAATCTGTTGTAGAAAATCAGGCACACAAATAATTTTTAAAAAATATTGATAATCAGAAAAAAATTTCACGATTATTCAAATGGTATCATTAAAAGGATATTTTTTTTTAAATTTTAAATGATATCAAATTGATGTTTGAGCAATAAGTATTTTCTCTTATTTTGGTCCAAGTTTGGTAACTAACTCTAAGTTTGACGGTATAGTCTGTAGAAAGCCAACGTAGAGAGATACATACGCACTTATCTCAGTAGGGGTGATTTCCGTAAGAGCCATAGGCTAAACGATAGTGAAAAACCCAAATTTGCTTTGGAGTCACAAAACGCTTTCATTTCAAACCGGTAAAAAGAAAATCGAAAATCAGAAGTGTAAGATTTTTATTTTAACAATTATAAAAGTTTTTTTTTTTTTTTTTTTTTTTTTTTTGACGAGATACTGAAAAAATATTGAATTTCTCACAATTTTATGAGCTACAGTTTTCATTTGTGTACATTGACATTCTGAAATCGTATTTCAGCCTTTTTTTTTGGTTTAAAAATTATTAATATTATAGAGCTAAAGAAAGTGGTATACGGCGTTATACTCACAACGGAATTCAAACAAAGTGCATGTTTACATAAATAAACTCATAAGAAAATTTAACCATTTTATTTTAAATTTGCTTCTAGATTCACTGTTATATTTCCAAATAAATTTTCATTGGAAATATAATAAATTCAATGATACCATAAGGATAATATCAGAAAATCGTCTTTGAATGGATTATATTCATTTACTTATATCTGATATCAAAATTGGACGTAACAACGAATATTTTTTCCAATACACTAAAACTCCTAATGACGATTTACCAAATATTATGTTTTAAAGAAGACTATTTTGAAAAGAAACTGAAAACAAATAATTGCAAGTTCCAAATATTTAAAGAACTCTATTGTATTATGGAAACTGATAGAAACTTGAACAACTGATGAATTCTATTGCCTAGAGAGAAGAGCATATAATGCAAATCGCTTTTCTTCAGTATTCACTCAAAAATTAACATTAATTTTGAGGTTTCAAAATTAATGTTAAATTTCAGTTCAACATTTGAATATTATAAATGATACTAAGCTTGTTCAGAAATCTATTTTTATTTCATAATTTTTTAAAGGCTTTGTTTTAGAATTTTCTTGTTATTTTTTGAGTTTGTAAATCTTGTATAAATTCTTTTCTAAAAAAATCAATAATTTTCAAATTCTGATTTTTTTTTTGTCAAATATAATGTTTTTAAGCAAAAAGGATTGGTCCTCAGATTTCATACCAAGGAATAGTAAGCCTTCTTTCAATAAAACGGCACTGAATTTCAATAGCTACACTAACTAATGTTAATTGGAATCTTGGCATCTGTTGACAATATAATGGTGTGCCAACTATATATGAATTTTTACACCAAACAAGATAATAGTAATGAAATGACTAATGACAAATATAATAATAAAAATAAGAGTGTAAACTTTGTCAGACTAAATAATAAATTCTTTATTTATTATTTAGTCTGACATAATAAATAAAGAAACATAATAAATTTTTTATTTATGTTTCAATAAATTCTTTATTTATGTTTTCAAATTTGAGTAGCATCTTAGCCGTTGCAGTTCCAATGAACTGCCCCGTTGCCCAGGGAACACCACGTGGAGGTGTGCTACTCTCGTTCCCCGCCCGCCAACCCTCCCTTCAACATCCGATGACAGTCCTGATTTTAAGACAGCATCGATACTACAGTTCTGATCTTAAACTGCATTCTGCCGCTGCCGGTATTCAGCCGGCAAGTCCAAGGCCATGCAAAGTTGGTAAACTGCAAATGACTCCACAACTGGCACTCCAATAGGAGCCAGTCGTGCTGGCAACTTTAACGCGCAGCACATTTCGTAAACCATGACAGATTTTACGATCGGAGTCTCAGCCTTTTGGACTTGAATGGGAGCCAATTCAACAGGTAGCTCCAGAGCTCGGCAGATCTTATAAACGACAAACGAGCGCACTACAGCAACTCGGGGTACAGGCGGGTCAGATGATACATCTGTATCAAGATCCAAAACTGGATTTGAATCTACATCCCCAATAGATGGCAAATTGGGGGTAAGGAAATATTCTAGTATTTCCCAAATCGTCATTAAGACGAGGAACACAATGATGGCCGAAGCCTCATTGAAGTTCTCGAAAAGCGCACTAAGCATTATAACTCAGCAAAAACAGTCGCACAACGTTCGGTTGTAAAACAGTGAATGAATTTTAGCAGAAAACAACAGAACTGGAATCCATTGTTTATTCCATGAGATTGTTTAGAATCTATAACTTTATTAAACATTTAACCTGTTATATTGTTGTGGACAATAGCAAAAGTGACTGTTGAAATTAACAACTAAAATATGATCAATAATTATTATCAAGCCAACAAATGTAAGACTATCAATAATACAAATTAGGGATGTAAGGGGAGGGAGAAAGGAAAAAATTAATATCAAAAAGAATTTTTTAATTTTTGTAGAATTATTTAATGTAAGTATTATAAAAATATGACTTTTTATGGGAGGTAAATTTAATATAGCTTAATGAAAATGCAAGCAAAATATAAAAATTATATTTCAATAAAACGTTTCAAATGGGACAATAAGAATTTTTTTTTTCTGACTATGGACAAAGAAAATTAGGGATGGATAGGAGTTAGGCGGGAAATGGCAGAAAAAAGAAAGGGGGAGTTAATTTTAACCAAAAAGGAACAACTTAATTTTGAAAGGTTGAATATTTATCAGATCATTTATAAATAGTTTTTTTCTGAGCTCAAAAGCTTTAAAAACATAATAAAATTTCATGTTACCGGAACAATACTTCCGCCATTTTGTTTTATGTGTTGGGAGAAAAGTATCTGCGTTGAACTATATGTGTAAGAAGTTAGGAAATAATTGCAGAAATATTAATGATTTTAAGCTTCATAGGCTTGATTAAATTCCTTTTTCTCTATAGTTATTCATTCTAATTCTGTGAGACATTTCTAATTCTTTGAGCTAGATTTCTAGATGCTATTTATGATAATTTTTTTTAAATAAAAATGTTCCGAAATATGCTTATAGAAATTTATATGGAGAAATCAAATCCATAGTTTACAATGGTAAAGTATATAAAATGTTAATATGGAAATTCACTCAAGAAGATTTCATATAGTTCAGTTATATTAACATCCATATTGAACAACGCTAGGGTAATTTTGAACCGTGGGGACGGTAAGTCGGTTAACACCCCTTTCAGCATTGATGGGTTCCAATTATTTAAAACAGAAGGATTTAGCTAGCCCCAATTTAGATAATAGTTGCATGTTGGAAATCCATCTCTTCCCCCCCCCTCCCGCCTCGAGGTCCAGATCTATTACTATTTTGTTGCCGTAGATACCATATATATTTATATTTCTTGTATACTAGGATATAAAGGTTAAAGAAAAAAAATGAATTTCCATTTTTCGATTTTCTGCTGAGAGATAGGAAAGGATTTTCAGTTACTCCATACAATATGTATCTTGAAGTAATTAGGAACTTGCCTTTAATGTAATAAATTCCTATATTTTTCATATATTTGGTATTATTTATTATATGATTGGACGCCATATTCACTCTTAGGAACACGGCAGCATTCGTGTCAGCGAATTATGTTCATTATATTATGTCAAATTAAAAACTAGCACTTTTAAAATATCTGTCATGTGATGTACATACATATTACCTTGAATGAATAAAAGGTGATTATTAAGTTCCGTTTAGGCATTCTATCTGTGAACAAGACTTTGGAAAATACTTTGAACTAAGCGGATGAAATTCGGCATAGTGATTTAAAACCAGATTTGTATATCTATCAAATTTAGAATGAAATACATTCAGATAATAACAAACCGTCTGTCTAATTGTTTGACTTCAAGTTTCCGTAACAAAAAACGCAAAGCATTTATTAGAAAAAATTTGGTACTTAAAGATGTAAAATGTAGATACATCAAGTTTGAATCAAATCTGTCAAATGGTTAACAGTTTGACGCAGGCATGCTAACGCAATAATTCATAAGTGCAATGGCTTGCGATATTAGCAAAGTTCTTGTGACTTCAATTATAGTTGTGTGTGAAATTTCGGTATCAATTGGCGGATACAAAATCTTCAAAATACACCCCGATTTTATATGGAGGGGAGGGAATAAGAACTTTTCTTGTGATATACAAGAACGTTTCAGGGAGACTACTCCTACTGATTTCTCTATATCTTTCAATGCGCAAGTCAGCGAGATGAGTTTATAGCGTACTATGCCTGCGAACATAACTGCTTTTGGATGAGGTTAGATCTTCTATTCTCTGGTTTTAAATCAGCAGCAATTGAATAAATGGCACTTGGATGACATGGAATAATTTTTAATGTCATTGTTTTAAGTTCTCTTCGATTAATTTCTAATTAAAAATTGAATTAATGGTTTGAAAATTCTTTTCTTAATGAGCATCTAACGTCCAAGTGCTAACTATCTGTGATGCCTGGTTGCTTTAATTTTAACAATCTGTCTTGAAAAGTGTTTTGCAAAATTTTAAATCCAGCATGTTATAAATTACAGATATAATGCCAATCTCTAAACATTATTATGTATGAAATTAGAATATGTTAGATATGAAAAATAAATTGCACGAATGGCACTGAATCTTTCAACTAGACCCTATAACTTTCGGCTGCACTTCCACTTTTGTAATCAATGACATATTTCCAATTTACAGCAGAGGGTGAACAGGATGAGAAAAGCCAGCAACGGATCAATTAAACGACTCTGTTTTTTCTAGTTGCCAAAATGAATAAATTTGTCAATATTCTATTTATTATAAAATATTAAGATAATATTAATATTTTATTAAATCTCATTGATCATATTTAGGGATTGCAATACCGGACCAAAATTTCAATACCGGTATTCAGTATTTTTTAAATCTTAATACCGGGATACCGGTATTAGAAATTTTAGAAAAAGAAAGAAAACACAATTGTTTCTTTGTTTTATTTGCCAGTTTTGTTAGAGACTGTAAATATCACGAAAAATAATTTGTAATTTATAAATTAAAACAGTATATAATCACAAAAAAGTATAGAAACATCTTATTTATTTAAATCACAAAAAAGTACAAATATCACTATTCAGTCTGTGATACTATTACAAATTTTTGAAATATGATCTTAAAACGCATAATGCATCAATGGTACTGTTATTAAGCCTGAAAAGTAATTTTGTGTAAAAATTATCATCTGTCGAAAACGATCTTTTGGCATCTACGCTAGTTGGTGGTACTGTTAGCAATGCGCGATATACTTTTTCCAAGTATTTACCTCTAAATCCCTCATCTTCAAATAAATCGATTTCTCGTCAGATGGTTTTGGATATAGCTGATTTCTGTATTGTATTTTGGTTTGTTGAATTTTTTTTATTTATCGCTAATTCTAATTTTTGTTCAAAAGACAATTCCTTTTCACTATCGACATTAGTATCATCATAATCTTAGATAACTGAACCGAATTCTTCTGAATGTGGATAGGTTTGTGGGTAAAAAATTTTAAGGAAATTTACTATAAACTTAATCAGATTTGAATTGATTCTTTTCTTTTTTTCTTTTTCATTTTCATTTTTAAAATCATTATAATTATATAAATACCATAAGACATTTAATTTTTCGGTATGCCTTTCTTCTGTGCGATTTTTCAATGTAATATATAATTCTTCGGATAGTGATGTGTGCTGTTCTTTCATGACTGCAACATGAAATTTATTGTTGCATTAGCTGTTAATAAATTAAAATCTCTCCGACATAATTCCTCTATAGTCAGTTTTATTGGAATTAGAGCTGATATAGTTCTGGATATTAAGTCGAATTCACTATCTGAAAAATTAATTTACAGGTTTAAGTCGATTATTGCTTTTTGGATTGGATTTCTCAGTTTCAAAAATCGTTCCATCATTAGGAGTAAACTGTTCCAACGTGTTTTAGAATCTAATATTAACATATATTCTGTTTTATTTTCAGTTAATATATATTTTAGTAATATATCCTTTTTATAGGGGAACGTTTAAATATCTTAACAATTTTTCGAACTTTATAAATTATAGGAAGCAATTCTTGATAGGTAAATATTTCATCCTCATTAGCAATATCTTCTTCAACAATTACGTTGTCATTATCTTCATTGTCAATATCACTCTCACTCTTACTCTTTTCTAAGCTGGAATCCGAAGTTTCTATATCCACAGTATTTGGATTCTCCTGTTCTTTATTTTTTTGGTATAATACATCTATTACTCATAATTGAATTCCACGTGCATAGCACAACTGCTGATTTGCACCAATCAACTTTCCAACTTTTTTCATAATTGTTGCTCCATCAGTCGTATGGATACAATATTTTCTTTCAGGGATAATCCATGTTTCGCTAATTCAGATTTAAGCAATTAATTAAGCCATTAATTAGCTAATCATTTCGCCCTTAGAGAGACATAAAAACCAAAACGTATACTATTTTGTTATGTTCGCGATACCTGAACATATAGTGGAGACGATTTTGAAAATTTCTAGTAAATACCGAAAAACCGGTATTTAAACTTGTGAATACCGGTATTACAAAATTGTACAAATGTCTCAAAATACCGGTATTCGGTATCCCGGTATACCGGTATTGCAATCCCTACCCATGTGTGAAATGTATATATATATAGAATTGTAATAGTTAAAAAAAAATTCTAATTCGAGATTTTGATGAATCTCCACTTATCAGACCCCCCGTATAATATATTTCTGTAATTATATGTCTGTTTGGAAGTCTATATGTCTGAGAACACGATAATTGAAAATACGTTGATCTAGACAGATGAAATTTGTTTTGAGCATTTAAATCAAAGTTGTCCACCAAATTTTGAATGAAATACACTCCGAGTAAGTTTGTTTACCCGGCAGTTTAAATATAAATTAACTCAATAACTACCAAATGAAGAGAACTAAATCGGGCCGTAGAATTCACACCTAAAATATACATATATATCAAATTTAGAACCAACTCCATTAACAGGCTGACCGTCTGTACGCCTGTCCTTTCAGAAGTATGTAAATGTTATAATTCAGAAATGCGATGTCTTAAATATATGTATTTTATTCTGGGATTACAATTGTTGCAATATGTCAATTTTTGTTTTAAGTCGTTCGAAAAAAAAATTTAATAACGCACGATTAGTTTCTTGATATTTGTGTATAAATTGTATCTTGGCGAGTAATCGCCAAAACGAATTCGCCAAAGGGCTTATTAGAGTGCGAATTTTTATGTTTATTATTCCACAGTGTCATGTATTTTAATTTGATAGATGATTAAATGTTTTTAAAGAAGTAAGAAAAACTTTTAATGATCCTAAAAATGAAATTTATTGTTAGACTATTTGTATGGAAAGCATTGAATTTCATTTTCAAAATAAAGTTCCTACTTTCTTGACAGTAGAAATATCTTTTAATATTATAGCGTAAAGCTATTCTTTCTTTGACATATATTGAATATATTAAAATTATCTAATTATTAATAGCTATTCATCACTCATTATTTCTGTGAATCTTCAATTCAAGAATAAACCTTTATAATTTTGATGATATTTTATTTATCTAAACATTATTTGTGAGAAGTCTATTCATTAATGAATTCTGATACCACTTCCGTGAATAATTCAGAAAATTCCACGTGAAAAGTATGAAATCCTCCTTTGAAAACGTAGAATTGGGCATTAGGAAAATACTTCAATGCTATATCTTTGTTTTCTTCTCTGAAAAAAAATAATAAATAAATATGAAAACACCTGATGACATATTATGTATTTTGCTGGTGAAATAAAAAAAAATTAACATTCAAGAATTTACTGCTTTAAATGCAGATTTTTATAAATGAATATCCCAACTTTGATAGTCTGTTAAAAAAGAGTATGTACCTCTTGACATCTTACTTTACGATTTTTACGAACTAAAATAGTTTTATAAAATATATTGTTCAACAAAATGAATATTTCAAAGTCGTAGAGAAAAAAAAAATACATTTCAAATACTTTCCTCAAAATGGCATTGTAATTAAATTTAAATATCTTTGAAATGAATTTTTGAAGAAATTAAACATAATTGATAATAAAGATTTCTATAAATATTAGAAGAAAATGGGATACGCATTTTATATTTCGAGTTTTTTTAAATTGTTAAAAATCAATTTTAATTCCGAAAAAGATAAAATTTTAATGAAAATTCAGTAAGTGTGCACAAAAATGTCTCTAAAAATTAGCGTTTAATTGGAAATATAAAATCATGCACAGTTTTATTCCAAATTAATTTACAATGGGTAATATGGAAAAATTATAGAAAAAAATTAAAAATTGAGCCGCTTGGTATATTTTGAAATTTTAAAAAAATTATTTATTTTTCAATTTTTTTAAAAATAATATTTAATTTTTAAACTTTATTTTTTTAAAAAGAAATTTTGCTTTTTTATATTTTAATATATATATGCATAAAAATTTCATAACTCTATGTGAATAATTCGCAGAAATGTTTAATAGAATTCACCGTCCCCTTAAAAAAGTGTTAATTCGGAAAAATAATTTTCATTTTTATTTTGGTGATAAGATAATTTTCTCCATTTCAGTTCAGTAGAGTTAAATATAGAAGACAGTAACTAACGAAATTAAATTTGAATTAAAAAATAGTATAATCGAAAAATGTATTTAGTCAGAATTCTTGGATTAAAAAAAATCATATTCTAAAAGAATTATCCGCAATTTTAGATTATATCATAATAATTGGTTTTCAAAAAATTTATTAGATTATAATGAAAGTTGGTAATTCCTAGCTGTTTTAGCCTGTGTTTTTGACAGAAAATGATGTCCAAATTCTTTTGAAAGCGACTTTGTATTATATCAGCAAGAAATATGACCAATAAGAATCCAGCCAGCGTTTCTAAGTTTGCGACAAGGAAAGAAAAATATGTTGAAACTGAAAATTTACATTTCTGTAACATGACAAATAAAAAGGCTTGAATGGCAACTCGACAAAAAACGAGAAAAATTGGGAATGACATATTATTTTCCAGAGTCGTAATTTTGTGGAACACATTCTGACACTTTTTCCATTGAATAAAAGCCTCATCATATAATATTGCTTTAATATTGCTTTAATTCATTAAGCGATTTTAAAATAAGATCTGAAATAACACAGTATAAATACATTGTAATGAAGACAATCGCAAATACTGAATGCATAACCACAGAATCTATTATAAAAACTACTTCTCGAATGAACAAGAAATCTGTAGGTATCCAAAATCGTTTGTATGGAGGAAATCGAGACATATCATAAGCTTTATCGGAGTGCCAGGTCGTATATAACATACAGAACCACAAGGGATAAAACGGTAAGCCACAGATAATGATTGTAGTTAATTTTTTCAGTTGTTTCTCGTTTATTTTATCCATTAAAGATTCAACTAATTTAAGAATTTCTGACTTTTTCCAAAACACATCCCACCAAAGCAAGAAAATAATTATTTGTTCTACACACATACTCTGGAAATATTTCGTTCTTGGATCTCCATCAAGTAAATGTGCCACAATTTTTGCTATATGTAGAAAACGTATCAAATGAAAACCGACGACTAAACTGAAAACACACGTTTTTTTATTGGATAGAAGTATTCCGGTTGAGGCTAAACACCATCTGATAAGCTTGAGAATAAAGGTATAATTGCGAGATTCCATTTTATTATATTACTATCTATACTAATTTATGAATAAGATTTCCTCCTATGCTGAAATATTCAAAATATTTTTCATTTTAATATCTGTGCTTTAAACAATACTCGTTTATGTTGGTTGTGGTTGGCTATTATGTCGATAGAATGTCCAGCTAAATATTATTGTTAATGGATAGTTGGCACTTAATCATTTAAACCTAATCATCAGAGTAAATTTATATTATAAAAAAAATGAAAAAAAAAATGGGTAATTTTTATTTGCTAAGTACAAAATGCAATTTGTTGAAGAGATATCGACCAATATTTCAAGCATGTTGACCATTTAGGTTGTATTTTAATCATTATTTTCGTAGAAATGAATTTTGATATGTTGTGTTTATATAGAACTGATTATATGGTTCATGATATTTGCAAATGAGAAGTTTTTCTTAAAAAGAAATTTGAAAGTTATCTCTTTCATCTAAATAGATACAGATATTTCACGAACAGAATAAGATATAATTATATAATATGAAAATTAGAAAATGTTTTATGTTATTAACATTAAGAAATTCAATTCAACATTTAATAGGAAAGATAAAAAAGGTTTTTTTTTGTATGTGTATAAAAAATGGTAATATAATATGCAAAATAAAGTTTTTAAATGGCGTTGAAACGAAATGAAAAAACTCTTTCAAATTAAGATAAATAGTTTTTGAAATGATTTATTTTTGCTATGTCAGCTTAAAAATTGGAAACTGGTTTGCTTCTAAACTGATATTGCTGAAAGAGAACAATCTGTCTGAACTGATATTATTCGTCTAATGGAAATTTATTTCATAAATTCAAATGCTATTTGCGTCAATTATTACATTGAATCATTATCGAAAAATATTATAGCATTTATTTACTGGAAAAATAAACTATTTTCATTAAAAAATTTTTAAAAAATGTATATGCTTATAATTATTTTCCTGGTATTACTGCTAATTAGTTAAAAGGACGTAACATTTCTTTTTTCAGACTTATCAGTAATTTGACACAGAGTTTTTGCATTTATATTCATTTTAATGCATTTATAATTCCCAAAATTAAAAAAAAATATTATCATTTCAATAATCGATATTTTTTCTATTTTAAATTAATTAAAAAATATTTTATACGAACTTTCAAACAATATATTTTTGAACTTAAATTGTAACAAATATGGATCTGTGTGCCTTGGCTAGACCGTTTGAACTATAGCAATCAAACCTGGAGCGTATATACTTTGAAGTTGTGCGGGGGATATACTCCTAGAAATGATTGCTTAAAATATTTAATTAATTAAAACTAAGCGAAATTTTAGCGATTTTCAACAACAGCTTACAAAAATATAATAACACGAAAATTATTTTTAAATCATCCTCAATTTAAAAAAAAATGGTCTTTTTTGTCTTAAATTTTAAATTAATTTTCCGAAAATGTTTTAAGCATATTTTCCAACAATATATTTGATCTGTATCTCTACTTTTAATAAAGATGAGTACGTGTGTTTTGTTGCCCTACAGGCTAGATTATTTGACACACAGCTACCAAAATTGGAACAAATGCAATGTGCACCTAAACTTATATTAGTTTTTGATCTTATATTAGATTTTTTTATTAATTAAAACTAAAGAGAAGTTTTAGTGTTTTATTCACAATAAGTAACTTTCGAAAATATTATAGCACAAAATGATGTAAGTTTATGCATAATTTGATGATAACTATTATTTTGATGTATATTTTCAGTTTTTAATGAATTTTCAAAGAAATTATTAGATTTTCTATCAATATTTATCACAAAAAATAAAATTAATTTTTAACTTGAACGAGCTCATTAAGCTGGAACAAAAAGAAGTTTTATCACTGTGTTGCCATCACGTTGTTAAATTCTTAAGATAAAAGACTAAATTAGCCATAATTACAAAATAAACCTTTAAAAGCATAATTTTTAGCAATTATTTGTATGAATTAGAATATGTAAAAAACGTGATATTTTCTAGAAAAAGGAACACAAGGAAAATTTTTTTGTGGCTTGTAAATCATAATATAAATAAATAATTAGAACCTTATTAATTAAAATATAATTAAAACCTTAATATATTTCAAATTACGCGTAATGTTTAGTGGTAATTTCAAATAGATTACCGAGATAATTATTTTTATTTTCTGATTCTTCATTTGCGCTGGTAATTAGATCAGTTTTATTTCCTTAGTTTTCACAATAGAAGAAATTTCGTGAAAAAAATATCTGATGAACAATAAAAGAGGTTTCTATAGTTCATAAAATATTTAAATAGATAATAACATGTACTTTGAAAAATGCCAACATTCAAAAAAGAATTTTATTGACAGTTAAACTGATATTTAAAAAAATCCAATTTTAAATTTCAAAATGTTGCAAAAATCATTTTTTTCAAAACTCACGAAAAATATCATTTGATTTTTAATTATTTAAAATATCAAAAAGAAAATTCGCCAAATTTGGAAATTTTTAGTCAAGCATCTTTTTTGTAGAACACCACACACATTCGTTTTATCATTCATTGAGATAGCGTTCAAAGATAAATAAGGCCATTTCCAAGATATTACGCAATGTAATTGCAGTTTTCTAGTATGAAAGAAATATTTTGTGTTCAATGATTAATAATGTTTATTTATGCTTACTTATCTGTCTTCCATAAAATTAGTTGACTGAATATTAGCACTATGTAATTGTTTATTTACACCTCACTTTTAAAACATTTAAAAGATCCCATGTATTAAACTAGTCAATATGTATATAATTGTGACCACAATCAATTTATAAGTACATTTTCGTATTTCAAATATGAAGTAATAAGAAAATAATAAGATCATCCTATGATCAAAGAAAAGACGAAAAAAAAAAAGGTGTTGTTATTAGGTGGAAATCTTTGTTCTTCATTTTCATAATAAAGTGTCTACTTTATCATGAAAAAATATAAAGCCCCTGATATAAGTGCTTTATAGTAAAGTTTTATAATAAAGTGATGAGGAAATACTTTAGTCCTTTCTAGGGCCGTGGGAAGTATGCTTCCCACCAAATTTATCAATTTTCGTATGAATTTATGTAGGTTGGCATAAGTTCTGACAAATTTTTTTAGAAAGACAGAAACTTAGATGCTTTAGTTCTTTATTTTACACAAAATGATGTGTCTTGATTTCATACTTAATTATTAATTAACCAAATTAATTAATTAATCAAATTAAATTTATCTAATAAGCTAAATGAATCTCTTTTCTTATTCTAATTTCAAGCCTAAAAATATTTAAACATATTTTGATTAGAAAAAAATAGCAATTTAAAGGGTTAAAAAATAATAAAAACTTGTCATGCTATTTGTATTGAAATATTTGTATTTTAGTTTCATAATAAGGTACATAAAAAATTTTGTACATAGTATGAACAAAAATTTTTTTTATTAGTATAATATTCAGCATATATTTTTCGATATATATTACATATTTTATATCAATTTAGATACTATCATAACATTCATGAATAAAATATAATTTTATTCTAATGCATAATTATAAGTATCGATTTATTCCTAGTATTATGGATTCAAGATTAATCTTCAATGAACTTTGAAACAACTTCCATGAATAATTCAGTAAATTCCAGATGGAAAGTATGGAATCCTCCTTTGAAGACGTAGAAATGAGCATTAGGAAAGTACTTTAGTGTTGTATCTTTATTTTCTTCCCTGGAAAAAAATATTTATGAAAATCTCAGTTATATATACATTTTTTGTTTCCGAAACCAAAAAAAATTTAACATTCAGGTAATTTCTGATGGTTATATTTTTAATGGTTTTATCTGCTAGTAACTACGAAAATGCAATCACAATTCAGAGAAAGAATGCTGGATTAAGAATAATCAACAATTCAAAAGAATTTTAGTTAAATCGAAGCAGTGAAAAAAAAACCTGTCGGAGGTAATTAAAATCTTTAGTTTAATATCCAAGTCTGGCAGAATTTGCAACCCTTTTTTGTATTCCTGATTTTTATTGTTCTTTTTATAGTGGCAGGAAATCAGATTATAAATATAAGTTCTTTTTATTCGGCATCAATTGAAAAAAAAAGGTTATTTTAGTAAATGATGTTTAAAAATAATTTAAATATTACAAAATTTACATTTCTGATAATGTTGTTAATATACGCCTAAGATCTTCTTACCTATTTTAATAAATTTTTTTAAATAGATTCAGTATTGCATGTGCAATCATTTTTACATTACCTAAATATTTGGAAATGAAGAATGTATTCCATGCATTATATTATTATAAAGTTACTTTAAAAAAATGAAAGAAAAATTTTCTTGTATATTTAAAGCTTTTTTAAGAAACGTAAATAGTTGTTACTTAATAAATCAGTTAAAATCTAGACAAAAGAGATTAAAATTCATTAAAATTTCAAAGCAATGACATTTATTAGTTTTCTTTCCTAACTTCATAAGACCAAGCATGCAAGCAACCAAAACGTATGTTTTGAAATAATTTCTTTCCCGAGTTTTAAATGAATATTTGACGATACTTTTTAAAAATCTTGGTCTTGCATTAGTGGTAAAATTATACTAAGAAAATATTTAGAAACTTACATTCTTATGGGGGTCTTATCACCAAACAGAAAAAGAGCCTTTCCAAAATATTTCGGATCGTTCGACAGGTCGATATAAAATAGGTGATCATTATTCAAATAATGAATGATGGCATCAATGTTCAAATCCCATGTTAGCTTCCCTGATTTATCTTTCTTCAACGGCAATGATATAATATTATCGCTAGAAGTCCCACTGATCTATGAAATATAAAAAAAAAAGGCATGCATATACTTTTCACTACATAATGTACAATATTATAAATTTAATCGTAAAAAAGAATGCAATAAAAATAAGGGATAATCTGTCTTAAGAAAAAGAAATGAAATAACTTGGACTGATCCTAGATAATAAGCTCATTTTTAAAAACCATAGCAACAATAGTAAAAAGAAATTCTAAGATAAAGTCGACTCATTATCCCACTCATTGGTAGACGTCACACACACAAAACCAACCGCAACAAAATTCATGTTCTATAAAATAAAATACTTCGTATCAATACCAATGCTCCCTGGTTTATCTGGAATGATAATTTACAGAGATATCTTAAAACTCCAAAGTTCGATTATTACATCAAAGAACATTTGAACCAAGAACATTTTTTAATCAACTGAAAACTCATGAAAATCCCACAATCAAGGAACAAATTAACTATGTTCACTACAATGGAAAATACGTCTTTCCTTACTCTACTACGAAATGGACTTTGCCAATTAAACCTCCATACCTTCTTCCGAAATTTAAATTGCATCTAAAGAGCCGCTTCAATTTCCACCTTAAGAGCTTTTAAGTAATATTTTTTCTATTCAACTGATCCACCAATGGAATATTATTTCTGTTTTTTCCCTCTGCTAATTATTACCTCAAACTGAGTAGAAGTGCCTAGGCGCAAATGCTCTTCATGCATCTAATTCATATCAATAAGATTAAGGTTAACGTTTCGTGCAAAAATTTAAAAAAATATATTCCGGTGTATTCAAAACTGGCATCCACGAGCATTTATTTAACCAGCCTTGACAAAGAATTTGAAAATTAAAAAGAAAAGATATAAAATTACAACAAATTATTTTTTTCCTATAAAATGATATAGTCTCTTAATTTATGGAGTTAAGATTAATTCATGTATGGGGAAAATGGGAAAAGAAAATAAATTCGTCAATTTTTCTAATTAGAAATGTAATTCTTCTCAATATTAAATGTAGAACTATTGAGAAGAATTATATTTCTAATTAGAAAAATTGACAGAACATTTTAAATGCAGGAAACAAAAGTTTCTCTTAGAAAAACAGTTAGCCGTTTTTATTCAATTTTAAATTTAAATTTACTTTCATTCTTTTTATAATAGCTAGATTTTTTAAGTTAATCAATTTAAAAGACATACAAAAGAATATTTTTCATTCGTACAAAAAGAAATAATGAATGATTTCTAACTTACTTCTGGAAAAAAATTTCTCATCACTGCTGATGTTTTTTTATTGAAATTGCTTTCTGATATATCATTTGGAGCATTCCGAATGTATCTGTCACATGTCGTAATTAAAAGTTGAAATCTCTTAATATGTTTATCATGGTCAGCAATATTTGTCACCGTCATGTCCTCCACAACTAACTTTTCGACCAATTCTGGCTTTAAAAGAAAAATACGATTAGATCAATGTCTACTAATGAAAAAGAAAAACGTACTAATGAAAAGGAATAAAGTACAGAGTGTGTGTCTATAAAAGAACTCCTGGAATTTAAAAAAATCATATCGAGTTAACGGTAGTGAGTTTGGCCAGATATGTTAATTTTGAAGAAATTAGTAGCTCATCAAATTATATTCACACCAATTTCAGTTTGTTTTTTCAAAAACTGGTGGTGTCGCGCGTCATTGATCTGAAAGTAGCGTACCAGAAGCTCATTCCATAGTGCAGTGCGATGGTGGTGTTATAACAAAAGGTTCGGTGTGTTATCTGCCTTATAGAAAATGGATCTTTTACAGCTGTACTGCGGAACTTTTTCTTTAGGGTTTAATGCGCCTGCAGACAAAATCATCAATGGATACGTGAGTTTAAAGAAACGTGAAGTGCGTTAAAACAAAAGTCGTCCAGTAGACCAAGAATGCCCGAAGAGAACGACAATGGAATCCAAACTTCATGTCAAGGAAGTCCGAAAAAAATATGTAAGTTACAGTATTGGATATTTGATTCGGCAACAAGGGGATTGGAAGGGTAGGACCTATTTTTTTGGACACGAAGAAGCCCGAATCTGATTCCATTAGACTTTTTCTTCTGGGAACATGTCAAGAATGTTTACGCCGAGAAAATTCAGGAATCCGTCTCAGGCAAAGGATAATCCCTTGTATGGCAAACATCACTCCAGACAAGCTGTGCAGAAAATGAAAAGAGGTTGAATATCATTTAGATGTGTGCCGTTTCAAAAAAGGGAGCACATATTGGAATCTGATATATAATATAATTAGGATGTTAATTATTTCAAAATCAAACAAAATTTTGGCGTTTTTCCGCTATGACGAAAGAAATATTGTTCAAAATTAATTTTTGCACCATTTGAAAATGTAAAAAACTTATGTTTTTATAATTGTTTTAATTTAGATGTTGTGTCTTTTTTTCCTTTAATTTTGACATTTTTTTTTAAAATATGTTTTTTAATTAAATTTATGTTCTGCAATGAAGCTCAAACAGCTTTCATTGTTTCATGAAATATTAAATTGCATGATTTTCTTTCTTTATTCTTCTAAAGACAGTTTTGCTGATATGTAAGTTTGATCTGTGCAGCTTACAACAGGAATGAGACAGTGTTGATACTTTCATCTCTGATGTGAGAATGAGAAACTTTCGGCATGGTGGTTGATTCTCTGGTCCCGAATGGGGATGGGCTATCTCATTCTGATGACGTCACGTGTTTCCCAGGGGAAGTGATGTACCGTGGTGGTGATGGTCCTTAGGATTCAATCCTATGCTGTCATTGTGTTCCGGTCATTTAAATGAAACCCGTTCCGACGACCTAGAGACCAAAGCATCCCCCCCCCTTCACCTTTCCTGTGGTTTTTCTGGAGTTCTTTGATGTCTGTTCATTTTACCGACAGTTTATGGTAAGCTCCAGACAGATGTTCACAGACGAGGGTATCCAACAATGGGTCTGTTGCAAGATTTACGACCATATTCGTAAGGCCGCAGACCTTTCGCAACGCGGCTCATGCCGTATGAATAAATGGTACGGAGAAGCCTTATGTATACGGCGAGTTTACCCTGATAGCCGACTTTTTAATGGCACTATGATGTCATAGGTCTTGGCACTATGATATCATGTTTATAAGTCAACCATCTGACTCTCCGACCCGCCACGAAGGCACACGGATTTAAACTATAAAACTGAATGACCGGACCGCAACAACAACAACATTGGCGGGAACTGTGGTTGAGTCCTAAGGGCCGTCACCGGCCACAGTACAACCTTCCCCGAAGAAAGTACGTCCCATCATCGATGGGAGGAGTCAGATCCCGCACCTATTAGTGCACCCTACAGGGTGGCGAAATACAACCACCATGCCGGAAGCATCTCATCCTCATTTCGAGGTGCGCCCCGGGGGTTAATATCATGTCTATAAAAAGCCTCAAGGATACAATGGGCAGAACCAATAAAAAGTTATTAAAATACTATCTTTTTAATATGTACGTGGGAATCAGGAATATCAAATTATAAATAAGAAATTTTATTGGTATTAAACACAATCAATATTCCGGGTAAACCTGCTGATCGCCAAAGGCGATTATTAAAATTGGCGAAGGGTGAAATTGTTCCTATAAGATCCTTAGAATGATTTTACAGCTAAAAAAAGGCGTAACTGGGTGAGTCTGGATTGATTTGCAAATTTCGAAATGAAATTACTTTGAGTCGTAGCAGGCAGTGTTATAAACGATTTTTCATTGAAAAAAAGTAACGGGCTTAACTAATGTGACATTGATAAAATTAACTAATGCTTAAACTTTAAAGATAATTATGCGTTTTATCAGAAAAGAAATTCTTTTTCCAGTGATTGTTTTTTTTCAAATTTTTGCATCACTTAATTTTATCATTATTTTGATGCTTTTTATCATAATATAGATGCCGCTAATGTTGAAATGTAGTTTATTTATAAGCATGCGTATGGGTACGAATTTTTTATTTCACGTTGGCTAATCTTTGTTATTTATCATTAGGGATTTCTTGTACATTTAACAATGTAATAATTTCAGCTGAATACTAAAATGAATACCCCAGACTTTGGTATAGCAAAGAACAAATAAATTATGATTTCTAAGGTAAGTATTTAAATTTAGATATGAATTAAATTTTTTCTTAAACTGAAAATAAAAATCAGATGCATTGCTTCAAATTTTCTGAATATCTGGACATATAATTAAAACCTATTTTAAATAAGTTATAATTTAGGGATAAGGATTACTTAATAATCTTACGAGGTTGATGTCAATTGCATACAAGATTGTTTTAAAGACACTCAGAAACTATAAAAATATATATCGTAATACTTAAGAATTTTACTCAACTATCATAAATAAAGATAAAACCATATATTTTCTAGGAATAAAAGTACTTAACTTCAGAGTTTGCATGTCATATAAACAAATGTCAAAGAATTTTTGAAAACAGCTCTACCTTTTCCAGTGCTAGAGCCATCACAGCTTTGCTTCCGATACTATGAGCAACGAATATTGCTTTTTCTATGTGTTGAGACTCCATGAAGTTCTCGATGTCTACCATAACACCTTTTAATGCAAACAATTCACTGCGTCCACTTTGACCATGATTCCTCAGGTCTAAAGAATAAACCTAAGAAAAAATGTTTTCATTATTTTCTGGGTGTATTCAAATTAACGTGGAGAAAAGTCACGATTCAGAAGAACTTGAAATTTTGGTAGTAGACATTTTGAAACTTGGCGACGAAAATTTTGTCATCCTTAGCCCTTTCCTCCTCTAATTTCATTAGCATTGATGTTGGGTATAAAAAAAGACACAAAAGAATGCAAAATGAGTTAAAATTTACTACATCTGTATATATATATATATATATATTGTTGTTTCTAATGACACTTGCCATGGACAATCTCGCTGGCGAAGACAGTGATTTTAAGCCAGGAGAACGTCTCTTATTTATAGTCGCGCCAACTAGAGCCAAGAGTACGTCTTAGCTATTCACGCATCACATTCGCTTGAACAACTCTTTTTCACCGGAGAGCACATTCACACACCACACAGATAAAACAGATGAAGAGCAACCATATGCGAAGCGGGACTCGTACCCAGGACACCCAGACGACAAATAAGACGCACTACCCATTTGTCAGGACGCCGTCTCGGAAGCCGTATATAACTTTTTAAGCAGAAACCATTGCACATTTAGACAGAGAAGACTGAATTCATTTTATTCCATCCAAGGAGGCATTATTTATGTACGAGAATAAGCGAAGAGCACACACAACACAGAACTACACAAGAGCGGAATGAGGAAAAGCTTAAAAAGAACAAAGAATACTTTTCCCAGTGTTTATATACTGCGAGATTTTCATAAGGATTTCTTTGCACGTGTCGATTTCGGTAGTGGAATAAAGGTATCTTTTAAAAAGAGAATGTGCTACGCTGGACAGTTTTTTTTTATCACTTCTCTCGAAGTGTGGGAAGCATTTTTACATAGCTTCCGTTGCATTAATTAAATAAAAAAAATGGAATTAAGTTAATAAGCTCTAAATTAAGCTAAAAATTATTTAATTAATTAAGTTTTAATTAAATTTTAAAATATCTTTACACACACACACACATATATATATATATAAACATTATTTTTAAGCAGATTTAGCAATATATATATATATATATATATATATATATATATATATATATATATATATATATATATATATATTGACATAAAAACAGAATTTTACCTTTCTCTTTGTTTTATTAGCCATTTTATTCCTCACGAAATTCCATGTACGATGTGTTGAAAAGAATCCATGGATGAATATGATTGGACATTTCTTTGAATCATCCCCATCGTCAGGTTTATCGACCGTGAAAAAGAGATCGACAGGTTCGAAACTGAAAAGCATTATAGAGATTAAATGTATGTTTGATTCTTTTTCAGAAAACCAATTTTTATTGCATCAACTGCTCAATCAAATCTAAAATTACGAACATATCGTAAGAAACATTGTAAATATGCTGAAAATCCCATTACTTCTACAAGGAAGAAGTAAACCAGAAAACAACAACAACAACAAAAACTTTCACATTTTTTTTCCAGATACCTGAATTCATCGAAGTTATTAAATCTTTTATTGATATTATAATTTTCTCTAGTAATTTCATAAAATTTTTTAAAAGTAAGCATGTTGAGAATAAATATTACATATTTGCGGAATTTAATATATCGCACCTATTAAAGAATATTTTTTTAAAAAATGACATTAATAGAACTTTTATTTTATTATGCGATTTGTTACAAACTTTTTTCCTTATTGTTTATCAAGAATTGAAATTGTTGTTGACGTTAATTAAGACGAAATTCGAAATTTTATTTGATTTTTATTTATATCTCAAAGCACTATTCACATTGAAATGAAATATGCTAGTTTAATAAATTCTACTCAAGAATATTTTTGCTTCTATAAATGAAAAAATAATATATATTTTGCTTCTTCTTTTGCCACACTATAAGAACTGTTTTTTGAAGCAATATTTCGAGAAAAATGTTAATTACTATTGATACTTTCTTTTATCTTTTAATATCTTTAGAAAATAGAAATGCAATACATCTTACAGTATAATACAAGAATTTTGTGAACTATTATCAAATAATAATTTATGTTACATGTATTTAGAAATCTAGATATTACTAAAATGATGGCAGTATTAAAGAAAGTACAAATGAGCTGTCATCAAGCAATGATTTACACAATTTTTATAAATTTTTTTAAAGTTATTTCCGTTAATAAATTGCATAAACTGGGATGATTTATGAGTACGTGAAACTTACCTGGTTTCAGATGTCATTTGAAGCTTTTGATTTAAAAAGCAAGTCACAGGGACATAAAAGTGTAGACGACGGCTTTATGGTGTTCCACGAATTGTTCTTAAAAAGCAAATAACTGAGCTATATTTTCCCTCTAAATATGATGAATGTTTATGAAACAAAATCTTATTGTGCAAAATAAAATCATTAATACTGATTAATGTTAATTTTCCCTGACAGTTAAGAAATTATTTCCTTGATTCAGAGGGAGTTTTCTCCTTTTACATCCTTTTGAATCAGTGGGAGTGTTCTTCTTTTACATTTTTTTACATAAGAGGGTTTATTTGTGACTCCTGCAAAAAGAGTTGCGTGTGCACTTTGGTTTTCTTATCATTAAGGTAAGTGATTGTGTTTTTGAAAAACTTTTACAAAAAATTTTACAAAAATTTTTACAAAAAAAAAACAAATGATGGAAAAACATATCTTTGAAAGAAAAGTATTTGATGTACAAAACAAAAAACATTTTGAAACTAGAAGAAATCAATTCTTTTTTTTCCAAAAGGAATCGTAGAGCAAAATGTTAAGAACTTTTCAAATTATTTGAAAAAGTTTTATGTCATTTCTAATTTAATCCAGAAAATTAATAATTGTAGAATTTAATTATTGAATTAAGAAATAAGGAGTATTTATGTCCACTCTTTAAATTCTGGTATTAGACTGATAAATAATATGATAATTTTAATTTTTTAACATTATGGAGAAAAAAATTAGTATTAAATAATTTAAATACTTATTCTGCATTTCCGGAACTATAAAACACACACACATATATATATAATACAAAATTTGAACATAATTATTTTCCAAATTTGAATAAAATTTATTAATTAGATTTCAATTTATGAGGTGTTTCGTGAAAATAATACGAAAATATCAATTATGAAAATATAAAAATCAAAGCAATTTCTCAGAGAATGAGTTCAGAGAAAAATCTTTAATGATTTCATATAGAAAACTATTTTGAGATTAAGAAAACTTAAAAAAATGATTACTTAAAACTTAATAAAAGATCGATATGTCAACAAAGTCACCTATCTTAATGAACTAAACTACAAATATTGATATGACAATAAATTTTATTTATCTGTTTTTATTGTGTTTTTGGATGATCTTACTCTTAAACATGCAAATCATTAAAAAGACTGACAATCTGTCTACTCATTGACAAATTTAATTAAAACCAGGATGTAAATTTTATTAATTTTGGAAATAAGAAGGTTAAACCAAAATTAAGTTATCTAGCTAGTTTATCAGTTGTCGTAGCTATCCAGAACGAATAAGCAAATCTTGACGGATATAATCTAAAATTTCAAACATATCAACAATTTTAGTAACAAAACTGTGCTCCAAATGCCATTCCTAAGATTTTTATGAGTTTTCGAATAAAGATAATCGGACAAGCAAATTTCGCCAAAAGAATATGAAAGTAATTCTCTTCTCCAAACTTTTTTCATTCTAGCTGGTACATTTCTAAGGTTTTATGTCCTCACATATGCATAATTTCAAAAATGATTTTTTTTTCAACCGAGAAAGTGTTCAGAAACTTCTTTATTTATCAAAATTACGATGGCGAATTTTTTGACAGCTTCAATTTTTTATCTCTGTATATGAGAAAAAGAAGTGGCTTCTGTGATATAGGATTTTGAAATAAGAAATGTTATATATAAACTTAAGAATTTTCCTGAAAAAAAAAATTTCTTCAACAATCAGTCATTTCCGATAAAATGAAGAATATAGTTCGTCATTGGGTTTTTTTATACCATAAAAAAATGACTCGTTATGTGGCTAAAGTTAATGTTGAATGTGCTAATAGATTTGTTTACAAATTTCTAGAGTATCGATTGTCTTTTGATTTTAACATCCACACTTTACTCATCTCTTCCGACTGAATTTGTTTTTCTCTCGACATTATTTGTTTTTATCGCGACATGTTGTTATCGAATCTTAAATATTAATGCCTCGAACGAGTGACGTAACAAGTTTAAAATTTGCTTACTTTTTTATGACCTTTTCAAATATTGAACGTAATGTTTATACTTTTTAGAATTGCTTGATTCAAATTTTCTAATAGATGCATTAAGAACAAAATGTAACAAAATTAAAGGGCAAAAGTATGTTGTATTTCGTTCAACATTTCTTTAAAACAATAGTGTCTAAACTTCTACGATAATAATACTATAATGTCTGAATAATATCATATGATGTGATATAATCTTTTTTACACATAATAATAAGATGGGAATTTTTAAAGATGCAATTTTTTTCTTTTTAAGTATCAAGTCACAAACCTATAATTGGAATTGTAGAGAAAAGGGTACTTCATTAATATTCAAGCAAAATGTTTTTTATATAATTTTTAAATTGTAAATACTCTGTATGGGGTAAGGAAAAAAATTCTTAGATCTAGATTATTTAAAATGAGTCATCTCTATTTCTAAGCCATTTTTCTTTCTTGTCGCAGTAGATTCTTGAATTAACTTCCAAATACCCGTACCTGTTTTAAGAAGTCCCATTTTTAGAAATTCATACAATTTATGTTTTTAAATAATCATTGTCTTGTTTATATGACATACTCAGTGGAACGCATTGCAATCATGGTTTTCTCTACATTTGTAAAATGATTTGAAGAACTTGAAACTTTCTCATGTTAATATTATACTTCATATATAAGTTTCATTATCTTCGAGACTGTTTCCATTGATTCACTTTCGGTGAATCTGTTCAGTGGTGCGTATGTCTTGGAACATGTGTTTGCCATTTCGAAAGATGCACATCTTTAATTTACATGTAAATTATCAAAAGAATAAAGCTTGTTGAGTTCTCAGATTTAGTTATTAATTAGAACATCTATAATTAATTATATGCTTTTCATTCTTAAAATTTTTGACCTTAAATTTGTAAAAGGAAGTTAGACTCAGGACATTGCCACACTTCTGCCGTATGTTTGGGAACACAGACTTCTTGAACTGATGGAATTGATCGATAATGACTTTTTCATAATCCCTAACTTTTACAGTGCTCTATGTCACGACCATAAACTTTAGGGAAAAAACCGTTATAGAAGGATTGAGCTCAAGTTCTTTCTTTGTGCAACAAATATTCTGCAATAATTCGATAAATAATCAGTGAAGTCGATAATTTGCACCTTTCTATATCGGCTTCAGTCTTGGCATTCAGGTTTTATGATTATTTATTGCACAATATATCTCTTACGAAGTCACTGGACGAAGGTGAAATTACCTCCTCAAGAGAAGCCCCCCATTTTCTATCAAGCGCTTTAATCAGCTTAAAATAAATATTGCCTCTTCAACCTCTACATACGGGTGCAGTGGTAGCCTGGTGATAAGTTCTCGGCTTCGGAACTTGAGGGACTCATGTTCGAGATACGGTTCCACTGTAGAATCGTCGTGTAAGTGGGTCTGATGCACGCGAAATCCACTAGGGCCAAATAATGGGCCAGTGCGGAAGCATGTAGCAGGGGTGTCAGCTCAGGTGTCGTATACAGCTAGTCATCTGAGCGTTGTTCAAAATTACGATGTTTGCCCCAAAATAGCATTAGTGTCGCGTTGAAACGTGACTTTAACTAAAAAAACTAATCCATCTCTTAACTAATTTCTCCAGTGCTGAAATTGTAAGCTAAGATTCCCGAAGAAGATATGTTTATCAACTTGCTTAAAGTATTGAATATTCTAAAAGCGTCTATAATATTATAAGTTGTCAGGGAATCTCAGTGAACTTATGTAAACAGTCACTTAACAATTATTGAATTACAAGTTTTATTTCCTTTTTGACATGATAATGAGCTATCATTGTCAATAAATCAATTTGGTGTGTGGGTGGGGATATTTTCTGTAAAGTAAGCGATAAACTGTGGCAAACATAAAATCATTGTTTTACGGTATATTAGCATCTAAATCCCCTCAGCGTTCTTTACTTTTTAAAAAGAATCTGCTTTAATAAAATGGAGACACCTCATATAAATGTGGGCATAAAGCATTTCATTCAAATAAAAATCAGTAAAACACCCTTGCACTTTAACTTCTGCAAGTCCATATAAAAATCGAGAGTTGCCATTATTTTCCTATCTGCCTAGCCATTCTTTTCAAACCTTTTCTTTTTCGAAATATTGTTTAAACTATCTGTTGCTGAGACTCAAATGGTCCTCAGCATTTTCTTTCTTTACAAACTCTTTATCTATGATATCCGCAACCTTTTCCTCTCTGATATTTTTGTGGTTATATTCATATGAGTTTGATATTTGTCTTATCAGTCAATATTTTTTTAATTTAAAAAAATTTCTGTAGTTTATGATTTCAATTAATTAAATAATTTCTGAAACCGATATATGTACGATAAGCCGAGCTTAATTTGGCAAGGCAAATCTTTTTCGTACAACAAAATCCAGATAACTATATTCATAAGTCCATTTCGATTAAAGATGATTTTTCGCCGGGGAATACAATTCCATTTCTCATAGATTTCTCTCATTGTAAATACTGTAGATTACTGCTTTGATCTTCTTCAAAATATGATGAAATGAAATGACTGCATTTGTGTTTTATCAAATTTAATAATAAACGTCCCTCGTTATCTTTAATAATGTGTAGAGTCAAACGTTTTCGCACACATATGATGTCATCTATAATTAATTTCTTGTTAAGAACTATCTTGTCATCTATAATTAATTTCTTGTTAAGAACTATCTTGTCATCTATAATTAATAACTTGTTAAGAACCATCCAACCAATAGTTAATGACACTGATAGCATTGGAAACGCCTGCTTCAAAGATTAATGCCATGATTATATATTCTTTTTTAAATTCAATGAATCATCGATTACCTTGATGAAATTACGTATACATTGATTTACCCTGATGAGATCAAAACATGTTTCGATTGATATTTATGATTTCCTTGAACAAATTTTATCTGTATCCTTGTATTTTATGTCATTAGATTTAATGTCAGAGATTTTATTATGGCCCCAAAATTCAATGTGAGAGAAAATTACAGTTTCAAATTAGTTTGATACGTCTTGTTTGAAATTCTATTTCTAATTATATATATATATATATATATATATATATATATATATATATATATATATATATATATATAATATAAATGTAATGTTAAATGTCTATCTTTTATGTATCTGTTAAAGTTTTATCTGCACAAAAGAATATTTTTCAAAATTGTTTAACATATTAGAGGATTATTCAATAAGAAATTTTCTATTTGGACAATCCTAACATAAATATTCATTTCATTTAAGAACAAGAAGTGATTTTCAAGGGATAAGAACGGCAAAATATTTTTTAATATTTATTTTAAATTAAATAATAGCAGTACTGAAATATGGACAGACTTTAAAAGTTCTTTATTTGATTTGCCTTAATTGCAAGAACAATAGAAATAAAATAATAAAAATATAATAAAGTATAAATTAAAAGGAAAGATACTCATCATAGAAAAAAGCTAGAGCTTTATATTTTTATAAACAGCAATGAAAAAAAAATCAATGATGAAATTTACAATGATGAAATATTTGTAAAATCGTATTCACGAGTTAAATTTCTTTTCAGCAATGAAATTAATTTAATAAAACTTGTTTAAAAATTTCAACTGGCCAATTTATGTTGCTTTTTTTTAACGATTTCTTCCCGAAAGTATTTTTTAAACTTTTAATTTTAATAGAAGCTCAAACTAGTACGTCTACTATCACTAGTTTAGATTTATTACAGCATTCTGCTCATTGTTGCATTTGTCAAATTTCTGTTGACTAATTTCTAAAAAATTATAAACAATATTAATAACTTGTGTTGCTTCTAAATTGGCACCATTGAAAACATAATTATTTTTGAGATTTCAGATAACGGAAAAATTATTTTTGTGTTTTTGAAAAATATGGTTAAATCACTTCGCATTTCCATTTAATTTTTAATTCATTAAAATTTTAAAAACAAAGCCCCATGGTGCTTACTTTCACTTTTCAAAGTATATATGAGAAAATTTTGTCGATCTAGATCTAATAGTTTGTTCTGAAAAGCGCAGAGTTACGCACATTCATTTTTATCATTCGTAGAGATCCTTAGAGATATAAATAATCATATTTTATTTTGTTTTATTCCCTAAATGTATTTGTAAATATGTTATAAAATCTATATTTTATACTATATTAGATCCTATGAATCATATTAGTAAAATGATCTTGGTCCTTTAATTTAATTAGATAAACAGAATTAATTCAATTAAATCATTTCAATATTTTATGGTCAAATCTGATTGAGGCATAAAGTTATGAATATCAATGATTTAGAATCATTAATTTATAGTTAAAGCTAACCAGCTTTGAGAAATGCTTAGTAATATTCAAATTTCTACAAATCAGTAATATTCAAAAATTTCAATTTTATTTACAAACAGTTGAACTCTTTTGTTTCTTATTTAAAACGTTAGTGTCTCAAACGTAATTTATGAAACACTAGCAGTAACCGCACAGAGGCATAACATATTGATTAATCTTCCCTTTTTAAAGCTCAAGAATATGGACAGGCTACAGACATAGTTCCTATTGAAACCGAAACATCATTTCTGTAAACCACATACAAATTGTAACTCAGGACGGAGAAACTCCTTTTCGGACCAAATATCAGGAACGTTTGTTCTTCCACTTCTCCTCTGCTTGACATTTAAATGTCTTTCTCTGTCAGCAGACAATAGAGATGCATAATTCACGAATTTTTGAATAATAAATAATTTTGCTATTGTTATTTTTAAATATTCGTTCCAAATATCTGTTATTTCAATCATATTATTAATTAAAAATTATTAATTATTATTAAATATAAAATTTATTAATTGTAATTAATACTTAATTTACTATTTTAAGTAACTTGTGATTGAATTAATTTATCTATTTCAACTTACTTTTTAATCTTAATTTTTTTCAAAACTATTAATTTAATTTATTTATTGGAGTAAACCATTTTCTGAAAAGTTGAATTAAAAAAAGTCATTTCTTTAAAATGTTCACTTTAACTCCATATGCTACCAATAGATGGCGCCTGTAGAGCGAAAAGAATGTATGTCATTAGAGAATCATGTCACGGACAATGATCTTCGTGGCATAACGCACAGTGAAATACGAAATCGGAAAGTCAAGCGAAGCGGTGACTTCACAATTATGAACACTTTCTTGTGATAGCTCCACATTCAGTGATATGCAATTCAATGGTACGATAATTCTAAGAATAACCGGTCCGTCCTCTTTTCAACCCATTCATAGATTGCATGAATGAATTCTTGTTTGAGAGCTTCCATTGGACAGATCGTATCGATTGTGACTTTCTATCGTGATCCAAGACCTTTAATCGAAATATTACCAGTAAGATCATGTCAAGGATTTGATTCACACACATTTTTGAAAAGTATTGATCACTTGTATTTGTGACTTTTTGATATTGATTACGTAATAACCGTTCTTAAAATATTCGTCATCCCTAGCAGACAGGCGATCAGTTCGCTTTTCATTAGATTCATTCTGTCTCTATAATTCAGTTGCAGTACGATTTAAAGAGAGACGATTACTTCGCTCAACAGAAGATTGCACTTCTTTTAGACCCTCTTTGATTTTCGCTAACCGAAGGTTTCTTTCCTCAACATTTTCATTATTGAACAACAAACGAAGCGTTTTGCTATTTAATGTGCTAAGGCCAAGATTGGATTTCTTTTTTTGGGCATATTGAGTTTTGAATCGCTGTTGAAAAGCACACGTGAACAAAGAAATGTATATGCATAAGCGTATCACAGCTCTTTCTATTTGCGCATGCGCCGTTTGAGGTTTTCACACATGCTCGGATAAGTGCAAAGCACAAATACCACTGTTTTACGTATGGGCGAATCGTAGTAGGAACATAATTAAAATCGCAATTATAAAGCTCCTTTTTTATTTCGATATGACTTTAAAATACTAAAACCTTCCCTAATGAATGTACTACAAAATGGTAGAAATATCTCCAGTATCAGTTAAGTATTTCTCAAGTTTTTTTTATTTTTTTCTAACATACTGACGCTTTCAGGAGACTCCATTTTATACTATGTATAGATGACTCACAGATTTGGGAGTCTATATAAAAATTTACAATTCCTATTTTATCGAACATCTACTGTCCCAGATTAAATGAAATATAATTATTTATTACATGCAGAGCATTTATCTTGTTAGTTGTGTAGGCCTCTTGCTAACGGTTTAGAAATTAGCAGTTGAGCTCCGACCAGAAAGGATATCTTGCATATATAACCTATGTTTACATTAAATAATATAAAATTATCGAATTAATAATATTGGCGATTTAAAAGGCCATGGAAAATGACTTATTTATCAGGAAAATATATCGTTCTATATTTATTTCATTTCTTGCAGACACATGCTGAAAATTATAATTTTCTAGGTTTAAGAATGTAGTAAAATTTAACTTAAACTTTTAATTTCTCCTTTCGTCCATGTTAGAAGTAGTTTTTTCGTGTTCACCTAATGTGTTCATAAGACTATATTTCACTTTTTTTTATATGAAATTCTTTGTTTAAAAATACGCTTAAAATATTTTTAAATCTATTAGAATATAAAAAAATACAGTTAAACTATAAATATTATTGAAAGGATAATTTTCGATTTTAAGATTATTAAAATAATACTTTGTATATAATATTTTCGGTAGCTGTCTTGGAAAAAATACGAATAAACTTCACTTAATTTTAAATTACTTAAGATTCTAACTTCGAAAATATCGCTCCATGGTGCATAGTCCCAACCTTCGAAGTATATATATGTATACTTAGAGTTAATGATTATAGTATATATATGGTTATACTAGGTTAAATGATTTAACCTGTTTATAAACGCACACAAAAAAAACTCTTTAATCTTTATAATAAGTATTTATGTATTAGTAGAAATACAATATAGGAATTAAAACTGAATAAAGATATCATTTTTCACATTTCACACATGCTATGTTCTGTCGAGAAAATAAGAAAGATGGGATTATTTTTAAAACCACGGCCTTATTTTTCTTTGAAATTAAGCAAAAGATTTTTTGACGAACTTTTAATTCTTTGTAAAGATGATTACCCGCAACTCGAACAATATTCTCACCATGGCAAGGTGGAAAATACAAATGAAGGAAATCAAAGCTTACATAACTTCGAAAATTAGAATAACTTTATAACAAATTTATTATTCGTAAAGATAATTTGTAAGGCTCCGTTTGATCTTAATATCCAAATCAGTTCAAGATATTGCACAAAAATAATGATAGTTGATTTAGAATAAATAAGTTTTTTTTTTTCTTAATTTTATCCTTACCGGATCCATACAGTTGTGTTTACAACGCCACTCATAATGGTTTTAAATCTATATCTATATACCAAAAGCTCAATGTGTGTGTGATTGTTGGCTCTCTGCAGGTCAGACCGTTTGACATACAGCTACCAAATTTGGCTTGTGAATATACCTATACATTAAATTTCTGTTTTTAAGTAATTTTTTAAAAAAATAATTTAATTATAATTTTCAGCAATTTCCTCAAGAGTTAATTTAAAACTGAATTTCATGGAGGATGATCGAAAATTAGAAAAAAATGCATAGTACAATAAAAAAAATGTCTTAGGGTTTACATAATAGTATAAGTAACTATCAAAATTTTAAGCTTAAAAATATTTTGCTGAAAAACCTGTTATGAAACCAAGCTACATAAAATATTAATTGAACATTTTAGTGAGCATTAATACTGGCAAATTGGCTAATCGCCAAAGCCGGCTTGTTTAATAATAAAAGAAAATAAATAAAAAAAAACTATACTTAAATAAATAAATAAAAAATCTCTACTTAAACAAAAGAAGAAAAGCATGCACTCTTAATATGTGTCATTCCATTTTCTGAGTTTCATTTGTGTCTGCCAGCGTGTAATGCCTAAGATTCTCTTGCCACTTATGAAATTTTCTTTTATTATATTAATATTGATAAGTCACTATAGGATAAAGATATGTCTTCTCATTTTTTCAATTTCAATAATTTCTAATCATAAATGGCATGTTTAGACTGACATTTTCATGCAGATAAAAAATGATGAGTGTGGGCATATTAGTAAAATATTCTAAAGAGTTGAGCGATTTTAGTACCAAGTGGTATTTGAAAAGTTTTATATTGAAAATTATTTTGTGTCCTAAGGTGATAAGTAATGCAATAAAATTAATTTTTTGAACACAGTGCATGTGCATCCAAATTATTATATCATGGTTAAATATCATGGCCAAGACAAAATCAGCAACGCAATAACATTATATAGATTTCAAAAGTGTAATAATGTTGACTGGATATCTAAGATATTAATGAGAATATTTACTTACACTTACTTCTCTTTATATATAAAAGTTCTTATATTTTTATTTCCACATGTGTAAAATGTATATATATATATATATATATATATATATATATATATATATATATATATATATATATATATATATATATATATATATATATATATATATATATATATATATATATATATATTGATTCGAGATTTTGATGAACCTCCACTTATCAGACCCCCCCGTAAAATATATTTCTGTAATTATATGTCTGTTTGGAAGTCTATGTGTCTGAGAACACGATAATTGAAAATACGTTGATCTAGACAGATGAAATTTGTTTTGAGCATTTAAATCAAAGTTGTCTACCAAATTTTGAATGAAATACACTCCGAGTAAGTTTGTTTACCCGGCTGTTTAAATATAAATTAACTCAATAACTACCAAATGAAGAGAACTAAATCGGGCCATAGAATTCACACCTAAAATATACATATATATCAAATTTAGAACCAACTCCATTAACAGGCTGACCGTCTGTACGACTGTCCTTTCAGAAGTATGTAAATGTGATAATTCGGAAATGCGATGACTTAAATACATGTATTTTATTCTGGGATTGCAATTGTTGCAATATGTCAATTTTTGTTTTAAGTCGTTCGAAAAAAAAAATTTAATAACGCACGATTAGTTTCTTGATATTTGTGTATAAATTGTATCTTGGCGAGTAATCGCCAAAACGAATTCGCCAAAGGGCTTATTAGAGTGCGAATTTTTATGTTTATTATTCTCCAGTGTCATGTATTTTAATTTGATAGATGATTAAATGTTTTTAAAGAAATAAGAAAAACTTTTAATGATCCTAAAAATGAAATTTATTGTGAGACTATTTGTATGGAAAGCATTGAATTTCATTTTCAAAATAAAGTTCCTACTTTCTTGACAGTAGAAATATCTTTTAATATTATAGCGTAAAGCTATTCTTTCCTTGACATATATTGAATATATTAAAATTATCTAATTAATTATAGCTGTTCATCACTCATTTTTTCTGTGTAATTTCAATTCAAGAATAAACCTTTGTAATTTTGATGATATTTTATTTATCTAAACATTATTTGTGAGAAGTCTATTCATTAATGAATTCTGATACTACTTCCGTGAATAATTCAGAAAACTCCATGTGAAAAGTATGAAATCCTCCTTTGAAAACGTAGAACTGGGCATTAGGAAAATACTTCAATGCTATATCTTTGTTTTCTTCTCTGAAAAAAAAAATAAATAAATATGAAAACACCTGATCACATATTATGCATTTTGCTGATGAAATAAAAAAAAATTAACATTCAAGAATTTACTGCTTTAAATGCAGATTTTTATAAATGAATATCCCAACTTTGATAGTCTGTTAAAAAAGAGTATGTACCTCTTGACATCTTACTTTACGATTTTTACGAATTAAAATAGTTTTATAAAATATATTGTTCAATAAAAAGAATATTTCAAAGGCGTAGAGAAAAAAAAATACATTTCAAATACTTTCCTCAAAATGGCATTGTAATTAAATTTAAATATCTTTGAAATGAATTTGTGAAGAAATTAAACATATTTGATAATAAAGATTTCTGTAAACATTAGAAGAAAATAGGATACGCATTTTATATTTCGGGTTTTTTTAAATTGTTAAAAATCAATTTTAATTCCGAAAAACATAAAATTTTAATGAAAATTCAGTAAGTGTGCACAAAAATGTCTCTAAAAATTAGCATTTAATTGGAAATATAAAATCATGCACAGTTTTATTCCAAATTAATTTACAATGGGTAATATGGAAAAATTATAGAAAAAAATTAAAAATTGAGCCGCTTGGAATATTTTGAAATTTTAAAAAAATTATTTATTTTTCAATTTTTTTAAAAATAATATTTAATTTTAAAACTTTATTTTTTTAAAAAGAAAGTTTGCTTTTTTATATTTTAATATATATATGCATAAAAATTTCATAACTCTAAGTGAATAATTCGCAGAAATGTTTAATAGAATTCACCGTCCCCTTAAAAAAGTGTTAATTCAGAAAAATAATTTTCATTTCTATTTTGGTCATAAGATAATTTTCTTCATTTCAGTTCAGTAGAGTTAAATATAGAAGACAGTAACTAACTAAATTAAATTTGAATTAAAAAATAGTATAATTGAAAAATGTATTTAGTCAGAATTCTTGGGTTAAAAAAAATCGTATTCTAAAAGAATTATCCGCAATTTTAGATTATATCATAATAATTGGTTTTCAAAAAATAAAAAAAAAAATAACGCTAACAAATAAAATAAATTTTTGGTTAATAACTTAGAAGTCATTTTCCGAAGATCATTAAGCTCGGAAACACTACTTTTAAATGTTAGAATATATTACCAAGAAACAAGGAATTTTCTTTTTAAAATTTAATTTATTATCATTATCACAGAAAATATAAAGAATAAAGAAAACTATTTGCAACGTCAAAGCAAATTGTGCTTAGTATTATAGACAAAAAAGTCAAAACTGAATTAACATTAGAATACTTCATTATGCATAAATCCTGTGAGATTATGAATTGCTTTCCTTCTATAGAATAACTCTTAAAGCACGTGAACAGTATTGGAATCAACACCGATTTATATCTCCCACTATGAGAACGCCATATGTTATAAGAGTTGCTGTGAATTTAAATACAAGGTTCCGATTTATAAGACATATCTTCCAAGAAGTAAGCTTACTGTCTCTCATCATTAGATTATAATGAAAGTTGGTAATTCCTAGCTGTTTTAGCCTTTGTTTTTGACTAAAAACGATGTCCAAATTCATGGAAAAGCGACTTTGTATCATATCAGCAAGAAATACGACCAATAAGAATGCAGCCAGAGTTTCTAAGGTTGCGACAAGGAAAGAAAAATTTGTTGAAACGGAAGATTTACATTTCTGTAACATGACAAATAAATGGCTTGAATGGCAACTCGGCAAAAAACGAGAAAAATCGGGAATGACATTTTATTTTCCAGAGTCGTAATTGTGTGGAACACATTCTGACACTTATTCCATTGAATAAAAGCCTCATCATATAATATTGCTTTAGGAAATTCATTAAGCGATTTTAAAATAAGATCTGAAATAACACAGTATAAATACATTGTAATGAAGACAATCGCAAATGCTGAATGCATAACCACAGAATCTATTATAAAAACTACTTCTCGAATGAACAAGAAATCTGTAGGTATCCAAAATCGTTTGTATGGAGGAAATCGAGACATATCATAAGCTTTATTGGAGTGCCAGGTCGTATATAACATACAGAACCACAAGGGATAAAACGGTAAGCCATAGATAATGATTGTAGTTAATTTTTTCAGTTGTTTCTCGTTTATTTTATCCATTAAAGATTCAACTAATTTAAGAATTTCTGACTTTTTCCAAAACACATCCCACCAAAGCAAGAAAATAATTATTTGTTCTACACACATACTCTGGAAATATTTCGTTCTTGGATCTCCGTCAAGTAAATGCGCCACAACTATTGCTATATGTAGAAAACGTATCAAATGAACCCGACGACTGAACTGAAAACACATGTCTTTTTATTGGATAGAAGTATTCCGGTTGATGCCAAACTCCATCTGATAAGCTTGAGAATAAACGTATACTTGCGAGATTTCATTTTTATTATATTATTATCTATACTGATTTATGAATAAGATTTCCTCCTATACTGAAATATTTAAAATATTTTTGATTTTAATATATGTGCTTTAAAAAATATTCGTTTATATTGGTTGTGGTTGGCTATTATGTCGATAGAATGTCCAGCTAAATATTATTGTTAATGGATAAGTGGCACTTTCTCATTTAAATCTAATCATCAGAGTGAATTTATATTATCAGCACGCATGAAAACAAAAAAAAATGGGTAATTTTTATTTCATAAGTACAAAATGCAATTTGTTTAAGAGATATCGACTAATATTTCAAGCATGTTGAATATTTAGGACGTATTTTAATCATTATTTTCGTAGAAATGAATTTTAATATGTTGTGTTTATATCAAACTGATTATATGGTTCATGATATTTGCAAATGAAAAGGTTTTCTTAAAAAGCTATTTGAAAATTATCTCTTTCATCTAAATAGATACAGACATTTCACGAACAAAATAAGATATAATTATATAATATGAAAATTAGAAAATGTTTTATGTTATTAACATTAAGAAATTCAATTCAACATTTAATAGGAAAGATAAAAAAGGTTTTTTTTTGTATGTGTATAAAAAATGGTAATATAATATGCAAAATAAAGTTTTTAAATGGCGTTGAAACGAAATGAAAAAACTCTTTCAAATTAAGATAAATAGTTTTTGAAATGATTTTTTTGTTGCCATGTCAGCTTAAAAATTGGAAACTGGTTTGCGGCTAAACAGATATTGATGAATGAGAACAATCTGTCTAAACTGATATTATTCGTCTAATGGAAATTTATTTCATAAATTCAAATGCTATTTGCGTCAATTATTACATTGAATCATTATCGAAAAATATTATAGCATTTATTTCCTGGAAAAATAAACTATTTTTATTAAAAAAATTTAAAAAATGCTTATGCTTATAATTATCTTCCTGTTATTACTGCTAATTAGGTAAAACGACGAAACACTTCTTTTTTCAGACTTATCAGTAATTTGACATAGAATTTTTACATTTCTATTCGTTTTAATGCATTTATAATTCTCAAAATTAAAAAAAAATATTATCATTTCAATAATTGATATTTTTTCTATTTTTAATTAATTAAAAAATATTTTATACGAAATTTCAAACAATATATTTTTGAACTTAAATTGTAACAAATATGGATCTGTGTGCCTTGGCTAGACCGTTTGAACTATAGCAATGAAACCTGGAGCGTATATACTTTGAAGTGGGGCGGGGGATATACACCTAGAAATGATTGCTTAAAAAATGTAATTAATTAAAATTAAGCGAAATTTTGGCGATTTTCAACAACAGATACAAAAATATAATAACTCGAAATTTATTTTTAAATCAATCTCAATTTTAAAAAAAATTGTCTTTTTTGTTTTAAATTTTTAATTAATTTTTCGAAAATGTTTTAGCATATTTTCCAACAATATATTTGATCTGTATCTCTACTTTTACTAAAGTGTGTTTTGTTGCTCTACAGGCTAGATTATTTGACACACAGCTACCAAAATTGGAACAAATGCAATGTGCACCTAAACTTATATTAGTTTTTGATCTTATATTAGATTTTTTTATTAATTAAAAATAAGGAGAAGTTTTAGCGTTTTATTCTCAATAAGTAACTTTCGAAAATATTATAGCACAAAATGATGTAATTTTATGCATAATTTGATGATAACTATTATTTTGATGTATACTTTCAGTTTTTAATGAATTTTCAAAGAAATTATTAGATTTTCTATCAATATTTATCACAAGAAATAAAATCAATTTTTAACTTGAACGAGCTCATTAAGCTTGAACAAAAAGAAGTTTTATCACTGTGTTGCCATCACGTTGTTAAAATCTTCAGATAAAAGACTAAATTAGCCATAATTACAAAATAAACCTTTAAAAGCATAATTTTTAGCAATTATTTGTATGAATTAGAATATGTAAAAAACGTGATATTTTCTAGAAAAAGGAACACAAGAAAAATGTTTTTGTGGCTTGTAAATCATAATATAAATAAATAATTAGAACTTTATTTATTAAAATATAATTAAAACCGTAATCTATTTCAAATTACGCGCAATGTTTAGTGGTAATTTCAAATAGATTACCGAGATAATTATTTTTATTTTCTGATTCTTCATTTGCGCTGGTAATTAGATCAGTTTTATTTCCTTAGTTTTCACAATAGAAGAAATTTCGTGAAAAAAATATCTGATGAACAATAAAAGAGGTTTCTATAGTTCATAAAATATTTAAATAGATATTAACATGAGTTTAAAAAATGCAAAAATTCAAAAACAAATTTTATTGACAGTTAAACTGTTTTTTAAAAAAATCCAATTTTAAATTTCAAAATGTTGCAAAAATCAATTTTCTCAAAACTCGCGAAAAATATCATTTGATTTTTAATTATTTAAATTATCAAAAAGAAAAATCTCCAAATTTGGAAATTTTCAGTCAAGCATCTTTTTTGTAGAACGCCACACACATTCGTTTTATCATTCATTGAGATAGCGTTCAAAGATTAATAAGGCCATTTCCAAGATATTACACAATGTAATTGTAGTTTTCTAATATGGAAGAAATATTTTGCATTCAATGATTAATAATGTTTATTTATGCTTACTTATCTGTCTTCCATAAAATTAGTTGACTGAATATGAGCATTAGTTATGTAATTGTTTATTTACACCTAACTTTTAAAACATTTAAAAGATCCCATGTATTAAACTAGTCAATATGTTTATAATTGTGACCACAATCAATTTATGAGTACATTTTCTTATTTCAAATATGAAGTAATATATCTTAAGAAAATAATAAGACCATCCTATGATCAAAGAAAAGAAGAAAAAAAAAAGGCGTTGTTATTAGGCTGAAATCTTTGTTCTTCATTTTTATAATAAAGTGTCTACTTTATCATGAAAAAATAGAAAGCACCTGATATAAGTGCTTTATAGTAAAGTTTTATAATAAAGTGATGAGGAAATACTTTAATCCTTTCTAGTGCCGTGGGAAGTATGCTTCACACCAAATTTATCAATCTTCGTATGAATTTATGTAGGTTGGTATAAATTCTGACAAATGTTTTTAGAAAGACAGAAACTTAGATGCTTTAGTTCTTTATTTTACACAAAATGATATGTCTTGATTAGATACTTAATTATTAATTAACCAAATTAATTAATTCATCAAATTAAATTTATCTAATAAGCTAAATGAATCCCTTTTCTTATTCTAATTTCAAGCCTAAAAATATATTAACATAATTTGACTAGAAACAAATGGCTCTTTAAAGGGTTGAAAAATAATAAAAACATGTCATGGTCCTAGAAAAAGAAATTTTGGATGCTGCTATTTGTATTGAAATATTTGTATTTTAATTTCATAATAAAGTACATGAAAAATCTTGGACATAAAAAATTTTTATTAGCATAATATTAAGCATAAAATTTTCGATATATATTACATATTTTATATCAATTTAGGTACTATCATAACATTCATGAATAAAATATAATTTTGTTCTAATGCATAATTATTAGTACATATTTATTCCAAGTATTATGGAATCAAGTTTATTCTTCAATGAACTTTGAAACAACTTCCATAAATAATTCAGTAAATTCCAGATGGAAAGTATGGAATCCTCCTTTGAAGACGTAGAATTGAGCATTAGGAAAGTACTTTAGTGTTGTATCTTTATTTTCTTCCCTGGAAAAAAAATATTTATGAAAGTCTAAGTTATATATACATTTTTCAGGTAAATTCAGGTAATAACATTCAGGTAATTTCTGATGGTTATATTTTTAATGGTTTTATCTGCTAGTAGCAACAAAAATGCAATCATAATTCAGAGAAAGAATGCTGGATTAAGAATAATCAACAATTCAAAAGAATTTTAGTTAAATCGAAGCAGTGAAAAAAAAAAAAACCCTGTCGGAGGTAATTAAAATCTTTAGTTTAATATCCAAGTCTGGCAGAATTTGCAAACCTTTCTTGTATTCCTGATTTTTATAGTTCTTTTTATAGTAGCAGGAAATCAGATTATAAATATAAGTTCTTTTTATTCTTCATCAATTGAAAAAAAAGGGTTATTTTAGGAAATGATGTTTAAAAATAATTTAAATATTACAAAATTTACATTTCTGATAATGTTGGTAATATAGTCCTAAGATTTTCTTACCTATTTTAATAAAATGTTTTTGAATAGATTCAGTATTGCATGTGCTATCATTTTTACATTACCTAAATATTTGGAAATGAAGAATGTATTCCATGCATTATATTATTCAATAACGTTACTTTAAAAAAATGAAAGAAAAATTTTCTTGTATATTTAAAGCTTTTTTAAGAAACGTAAATAGTTGGTACTTAATAAATCAGTTAAAATCTAGACAAAAGATATTAAAATTCATTAAAATTTCAAAGCAATGACATTTATTAGTTTTCTTTCGTAACTTCATAAGGCCAAGCATGCAAGCAACCAAAACGTATGTTTTGCAATAATTCCTTTCTCGAGGTTTAAATGAATATTTGACGATACTTTTTGAAAAATCTTGGTCTTGCATTGGTGGTAAAATTATAACGAGAAAAATGTTTAGAAACTTACATTTTTATGGGGGACTTTTCACCAAATAGAAGAAGAGCCTTTCCAAAATATTTCGGATCGTTCGACAGGTCGATATAAAATAGGTGATCATTATTCAAATAATGAATGATGGCATCAATGTTCAAATCCCATGTTAGCTTCCCTGATTTATCTTTCTTCAACGGTAATGATATAATATTGCAAGAAGACCCACTGATCTATGAGGCATAAAAAAATGCATGCATATACTTTTCACTACATAATGTACAATATTATAAATTTAATCGTAAACAAGAATACAATAAAAATAAGTTATTATCTGTCTTGAGAAAAAGAAATTAAATAACTTGGACTGATCCTAGATAATAAGCTCACTTTTAAAAACCATAGCAACAATAGTAAAAAGAAATAATAAGATAAAGTTCGCCTCATTATTGGCAGACGCAACCCCCAATCCTTTTGGTAAAGAATAAATGTTAATATAAAGACAAGTTTCAAGACCTATCTTCACTTATGCTGCACAAATTTGGGGACTCGCTGCTAAAACCAACCGCAACAAAATTCAAGTTGTACAAAAAAAAATACTTCGTATCAATACCAAAGCCCCCTGGTTTATCTGGAATGATAATTTACAGAGATATCTTAAAACTCCAAAGTTCGATCATTTCATCAAAGAACTTTCCAAGAACATTTTTTAATCAACTGAAAACTCATGAAAATCCCACAATCAAGGAACAAATTAACTATGCTCACTACAATGGAAAATACGTCTTTCCTTACTCTACTACGAAATGGACTTTGCCAATTAAAACTCCATATCTTCTTCCGAAATTTAAATTACATCTAAAGAGCCGCTTCAATTTTTACAAGAAGCGCTTTTAAGTAATATTTTTTCTATTTAACTGATGCCCCCAATGGAACATTACTTCTGTTTTTTCCTTCTGCTAATTATTACCTCAAACTGAGTAGAAGTGCCTAGGCACGAATGCTCTTCATGCATCTAATTCATGCCAATCAGATTAAGGTTAAGGTTTCGTGCAAAAATTTAAATATATATTCTGGTGTATTCAAAATTGGTATCCACGAACATTTATTTAACCAGCCTTGACAAAGAATTTGAAAATCTAGAAAAAAAAGATATAAAATTACAACAAATTACTTTTTCTTATAAAATGATATAGTCTCTTAATTTATAGAGTTAAGATTAATTCATGTATGTACAAAATGGAAAAAGGAAATAAATTCATCAATTTTTCTAATTAGAAATGTAATTCTTCTCAATATTAAATGTAGAACTATTGAGAAGAATTATATTTCTAATTAGAAAAATTGACAGAACATTTTAAATGCAGGAAACAAAAGTCTTTCTCTTAGAAAAACAGTTAGCCGTTTTTAATTGATTGTAAATTTAAATTTACTTTCATTCTTTTTATAATAGCTAGATTTTTTAAGTTAATAATTTTAAAAGACATACAAAAGAATTTTTTCATTCGTACAAAAAGAAACAATGAATGATTTCTAACTTACTTCTGGAAAAAAATTTCTAATCACCGATGATGTCTTTTTATTGAAATTGCTTTCTGATATATGATTCGGAGCATTCCGAATGTATGTGTCACATGTCGTAGTAAAAAGTCGCATTTTCTTAATATGTTTATCCTGGTCAGCAATATTTGTCACCGTCATGTCCTCCACAACTAACTTTTCGACCAATTCTGGCTTTAAAAGAAAAATACGATTAGATCAATGTCTCCTAATGAAAAAGAAAAACGTACTAATGAAAAGGAATAAAGTACAAAGTGTCTCTGTCCATAAAAGAACTCCTGGAATTTAAAAAAATCATATCGAGTTAACGGTAGTGAGTTTTGCCAGATATGTTAATTTTGAAGAAATTAGTAGCTCATCAAATTATTCTCACACCAATTTAGTTTGTGTTTTCAACAACTGGTGGTGTCGCGCGTCTTTCATCTGAAAGACACGTAGCAGAAGCTCATTTCATAGTGCTGTGCGATGGTGGTGTTATAACAAAAGGTTCAGTGTGTTATCTGCCTTATAGAAAATGGATCTTTTACCACTGTACTGCGGCACTTTTTCTTTATGGTGTTAATGCGCCTACAGACAAAATCATTCATCAATGGTTACGTGAATTTAAAGAAACGTGAAGTGCGTTAAAACAAAAGTCGTCTAGTAGACCAAGAATGCCCGAAGAGAACGACAATGGAATGCAAACTTCATGTCAACGAAGTCCGAAAAAAATATGTAAGAGACAGTATTGGATATTTGATTCGGCAACAAGGGGATTGGAAGGGTAGGGCCTATTTTTTTGGACACGAAGAAGCCCGAATCTGATTCCATTAGACTTTTTCTTCTGGGAACATGTCAAGAATGTTTACGCCGAGAAAATTCAGGAATCCGTGTCAGGCAAAGGATAATACCTTGTATGGCAAACATCACGCCAGACAAGCTGTGCAGAAAATGAAAAGAGGTTGAATATCATTTAGATGTGTGCCGTTTCAAAAAAGAGAGCACGTATTGAAATCTGATATGTGGTGAAACTCTTGATAAATTAACCTTTAAGTACATATATATATAACATTAACCTAATTTTATGATCAAATTTTTTAAAAAATACATCAAAACGCGGAGTTTTTTTATGGACACCCTTTATTACGTGTCTGTGTGCTTTCATGCTTTGTGGGCCAAGCCATTTAACATAAAACACCCAAATGTAGTACAAATATAATTTAGAAGTTTAAAATGGATCCATCAGAACAAAGCTTTTGAAAATTTATAATTAGGATGTTAATTATTTCAAAATAGAACAAAATTTTGGCGTTTTTCCGCTATGACGAAAGAAATATTGTTCAAAATTAATTTTTGCACCATTTTAAAATGTAAAAAACTTATGTTTTTATAATTGTTTCAATTTAGATGTTGTGTCTTTTTTTCCTTTAATTTTGACAATTTTTTTAAAAATATGTTTTTTAATTAAATTTATGTTCTGCAATGAAGCTCAAACAGCTTTCATTGTTTCATGAAATATTAAATTGCATGGTTTTCTTTCTTTATTCTTCTAAAGACAGTTTTGCTGATATATAAGGTTGATCTGTGCAACTTACAAGAGGAATGAGACAGTGTTGTTTCTTTCATCTCTGATGTGAGAATGAGAAACTTTCGGCATGGTGGTTGATTCTCTGGTCCCGAATGGGGATGGGCTATCTCATTCTGATGACGTCACGTGTTTCCCAGGGGAAGTGATGTACCGTGATGGTGATGGTCCTTAGGATTTAATCCTATGCTGTCATTGTGTTCCGGTCATTCAAATGAAACCCGTTCCGACGACCTTGAGACCAAAACATCCCCTCCCCCCCTTTCACCTTTCTTGTGGTTTTTCTGGAGTTCTTTGATGTCTGTTCATTTTACCGACAGTTTGTGGGAAGCTCCAGACAGATGTTCACAGACGAATGTATCCAACAATGGGTCTGTTGCCAGATTTACGACCATATTCGTAAGGCCGCAGACCTTCCGCAACGCGGCTCATGCCGTATGAATAAATGGTACGGAGAAGATTTATGTATACGGCGAGTTTACCATGATAGCCGACTTTTTAATGGCACTATGATGTCATGGGTCTTGGCACTATGATATCAGGTTTATAAGTCGACTATCTAACTCTCCGACCCGCCACGAAGACACACTGATTTAAACCATAAAACTGAATGACCGGACAACAACATTGGCGGGAACTGTGGTTGAGTCCTAAGGGCCGTCACCGGCCACAGTACAACCTTCCCCGAAGGAAGTACGTCCCATCATCGATGGGAGGAGTCAGATCCCCCACCTATTAGTGCACCCTACAGGGTGGTGAGATACAACCACCATGCCGGAAGCATCTCATCCTCATTTCGAGGTGCCAACACGGGGGTTAATATCATGTGTATAAAAAGCTTCAAGGATACAATGGGCAGAACCAATAAAAAGTTATTAAAATACTATGGTTTTAATATGTACGTGGGAATCAGGAATATCAAATTATAAATAATAGATTTTATTGGTATTAAACACAATCAATATTCCGGGTAAACCTGCTGATCGCCAAAGGCGATTATTAAAATTGGCGAAGGATGAAATTGTTCCTATAAGATCCTTAGAATGATTTTACAGCTAAAAAAAGGCGTAACTGGGTGAGTCTGGATTGATTTGCAAATTTCGAAATGAAATTACTTTAAGTCGTAGAAAACAGTGCTATAAACGTTTTTTTCATTGAAAAAAAGTAACTGGCTGAACTAATGTGATATTGATAAAATTAACTAATGTGTAAACTTTAAAGATAATTATAATATATTAATAATAATAATTATTAATTTTTTTTTAAATTTTTGCATCACATAATTTTATCATTACTTTGATGCTTTTTATCATTATATAGATGTCCGCTAATGTTGAAATGTAGTTTATTTATAAGCATGCGTATGGGTAAGAATTTTTAATTTCACGTTGACTAATCTTTGTTATTTATCATTAAGGGTTTCTTGTATATTTAACAATGTAGTAATTTCAGCTGAATACTAAAATGAATACCCCAGACTTTGGTATAGCAAAGAACAAATAAATTATGATTTGTAAGGTAAGTATTTAAATTTAGATATGAATTAAATTTTTTCTTAAACAGAAAATAAAAATCAGATGCATTGCTTCAAAATGGCATATAAACAAATGTCAAAGATTTTTTGAAAACAGTTCTACCTTTTCCAGTGCTAGAGCCATCACAGCTTTGCTTCCGATACTATGAGCAACGAATATTGCTTTTGCTATGTGTTGAGACTCCATGAAGTTCTCGATGTCCACCATAACACCTTTTAATGCAAACAATTCACTGCGTCCACTTTGACCATGATTCCTCAGGTCTAAAGAATAAACCTAAGAAAAAATGTTTTCATTATTTTCTGGGTGTATTCAAAGCAACGTGGAGAAAAGTCACGATTCAAAAGAACTTGAAATTTGGTAGTTGACATTTTGAAACTTGGCGACGAAAATTTTGTTATCCTTAGCCCTTTAATCCTCTAATTTCATTAGCATTGATGATGTGTATAAAAAAAGACACAAAAGAATGCAAAATGAGTTAAAATTTACTACATCTGTATATATATATATATATATATATATATTGTTTTCTAATGACACTTATCACGGACAAGCTCGCTGGCGAAGTCAGTGATTTTAAGCCAAGAGAACATCTCTTATTTATAGTGGCCCCAACTAGAGCCAAGAGTACGTCTTAGCTACTCACACATCACATTCGCTTGCACAACTACTTTTTACAGGAGAGCACATTCACATACCACACAGATAAAACAGATGAAGAAAAACCATGTCCGAAGCGGGACTCGAACCCAGGACACCCAGACGACAAATAAGACGCACTACCCATTTGTCATGACGCCGTCTCGGAAGCCGTATATAACTTTTTAAACAGAGAACATTGCACTTTTAGACAGAGAAGACTGAATTCATTTTATTTCATCCAAGGAGGCATTATTTATGTACGAGAATAAGCGAAGAGCACACACAACACAGAACTACACAAGAGCGGAATGAGGAAAAGCTTAAAAAGAACAGAGAATACTTTTCCCAGTGTTTATATACTGCGAGATTTTCATAAGGATTTCTTTGCACGTGTCGATTTCGGTAGTGGAATAAAGGTATCTTTTAAAAAGAGAATGTGCTACGCTGGACAGTTTTTTTTATCACTTCTCTCGAAGTGTGGGAAGCATTTTTACATAGCTTCCGTTGCATTAATTAAATAAAAAAAATGGAATTGAATAAGGAAATAAGAGAACATTTTAGAATGAAGTTAATAAGCGCTAAATTAAGCTAAAAATTAGGTAATTAATTAAGTTTTAATAAAATTTTAAAATATCTTTACACACACACACATCTATATATATATATATATATATATATATATATATATATATATATATATATATATATATATATATATATATAATTAATTAAATACATTAAACCAAATTTTACCAAATTGACATAAAAATAGAATTTTACCTTTCTCTTTGTTTTATTAGCCATTTTATTCCTCACGAAATTCCATGTACGATGTGTTGAAAAGAATCCATGGATGAATATGATTGGACATTTCTTTGAATCATCCCCAACTTCAGGATTATCGACCGTGAAAAAGAGATCGACAGGTTCGAAACTGAAAATCATTATATAGATTAAATGTATGTTTGATTCTTGTTCCGAAAACAAATTTTTATTGCATCAACTGCTCAATCAAATCCAAAATTACGAACATATCGTAAGAAACATAGTAAATATGCTGAAAATCCCATTACTTCTACAAGGAAGAAGTAAACTAGAAAACAACAACAACTACAAAAAAAAACTTTCACATTTTTTTTTCAGATACCTGAATTCATCGAAGTTATTAAATCTTTCATTGATATTATAATTTTCTCTAGTAATTTCATAAAAATTTTTAAAAGTAAGCATGTGGAGAATAAATATTACATATTTGCGGAATTTAATATATCGCACCTATTAAAGAATTTTTTTTTTTAAATGACATTAATAGAACTTTTATTTTACTATGCGATTTGTTACAAACTTTTTTCCTTATTGTTTATCAAGAATTGAATTTGGTGTTGACGTTAATTAAGACGAAATTCGAAATTTTATTTGATTTTTATTTATATCTCAAAGCACTATTCACATTGAAATGAAATATGCTAGTTTAATAAATTCTACTCAAGAATATTTTTGCTTCTATAAATGAAGAAATAATATATATTTTGCTTCTTCTTTTTCCACACTATAAAAACTGTTTTTTGAAGCAATATTTCGAGAAAAATGTTAATTACTATTGATACTTTCTTTTATCTTTTAATATCTTTAGAAAATAGAAATGCAATACATCTTACAGTATAATACAAGAATTTTGTGAACTATTATCAAATAATAATTTATGTTACATGTATTTAGAAATCTAGATATTACTAAAATGATGGCAGTATTAAAGAAAGTACAAATGAGCTGTCATCAAGCAATGATTTACACAATTTTTATAAATTTTTTTAAAGTTATTTCCGTTAATAAATTGCATAAACTGGGATGATTTTTAAGTACGTGAAACTTACCTGGTTTCAGATGTCATTTGAAGCTTTTGATTTAAAAAGCAAGTCACAGGGACATAAAAGTGTAGACGACGGCTTTATGGTGTTCCACGAATTGTTCTTAAAAAGCAAATAACTGAGCTATATTTTCCCTCTAAATATGATGAATGTTGATGAAATAAAATCTTATTGTGCTAAATAAAATCATTAATACTTATTAGTGTTTATTTTCCCTTAAAGTTAAGAAATTATTTCCTTGAATCAGAGGGAGTTTTCTCTTTTTACATCCTTTTGATTCAGTGGGAGTGTTCTCCTTTTACTTCCTTTTACATTAGAGGGTTTATTTGTGACTCCTGCAAAAAGAATTGCGTGTGCACTTCGGAGTGCTTATCATTAAGGTTAGTGATTGTATTTTTGAAAAACTTTTATAAGTGTAAAAACTTTTATAAACTTATATATTTTATAAACTACATGTAAACTTTTATACGTTTTATAAATGCTTACGTGTTTTAAAATTTTTACAAAAAAATAGACGGAAAAACATATCTTTGAATGAAAAGTATTTGAAGTACAAAACAAAAAAACATTTTGGAAGTAGAAGAAACCTATTCTTTTTTTTTTTTTTTTTTTTTTTTTTTCCCCAAAAGGAATCGTAGAGCAAAAAGTTAAGAATTTTTTTCAAATGATTTGTTTAAATAATTTGAAAAAAGTTCTACGTCATTTCTAATGTAATCCAGAAAATTGAAAATTATGTAATTTAGTTTTTGAATTAAGAAATAAGGAGTATTTATGTCCAATCTTTAAATTCTGGGATTAGAATGATAAATAATAGGATAATTTTAATTTTTTAACATTATGGAAAAAAACTACCAAATAATTTAAAGATATAAAATACTTATTCTGCATTTCCGGAACTATAAAACACCCACCCACCCATAAACTTGAGCGTTTTCCGGAAAAAAAATTTCTTCAACAATCAGTCATTTCCGAATAAATGACGAATATAGTTCGTCATCGGGTTTTTTTTATACCATACAGAAAAATGACTCATTATGCGACTAAAGTTAATGTTGAGTATGCTAATAGATTTGTTTACAAATTTCTAGAGCATTGCGCCAGGTATAACTTTTAATTTTTATGTCGATATCATAGAACACTATCATATATTGTTTAACTTTAGATACATCCCGCCGGGGGGCACCTCGAAATGAGGATGAGATTTTTCTGGCATGGTGGTTGGATATCGCCATCCTGGAGGGTACACGAAAAGGTGGAGGTCTGACTCTTCCCATCGATGACGGGACATACTTCTTTAGGGAAGGGTTGTACTGTGACCGGTGAAGACTCTTAGGATTCAACCATAGTTCCCGCCAGTGTTGCTGTTGCTGCAGTCCGGTCATTTAGTATTTATTATCCGTGTGCCTTCGGGTGGTTCTGAGAATCAGTGATATGACTTACCTTTAGATACAATAGGTGATAGTGATCTATAGTAGTTACTATCTTGGTACAATTTTCCGCCATATTGTTGCTAATCAGTGGGAACATTTAATATGAATATAAGTTCGGTCAATATATATTTTTGCTAAAAATAGTGTTTTGAAATAAATAGTGCTTTGAAATAGTGTTTAGAAATTTGAATTTCTAAGCGATTGGAAGGATTCTGAAGAAACAGAAGAAATAAGCACGCATTTACCTGATACTGATAATGAAACTATTGATAGTGAAATATTACTAATAAGACGAAAAGGTGCTATGTAACTTATACATGCTTCTAGTGAACACTTTGAAATCATAGACATATCATCACAAAAATGGATTCGGAAATAAATAAATGTGGGTTAAATAAAGGAATTTAAAGAAGTGGCAAGCATAACCGTCTGCTTTTGCGAAAACTAGGAGAAAATGAGCTGTCATTTAGAAGTACTTGAAAAAGTGTTCAATGCGAACTTACGAAATACAATTATATCTATATCAATAAAATAATTAGCAATACGAAAGGATTATAAAATGATAGCTTTAGCTTTCTTCATGTTAAAAATACTAAAAATCTTTCAAAAATAGAAGATTTCATTATTAGGAATGTTATGTATAAAAATGATAATATTATAGTTTTCAAAAATCGATCAAGTTTTGTGACTAAAAAAAAAGATAAAAAAACTTAATGTATTTTCATTAATTTTATTAATGATATTATGATATTTGTCAGTATATGCTTTAAATGTTTATTGCAATATTTACTAAAAATATTTTTTTAAATAAATTATTAAAGGTTAAAAAAATATTACTTCCAATAATATAGATATTCGATAAGTAGCTTTGAAATGTTTTAATTGCTCATATTCTTTTTCAGTCCATTTATTAATTTATTCATTAAGTGAAAAAGGATCCATCGATTCTAAGAATGATTTAAAACATTAATTCTGAAAGAATTAGAAAGAGTATATGCATAAAATTTAAATTTAATCGATACATTCGTGATTTTTTTATATAAAAATAATAATTATCTTTTGCACTTCCAGAATAAAAATATTTCTAATAATGTAATCGGTATAAGTTTTTGTAGCTTTTCATAAATCAAACATGGAAAGACTTATTGGAATTAAGATATATTTCACCCAGACAGAAAGTTAGGTTGTTTTTATAACTTCTATAATGAAATATTGGACATACTATAAAAAGCTTGTGCATAATAATTTTCTTGTACTTTGTACTCAATATATCAAACAGAAAATTTTAATCATACAATTTATATTTTGCAATAAAAAACCAAAATAAAAATAGAAATGTCTCAAAAGTTTAGAAAAATTATCAAAAAATAATTAAAACAAAAGGAAATGCATAATTTTAATTTCCTATTGGATTTCCATATTTCTTAACTAATTCGTAAATACGATTGTTCATTGAAGAAACCAAGTTCTGTATGATTTTTAGTTCGATACTGAACCAGGCACTTTCCGTCGAAGTTATAAGCTCTTCAGTAGAAAAGTGTTGGCTACTGTTTTCATACACTTTATGACACTTGATGCCCTAAACATTTTAGATCGGAATTAACTCCGAGTTTAGCCATAGCCACTCGATGACTAATATTTTTCAATTCTAACTAGTTCTTTGAGATCCCAATGGTATGTATACTTGGTATATGTACCATTATGGTACGCATTATCTTGTTGTAATTATTATTGAAGTTTTCTCAAAAGCTACCCAAATATTAGAAATGGTTCTCCAATTTCTCTAAGTAGTTTTTTTCTATTTGGTGACCATCAAGAGAACCCCAAACCTATTTGGCTATAGGAGCAAAATGCTGCCCAAACCATCAAGAACTCCCACTTCATTGCTGTCTATAAAAATTCCTTGGTTCTCGACAGAAGTCATGCCAATAGGATGTCAGATTATCTGGCCCATCCAAATTCCATCTTTTTCTTTATCGCTGAATATTACTTACTGTACGCCACTTTAACCCATACAAGAATAATTTTCGAGCCCATTGTGTCAGTTGGATTTTATATTGTGCTTTCAGCTCTGGCTTTCATTTTATTTTATGATAAATTGAGATTATAATTCGATACTAGAGATGAATTAGGATAATTCGAAAAATGGACGGTGACCAATCGTTTTTTTTTTAATACCAGAAGCTCTTTGAATTTGACATAAACTCAGTACGTTTGAGGATGCTAATTTCTGAATTTTTCTGTCATCGCGTTTGTTTATGACTCCTGGTATTCCAAATCTCATTTTCTCTTTATATTCTTCATTTGTGGAGGAAATTTGATAAATAGATTTTTTAGTTCCTTTCAAAATACTCGCAATTTCGTCAACTCGATTGTCTTTTGATTTTGACATCCACACTTTACTCATCTCTTCCGACTGAATTTGTTTTTCTCGCGACATGTTGTTATCGAATCTTAAATATTAATGCCTCGAACGAGTGACGTAACAAGTTTAAAATTTGCTTACCTTTTCTATGACCTTTTCAAATATTGAACAAAATGTTTATACTTTTGAGAAAGTGCAAATTTTATCTTTTTATGTTTCTATAAAATATAAATTGCTTGATTCAAATTTTCTAATAGATGCATTAAGGACAAAATGTAACAAAATTAAAGTGCAAAAGTTTGTTGTATTTCGTTCAATATTTCTTTAAAACAGTAGTGTCTAAACTTTTACGATAGTAATACGATAATGTCTGGATAATTTTAGAAGATGTGAATATAAGATGTAATATAATTTTTTATACATAATAATCAGATGTGATATAAGATGTGAATTTTTAAAGATACAGTTTTTTTAAAAAATATCAAGTCTCAAAGCTATAATTGAAATTATAGAGAATAGGATAATTCATTAATATTCAAGCAAAATGTTTTTTATATAATTTTTAAATTGTAAAATGTACTCTGTCTGGGATAGGGAAAATGTTCTTTCTTAAATCTCGATTACTTAAAATGAGTCATCTCTATTTATAAGCCATTTTTCTTTCTTGTCGTAGTAGATTCTTGAATTAGCTTCCAAATTCCCGTACCTGTTTTAAGAAGTCCCATTTTTTGAAATTCATACAATTTATGTTTTTATATAATCACTCTCTTGTTTATGTTACATACTCAGTGGAACGTATTGCAATCATGGTTTTCTCTATATTTGTAAAATGATTTGAAGACATTGAAACTCTCTCATGTTAATATTATACTTCATATATAAGTTTCAATATCTTCGAGACTGTTTCCACTGATTCACTTTCGGTGAATCTGTTCAGTGGTGCGTATGTCTTGGAACATGTGTTTGCCATTTCGAAATATGCACATCTTTAATTTACATGTAAATTATCAAAGGAATAAAGCTTGTTGAGTTCTCAGATTTAGTTATTAATTAGAACATCTATAATTAATTATATGCTTTTCATTCTTAAAATTTTTGACCTTAACTTTGTGAAAGGAAGTTAGATTCAAGACATTGCCACACTTCTGCCGTATGTTTGGGAACACAGACTCCTTGAACTGATACAATTGATCGATAATGACTTTTAAGCAATCTCTAACTTTTATAGTGCTGCATGTCACGACCATAAACTTTAGGGAAAGAACCGTTATAGAAAGAGTGAGCTCAAGTTCCTTCTTTGCGCAACAAATATTCTGCAATAATTTGATAAATAATCAGTGAAATCGATATTTTGCACCTTTCTATATCAGCTTCAGTCTTGGCATTCAGGTTTTATAATTATTAATTGCACAATATATCTCTTACGAAGTCACTGGACGAAGATGAAATTACCTCCTCAAGAGAAGACTCCCATTTTCTATCAGGCGCTTTAATCAGCTTAAAATAAACCTCACCTCTTCAACCTCTACATACTGGTGCAGTGGTAGCCTGGTGATATGGTCTCGGCTTCGGAACTGGAGCGAGTGAGGTTCGAGACTCGATTCCAGTGTAGAATCGTCGTGTAAGTGGTTCTGGTATACTTCAAATCCACTAGGGCCAGTGCGGAAGCGTGTAGAAGGGGCGTCAGCTCAGGTGTCGTATTCGTCATCTGAGCGTGGTTCAAAATTACGATGTTTGCCCCAAAATAGCATTAGTGTTGCGTTGAACCGTGACGTTAACTAAAAAAACTGATCCACCTCTTGACTTATTTCTTCAGTGCTGAAATAATAAGCTAAGATTCCCGAAGAAGATGAGTTTATCAACTTGCTTAAAGTATTGAATATTCTATAAATGTCTATAATCTTATAAGTTGTCAAGGAATGTGAGTGAAATTATGTAAACAGTCAACAATTATTGAATTACAAGTTTTATTTCCTTCTTGACATGATAATGAGCTATCATTGTCAGTAAATCAATTTGGTTTGTGGGTGGTGAGTCTCTAAAGTAACCGATTAACTGTGGCACCCATAAAACCATTGTTTTACGGTAAATTAGCATCTAAATCCCCTCTGCATTCTTTACTTTTTCAAAAGAATCTGCTTTAATAAAATGGAGAAGCCTCATATAAATGTGGGCATAAAGCATTTGATTCAAATAAAAATCAGTAAAACCCCCTTCCACTTTAACTTCTGCATAAGTCCATATAAAAATCGAGAGTTGCCATTATTTTCCTATCTGCCTTGCAATTGTTTTCAAACATTTTCTTTTTTGAAATATTGTTTAAACTATCTGTTGCTGAGACTCAAATGGCCCTCAGTATTTTCTTTCTTTATCAACTCTTTAGCCATGATATCCGCAACCTTTTCCTCACTGATATTTTTGTGGATATACTCATGTGAGTTTGATATTTGTCTTATCAGTCAATATTTTTTTAATTTAAAAAATAATTTCTGTAATTTGTAATTTCAATTAATTAAATAATTTCTGAAACCGATATATGTACGAAAAGCCGAGCTTAACCTGGCAAGGCAAATCTTTTTCGTACAATAACATCCATAAAACGATATTCATAAGTCCATTCCGATTAAAGATTTTTCGCCGGGGAATACAATTCCGTTTCTCATAGATTTCTCTCATTGTAAATATTGTAGATTACTGCTTTCATCTTCTTCAAAATATGATGAAATGAAATGACTGCATTTGTGCTTTATCAAATTTAACAATAAACGTCCCTCGTTATCTTTAATAATGTGTAGAGTGTAACGTTTCCGCACACATATGATGTCTTCTATAATTAATTTCTTGTTAAGAACTATCTTGTCATCTATAATTAATAACTTGTTAAGAACCATCCATCCAATAGTTAATGAGACTGATAGCATTGGAAACGCCTGCTTCAAAGCTTAATGCCATGATTATATATTCTTTTTTAAATTCAATGAATCATCGATTTCCTTGAGGAAATTACCTTTACATTATTTACCCTGATGAGATCAAAATATATTTCGATTGATATTTATGATTTCCTTGAACATATTTTATTTGTATCCTTGTATTTAATGTCAGAGATTTTATTATGGCCCCAAAATTCAGTGTGTAAGATAATTACAGTTTCAAATTAGTTTGATACGTCTTATTTGAATTTGTAATTATATATATATATATATATATATATATATATAATATAAATGTAATGTTAAATGTCTATATTTTATATATCTGTTAAAGTTTTTTCTGCACAAAAGAATATTTTTCAAAATTGTTTAACATATTAGAGGATTATTCCATAAGAAATTTTCTATTTGGACAATCCTAACATAAATATCCATTGCATTTAAGCACAAGAAGTGATTTTCAAGCGATAAGGACGACAAAATATTTTTAAATATTTATTTTATATTAAATAATAGCAGTACTGAAATATGGATGGATTTTAAAAATTCTTTATTTGATTTGCATTAATTACAAGAACAATAGAAATAAAATAATAAAATTATAATAAAGTATAAATTAAAAAGAAAGATACTGATCATAGAAAAAAGCTAGAGCTTTATATTTTTATAAACAGCAATGAAAAAAAATACAAGATGAAATATTTGTAAAATCGTATTCACGAGTTAAATTTCTTTTCAGCAATGAAATTAATTTTATAAAACTTGTTTAAAAATTTCAACTGGCCAATTTATGTTGCTTTTTTTAACGATTTCTTCCCGAAAGTATTTTTTAAACTTTTAATTTTAGTAGAAGCTCAAACTAGTACGTCTACTATCACTAGTTTAGATTTATTACAGCATTCTGCTCATTTTTGCATTTGTCAAATTTCTGTTGACTAATTTCTAAAAAATTATAAACAATATTAATATGTTGCTTCTAAATTGGCACCATTGAAATAAATAATTATTTTTGAGATTTCAGATAACGGAAAAATTATTTTTGTGTTTTTGAAAAATATGGTTAAATCACTTCGCATTTCCATTTAATTTTTAATGCATTAAAATTTTAAAAACATAGCACCATGGTGCGTACCTACTGCTAAGTATATATGGGACAATTTGGTCTATCTAGATCTAATTGTCTGTTCTGAAAAGCGCGGAGTTACGCACATTCATTTTTATCATTCGTAGAGATCCTTAGAGATATAAATAATCATATTTTATTTTGTTTTATTCCCTAGATGTATTTGTAAAAATATTATAAAATCCATATTTTATACTATATTCGATCCTATGAATCATATTAGTAAAATGATCTTGGCACTTTAATTTAACTAGATAAACAGAATTAATTCAATTATATCCTTTCAATATTTTATGGCTAAATCTGATTGAGGCATAAAGTTTTGAATACCAATAATTTAGAATAATTCATTTATAGTTAAAGCTAATCAGCTTTGAAAAATAATTAGTAATATTCAAATTTCTACAAATTAGTAATATTCAAAATTTTTTTATTTACAAACACTTGAACTCTTTTGTTTCTTATTTAAAACGTTAGTGTCTCAAACGTAATTTATGAAACACTAGCAGTAATCGCACAGAGGCATAACATCTTGATTCAACTTCCCTTTTTAAAGCTCATGAATATGGACAGACTACAGGCATTGTTCCTATTGAAACCAAAACATCATTTCTGTAAACCACACACAGATCGTAATTCAGGGCGGAGTACTCCTTTTCGGACCAAATATCAGGAACGTTTGTTCTTTCACTTCTTCTCCTCTGTCTGACATTTAAATGTCTTTCTCTGTCAGCAGACAGTAGAGATGCATAATTCACGATTTTTTGAATAATAAATAATTTTGCTATTGTTATATTTAAATATTCATTCCAAATATCTGTTATTTCAATCACATTATTAATTAAAAATATTAATTATTATTAAATATAAAATTTATTAATTGTAATTAATACTTCATTTACTATTTTAAGTAACGTGCGATTGAATTAATTTATCTATTTTAGCATACTTTTTAATTTCATTTTTTTTTCAAAATTATTAATTTAATTTATTTATTGGAGTAAACCATTTTTTGAAAAGTTGAATTAAAAAAAGTCATTTCTTTAAAATGTTCACTTTAACTCCATATGCTGCCAATAGATGGCGCCTGTAGATCGAAAAGAATGTATGTCATTAGAGAATCATGTCACGGACAATGATCTTCGTGGGATAACGCACTGTCAAATACGAATATCGAAAAGTCAAGCAGAGCGGTGACTTTTACAATTATGAACACTTTCTTGTGATAGCTCCACTTTCAGTGATATGCAATTCAATGGTACGATAATTCTAAAAATAACCGGTCAGTTCTCTTTTTAACCCATTCATAGATTGCATGAATGAATTCTTGTTTCAGAGCTTCCATTAAGCAGATTGTATCGATTGTGACTTTCTATCGTGATCCAAGACCTTTAATCGGAATATTACCAGTAAGATCATCTCAAGGATTTGAATGACACACATTTTTGAAAAGTATTGATCACTGGTATTTGCGACTTTTTGATATTTGTTACGTAATAACCGCTCTTAAAATATTCGTCATCCGTAGCAGACAGGCGATCAGTTCGCTTTTCATTAGATTCATTCTCTCTCTATAATTCAGTTGCAGTACGATTTAAAGAAGTGACGATTAATGCGCTCAACAGAAGATTCTACTTCCTTAAATTTGGATCTTCTTTCTCTGATTTTCGCTAATCGAAGGTTTCTTTCCTCTACATTTTCATTATTGAACAACAAACGATGCGTTTTGGTATTTAAAATGCTCAAGCCAAGATTGGATTTCTTTTTTAGGGCATATTGAGTTTTGAATCGCTGTTTAAAATCACACTTGAACAATGAAATGTATCGCATAAGCGTATCACAGCTCTTTCTATTTGCGCATTCGCCATTTGAGGTTTTCACACATGCGCAGATAAGTGCAAAGCACATATACCACTGTTTTACGCATGCTCGAATGTGTTTGGGAAATAATTAAAATCGCAATTATAAATCTCCTTTTTTATTTCGATATGACTTTAATATACCAAAACCTTCTCAAGTGAATGCCCTACAAAATGGTATAAATATCTCCAATATCAGTTAAGTATTTCTCAAGTTTTTCTTCTTTTTTCTAACATACAGACGCTTTCAGGAGACTTCATTTTACATTATGTATAGATGACTCACATATTTCAGAGTCTATATAAAAATTTACAATTCCTATTTTATCGAACATCTACTGTCCCAGATTAAATGAAATATAATTATTTATTACATGCAGAGCATTTATCTTGTTCGTTGTGTAGGCCTCTTGCTAACGGTTTAGAAATTAGCAGTTGAGCTCCGACCAGAAAGGATATCTTGCATATATAACCCATGTTTACATTAAATAATATAAAATTATCGAATTAATAATATTGGCGATTTAAAAGGCCATGGAAAATGATTTATTTATCAGGAAAATATATCGTTCTATATTTATTTCATTTCTTGCAGACACATGCTGAAAATTATAATTTTCTAGGTTTAAGAATGTAGTAAAAGTTAATTTAAACTTTTAATTTCTCTTTTCGCCCATGTTAGTAGAAGTTTTTTCGTGTTCACCTAATGTGTTCATAAGACTATATTTCACTTTTTTTTATATGAAATTCTTTGTTTAAAAATACGTTTAAAATATTTTTAAATCTATTAGAATATAAAAAAATACAGTTAAACTATAAATATTATTGAAAGGATAATTTTCGATTTTAAGATTATTAAAATAATACTTTGTCTATAATATATTTGGTAGCTGTCTTGGAAAAAATACGAATAAACTTCACTTAATTTTAAATTACTTAAGATTCTAATTTCGAAAATATCGCTCCATGGGGCATATTCCCACACTTCGAAGTATATATGTATACTTAGAGTAGTTTTTCTAGGTTAAATGCTTTAACCTATTTATAAACGTACACAAAAAAACTCTTTAATCTTTATAATAAGTATGTATGTATTAGTAGAAATACAGTATAGGAATTAAAACTGAATAAACATATTTTTTTTCACATTTCACACATGCTCAACATGTATTAGCATACGCTATGTTCTATCGAGAAAATAAGAAAGATGGGATTATCTTTAAAACCACAGCCTTATTTTTCTTTGAAACTAAGCAAAAGATTTTTTGACGAACTTTTAATTCTTTGTAAAGATGATTACCCGTAACTCGAACAATATTTTCACCATGGCAAGGTGGAAAATACAAATGAAGGAAATCAAAGCTTACATAACTTTGAAAATTCGAATAAATTTAACAAATTTATTATTCGTAAAGATAATTTTTAAGCTCCATTTGATCTTAATATCGGAATCAGTTCAAGATATTGCACAAAAATAATGATAGTTGATTTAGAATAAATATGTTTTTTTTCCTTACGTTCATCCTTACCGGATCCTTACAGTTGTGTTTACAACGCCACTCATAATGGTTTTAAATCTATATCTATATACTTACAATAACGCTCAATGTGTGTGTGAGTGTTACCGCTCTACAGGTCAGAGCGTTTGACCTACAGCTACCAAATTTGGCATGTGTATACATTGGAGGCCGGGAATATGCACCTAGGAGCGATATTTGTTCGAATTTTTAATTAGAATTTATATAATTAAAAATTGAGAGAAATTTTGACGTTTTCCTGCTATAACTTCCTAAATTATTACAGTACAAAATTGATTTTTACATCATATTCCAGTTCAAAAAATAATTTTTTCAATGATACTAATGGTTTGACCTATGAATTTCTGTTTTTAATGAATTTTTTTAAAAAATAATTTAATCATAATTTTCAACAATTTATTTCACAAAAAATAAAAATGAAATTTAAGGTTTATGACCAAATTAAACGGAGAAAAATTAACTTTCATCAAAGCGTTGCCATCACATTGACAAAAGCTCAAATTAAAAAAATAAATTAACTATCATTGCAAATTAAACATAAAAATTATTAACATATATAATTACATTAAACATTAACATAAACATTAACAATTACATTAAACATATATAATTTTCAGCACGTGTCTGTATGAAATGAAATAAATATGAAATATGATAGTTTCTGAAAAGTAAATGCAAGGAAACGTTTTCTATGATCCTTTATTAATTCAATTAAACAGTTTTATTTAAGGCAAATATGGTTTAAAATGTACAACATATCTATTCTAATCGGGGCATAACAGCTAATATGCAAACCTTTAGAAAAATACATCTATCTGCTAACTAAATGGCCTAAGTGAAATGAATAATTATATTTTATGTAGATTGAGTCAATAAATGCTGATGAATTATGAATTTAAAATGTTTACATATATCCTCGGTCTTGTGAATCATAGTTAACAAAATATTTTTGAAATGCTAATATCTTAAATAGAAAGAATTAATTCCAGTCAATTAAATCAATCAGTAAAGCTGACCGATTTATGAAAATTTTAATACTACAAATCTATAAAAACAGGCAATTTTAGATTACTTCATAGACCATCTCAAAGAAGCCAATCATTTCCCATGATTCCTCAAGAGTGATTAGCCTAGATCAGCGTTTCTCAACCTTTCAGTATTCGTGGCCCAGTTTTCAGTCATAATTTTCATCTCGCCCCCCCCCGCTAACAATAAATGTATACAACAATAATGTATATTGAGTAGTTTGTATTCTGTTTTTAAATTATTTTTAACTAACTGCCAAAAAAAGAGTAAAAGCGAGCCAACATTGGCGAAAAACTACATCTGGCATTTTACAAAACGGGCAGTGAACAGATGACGCGAATGAAAGTGGGGAAAATTTAAATATTATATTTGAAATGAAAGGCAAACTGGGAGATAACTGGGAGATAATATGAAAGTAGAAAAATTCGTTAATGAAAGTTAACCTAGACGGGGTGAGCTAAATTTAGAAACTGAGCATATATTTTTTCGAATAATAAAAGAAATGAAACAGAAGCATGACTAAACAAAAGAGAAAAAAATAAGCAATGTTTGTGGAAGAGAATCCACACGACCGATGGTGTCTCGAGCATGCGCAGGTGTTTTCTCATAGGAAGAAAGAAAATGTTTGATAACGCAAGTTTCAATTACAGCCAGTCTCATTCGAGTCGATCTTTCTACCGCTATCGAATATATCGTGAATGTGCATGTTATATATGTTTTCGTGTTAATTGCAATTCACCATATTAAATATATACGGCAGCAGATTTATGCAGACTGATGGATAAATTTTTAAGCGGAAGTAAGCGAGCACTAGACGACAATCAAGCATCAACAAGTACACAGACGAGCGTGGTTCCGAAAACAAAATCAAGAAAATTTTCTCAAGAATGATTCAATTTTGGGTTTACCAGTACTGAAGTAAATGAAGAAGAAAGGACCCTGTCTATCATTTGCTCAAAAATGTTGGCCACAGGCAGCATGACACCTAATAAACTTAAACAACATTTGGAAACGCTTCACAGTGAGCAAGTCCACAAATCGAGAGAATTCTTCGAATTAAAATTAAAATCATTTAAAAAGCAAAAATCATTTTTTAAAGAAATTCTGTCAGTGAATAAAAAAGCTTTAATTGCATCTTACAAAGTTTCATATAAAATAGCCAGATGTAAAAAACCTCCCACCATTCGTGAAGAGCTTATTTTGCCAGCAGCAATTGATATTGTAGAAACTATGTATGGAGATAATTTTTCAAAACAATTGCAGTCCGTACCTGTTGCAAATGATACTGTTGCTCGTCGAATTGGTGATATAGCTGAAGATGTACAGTGTCAGCTTTTTTCGCGTGACAAACTGTTTTCAATACAGTTTGATGAAGCAACAGATACTAATAAAGATGCTCATTTAATTGCCTATGTTCGATATTGTGATTATTTATCAGTAGTAGAAGAACTACTTTTCTGCAAACGAAAGAACTCAAAACAACGGTCCTCGCATTATTTGCTATTTTAAATGATTTAATGAACTAGGTAAACAGAGAATGGAAACATTGCGTCGGAATATGCACCGATGGTGCTCGTTCAATGTTCGGAAGATTCCAAGGTATACAAGAACTTGTAAAACAAAAATAGTCTCTGTGCGTCTGGACACATTGCATGATCCATATAGAAGCTTTGGCTTCGAAAGAAATGAGTACTGGTCTGAATATTGTGTTAACTACGATTGTAACCGTAGTAAATTATATAAAAATGATACCCCCTGAAATCGAGAATCTTTTCTTCACTTTGTAGAGGCATGGGTTCAGTACATTCAGCTTTACTATTTTATTGCGAGGCAAGATGGTTATCAAGTGTGAAATTTTTGCAACGTGTTTATGAATTAAGAGAAGAAATAGCCATTTTCCTAGAAGAAGAAAACAGACCGAAGGCCGAGAACTTTCACGATGGTTTATTTGTGATGAAATTGAACTACTTGATGGACATATTCGAGAAATTAAATAACTTGAATATTCAACTCCAAGGAGCAAATACACATATGTTGGATACGAGTGATAAAGTTAATGCTTTTTGTAGAAAATTGGAATTGTGGAGCAGAAATTTAAAGGAAAGAAATCTAACAATGTTTGCAAAAGTGGATGATTGTACTAAAACTTACAAGGCTGAAGAAGAACATGTAAACGTTGTTTTTGTAACCACTGAAAATTATTTAGCCATTCTGGGAAAGAATTTTAAAAAGTATTTTCTTGCTGACGACAAACTGATAACAAGTTACAAGGGAGTTAGGGATCCATTTCATAAGACTCCTGAAGGACCCTCAATTGATGAGGAAGAAAAAATTATAGACTTCACGGCAAGTGGCGAAACTAGATGACATTTGAGTAATAAATCACTATTTGAATTTTGGGCAAGTGTAGAGGATGATTTTAATTGCACGAAAAAAAAAAGGACATTTCGCATTTTATTACCATTTTCAACATCCTACCTTTGTAAAACTGAATTTTTTGTTGTGGCTACTTTGAAGACAAAATATAGATCTCGGCAGAACTGAGAGTGGCTATTTCTAATATTAAGCCTTCCTTCGAAAAACTTTGTTCTGCAAGACTGGCGCCAGAAAGTCGCTAATAATTATTAAATTTGTTTTAATTTAGTATGTTTTGATTAATTAAGTTTTTATTTAGTAAATTGTTTTACTTTAATATGTTATTAAATATCTCCAAATGTATTTTGTTTACTATGTGTATGTGTGCTTTCCTTTCGGTCAGTTAATCAATTTTTTTTAAAATAAAATTTTCTCTTGGATATTCTCGCGCCCCCCTAGGGAGGCGAGCCCCACAGGTTGAGAATCACTGGCCTAGATTATGAAAATGTTGATTGTTCTAAAATTATAATATACAAAATTTAATAAATCGGTCAGATTTGATTGCAGGAGATAGATGATTTCTATTATTCATTTAAAAGTTGGAGTGTCAAGAATATTTTGTGGAATATGAATCCTTAGAATCAAAAAACTGAATAGATGTTTTTAATTTTTAGAAGAAAATTAGAATAGAAGTTTAGAATTTAAACTTCATAATTTTTGAAGTATATTTATAAATAAAAAAATTATTATTGGCATCATTTAAATGCTTTTGAAAATAAAACTAAAAACTGAATTTCATGGTGTGTCTGTGAAATTTTTGTTAAATAACTCTTTAAGACATTATAAACTATGAATACTATTCTGTAGTGCACATAAAAATTCTATGCCGAACGACTTTACTTTCAGTACCCATATATATATTTTTTAAAGACATGCTTGGCTTCAGGAAAAAAGGTATTTGTTAATTTAAGTTTCATCATTTCCACTTTAATTTAAAAGTAAATTTCACGGGGACTGATCCAAAATTAGAAAGAAATGCTTAGTAATATAAACAGAATGTCGTAAGGGCTTAAATAAAAGTGTAAGTGACTATCAAAATTTTAAGCTTAAAAATATTTTGCTGAAAACCTGTTATGAGACCAAGCTACATAAAATATTAATTGAACATTTTAGCGAGCATTAATACTGGTGAATCAGCTGGTCGCCAAAGCCGGCTAGTTTAATAATAAAACGAAAATAAATAAATAAAAGAAATCTACTTAAACAAAAGCATGCACTGTTAATAAACCATTCAATTTTTCCGAGTTTCATTTGTGTCTGCCAGCGTGTAATACCTGAGATTGTCTTGCCAATTATGAAATGGTCTTTTATTATATTAATATTGATAAGTCACTATAGGATAAAGATTTGTCTTCTCATTTTTTCAATTTAAATAATTTCTAATCATAAATGGCATGTTTAGACTCACATTTTCATGCAGATAAAAAATGATGAGTGTGAGCATATTAGTAAAATATTCCAAAGAGTTGAGCGATTTTAGTACCAAGTGGTATTTGAAAAGTTTTATATTGAAAAGTATTTTGTGTCCTAAGGTGATAAGTAATGCAATAAAATTAATTTTTCGAACACAGTGTATGTGCATCCAAATTATTATATCAAGGTTAAATATCATGGACAAGACAAATTCAGCAACACAATAGCATTATATGGATTTCAAAAGTGTAATAAACTGGATATCAAAGATATTACTGGATACTGGATATCAAAGATATTAATGTGAATATTTATTTACACTTACTTCTCTCTATATATAAAAGTTCTTAAATTTTTATTTCCCCATGTGTGAAATATATATATACATATATAATTGTTAAAAAAAAGTTCTAATTCGAGATTTTGATGAATCTCCACTTATCAGACGCCCGTAAAATATATTTCTGTAATTATATGTCTGTTTGGAAGTCTATGTGTCTGAGAACACGATAATTGAAAATACGTTGATCTAGACAGATGAAATTTGTTTTGAGCATTTAAATCAAAGTTGTCTGCCAAATTTTGAATGAAATACACTCCGAGTAAGTTTGTTTACCCGGCTATTTAAATATAAATTAACTCAATAACTACCAAATGAAGAGAACTAAATCGGGCCATAGAATTCACACCTAAAATATACATATATATCAAATTTAGAACCAACTCCATTAACAGGCTGACCGTCTGTACGCCTGTCCTTTCAGAAGTATGTAAATGTTATAATTCGGAAATGCGATGGCTTAAATACATGTATTTTATTCTGGGATTACAATTGTTGCAATATGTCAATTTTTGTTTTAAGTCGTTCGAAAAAAAATTTTTATAACGCACGATTAGTTTCTTGATATTTGTGTATAAATTGTATCTTGGCGAGTAATCGCCAAAACGAATTCGCCAAAGGGCTTATTAGAGTGCGAATTTTTATGTTTATTATTCTCCAGTGTCATGTATTTTAATTTGATAGATGATTAAATGTTTTTAAAGAAATAAGAAAAACTTTTAATGATCCTAAAAATGAAATTTATTGTGAGACTATTTGTATGGAAAGCATTGAATTTCATTTTCAAAATAAAGTTCCTACTTTCTTGACAGTAGAAATATCTTTTAATATTATAGCGTAAAGCTATTCTTTCCTTGACATATATTGAATATATTAAAATTATCTAATTATTAATAGCTATTCAACACTCATTATTTCTGTGTAATTTCGATTCAAGAATAAACCTTTGTAATTTTGATGATATTTTATTTATCTAAACATTATTTGTGAGAAGTCTATTCATTAATGAACTCTGATACCACTTCCGTGAATAATTCAGAAAACTCCATGTGAAAAGTATGAAATCCTCCTTTGAAAACGTAGAACTGGGCATTAGGAAAATACTTCAATGCTATACCTTTGTTTTCTTCTCTGAAAAAAATAATAAAAAAATATGAAAACACCTGATTACATATTATGCATTTTGCTGATGAAATAAAAAAAAATTAACATTCAAGAATTTACTGCTTTAAATGCAGGTTTAACTTACTGCTTAAATGCTGTTAAAAAAGAGTATTTGTCTCTTAACATATTACTTTACGATTTTTTAAGAAAAAAATGAAAGGAATCTTTTCATTTCCTGCATGTAGAGATTTAGTTTTTAATTTATATACAAGAAGGCAATAAAATAATTTTTCCTTGCTTGAAGGCATCTGCAAGCAATACAAAAGAATAAATGAATGAAATTTGTGAATGAAATGAATTTAATGAAATTTCATGGGAAGTTTGTGGAAGGACAGTTTATTTATATTAATGTCCCGTTTTTTAAAGCAACATTAGGGCTATTTTGAAACGTTCCTTGTAATTTTGAACCGTGATCAGATGAAGAGGACAAACCCTGAGCTGCGCCCTCTCTCTACGCCACACCAATGGGAGGACGTTTGGCACGGGTGGATTTAACGGGCTCCAGGCCCGCATACTCGAAGGTACTTTGGTGGAATCGGGTCTCGAACTTGAAACCCTCTGGTTTTGAAGCCATGAACTTACTACCGTGGCCCAGCTTGTGGGAGGATTGAGGGAATGAAGGTCGAAAGAAAAATAAAAATAAACCGGTGGTGTAATAATTTGTAAACAGGGAAATTCAGCTTACTAATAATTTTTCATATGGACAGATGAACATAATGCTCATTTTTATTTTTTTTTATTTTGCTTCATCTATACTACTATTATAAATGTGAAAGTTTGGATGGATGGATGGATGTTTGTTAGTCAATCATGTCAGAACGTTTGAACGGAATTAGATGAAATTTAGCACAGAGGTATATTATAGTCTGGAATGGAAATAGCCAAATAGTAGCCTATGATGCTACTATTTATTCCGGTTAATTGAGTGGTTAATTTCTTATTAATTAAAAACTAACTTTCTTGCCAAAAATTTGAGGCCAAATCCCGCCAAAAATGAATAAGGCTTCAGTTTTTTTCCCACGCTAATCAGGTTAGGCTTAACGTGTTTTCGACCGAATATTTCAAACGATTATATTTATTTTCTTAGTATTTGATGCATTTAACATTAAATATTGTTAATTAATCTTTTAATCGATCTTTCGAATTCATTCTGAAGTACTTTTAATTTAAAGTAATACATGAATTAAAGAAATTGAAAATTTCTAATTTGTATTGTGTTACGCATTATTGTAAATTCACGCATTTGCGTTACGCCAACTGGCGTTGAAAATTCAAGCATACGCAGTGTGTTCTGATTGTTGACAACTGTGTTTTCATTTTAATTGAAAGTTTAAAAATTATGTGTATTATACGGTTGTAGCTATCTCAATCTCAACGATAAATAAAATAGACTTGACTTGATTTTAAAGAAAAACAGACTTGATTTGCTGATTTGTTTTACTTCAGGTATACTATGTAAATAAATTGTTTTTAGGTTAGTTGAATGCTTTTGTAATTAAATTGTATTTATATCTATACTAAACGACTATTATAAATTTGAAAGTTTGGATGGATGGATGGATGTTTGTTAGTCAATCACGCCAGAACATCTGAACAGAATTGGATGAAATTTAGCTGAGAGATAGATTATAGTCTGAAATAGGACATAGGCTACTATTTATTCCGTTTAACTGAGTGGGTAATTGTTTATTAATTAAAAACTAACCTTTCCGCCAAAAATCTGCCAAAAATCGCCAAATGATGAAAGATTCAGGGTTTTCTTTCCCCACGCCAATGAGATTACGCTTAACATGATTTTGACTATTATTTCAAACGATTATGTTTATTTTCTTAGTGTTCGATACATTTAAAATTAAACATTGTTAATTAATCGATCTTTCGGATTCATTCTGAAGTACTTTTGAATTAAAATAAAACAGAATAAAGGAAATTAAAAATTTATAATCTATATTGTGTTACACAACTGGTGTAGAAAATTCACACATTTGTGTAGCCTCAATTGGCGTTGAAAATTCACGCATGCGCAGGAGTAACAAAAGCTAAAGCCATTGATGCTATAAATTCCAATCTATTTCCACGAAGTCACGGGTAAAAGCTTGTTTTGTATATTAATTTTTTGTATTGATTTTTCTAACGTTCTGAAAGTTAGATGTTTTTTATTATTTACTTTCTGCTCGTTCAGTGTGATTATTAAACTAACAGCGCTACAGTCTTAACTATCGGTGATTTCATTACATTTTATTTTGTTGAATTTATATCTCCATGCTTTCGACAATCTAAATATAAAATTCGTTTCTTTCCATTAAACAATTTAGAAACAAATATCTCCAAACAGGGAAAGCTATTTTATGATCATTCTCTAAATAATTTAAGTAACTATTTGAAAATACAAAAAGAAATCATTCAAAATTTAATGAATGAAATTACAAATTCGCTATCATATCTTCAAAAATCGAAGCATACAAGCAACTCCAAAGCCATTTTTCTACAAACTCTTTCTGGGGTTCTAAACGAGCCTTTAACGATATTCGATTTTATCTATGACGAAATTATATCCAAATTTTTTTTTCAGAACTTACATTCTGAAGGGCAATTTTTATTAAACCGAAAAAGTTATTTGCAGAGACTATCGTTACTAAATAATATTCTGTAGAATTTATAACCCACTAACAACCTTCCAGAATTTTTATATGAAACTTTGCTTATTTTTGTTCAACAGTTTTAGCTGCAAATTTCTAAAAATAGGGAAAGTTACTCTATGGCCATTCTATACATAATTTAAGTTACTATATAAATTTATAAAAATTAATTTAAAGTAGAGACCAATGAATTAATTTAAAGTAGATACCAATGAATTAATTTAAAGTAGAGACCAATGAATTAATTTAAAGTAGAGACCAATGAATTAATTTAAAGTAGAGACCAATGAATTAATTTAAAGTAGATACCAATGAATTAATTTAAAGTAGATACCAATGAATTAATTTAAAGTAGAGACCAATGAATTAATTTAAAGTAGAGACCAATGAATTAATTTAAAGTAGAGACCAATGAATTAATTTAAAGTAGATACCAATGAATTAATTTAAAGTAGAGACCAATGAATTAATTTAAAGTAGAGACCAATGAATTAATTTAAAGTAGAGACCAATGAATTAATTTAAAGTAGATACCAATGAATTAATTTAAAGTAGATACCAATGAATTAATTTAAAGTAGAGACCAATGAATTAATTTAAAGCAGAGACCAATGAATTAATTTAAAGTAGATACCAATGAATTAATTTAAAGTAGAGACCAATGAATTAATTTAAATTAGAGACCCACCTTCAAGAACTCAACATACAAGCAATTCTAAATGACTTTCTCAACGAATCCTTTCTGATTTTTGAAATGACTTTTTAAAAATCCTCTAGCTTTCACTATGGTAAAATTATATATAGAAAAATGTTTATAAACTTACATCTTTATGGGTGATTTTTCACCATACAGAAAAAGAATATTTCCAAGATATTTTGGATTGCTTGACAAGTTGAGTCGAAACGTGACGGGATTTTCTAAATGATCCATGACGGCATTAACATTCAGATCCCATGTAAGCTTTCCTGATTGGTCTTTTTTCAAAGGCAACTTTGTAAGACTATAACTCTCACTTACCTGCAAAATATTAAAAAAGCACGGAACTCATTAGAAAAATTATATGCATTTTATATACAAGCAAATCGAATAAAGAAAACAATAAAATAAAGTTATTTTTGTGCAAAAACTACTCATGTACATCATCAAGATAGATAGTCACAAAACTACAATGTAGTACTATTTATACTACAATGAATTAAACGAGAATTAAAAAAAAAAAGATATTTACTTTGTCTTGAATAATCGAAAATACTTTAATCTTTGTTTATAAAAAAGATGAATATGTCTGTTAACTCTTTATAGGCCAGAGAGGGTGACCAAAGGCTACCAAATTTGGCACATATATACTTTCAAGGGTGCAAATGTGCACCTCGTTGCAATGATTTTTGAAATTTTAAGCAGTTACAAATTACTTGAAATTTTAGTACTTAGGAACAAATACATAAAAAAAATAATATGTATATCATCTTATAATTAGAAACATTATGTTTTCAAAGATCCCTATTTTTTTGCCATAGAATATTCTCAAATTAAAACAAATATTTTTAAGCCACTTTTTTGACAATATAATACATAAAAAAATGTAAATAAAATTTTATATGCACAGACATGGTTTTAATTGCAGGAAATATTAGCTTTCATCAGTGTGTTGCTATCACGCTGAGAAAAGCTCAATTTAGAAGATAAAATTAAATTTCACAGCATCCCCAAAAAATCAATTTTTAGTTTGTGTTTCAAAGAAATAAAATAAATATGAAACACGATATTTTCAACAAAAATAAATGATTGAAAAACGTTTTTAAAATTTTGAAATTTTCCTTTGTTATTACTTCCGTTATTCTGTGCTATTTTAGACAAACATGATTTATATATACAGGGATAATCAGAGCTGTCATTCTAATTTGAGCGCAATAGCTATTTTCTATTGCGCTCAAACCAGTGTCACCAAACCGTTAAAAAGACGCATAAGCATCTATTAGAAAAAAATGGTATAGGCTTAGTAAAGAGTGCTGTAAGGGCCGGGATAGCCTGGTTGGTAGGACACTGGATTCGCCTCCCTTGGGTTATGAGCTCGAATTCCGCCGGCTGAAGACCCCCTCCCCGTGTGTATGGTGGCTGGTGTATGAGTAAATCTGTCAGGGCCACGAAGACCTCCATGTCGAGACAATAACATTGGTGGCACTGGTTCAAAGAAGATCGTTCTCTGATTCAGGTCTAAATTACGATGAGTGAATGAAATGCATGAATGAAGTCTGCCTCTTATAAAGGGTTGTGACGCAGCTAAGTAAGAGTAGCTAAGTCGTACTATTGGCAATAGATGGCGCTACTGAAAAAAAAGAGACGCTCTCTCCGCTTAAAATGGTTGACATTCGTCAGCGGACTTTTCTATGACAAGTACCATAAGAAACAGCAAAGAATACTATTTTATGTAAGTTGAGTCAATATATGTTATGAAGAATTACGAATTTTATATAGATTTTCCTGCTTATGAGTTCGTATTTGGTAAAATATTCTTGAAATATAAACATTTTTGAAATTTAAGAAAGGTCTACTCAATTGTGACTGAAATTCAGTGAGTTGCGTAAGTATAAATATTAAAATCATATAAAATCGAGAGCATTTGGTCTCTACTTTGACCGTTTCGAAAAAGATATGCCAACGAACGTCCAGAGTTCATCGATGATTAACCTAAAATTATGAAATTGTTGATTGTGCTAGAATGATGGTATTCAAAATTTCATAACTCGATCAGATTTGTTTGCAGAAGGAATAAATGTTTTTTTTATTTAAATGTTGGAGTGTCAGAAATATTTCACTAAATATGATTCCTTAGGAAAAAGAAATTAATAAAATTTTGACTTCACAATTTTTTCAAACGTACATTTATTTACTAAAACAAAATGAAATATTATTACTTAAATCATTTAAATCATTTCGAATATAAAACTAAAAACTGAATTTTATGTTTAGTCAGATAAAATCTAATTGATTATTATTTTTGACATTGCATAAATTATAGAAAACATTCTGTAGTATGCATAAAATTTTAATGCTGGATGATTCTGGATCCTGCATTCATATTTTTTTAAAAAAGATTTATATTTTAGAAGATGTATTGCTTTAAGTGTAATTTAATCAAAACCGTTTCAGTTTATAGTTTGAATTTTAAGGGAACTGACAAAAATTAGAAAGAGAGTATAATAAAAAGAAACGCATAAGTATTTTATAATAGCATGGGCTATATGATTATTGTCAGAATTTGCAGCTTGAAAATATTTTGCTGAAGAAGCTATTAAGAGGTTAGGTTAAATAAAATATTGAAAATTTTAGCAAGCACTAATCTCAGCGCCAAGGCCCATTAATAATAAATAAAGTATATAAAAACAGTTAACTTTTATAATGAAATGGAGGTTCTCTATTAGTGAATTACTGAATGATAGTAAAAAAAACTGTTGACCTATATAGGAGTCACTTGCAATCATACAATTTTTTGGGACGGACCTCGTCATTTTGAACCCCGGTCAGATGACGAGGACGACACCTAAGCTTGCACCCCCCCTATCCACACCACACCAGCGGGGGACGTTTGCTCATGACGGATTTAACGTGCAACAGACCCCCTTACACGACGGTTCTTCGGTGGAATCGGGTCACGAACCTGAAACCCTCCGGTTCCGAAGCCGAGAACTTACCACCAGGCAACCGCGGCCCTTTTATAAAAACGTAGTTGTATTTTAGATACAGTTATTGTAAGATATAGTACAAAAAATGATTTAAAAAGCAAAAGTTCAGATCTCCCAGTTACGATTGCAGGGGCAATATAGTGAATTTTCCAAATATCAACAGAAATATTTTTTAAAATCTATTTTCAATCTTTACAGCAAAAGTATTATAAATGGAAATGGAAGAGAACCTACAGTTAAAAAAAATAGATGATAGAAATGCAAAAAGATTCAGAAAAAGAAGAAATCCACCAACAATTACAGAGAACTGCAAAAGAAAACTTTGCATTTTACTTCACAAATTTTCGACGTGCGTGTGAAATGCCGTCGTTTGTTACGTATACATATTCCGGAATTGTTTTCTCAATCACTCCGTGATTCCCTAGTAAACAGTTCCTTATAGCATTCACCTTTTTCGCTTGGGACTCCATGCTCTGTAACAAAATTATTTTTTTCCATGTTTTACCCAATCTTGAGGTTTAGTCCATTCTTTTAGAAATATCTCTTTCATTTAGTGCAGTCTCATTGTCGCACATAGGAACTTCTCGAGACTAGCTGAAATTGGAATCACTTTGGAAGATCACCTCTTAACGAAATGTAAAGCTTAACAGTGCTGCATAGGCTGCACAGTTAGGTATTAGAAATTTTTATCTTCACAAAAAAGATGTACAGCCCTGTAACATAAAGTTTCTACAACTGGAGATCTAATTAATCAGAATTACAAAGTAATTCCAGAAGTCGTTTCTCCAGTATTTACAGATGAGAAAAATCCAACAGTTGCTGCATTGTGCAATGTGGTTCCAGGAACACATTCATTCATGCGAAAGCAGAGGTGACCTATGGTTACATACAGCAGTCTACAATATCCTTGGATCTATCATGTCTCAATTTATTAATATACCGTCAAATTGAATTTTTGAAGACTAAAATTGAAGTGAATAATGCTAAAGACAACATTGCACACATTTGTCGCAATGATCCAAAATAATCGGCAATCATGCCGAATATTAGGGTGCATTAGAATTTGTGAAAGAAATATAGAATATAGCTTTTTGCGCTTTTGCCCAGTTTGAAAGATTTTACTCATTCTCACAATATATATTTGATTTTCCGTTTTTTTATTTGAATCTTATACAGTTCCAGATCCCTCAGCTGAATGGAACCAACTCTGACACACAGGGTCCATATCTATAAAAACCGTTTTATAACAACTTGTTACTCAACACTAAAGGGAGTGAAATAAGGTAGTAGAAGGATTTATATTTTTTTGTCATGAATTCAGAGCATATCATTCATTAAAAAGTTTTTTACATGATCTTAAAATGCAAAAATTACCTTTTCAGTGACATGAATAGTGGCAATTTCTCTCATTTTAACCACTTTCTCCCAAATTAAGTTCAACACAATTTACAAAAAAGAGAATAGTTTTTCCACAAGGGGGTGCTCTTCAACCTTCTGAAAGTGTCTAAAATGTAAAAGATGTAAGAATATTGTTCTCTGGTAATCAGAAAACAACACATGATTAGAAAGAAATTTGGGGCTGCCATTTTCAAAGAAAGATGTGTTTGTATAATTTTGTGTGTTTGAGTCACAACTTCAGAACATGTCATTGCGTAAAAATATTTTTATTCCCCCATATAATGGAAAAAAATTCTTTGCTTATAATAATAGAAAAAAATATCTTCAGGAAATAAATTTCTTTTCCGAATAACTATTTTTTTAATTTTAATCATTGTTTTTTCAAAAAGTAAGCATATTTTATAGCTGCGGGAATTGATTCTCCACGAGAGAGCATTCTTTATACTTTTAGAGCGATGCTGGATTGAGAATCACATTAATGAAAGGGTTTAATTGCAGCATTCTCAAAGAGAGCATCCACTGAATACAATGGAGCAGGAATATTTTGTATTGAATATTTTTTCATCAACAAAAGTTGAGATGAACCACACATAGATGGCAAATTCATTCTGAACAGCTGCATAATATTTCTCCGGCAAAACATAATTTTCATCTATAAATTTTATCAGTCATCTTTATTTATGATGAAGAAACAGTTAAGATATTTTTGTAAACTAATGGATTCATTAAAGCCTATAACAATATTAAACAATTTTTCCTCGTTGAAAAATTAATCCTAATTTTTTGTTCAATCGCATTTGTTTATCTATCTATCGTGTGCTCTTGTTATTGCTAAAGCTAAGTATTTTTCTTTGAAAAGTATTCCTTAGAACTTTTTAAAAAAATAAATGTGAAACACGTGTTTTCAGCTCCTTTTTTCCAGCCTGCAAATTTTTTATCTGATTTTTAACATCATTGAATTTAGAATTCAGGTAATTTTTTTTCAAGTTATTCACTACTGTCATATCATCATCATCAGTTATTTAATTATAAATATTGGCTTTCAAAATTGCTGCAATTTATTGTACTATTTGGTTTAATTCTTTTTTCTTTTTTGCACTTTCAAATTTTAATGTCTCATTTGGTATCTCAAATGTATCTTTCATGGGTTTTTTTTATCTTCTCGTATGCGTAGTATAGAAAATATATAGCAATTGTCAAAAAAAAAAAATCGAACTTGAAAACTTTCCGTAGTTCAAAAAATACATTATTGAAAAATGTCAGTCCATTTGTCTATCTATGATAAAGATAGTTCTAAAACACTTTGTGATAGACAAATGAAATTTGGTATACGGTCTTTACACCAAATTTGATGATTTCTATCAAATTTTGAGTAAAATCTGTTCAGAGGAAGTCCGTCTATCCGATTGTCCGAACATAAGTTAAGACGATAATTACAAAATTAAGAGAGCTAGATTGATAAAATTCGGTACACAAATTTAAATCTATACTGCAGACAGCTATTAAATTTTGAGCTAAATCCTACCAGCGGTTGACTGTCTGTCAGTCTGTCCTTTCAAAAACATACAAAAGCGATAATTCAAAAACGCAGTGACTTAAATATATCAAATTTGATATAGGATTTTGTGACAGCAAGTGCAGTTTTGTGTCAAATTTTAGTTTTAGATTGTTAGGAAAAACGTGTCTAAAACGCAAACTGGATTTTAAATACTATTAATACATGCCAGAGATTAATCACCAAATGGCTCGATATTATTTTCCCGATACTATTAACTGCCTGCGAGGGATTCATCGCCAAAACCCTCGCCAAAGATTGCACAATAGATTTAGTAAAAATGCTAAATTCACGCTATTTCGTAACTACTGTACGACGATGACATGCAAGGCGTTCTCTAGCATGATAAGTTTACCAAGCGGTATGTGAGGAAATTTTGGAGGAATTACTCCCGTTGGTTTTAGCTTGGACTCAGTGAATAAATAAATATTTCTAATGATACGTTTATTTTGATTGAGTTATTATATGTTTTCCTCGTGCCGACTTTAATGTCATATATTCTTTTACAAAGCGTGTTAATGGACACTTTATTTAGCTTTGACAAAGTAAAACTTTTTCACATATATTTAATATTATTGTATCGCGAATTCATATATTTTAAAGTTATATCATCATTATTGTAAGATCATCATCAGGGCCCAAATTTATTACTGGATTGGGAAAATTTCATTAAAGAAAATTAGAAAATTTAGGTTTTAATGTTATATGCTATGAAAGCAGGTTACAAAAACCTGTGCGAAACCAAAAATATATCCCCAAAAAATGCGTGATTTTCATAAAATATTTATTTTCAAGCACGTCTGCAATCCTTTGAATGCGCAATGCAGCTTGCACCATAAAAATTATTTACTTGATCATATATGAATTGCAGTTAATATTAAGATATCTACGTGCATTATTGCATCAAGTATTGAAATCAAGAAGTATTAAGTACCGAAGACTAGAAAACCTGGTAGGTTGTGGGTTGTCTCCTTTTAAAATTGTTAATCTCTCAAATTAAAATTGAATTCACTAAAGTTACCAGTAGCAATCTTATATATATATATATATATATATATATATATATATATATATATCCGTTTGAAGCAACGCTAGTGCTATTTTTGGACGAACATCATAATTTTGAACCTCGGTCAGATGATGAGGACGAATCCTGCAAATTAAAATTATTTTCTTTCATTTCCCATGTTACAGTAAGCCCCAAGCGGATTTGGGCGACCTTAATTCCTAAAGTAGGATTCGACGGTAAAAAACAAAACAAAAAAAATCAGAGATCACCATAATGCTTTTCATATACAGAATTCAAAATAATATACTTTTAGAGATTTTCGAAATTATACTCTTATCTTTATTTACCTAAAATAACTACAAATGATTTTTCTTGAAAAAATATTGATGTCTATTAATTTATATACAACGATTTGATTCATATACTTAGATAATGTCAATTTAAATGCATTAACAGGATTGCATTTTCTTCTCTAAATAGAAAATTGGCAGAACTTTTTATTTTGATGGAGAAAACATTATATCTCCAAGAGATACAGCAATTTTTATTAGCACCTTCTTTATACTTATATGAAAACTTAAATATGCATTCCTTTGTTTTATAACAACAGATTATTTTTTTTAAAAAAATACTTTCTGCTTCTTAAAAGTTATGCATAGGAAAAACTTTCGTAATGATACAAAAAGAAATAAATAATCATTAAAATATAACTTACTTCTGGATAAAATTGCTTAACCAGTGGCAGAATCCGTTGGTGCAATTCATTTTCTGGCATATTAGCTGGAGCATTTCGAATATATCTGTCACAAACTTTAGTAAAAAGTAACATTTTCTTAGTAACTTCGGGGTGGTTTTCAGGATCTTCGACTACCATGTCTTCCACAACTAACTTTTCGACCAGTTCTGGCTTTAAAAGATAAAGATTTTATTAACTTCCATTAATAATAAAAGAGAATATGAGTTGTGTGTTGGCACTCTAAAGGCCAGAATATTTGACAGAGAGTTCCGAACTATTGAAGCGAAAGTCCAATTATTTTCATTGTTACAACTAATGTTTCATTTTGAATTCTTTTTCCCTTATTGCTCAAAATATAAACATTTTGCTGAGTTACTAAAATTTTTTTTATGAACTGTATTGAAGGATGATGTGTGTACCTTGTAGAGCATTTTTTTTGAAATTTTAATTAATTAAAAATGCATGATGGATTTTTATTTTTATTTTTCCGCTATATTCTCGAATGTATTATCGCTGAAATTGATTTTTTTTTTTGCCCTTTTTAAATTAAAAAAAAAATGTTTTTAATGATGCCAAATAAGCTAGCAAACAAATAATTTTTTTTAATAATTTAATAATTTTTTTTAATAAACAAATAATTTTTAAAAAAAATATTTTTAGAACTTTTTAGTGCAAAATTCATTGTTGTGACAAAATTAAAAAATTGCCTTCCTTCATGAAATATTTATATGCCCCAATCTCTTTTGTTCTTCAAAGACAAAGAAAAGTTCCTATAAATCAGCGTTTCTCAACCTTTCAGTATTCTTGGCCCAGTTTTCAATCATAACTTTCATCGCCCCCCCCCTTACAATAAAATGTATACAACAATAATGTATATTGAGTATTTTGGATTCTGTTTTTAAATTATTTTTAATTAACTGCCAAAGCAAGAGTAAAAGCGAGCCAACGTTGGCGAGAAACCACATCTTGCATTTTGGATAAGAGTGCGGTAAACAGATGAAGTAAATGAAAGCGGAGAAAATTTAAATATTATATTTGAAATGAAAGCCAAATAGAGAGATAACGTTAAAAGAATATGAAAGTAGAAAAATTCATCAATGAAAGTTAACCTAGACGGGGTGAGCTAAATTTATAAACGGGGAATACATTTTTTAGAATAATAAAAGAAATAAAACAAAAGCATGACAAAACGAAAGTGAAAAAAATAGGAATGTTTGTGCAGGGGACTCCACACGACCGAGGCCGTCTCGAGCATGCGCGGAGTAAATATTTTCTCATAAGAAGAAGGAAAATATTCGATACGCAAGTTTCAATTCCAGCCAGTCTCAGTCGAGTCGATCCTTTTATCGCTATCGAATCAATTGTGAATTTGTATGTTATATATGTTTTCGTGTTCATTGCAATTCACCATATAAAATATCCACGGCAGCAGATTTATGCAGACTCATGAATAAATTTTTAAGCGGAAGTAAGCATGCATTAGACGATAGTCAAGCATCAACAAGTACACAGACGAGCTTGGTTCCGAAAATAAAATCAAGGAAATATTCTCAAGAATACTTAAATTTTGGGTTTACCAGTACTGAAGTAAATGAAGAAAAAAGGCCCCTGTGTATCATTTTCTCAAAATTGTTGGCCGCAGACAGCATGAAACCTAATAAACTTAAAGGACATTCGGAAACCCTTCATCGTGAGTACGTCAACAAACTCAGATAATTCTTCGAATTAAAATTAAAATCATGTAACAAGCAATAACAATCATAACAATTTGCGTGACAAATTGTTTTCAATACAGCTTGATGAAGCAACAGATAGTAATAAAGATGCTCATTTAATTGCCATGTTCGAATTTGTGGTAATATGCCAGTAGTAGAACTACTTTTCTGCAAACCAATAGAACTCAAAACATCAGCACTCGCATTATTTGCTATTTTAAATGATTTTATGAACGAGGCAAACATAGAATGGAAAAATTGCGTCGGAATATGCAGATATGCAAGCACTTTTAAAATAAAATTCGCCTCAGTACACACATTGCATGATCCACAGAGAAACTTTGGCTTCGAAAGAAATGAGTACTGGTTTGAATATTGTGTTAACTACAGTTGTAACCTTAGTAAATTATATAAAAATGAGACCCCTGAAATCGAGATTTTCTGCACTTTGTGAAGACATGGGTTCAGTACATTCAGCGTTACTATTTTATTGCGAGGCAAGATGGTCATCACGTGGGAAATTTTTGCAACGTGTTTATGAATTAAGAGAAGAAGGCTCCATTTCCTAGAAGAAGAAAACAGACCGGAGGCCGAGAATTTTCGCGATAGTTTATTTGTGATGAAATTGAGGTACTTGGTCGACATATTCGAGAACTGAGATTGGCTATTTCTAATATTAAGCCTTCCTTCGAAAAACTTTGCTCTTCAAGACAGGCCCAAGGAAGTCACTAATAATTATTAAATTTGTTTTTAATTTAGTATGTTTTGATTAAGTAAGTTGTTTTACTTCAATAACTTATTAAATATGTCGAAATGTATTTTGTTTTCTATGTGTATGTGTGCTTACCTTTCAGTCATAATATTTTCTCTTTTTCTCTTTTAAATAATATTTTCTCTTGGATTATCTCCCCCCCCCCTTTTAGTGTGCTCACGCCCCCCTAGGGGGGCGCGCCCCACAGGTTGAGAATCGCTGCTATAAATTATATGTAACGTTTAGATGAGAACCTAGGCCGGGATAGCCTGGTTGGTAGAGCGTCGGATTCGCGTCCCTTAGGTTGTGAGCTCGAACCCCGCCGGCCGATGATTCCCCGCGTGCTTGGTGGCTGACCCGCCTTAAATCTGTCGTGGTCACAAAGTCCTCCATGTCGAGAGTAATACCACTGGGGGTACTGGATCAGGGGTGATCGTTCTCTGATTCAGGTCTAAATTACGATATGTGGTTGAGTGAATGAAATGCGTGAATGAAGTCCGCCCCGTAAAAAGGGGTGTGACGTGTGTGTAGTTAAGTCGTTCTCTTGGCCCTAGATGGCGGTATTATAGAAACAAGAGGCGCTCCCCCTCAGGCTTAAATCGGCTGTCTGCAGACAGCGGGCGTGTCCATGGCAAGTGCCATTAGAAATGACAACCTAAGCAAGTATTGCAATAATGTTGCTCAATATGATGCATGATATTACACAATATTGTTATATATTGTTCTAATTAATGCGATATCTTTTGACATTATTATATATTTTTCAGCCATTAGGGAAGTAAGAAAATCATTTTACATTTTCGTGAAAGACAATGTGTAATTTGTTAAATATCACTCAGAAATTTAAAATTACAATGACATGTCACTATGATAACAAGAGAATCCATTAGACCAACTCTTCTTTTGTTGAGAGATTCACGAACATTTAGAGACGCATAAGACTGTTATAGTTTGTGTGGATTGCAACGGTTTTAATGGTATTGTAATGTCTTCAATCTAGGCATCAAAATAGCTTTTTGTAGAATATAAACGAAACAAAAGGAAGACCATTAATATAATAAGGCAGAAGATACTGAATTTATGATAAAAAAAATTTACTGAAGTTTTATTAATATCAACTTAAAGATAAGTAATTTGAATAATACTGGGAAATATATTGGGAATAATGTTGAACAATATTATTCAATATTGCAAATATTATACTATATATTTAAGAATTTTATATTACGTTTATGATAAAAATATTTTACTGAGAGAATTATGAATATCAAGCTAAAGTTGATTTAATGGAGATCAAATACAACCAATATTTCCGTCGAAATAGATGGCTACCAAAGATGGCTAGTATGAGAAAATAAAATTGTAATAATTACATTCCAAAGATTTCACGCAAAAAATATTAAAACAAGATGAGATCCAATAAACATTAAACTTTAGTATTAAATGTCTTACAATAAAGAAGCCCAATGAAAAAAAAATATTTCTTGTACAATTATCCTTCAAATTTTGCCATCAGATATTTTGCTTTGATTAATTTTTTCCCTACTAATCTCAAATTTTCTTAAATTTTCATTGTAGTTAAAAAACATTTATTTTATTTTAGGTAACAAACACACAAACAGTCTCGTAAATTATAATTAATGACTTCATTGTTAAGTGCCAATCACACTATATAGTATACATTGTGATATTATCACAATAATATATCTTAGAAATATATTCCATCCAATAACTATGTAAATATAAACATCTATGTAAAAATAAGACACAATTTATAGATTACTGATTAATTAATGGCCTTGTGAAGTTGAATTTCATTTGCTGAGAAAATTTTATTAAGGACACTTCTAAAATGTAAAATAATATATCAATTTAGCTTTTAATATTTTATAGAAAAAAGGTGATTTGCTTAACCCTTATGAATACAGAAATGCAAAATTAGAATTTTGTGATATTAGAAGTGGTTTAGAATAAAAAATTTTCACATAATATAAGACACTGACTTCATAGCTCATACATCATGTAAATTCAACAACCATATTCAGTATCACTAATTTAGACTAAAAATTATTTTACCTTTTCTAGTGCTAGAGCCATCATAGGTTTGCTTCCAATACTGTGAGCAACTAATACTGCTTTTGCTATGTGTTGAGACTTCATGAAGTTCTCAATGTCCGCCATAACATACTTTACAGTAAAATGTTCACTGTATTCGCTTTGACCATGATTCCTTAAGTCTATCGAATAAACCTAAGAAAATATCTTTTGATTATTTTCTGTGATTATTCAAAGCAACATTGGAGAAAGACCATGTTAAAATATATATATATATATATATATATATATATATATATATATATATATATATATATATATATCCGAATTTTCAAGGTCATTTCAGAGCTTGATAATAAAATTTGACTATCCTTTGTCCCTTTTTTGTATAATTTAAATTGGATTATTGAGTTTATAAGTAAATTGTTACAAGTTTAAGCTAAAACCAAGTAGGTATTAGAAAGTTGAAAAATATTTTGCAACCTTTAATTTCTAAGCAACTGCAACAATCGAAAATTTATTTATCACAATAAGGTGATAAATCGCTTACTTTGAATAATGTTTATCTTTTAAATCATTCAGAAATTACAAAAAAAAAATCGTTTCAATTTCCCACATTATGACATAAAGGGTCCATCTACAAATTCGTATGGCATTTCCACTCGCTGATTAAAATTCAATGAAAATTATCTAATTATAGTATTTATTAGTCAACAAGAGGAAATCTTTTTATATATATAGAAAAGTGGTCGTCAGAATACTTAATTTGGCATTAAAAAATGGAATATTTTATGTGATTGGAAGATATTAATTAAACTTTTAATGCAAAAAAATTTCTTTATCAGAATTACTCTTAAAGTTTTTTTTTTTTACAGTTTATCTTTTGTAACAAAGGTAGGCGGATGCTGTATATATAAAGATTTATATGTCGAATCTCATATTTTTTGATTGCTCGTTATAGAATTCTTTGAAACGGCTTGTGAATTGTGGGATCGTGGATAACTTCGCCAACTTAAAAGGTAATGTAAAATTGGAATTTGTACAATAGGTAGATCAATAGGAAATGGGGGTATTGTCAGTCACTATATTATTTTGAGAATAACATTATACTATTTCTGCAACCCCCCCCCCCAAAAAAAACCCGTACAGAATGCTTTTAGTAATTAAAAGCATTCAGAATATAAGAACAATTAAGAATACATAAAGAATATATAAGAAACAAAGAATAGAATAATTGAAAATAATAATAAAAATATATAGAATAAAAAAATAAGAAGAATATATAAGAATTATTCAGTATAAAGGAATAAAAAGTCTGTACTTGGAAGATAAGTTCAGAGTTGTAAAATCAATAGGTGAATAGCTAATGCTGATTGAGAATGAAATATAACTGAGTAAAATTTATTTTAAGATAATTCACTATCTAATTTTTAACGAGTTCATTAAATTTTTTGTTTTTGAAAATTTTAATTCTATTTTACTACTAAATTCAATGGCAGTTATTTTAAAAATAATTTCAGGAAATTTATTTGTGATAAAATAAATAATCTTTATATTGTCAGAGATAAAAGATAAAGCTTTTAAAGCTCTCTAATCCCCAAACAGCTCTTTTCTTCGTCAAACGATGCTATAACGGCCTAAAACGGCATTATGGATTCAAATTGGTAGAAACAATGTACAATTTTTGATGCTCGAACATAAATTTTGGCAGGAATTAATTTGAGTTTGTAATTGATCCCATCTATCGCAAAATTCAAAAAGCACCCACAAAATAATAGAATGGCTGGGAATTAATCATTGAATTTAAATTTGTCTCGATAAGCTATCATCTCTTGACAAATATATAAACCTTTTTTCCTCGAAATTCTCATTTTCTATTTCAAAAACCTCTATGAACACAAATCATCCATTTTGTAATAGTTGATACATGAAAATAGCATTCAAAGTACCTGAATTGCACGGATTTACTTCTAATTTTCTTGTTACTTCTGGTTTTCAATGTTTTGCTCATTAAAATTTCATATCATTATAATTTGATGGATAAAAGTGTCCACAATCATCATCATCATCATCACGCTACAATGTCAAAGGATCAAATAATTTCTAATTCACAATTTATGCATATTCCTGAACTGCAGCCTACTATTTATCCAAAAAATATCGTCACCGCTTAAGAATAATCTATACTAGTTATACAGTAGAATATATGTATGTTTGTATCGGTGTGTTATAGAACAGATCATTAGATATAGAATTATCACACTAAGTACAGATACACATTTGAAGGAGGAAATGACCTTCTTGGAGTGATTTCGCTTGAAATTTTAATTAGAATTTTAAACAATAACAAAAAAAATTGAGTTTTTTTTCACCATAATTTCTGAACGGATTACAAATCAAATATATATTTTTTTCTTTCATTTTCGTAAATGTCAAAATATTACTTTTTTATTTCATCAATTTAAAAACCTTATATTTTTTGTCTGTTTTAATAAAAATTATTATGTTTCACATCATTATTTATTAATGTACTGGAAAGAACTTGTTTTCATTTTTTATTCAAACATTTAAACTAAATATTTCTTCCTTTATCGAGGATAAAAATGAGCATATTTTTACATACTGGGCAGGTATTTTATTAATGTTTATATTTAATTAAATGTTAATTAACTAAACAGTTGTTTAATATTTTTATGAAACACTTTGAAATTTTTTGGTTTTTATAACAAAGATTTAACTCTAGAAGAATTGTTCATTTTTAAAATACTCAAATTTTTAATCACTGTAGTTCTTTCTGAAAACTGAAAAATAACTGTACGCATAAAGATATATTATAATTTTTTTAGATATTAAAGTCCTCATATCAGAGTACTTGGAATCGCAGAAAGTTTAATGTAAAATGTTTTGAGTTATTGCGTAAATTATGAAATATGAAATACAAAATTAATGAATACAAAAAGTAATGAATACAAAATTAATGAATACAAAAAGTAATGAATACAAAATTAATGAATACAATGAGTAATGAATACAAAATTACAATGTTGAATGATTTTACTATTATCTTTATATTTAGTGAATATGTTTCCTTTGAAAAAGAAAGTTATACAATTTCTTAAACAATTTGAAATTTTAGATTAATTAAGTTTGTTGCTTGTTTATTATATACGTTATGAAATATCTGAAATAGAACCTTTTACATGTTTCTCAAAGTTTAAATTTTAAAAATAATTTTCTGGACAAGCAACTGATAGCTATAAAGGCTTTTAGCAATTAATAATTAATACCAGTAAATCAACTGAATCTCAAAAGTGCTTTGCGGATCAGTTGAAATTAATTAATTTTAAAAATCATTAGCTTCAGTTCATTTACTGAAAAATAGAAAATATTATGTTATCAAATTTTTAATTAAAAAAGAAACTCAACATTTTGATGTAAGAATAGAAATACTCTAAACAAATAATACTTTTTATCACATCTATATAGTATTTTAATGAATACTCAAGTGTTAATAATTAATTAATGAATTCAGGTGTTAATTAAATTAATTAATTGTTAAATCTTTGTATTTTGATGATAGTTATTTTCTATTTTCAACAAAGCCAATAAAAGTATGTTTTTCAAAAAACTAATTTTAACTAAGATTTTTTTTTGAACTCTTCATTCTTAAATGCTATCCGTATTCATCATAAAGATTACGATAATTTTTAATCAATTTTCTCTCAAATTTACTAAAAGAAAGCGATTATTATGTGGAATGAAAAATTAATTAAAATGAATCGATAAATTAAAACTTAGTATCCGAAATTTTCATTGCTATTAGAAAGAAATTTTAGATATTTAACTAATAAGAAAGCAACTTAAAAATTTACTACAAATCCCCGTTCCAAAAACATGAAATTCACAAGTATGCAAGAAGTTAATTAAAATTTTATAATACTATCTTTGAAAATATGTAATTTTAAATTTTAGCTAACACAACAATATCAAATACGGAATTTTAGTAAATTAACATAAAACCAGAATTTTACTTTTCTCTTTGTTTTATTGGCTATCTTATGCTTCACAATATTCCACGAACGATTAGTTGTAAAAAAACCATGGACGAATATAATTGGACATTTCATTGAATCAGCTCCATTCTCAGGTTCATTAACCGTGAAAAAGAGATTGACAGGTTCATAACTGAAAAACATACAGAAAAAAAATATTTTTGAGCACATATTATCAAATAATTCTAAAATTATCGTGAACACATTGATTGGACAGTAAAGTTAAAAACCATGAACGTATTTTAAACAGATTTCAAAAACTTTTTAGATATTTGAAAAGGGAAGAAAATTACTAACAAATAAATACATAAAAATTAATTTATTTAATTTTTTTTTCAAATTTCTAAGAGAATAAAGCTATAAAGCTGTCTTAACAATTTTTTTCTTTTTTTAGTTTACAGCTCTAACCACACTGATATGAAATATACAACGTTTATGAATTTATTCAATAATTTTTGTTTTTATAAATGATGAAATAGTGTATGTTTTGTTGGTTTTTCTTTTAGCCATTTTAAAAACAACTATTATCACGCCATTTGGTATAAAATTCATGAAAACTATTTATTCTCAATTATTAAGAAAAATTTTTCTTTGAGTGAATATTATTTTTATGAAATAGAAGTATAATTTGTCTTGCCACGTTGTAAATGGCTGTTGCAAATTGCAAACTGCATCATAGATAAATCTAGACATTAATGAAATGATGAAATTCATAAAATCACAATCAAGCAATATGTAGCATTAATGTTATGAATTGTTTGAGCTTGCATTAAATATTCATTTGTAAAGGGCATAATTTCTTTCAAAAGTTTACGAAAAAGAATAAATTGCACGAATGAAAAAGAAAATAAAAAAGAATAAATTGCACGAATGAAAAAGAAAATAAAAAAGAATAAATTGCACGAATGAAAAAGAAAATAAAAAAGAATAAATTGCACGAATGAAAAAGAAAATAAAAAAGAATAAATTGCACGAATGAAAAAGAAAATAAAAAGAATACAAATAAAATGAAATAATTTCAAACTACGAGGGAAATTACCTATTTTCAGATGACATTTTGATTTCTTGAGAACAAGTTGCAAGGGAACAAGGATACGTGCGAATATTTTTAATTCTTCCACGATTTCTACTTGAGAAATAAAAGAACTAAAACACTTCTTTTCTTGTTTATATAATTAGGATTTAAGGAATATTTTTGAAACATCCACAGCATCACACGGGCGTCATTCTTACCTATTATTTCCTTAAGAAGAAAAACATTAACGATTATTTTTCATAGGTGGTGAACGAATTCTGTCAGTTAACCAATGAGAGTGTTTGTTTTAAACTGCCTCATAAACATACAGACGCTGTAAAAAAAGAACCACCGAGCTTTATTCTGACATCGTTCCTCGTGTAATTATAGAAAAGGTGTCATTCGAAAGGTGGGGACTCAACTTACAATCAGTATTTTCTTTCCTTGCAACTTTTTTAGTCATAACATCCGCAGCCTGATTGTCTCTGATATTTGTGTGCGTATACTCATATAAGTTTGATATTTGTCTCAACTGTTATTTAATTTTTAAAACAATTTACGATAAGGATTTAAGTAATTTCTGAAGTCGATATATGCACAAAAAGCCTGGCTTAGTCTGGCAAGGCAAATCTTTTTCGCAGTACAAAAGTGCGAAAACTATATTTATAAGTTCGCTGGTAGCAAAGATGACTTTCGGCGGGTAATACAATTCTGTTTGTATATATTGTAGATATCTGCTTTGTCTACTTTAAAATATGATGAAAGGAAATCATTGCATTTGTGTTTTATCAAATATAGCAATAAAGGACACTCGCTGTCTTTAATATGTTTAGATGGCCAACGTTTTGGCGTTTACAAAAGGTCTTCTATAATAATTTTTTGTTCTAAACTATCTATCGTAGAACGAGAATCAGATTTATTACCATTCATTCAAATACCACCACCAATTTTACCATACCACCAATCAGAGTGAAACATTTGCTTCAAGTCATAGTGTCATGATTACATATTTTTTTTAATATATTTTTTTTTTTTTTATTGGTTATATTTATATTATTATATTAGTTTCTAAAATTTTCAATTGACTAATTTATGTTCCTCTCTCTTAATGACTTCTTCGCCAAAATAATTTTAAATTTCTAATTTAAGAAACATCTACTAGTACTAGTTTAGATTCATTACACAATTATGTTCATTGTGCAATGCATCTTCTAAATTAAGGAAATAGGAAGTGATTAATTCTAAACTAATACAAGAACTTTTTTGCTGAAATTTATTTTTAGCTATTATTAGTTGTTTAAAATTATTATTATTATTAACTACTTAAAATAGAGAGTAGGGGAAAATGTTAAGCATTGAAGTGTTATCCGTCCTAAAACTTATTTTTCAATTTTTTTATATGTCAGTGGATTATTCAATAAACACCATTATAAAAAGTACATAAAATGATTTTTAAGCGATAATAACGATATTATATTTTGAAATATTAATCTATTTTATATTAAATAATAGTAGAGTTGAAATATGGACAAAAATTTTAAAAAATTGATTTGATTTCCATTAATTACAAGAATAGCAAACATACAGTAATGAAAAATGTAATAAATAATAATTTAAAAGGAAAGCTAATCATTATAAAAGAAAGCCATAGTTTTAAATTCTTATCAATAAAAATGGATGAAAAATATCTGATGAAATATTTGCAGGATCATATTCACGATTTGAGTTTATTTTCGACATTGAAACTATTTTTTGTAAAACCTGCTTAAAATGTTTGTAAAAAATCATTAAACAATATTAACAATTTGTGCTATGCAAAATTGGTATCATTGAAAAGACAATTTTATTTTTTGAATTTTTCGATGATATCAAAAATAATTTTGTGCTTTTATAATTATGGAAGCCATGACGAAATCACTTTAAATTGTCATTTAGTTTATACTTCATTGAATTTTCAAAAATATTGAATCGTAGTGCTGAATTTCACTTTTCAAAGCATATATAAGAGGTAATTGTGTTGTTATGGACCTAATAGTCTGCCCTGAAGAGCACAAATTCAAGGACATTTATCTTTACTACTAGCAGAGACACTAAGTGAGACAAATAATCATATTTTATTTTGTTTTATTTCATAAATGCAATTCTAAAATTATTATGAAATTTATAGTTTATGTTACATTTCTGTCCTATGAATCATATTAGTAAATAATGTTGACACTTTAACATTTAATCAAAAACCATTTCAATATTATATGACCAAATCTGACTGACATGAAGTTTTGAATATCACCATTTTAGAATAATCAACAATTTCACAGTTCCAGGCAAATCAACCTTGGGTAAACTCCAGGCGCTGATTGGAATATTTTCTTTGTGAAGGCAAATGGTGTGATTTAAAATCATGTGTTTTTACAAGATAGTAATATTCAAATTTTCATATATCAATCAATTTTAATTACAAAGGAGTGGAACTCTTTTTATTTAAAACGTTAGAGTCTCGAATGGAATTGATAAAACATGACTCACAAATCTGAGGGTCTATATAAAAATTTAAAATTCATATTTCATCAGAGCATTTATTGTTGCAAGCTACATAAAAAATCATTATTTACTTAATATTGACCATTTATCCTTTTAGATACATATACCTCTTACTAATGGTTTAGAAATTTGGCCCCAAATCGAATGGATATCGTGCATATATAAACATGTTTACTTTAAATAATATAGAATGAATAATATAAATATTTTCAAAGGCCATTGAAAACGACTCCTTGCATTTATTTTTCGGGAAAATATCATGTTCTATGTTTATTTAATTTCATGCAAGCATGTGCTGAAAATTGTAGCTTTCTGGGTTTAGTTTGTTGTGAGAATTAACTTAATCCATTAATCTTTTTTTCGTCAGTGTGATTAAAATATTGATGAAAGTTTTTTTATTACTCACTTAACGTGCTCATATAGGTTATATTTCCTATTGAAATTTCTTAAATGTATCGTTTAAAAATACAATTAATATATTTTTACATTTATTTACTACAGAAAAAACAAATAAGAGAGAAACGATAATTATTATTAAGATGACAAATCTATATATATTGAATTTTAAGATGATTTTTTAAAAAAATTCTTCTTCCATGATATTTTCAAAAGCCAACTTGGAAAAATACCAAAAGTGCACCCAATTTCGAATTTTTAATGATCTTGATTTCAAAATATCACTCCGACTTGTACGTTCCCGCCTTCCAAAGTATACATGTACTTAGAGTAGTTGTTTTAGATTAAATGATCTAACTTGTGTATACAAGTATAAACACATATACTTTAATCTTTATTGTAAGTAGATATATGTTGCTAGAAATATATTATAGGAATTAAAACTGAATTAACATAATTTTTTCACATTCAGAGGATTTAAATAAAGAATGCTTTATGTATAGACTATATTCTGTTAAGAAAATAAGAAGGTTGGAATTATCTTGAAACCACAGATTTATTAATTTAGAATAAATATGCTTTTTCTCTTAATTTTCCCTTCATTTGTTCCTTCATATTAAAACGGAAATAAATATATAAAATAAATCTATGTAAACAAGCAGAAGAGCATTAGATATAGTATAAAGATTTGCATACGCAGAAGAGCATTATATATAGTATAAAGATTTGTCTTATCAGTTTTCTTTTTTTAAATATAAATTGTATCTAATTTCAGATGGGACGTTTAGACTTGTATTCTTCTGCAAATAAAAAAAAATGATGTGTGTCATCTAAATAGGGAAATAACCCAATGATTTAAGCAATTATAGTATCAAGTGATATTTGAAAAACCTTATATTGAAAAGAAAGGATTGAGCTGCTTGATAAAACAAGCCTCATTTTATACCCAAAAAATGACAAGCCATGCAATAAAATTATTTTTTTTCCTTGGATAAATATCGAATGCTCATAACTTGAACAAAATCTAGATACATCCAAATTATCATATCTGTCTGTTAATCGTCTCGTCAAGACAGGGTCGAGACAAAATCAACAACATAATAGCGATATAGGGATTTGAAATTGTTAATAATATTTATTTTCCATATCTGTCCTTAACAGAATAGGTGACTCGATATCAGAGCTATTAATGTGGAAGTTTACCTACTCGTACTTGTCTAAACAAATAAAAAAACTTATATTTTTACTTTCTCATATGCAGAGTATTTACAAAAAGAATGTATATTAATAGTTAAAAAATTCAATTTAGAGATTTTGACTATGCACTACTTTTCAGATTTACGAAAAATATATTTCTGGAATGAAGTCTATGTTTTTGAGTCTGCTTGTCTGAGAACAAGATCGTGTTGAACTAGACTGTATGAAATTTGAAGTATGCATTTAAATTTAAAATATAAATTTATATCAAATTTTGAACGAAATTCATTACACACACTAACTAACACAATAACTGCCAAACGAAGAAAACTAGATATATAAAATTTGGCCCATGGAATTCGCATCTAAAATATACATACGCATGAAATTTAGAACCAAATCCTCAAGGGGGTTGATTATCTGTATGCGTATACTTTCACAAGCATATAAATATGGTAATTCAAAAATGTGATGACTTAAATACATGCATATTATTTTGTAATTAAAATTTAGTTCTACTTGAATTTCTATTTCAAATCGGGAAAAGACGTCCATAATAAGCGATCTATTTTCTCGCTCTTGTGTATTAATTGCCAAAGCAAATTTGCCGAAGAAATTATTAGAGTGCAAAATTACATGCTAATATTGTTTTGTCTAATTGTTATTCCCCAATCTCATATAGTTTATTAGACATTTATTAGAGAAATTATGAGAAATTTTCGAGAATAATTACTAGACTACTGCCACTATAATTGCTGTAATTATAACTGCAACCACAATCAAAGTATCAGTCAATTTTCGTGTTTTAAATGTTAAAAAAATATAAAAGGAATAAAGAAAACTTCTAATGATTCTAGAAAGAAAAGTTATGGTGCAACTATCTGTATGGAAAGCTTTGTATTTCATTTTCATAATTAAGTTTCTATTCTTTGACAATGGAAATATCTTTTAATATTATAGTGTAAACCTATTCTTGTCTTGATATATATTAAAATTATTTAAGTATTGATATATCATTATTTCTGTGTATGTTAAATTTTAGAGTAAACCTTTCTAATTTTGATGCAGAAGAACTGAATAATTTATTATCCAATCATTATTAAATCTGAATATTTTACTACCCAATCATTATTAAATCTGAATATTTTATTATCCAATCATTATTAAATCTGAATATTTTATTATCCAATTTAATCTGAATATTTTATTATCCAATTTAAACTGAATATTTTATTATCCAATCATTATTAAATCTGAATATTTTATTATCCAATTAAATCTGAATATTTTATTATCCAATTAAATCTGAATATTTTATTATCCAATTAAATCTGAATATTTTATTATCCAATTAAATCTGAATACTTTATTATCCAATTAAATCTGAATATTTTATTATCCAATTAAATCTGAATATTTTATTATCCAATTAAATCTGAATATTTTATTATCCAATTAAATCTGAATATTTTATTATCCAATCATTATTAAATCTGAATATTTTATTATCCAATTAAATCTGAATACTTTATTATCCAATTAAATCTGAATATTTTATTATCCAATTAAATCTGAATATTTTATTATCCAATTAAATCTGAATATTTTATTATCTAATTAAATCTGAATATTTTATTATCCAATCATTATTAAATCTGAATATTTTATTATCCAATTAAATCTGAATATTTTATTATTCAATTAAATCTGAATATTTTACTATCCAATTATTATTAAATCTAAATATTTTATTACCCAATCATTATTAAATCTGAATATTTTATTATCCAATTAAATCTGAATATTTTACTATCCAATTATTATTAAATCTAAATATTTTATTACCCAATCATTATTAAATCTGAATATTTTATTATCCAATTAAATCTGAATATTTTATTATCCAATCATTATTTGCGAAAAGTTCTATTCTTCAATGAACTTTGATACCACGTTCGTGAATAATTCTGGAAATTCCACGTGGAAAGTATGAAATCCTCCTTTAAATACGTAAAACTGATCGTTAGGAAAATGCTTCAATGTTGATTCTTTATTTTCTTCTCTGAAAACAAACAAACAAATAAACATGAAAATATCAGCTCAAATATTATGTATATTGTTAATGAAATATAAAATTTAATATTCAAGAATTTGTTTTTGTTTTTAAATATCGGGTTTTATAAATGAATGCCCCATTGCTGATCTGTTAAAAGAAAACTAAACAAAGTACAATTTGATTCTTCAATATAATAACTTCTTGAAAATAAAAGAAAATAACAGAGTAATAATTAAATTCAACAATTATAAATCTTCAGTATGAGACCTTTCAGAAATATATCGAAACAGTACAACAACTCATGCTATAGTTTTTTTGAATGCTTGAAATAATGCAGATATACGCGCATTTGTTTTTTATGAAACTTTGAAATAATGCAAATATATGCGCATGACAATATTTGATTTTTCTTTCTGAAGTTACCTCCAACCGCAGGTGTTTGCTTCACCGCGACTAAGTGACATTGAGAAAACTTAAGATATGTATATCTTCAGGCTTTCAAAGCGTCAAATCAGGAATATGGAGATGACAAAGAATGAAGAAAGCGTATGGAATGAGTTATCGTATCACCTTGATATCATTCCTATCTTTGGATGAGTTTCACAATAAACACTTATAAGTGGGCTGAATTTAAACTTTCAACTTTTATTTTAATTTATTTTGATCAATAATTTTATATTTTGTTTCGCTTTTTGAAATCTTTTTTTATATTTGCAATTGTTGAATATTCAAAACGATCCACAGAATTATGTAATTAGGTCTAAGTTCTCCAAAAGAATCTGCTATTTAAAACGCGTCAGCTACCGTTGATGTAATAATTTGTAAATAGAGAACGCACAGTACAATAATAATGTTACATGTGGCCAGAACATAATGCTCATTAACAAAACATGATTTTGTTTGTTTGCTACGTATTACATATAATTTATTTCTATATCTGATTTTTCTAATGGCATGAGAGTTAGACATTTTTAACAATTCACTTTCTGCTCGTTCATTGTGAACTGAACTAACAGCGTTAAAGACGTTGATACTTATTAAATTTTATTTTGTTGAATTTATTTCCTCATATTTTCTATAATCCGAATATATAAAATTTGGTTTGTTTCTATTAAAAAACTCCATTTGCAAATATCACCAAACAACAAAATTAAATAATTATTTAAAACTATAAAAAATTCAATTAAAGTCGAAACGAATGAAATTTCTTATTCGCTATCGTATCTTCAAAAATCGAAGCATACAAATAAATCCAAAGTTCATTTTCTACAAAAACTTTCTGGGTGTCTAAATGAGCATTTGACGACATCCCACCTTATCTACCTTATCTATGAAATACCTTATCTATACCTTATCTACCCACCTTATCTATGAAATATTTAGAAACTTACATTTTTACTGGTGACTTTTCAAAAAATAGAAAAAGAGACCATCCAAGATATTTTGGATCGTTCGACAAATTGATGCTAAATCGGTGGACATTTTTAAAAAAATCTATGAGAGCATCAACGTTCATATCCAATGTCATCTTTCCTGATTGATCTTTTCTCAAACTCTCTTGTAAACGTATCAGAAAAACTCTCACTTACCTGCAAAATATTAAAAAGAAAGGAATGCATGAGAAAAAAAATACATGCATTTTACACAATAGCAAATTAATAGGAAAAAGAATACAATAAAGTATAATTTTTGATGCCAAAATATTTATACATTGTATAAACCTGGGCCTCCTCAAAAGTTTATTTATATTGCCCTGGTAAGGATTTCCGGAATTTAAAAAAAGATATTTACTTTGTCTTAAATAATTGAATATGCCTTTATTTTTACTTATAACAAATGTTACTGTGCAATTGTGTTTGCACTTTCCAAGCTAGACCACTTGACTAAGAGTTGCCAAACATCGCACATATATACTTTGGAAATGTGCATCTTAGAAAGATGATTTTTAAAATTTTAATCAGTTAAAAATTAGGCGAAATTTTAGTACTTATTATCAAATAAAAAATAATATTTATATCATTTTAATATTCAAAACATTATCGTTTCAGTCATGCTTAATATTTTTCTACAATATTCTCAATATTTGAAAAAATATTTTAAAACATAATTTTTGATAATATATTGTATAAAAAATAAAATTTTACGTGCACGAACAAGGGATATTTGCAAGAAAAAATTAATTTTTATCAACGTGTTGACATAGATTATATTAATTATCATTATAAGCCAAAAACACAAAAATACAATTTTCAGAACATGTCTGCAAGAAATAAAGTTAATATAAAACATGATATTTTCAACTAAAATCAAATGCAAGAAAACGATTTTTCTGATTTTTAATTACCTTATATTGTGCTATTTTAGGCAAACATGATTTTAAAAATACAGAATATCTAAGCTAATCCTGGCCCAACGGCTAATTTTTAAACAGTTAATAATAGGCATATATATCTAATAGGAAAAATAGTCTAGGTGTCACAAAGAATAGTATTTTACGCAGTTTGAGTCAATAAATCTTCTGATGAATTACAAATTTCATATTCTTTACAGATTCTTTGGCCTATAAGTTTGTATTTGGTAAAATATTCTTGAAATACTAACTTTGTTATAAATCGAAAAGGTCTACTCTATTGTGAATAACGGGGTAATACTTATATAATAGCATGAGCTATATTACTATCAAAATTTGTAGTTTGAAAATATTTTTCAGAAGAAGATATTAAAAGACTAAGTTAAATTAAAAATTGAAAATTTTATCAAGTTCTGTAGTTAAATACAACGGCAGAACAATGTTAATGTTGCAAATATTTTTAACAGACTGCGAAGTTATACAAATTAAACACAGAGGCTGAATAAATTAATGATTATATTATGAATTCACCAGAAAAGTGACGCATGAATTTTAAGACCAAGGCAGAAATTCTATTAAAAAATTTAAAAGTCTGCTACTGGTTTTTAAAACATCAAAGGGGCCGAACAATCAAACTGTCTTCGAATATGACACATTAGATAATTGAATATTTTAACATGGTTTAATTTTGGCAATTGATGCATTGTCAACAGCATGCCATTTACGAATACTAGTTTCCAAAGATCTTATTAATACTTAATGAGATTAAATGCTGACCTTAATATTAGTCGCAGGAATGCAATTAATATATATGGACAAATCACGAATGCAGGTACTTTTCCATTAGCCGGGAGCAATCAAAAAAATGCTAAATAATGTAAGATTCCGCCAAATTTCTTAAGCGCGTTTGGTTCACAATTGGCGACATTTGCGCCCTGCTAACGGAAAAGTACCCGAATGCATACTTGGGTCGACTTCTTTCCAACGGACTGAAACTAAATTTCAGTTGGAATTGTTGGCAACTAATCAGATCTCAAATTTCATATATTTAAATCATTGGGTGTTTCAGTTTTCGCATTTACATGCTTGCGAATATAATGACGGACAGATAATCAACCCTTTGAGGTATTTTTGTTCTAATATTTAATATTTATCTGCATTTTAGATATTAAGTATGTGTGCAAAATGTTATGCATTTAGCTGCCTCCGTTTCAATTGACTCCGTTCAAAATTTAATAAAAATCTAAAAATTTGTCGTAAAACTGTATACCAAATTCCATCCTTCTAGGTCTAAGCGCTTTTGAATTATTGTATCCACATATAGACAAAAAATATTGCTAAGGATGTGCTTCCGAACTCTGGAAAAGTCGAAAACTTTAAAATTCATCAAAATGTCGATTTTTTTTTGACGATTAATAGATTAATTTTTGTCTACTCCGCGCACGAGTAAGTAAAAAACTCTCATTGCTCTTATAATAAAATTAAATTTTCCCTCCATTCCTATTGAAATTGGAATTATTAAATTAATGAATGATTAAATTTTTTAAAAACAAAGAATTATGGAGCTTCGCGTCTGAACGCCTTAATACAGATATGGAGAAAACTATATTGGATTACAGTTTGGAGCATAAGTACTCTGCTCTGAAAGAATTAAGGAAGGAAGATAAATTAATTTTCAACAGTTTGAACAGTAATCATGATTTATATGATCAATTAGTTAAAAGAATTATAATTTATTGTTCTTTCATTATTTGGGTCTTCGTGCTCATGCGAAATGTTTTTTTTTCCAAGCATGAACAATGTCAAACTTAAATAGAAAAATTCTCTCATTGATGGAAAGTTAACTTGAAATTAAAAACAAAGGAAAATAAATCAGATTTGCACACATTTTCAAGGACCTGAAAGACTTTCTTTCACATAAAATGCGTATTTTTTTTCATATTCTCTTGTAAATTAAGATTATTATATTTGAATTTATTTAATGTTAGTGTCTAAATTAAATTTAATCTAAAACACATAAAGAGCTTCAAAAAATTGTTAATCTTTACACTGCTAATGTTTGACTCTTTTGACTTATATGTTCGCCGAATCCTTCTATGGAACATTTACGGAATTTACGTACGAGATGCATGGCATCTTGAAATTTGGCATCGTTAACCAAAATTCCTTCAGTACTCCAGCAAAAATCGTAAAGATAATCCCAAATTCAACTGGATTATATAATCAAAATTATTCACAATCGATATTAAACCTGCATTATAATAAGAGTTCAATACATTTTTATTACGTTTTGATTAAGAAATTAATCAAATTATTATGATCCCTTCTTACAATGAAATAAATTAAATAATTAATAATCCCTTCTTCTATCTCTCTATAAGCCACATATTGGTGAGTTTTCTTTTGTACCCTTTATTTCTGGTATATTCCTATAATTTTTTTATTTTCTCATTTTATTGCAACAAATTCTGCAAATTAAAATTATTGTCTTTCATTTCCCATGTTATAGCAAACTCCAAGATTCCTTGGGCGGCGTTAATTTCCTCAAGTTGGATTCAACGGTAGAAAAACACTCAACAGTCACTATAAGCCTTTTAATATACAGAATTCTTTATTTATCTAAAACAAATGATATTTTCTTTAAAAAATATTGATGTCTTTTAATTTATAGATAACAGTTTTGTTCATATATTTACAGAATGCCAATTTAAATGCTATTAAGCAGATTGCACTTTTTTCTCTAAATAGAAAAGTGGAAGAATTTTTCGGGGATGGAGAAAACATTATTTCTCCACGAGAAACAGCAATTTTTATCAACACGTTCATTTTACTCATAGAAAACAGATGTTTAAAAAGTATTTTCAGTTTCCTAAAAGATATGCCGAGGAAAAGTTTTGTTTTAACACAAAAAAATAAGAAATAATCATAAGTGTATTACTTACTTCGGGATAAATTTTCTTAATCAATGGTAGAGCCCATTTGTGCAAATCATTTTCTGATATATTAGCTCGAGCATTTCAAATAAATCTGTCACATGCTGTAGTGAAAAGTAACATTTTCTAAGTAAATTCGGGGTGGTTTGCAGGATCTATGACTGTCATGTCTTCCACAACTAACTTTTCGACCAGTTCAGGCTTTAAAAGATAAAGATTGTATGAACCTCTAAAATAATAAAAGAGAAAGTGAGCGTGTGTGTTAGTTCTCTACAAGACAAAACATTTAACAAAGAATTCTGAACCATTGAAGAGAAAGTCAAATTGCTTTCATTGTTATAAATAAGGTTCCGTTTTTAATTCTTTTTCCATTGTTGTTCAAAATATAAAGATTTGGCTGAGTAAATTTTCCTTGTACTTTTTTTATCATTTTTTTAAATTTTATTTATTATTTATTATTATCAAATTTTTGAATATTTGTTGTACAATCGTCAATATATATATATATATATATATATATATATATATATATATATATATATATATAGTGCACCGCATGCGGACTATGCGGTGCACTCCGAAAATATAAAACAATATATCAACATATGGCATTTAATATTTTATAGAAAATAGGAAATTTGCTCGCACATCAAGAATAAAAAAAAAAAAAAAATTAGAAGTTTGTGACATTAGATGGGATTTAAAAAAAAAATTTTTTCCAATAATAAAAGACACTGACTTCATGGTTCATATGTCATTTAAATTCAACATCAATATTCAGTATCACAAATTTATTGGAAAAAATATCTTACTTTTTCTAGTGCTAGTGCCACCAGAGGTCTGCTTGTACCACTATAAGCAACGAATATTGCTCTTTCTATGCACTGAGATTTCATGAAATTCTCGATGTCCACCATAATGTGGTTCAAAGTGAAATATTCACTGTATTCGCTTTGACCAAGATTCCTCAAGTCTAACGAATAAACCTAAAAAAGTATATTTTGATTATTTTCTGCGATTATTTAAAGCAACAGGTAGAAAAATACCTAGCTAGAAAAAGATCCGAACTTTGAAAATCGTTTCAGAACTTGAGAATGAAAATTTTACAATTCTACGCCCCTTTCTTGTTTAATTTAAATTGGATTAGTGAGTTTATAAATGGGGTTAATTCAAGTGACGTAAAAGTCATGTGTCATGAACTTATGCGTATGGCATTTAAGTTTTCATTCGCAACGCTTTTGTCGATAAGTCTGCCATTAATGTTTTCCGCCAAGTATGAAGCGGATTTTTTGTTTACATTTGAAGTTACAATTTTGAGTCATTTTCATTCCTCTTATTATATGTTAAAAGATGAAATACTGGTGTGCTGTTGGAGGCTGTAATGCGAAACACAAGACTGATTGTCTTGATAAAACGTTTTTTTTAGTTTCCTTTCAACAATCTTGACTTGGGTTATTAGCTTTGGATTAGAAGGTTTTATGCCTTCTTCGAAGTCGGTGATATGCTCCGATCATTGTGAAGAATTCATATAGTGTTTGTCCATTTACTAAATATAGGAAATTGAAATTCAAAGCTGGCTGTTTCAGTAAATTTTTAAGAAAAACCCTTCGAAGGAAAAGAAATCGGAAAGTGATTTGCCATCAAAAACAAATGGGGGCAATCAAACAAATGAGTCAATTTCTGATTTACTTTATTGACATTTCATGAAATTTCTGATAATTTTGAATATGCTTAAAAGGCTTTGAAATGTTTACTTGAATATTGTATTACGTTTTACATGCAAATTTTTATCTAAATTTAATTGATGTAATTAAACAAACTCCTGTTGCAAAAAAAAAAAAAAAAAAAAAAAAAAAAACATATTACTCTTAACTTAAAATTAACAACTGCTATAACACTAAACTTGGGTGGAAATGAATAGATTTATTTAATAAGTGAATCCTTTACTAACTACTGAAAATTCAATTTTCTTATTGATTGTTATCAGCATTTATAATTGATGTATTTTATTAAAAGTGCTCTTAATTTGATAAATTGAATGCTACATATAAGAAATATATTTATCTATCTATACCTATGTTTTGAAAATAATTGTCATTTAGTTAAGTATATAAATGCAAGAGAATTGATTACGAAGCAAAATTATTTGAATTCTGATTTTAGTGGAATGTACTCTGCTTCTTCCCAGACTATTACTTTTTCTGAAATAATCGACAAAATCAGCAATTTGCAAAATGAGCTGCAAGAACTTCAGGATTCTGTGTGAATGAAAGAGATCCCTTCCAGAGAATATTATTGATGATATTAAAATGGGTGCATTGACAGGTTTCACTAAATAAATATTTTTCTCTCTATATATGTTTTTTTTAATTTTGAAGCAGATCTTCAAAAATTAAATTTGTTGAAGTGTCCAGTTGATTTATATATTCTATTCCTTGTTAAATTAAGGACTGGAATTGCAAATGGATTTTTAACTATTTTGTTTGAAATTTCAGATTCTGCTGTTCCAAGGAATTTTAATTTTATAACAACAGTTTTTTATATAAAGTTGGAAGTGTTACCTATATTTCCTCCTAAGTCATTAGTTATTGAAACCATGATAAAACAGTTTGGTTCTGAAAATAAAGACTCCAGTGTCATTATTGACTTCACTGAATTTCCTATATAGAAACCTAGCAATCTAGTAGAACAGCAAATGACTTTTAGTTTTTATAAGAAAACAAATACTTTAAAAGATATGATGCCTTCAGGAATCATCAGCCATTATACTGTGGTAGCATGTCTGACAAGGAACGTTTTATTAAAAGCCGTCTGATGAATGTATTAGAACCGAATGATGTTGTAATGGCAGATAAAGGTTTCCAAATTGAAAAAGAACTACAAATAATAGGATATAAATTGAAATATCCAAAATTTTTAAAGGACTATTCAGTTTAATATTACTGAAAGAACTGATAACTCCAAGGTATCCATTGTAAGGATTACAGTAGAAAAAGCTATTTCAAGAATTAAAATGTACAAATATTTTGCAGGGGCTCTCCCTTATAAATGTTTATATCATGTCAATTCAGCATTTTTTATTGCTTGCATGTTGTGTAATTTTCAAAGATCATTAATTAACATCAAATAATTTTTGTATTTGACTTTTAGTTTTTTGGTATTATAATAAAATGTATTATGAGGTTTTACTTTTTAATTATGAATCTTAAAGTTTTCTTTATCATTTAGTAATTCATATTATTTAGTTATTGCTAGGTAATAATCTCTAATAACAAAAGAGCAACATGGATTGTTCCAGAAAGCATTATTACTAGTTTTTCAAATACATTTGTTGCTTTGTGATGGCTTCAAGGTGAATTTATGTCAAGCAATTGTTTCTATTGTTAAAAATGAAATATCATTTGTTTCTTGTTTTTAAACTGAAATTAATTGTTATCAGTAATATCATGCTATAGTTTTGTGCACCTCAGTGATTTCTGTTTTAAAAAATACAGGTCTTTTCATTGAAGATCAGTTTTCATATCAGCATTTATTATATATTTTTTATTTCCAACTTCATTTCTACATGAATATTTCACTCTTTTTTATCTATTTTTTTAACATATCGATTTTGAATCATAAAACTCTGTAAAAGCATAAAAGTGTTTTTTCCAACTCCTCTTTATATCCTATTTAACTTATATATCATGACCTAATTCTTGTTTATTAAATTTACTCTATTGTATGTTTTTTGTTTCATTTTACGATATTTATTCAATGTAATTTTAGCATTTTAAAATACATTTCAGAAATGTTCTGCTTTAAAAGTATATTGCTCAACATTATGTTTTTATTGGTGATTTAAAAAATTGTTGTTTAATATCTAGGATGTTTCTGTAGAATAAAACTGATTTCATCATTTACTTTGACATTCTTGTCATGCTATGTTTATATTCATTGTATCTAGAAAAACAAACGTTCATAAAAAGTTTGTTTCTTTTAATAGGTGAGTATATTGAAACATCCATTTTATCATATTTTTTTCAAATAATTATCATACGTATTTTATCTATAAAGGCGTCATTTTGTTCGTTTGTCCTTTAACAATTTCTACAAATTAAAATGAAATAACTCATTCATAAGTTGAATAGATTAAAAAATGATATCTACATCTTTTATGATTCATAATTTGAAATTATAAACATAATTTATTTAATATATACAAATTTGAGTCTCGTGTTCTTTCCTCTGAGCAAACTAAAGAAATCAAAGTCTCAATTTTAGTAAAAAAATCATTGCATAAGAAAAAAATAATAATTTTATTTGTAAGCTTCAAAATCTTAACTTATCTAAGAGTAATAATTACTTTAAAAAATATATTCATAAAATTCAACATTCAATAACATTTAAATAATATGTAAAAATTTAATTTTTCAAAAAACACTGTCATGGCCATTTATAAAAATGTATCTTTTGGATAAAAAAAAGAACAGGGGAAAGTAAAGAATAAAACAGCACCAAATTAATTAAATAGCGATATTAGTTAATTATGCAAAAGCAATAATTACATTGAAAATACAAATTAAAATTTTAATATCAGAAATAAAATTGCATCACTACGAAAATTTTGAGAAAATAATTCAAAATATTAATTTCTTTTTAAAAACATCAGAAGTTTTTAATAATTATTCAGCTAGCGCAACGTTCAACTTCAGTGCTTTCATCAACGTTATCGGCAGACAACCCGATATGCTCAGAACGGTTGAAAATTGAACAGAAGCGGTTTGTTTGGTACCTGTCACGTGATCGTTAATTGATCCAAGTAAGTTGTCAAGCTAGAAACAAGTAGATGTTAGAGAATTGAAAAACACTTACCAGCCTGAGTAACTGCAGCAATTGAAAAATTATTTTTTAAAATAAGGTGGTAAAGGGACTAATATGAATAACGTTTATCTCTTAAATCATTGAAGAATTACAAAAAAAAAAAAAATCATTTCAATTCCCCACATTATGACATAAATGGTCCATCTACAAATTCGTATGGTATTTCCACTAGCTGACTAAAACTCAATCAAAATTATCTAATTATAGTATTATTCATTAGTCAAAAAGAGAAAATCTTTTTATATAAAACAATGAGATAATTGAAATGCGAATGTTTAGAGCTCAATAGAAAAGAAAGCAAACTGCTGAACAACTTTGGCGAATGTTGACTATACGAATTTTTATTTATCAAATCTAATATTTTGGAATTGTTTCTTACAGAAGTATTTGGAATGACATGTGATCCACAGAAATGTGGATTATTTTATCGTTTTAACCCTTAACTGCGAACGTGTGGTCTGCGAGACCGCTCTCGATGGATTTTCGGTCACCCCTATTCTATTTTTAGCTCAATTGAATGGATTGACTCTGTAGCTCCCTGTTTTGTGACTTTCAATACACTTGCACTTTTTCAACCGATTTCAGCGGATGCTTTTTAAAATAATTTAGTCATGTCTTTGAGCGCGGTCTCTAAAGCCGCACCTCCCTGTTAGTGTCCCAGTGATAAACAAGGCTTAGCAGATGGTGCTAAAAATAGGGCCCCGAAATATCATCCAATTTACTGATCCTATTATGAAACAGTGCTACAGACACTTTTAAATGAAACAGAAAGTAATTTTAGTGATAAGGATAATTGTACAGAAGAGGTTTTCGATGAAAGTTCATATTCAACTGATTCTGATATGTATGTTCAAACATAATAAATTTTTACAGTAATAATGTATTTAGAAAAATTTATAAAATATATTAATATACCAAGAGATATATATACAGAATTTATAGATGGATTTTTATACTAGTTCTTAACTTGTATGTTTAAAATACCCTTGAAAACCGTGCTATGAAAGTCACCCAAGCCGATGAAAAAAGGACCAATTTTACCCATTGTCAATTTTTTTTTATTTTTCATATAATTGTTAAATTTTACATTATATAGTCTTCTTTATACTTTCATATACTGTAAAAATAAATATGATTTAAAAAGTAAACAGTAATATGTTTTTTCAAGAATATTATTTATTGTAACATGTAATTTGAGAAGAAAATGTATGCTTCAAGCAATTTACTTTTTTCAATGATAATATATTTTGAAAAATTTCTAAAACATATCTATATATCAAGAAAAATATCTGCAAAATATACTGGCATTTTTTCCTACTAACACATTCATTAGAAAATTTAATTTGAGTGTAAATGAAATGCGGTCTCGTAGACCGTACCTCCCCAGCTAAGTCCTAAAATTTCACCTCCACAGTTAAGGATTAAAGGATAATATAAAATTTCACATCTGTTAGATCAATAAGAAATGGGTGTATGCTCAATCGATTGCATTAATTTGAAAACGAACAAAGTACGATTTGTGCAAAGAAACGTAATGCTTTTAACAAACTAGTAAGTGAGATAAAATAAGCTATACTTGGAAGATAATATAAGCTATACTTTGGAAGATAAAATAAGCTATACTTTGTTCCCAGTTGTAATGTCAACAGGTGAATAGCTCATGTTGATTGAGAATGAAATATAACTGATCAAACTTTATTTCAAAATAATTATTCATCCAGGTTTTTTTATCGATTTCATAAAGTTTATTCTTCTTAAAAATGTTTATTCTATTTTACTACTAAATTCAAAGGTAGATATGACACAAAAATTTCAGGAAATTTATCTAGGGCCACAAAGAAAATTATGGTTACATTAAAAGAGGTAAAAAAAAAGCGATATTTCATAGCGAAACATCTTTTCTCCTCGAAAAATGATGTTGTAACAGTCAGAACAAGTATTATAGATTTAAATTGGTAAAAACAGAGTACAAGATTTGATGGGCGAAAATGAATTGTGGTAGGTATTTATTTGGGTTTGAAATTGGTCCCATCTATCCTAAAATTCAAAAAGCACCCACAAAATAATCGAATGACTGAGAATTAACCATTGAATTTAAATTTGCTTCTGCAAGTTATCATCCCATGACAAATATAAATAAACATTTTTCTTCGAAATTCTTATTTTGTATTTCAGAAATCTCTATGGATACAAATCATCCATTTGGTAACAGCTGACATATGAAAATAGCCGATTCAAAGTGCCTGTATTGCATGTGTTTACTTCTAATTTTCTTGCTATTCCTGTTTTTGTTTAATTAAATTCCTGATCATTATAATTTTAAATTGATAAAGGTTTCCACTATCTTCAAACACCTTCATCACACTACAAATGCAAAGAATAAAATAATTTCTAATTTACAATTTATGCATGTTCTGGAGACGCAACCAATCATTTATATATATAAAAAAACACTCATATATATATATATGTGTGTGTGTGTGTGTGTGTGTGTGTGTGTGTGTGTGTGTGTGTGTACCGTGCATTATAGAAAAGATTGTTTAATTTAGAATAACCGAACACAGCAGAAATACTTTTTAAAAAGCGGTAAACTATTTCTGAGACAGATTTTTTTTTAAAATTTTAATTAGAATTTTATATTATTAAAAAAAATTGAGTTTTACATCAGCACATCTGAAAGTATTATAAATTCAATATGTCAAGTCAATATGATTCATTTCATTGTGTTAAATTTCAAACTATTATTTTCTTATTTACGTCATTTTAATAACCGTATGATCTTTGTCTGATTTAAAAACATCTTAATTATATTTTGCATCTTTATTCATTAATATACTGGAGAGAAATCGTTTTCCTTTTTATACAAATATTTATTTCTTGCTTTGTTGTCGATGAAAATAAGCACCATTTTACATATTGGGCATTTTTAAGAAAGCCTTTGAGAGGCCCAAAAGTTTAACACCAGAAAAATTGCAGAATTTTTTTCTAATTAAAAAATTTTTAAACACTGTTTTTGCTTTATGTAAAATAATTGTACATATAAATATAGGTTATTATTCGTTTCAGTAGTAAATGCTGAGACCAAATTACTTTGAATCAGAGAAAATTTATTGAATAATGTTTTCAGTTATTGAGTAAATTATGAATTTGAGTGAGCTTATATTGTAATGTATTCAGAATTTAAATGTGGAATGAATCTACTATCGTTTTTATATTTGGTTAATGTGTTTTGTTTGGGAAAGAAAGTTATATGATTTTATAAATAATTAAAATGTTTAGATTAGTTATTTTTGTTGTTTGTTTATTAGATACGTTGTAAAGTGTCTGAAATAGAACGATTTACATGTTTGTCAAAATATGAATTTTAGAATAATTTGCTGGGCAAGCAATTGATAGTCATAAAGGACATTCAGCAATTAATCAATGGATATTGGAAAATCAATTGGTCCCCCATAGTAGCTAATGATTAAAAAAAATTTTTTAAAAAAAACTTTAGTTAATTTACTTAAAAATAGAAAAAAATATGTTATCAAAAATTTTAACATTAAAAAAGAAACTCAAAACTTTGATGTAATGTTAAAAATACTCCAAACAAATAATACTTTTAATCATGTCTATGTAATAACTTTTAATGAATATTTTGACGCACTTATAATACTTCTTTTATATTTTATTTAGCGTGGATATTATATTTTTTTGTTATATTTATTTCAGCGAATCAAGTTTTTGCAGTTGTTACATCTTCTTATTTTGATTATAATTATTTTCCCCGTTTTAGTAAACCAATAAAAATATTTTAATTAGAATTTTTATGAACTCTTTATCCTTAAGTGTTACTCGTAAACATTGTAATATTACGATAATTTTAATCAATTTTTAGTCAAATTGATTATCAGATGGCACCTTTTACGTGGAATGAAAAATTAAATTAATTAATAGATAAATTAATATTTATTTTCTGAAATTATTATTGCTATTAGAAACACAGAAATGCATGGAATTTCAGATTTTTTTACGGATAAGAAATCGACTACAAATTTATTTCTAATCTCTATCTTTATATACAGGAAATTCACAAGCATGCAAGAAGTTAAATAAAATGTTATATAACTTTTATAAAAAAAAAATTATAATCTTTGAAAATATGTTATTTTAAATTTTATCTAACCCAATATCAAATACGGAATTTTAGTAAATTAACATAAAACCAGAATTTTACCTTTCTCATTGTTTTATTGGCTATCCCATGTTTCACTGTATTCCACGTAAGATGAGTTGTAAAAAAACCATGGATGAATATGATTGGGCATTTCATTGAATCAGCTCCATCCTCAGGTTCATTAACCGTGAAAAAGAGATTGACAGGTTCATAACTGAAAAACATACAGAAAAAAAAATATTTTTGTGCACATATTATCAAATAATTTTTAAATTATCGTGAGACTTTGATTGGACAGTAAAGTTAAAAACCATGAACATATTTTAAACAGAATTCAAAAAACTTTTTAGATATTTGAAAAGGGAAGAAAATTACTAACAAATAAATACATAAAAATTGTTTTATTTAATTTTTTTTTCAAATTTCAAAGAGAATAAAGCTATAAAACTCTCTTAACAATGGAACATTTTTGTTAACATTCATCACTTTTTTTTGTGCGAATAATTACATTTTTTCGAAGTTTGTACATAGTTGCTTTTTGAGAAAAATGATGTTTTTTTCCGAATTGCATCAATGAATTCGTAATTGATGTATCTGAAAATCCATAGACTTTTTCTTTTGTTTATCAAGATTTAAATGCATTGTGAATATTTGATAATTTGAAATTCGGCTTTGTCTTTTTAGTTCACATCTCTATCCACAGTAAAATGAAATTTGCAACGCTTATGAATTTATTCAAGTTTCTTTTATATAAATGATGAAATAGTTGGGGATTGTTGTTGCAAATTCTTATAAATTTCAAACTGCATCATATACAAATCTGTATAGTACCGAATCCATTCATAAGGAAAATATTTTAAAAAAATCACAACTAAGAAAAATTCAACATTAATTTTAAAAATTGCTTGAGATGTCAGAAAATATGTAATATCTTTCAAACATTTACAAAAAAAATGAATTGAATGAATGAAATAATATGAAAATGAATGATCGAAAAAGAAAAATATGCACAAATAAAATGAAATAAATTCAAACTATGGGAGAAATTACCTAATTTCTGGTGACATTTGAGATTTTTATTTAAGAACAAGTTGCGAGGAAATAATGCCAGGTACTAAGATTTTTAGTATTTCCAAGGTTTCTTCTTAAATAATAAAAGAACTCACAAGTGCCTTTATCTATATGTATAATTAGGATTTAAGGACTATTTATGAAACGTCCATAAAATGACGCGGGTATCATTATAAGCTTTTATTTCCTTGAAGACGATTTCAAAAGGTGCTAATGAACGGTTATTAAACTAATGAGAATGTTTTGTATTAAATTTCCCATATACATGTACAGCCCCATTAATAAAACGAACCACCCGTTTCATCACTCAGCATGAAATCATAAAAAAGCATCATTAGAAAGAAATCAACATATTCTCAAAGATTCTGCTATGAAAATTTTATAAGGAGCCGTCTACATATTGAAATAAGAACAAGCTTCAAAATTTACAACACCCAAATCTTCTCTCAAAATTACATCAAAAGCTCTTCCCGGAAACTAAATTTCATATGTCTTTAATGAGTTTGTTTCATTCATAATTTGGAACAATTCGTTTCCAAATTATGAGCTAACAAAATTTTGGACCTCTAATTTTAAAATAAAATTTGGTTCAAATCTTAAAAATTAATATAATTGACTTCAACTCTTTTTATTCTGAAAATATAAGGTATTCTTATATTTATTATGAACAATTAACTTTTAATATGCAAAAACTTGGACAGTTAGAGTTTAAAAATTTTAAATGGTAGTACACTGAAAATAATCAAATCAAACGTGGTCATTTTATGAGGGTGTGCAAAATTTCTACTTATTCCTACGAGTAGTTTTTCCTTTACATGAGGTTTTATGTTTTTTCTCTAAAATGATGCACTTATAGAGGCATTCACAAATCTGAAAATATTGTTAACATTTTATTTGACATTCAATTTTAACTGATCATGCATTTCGAGAATCAAATATCTTTTGTAATATGTGTGTATATATAAATATTCGTTGCTTGTACACATCAATCTATTTGAGTTGTCAGAATTTTTATTCGTCAGTTCATATAATGACATTCACAGAATATAAGAAATTACTTAAAAATTGTAAATTTTTTCTCCTAGTAATTAATTTGTAGGACTATAACTACTGAATTTTACAAATGTACTGATCAAATTTTTTCTCTTTATAAATAATGCAGAATGAATTCTCTATTTTGTAATAAGATAAGGTGCATTTGTGTTTCTTTAAATTTATCAATTTCTATGTGATTAATATTTATTACAGAAGATTTAAACTTCATATTTATCTTCCGTATATTGTAATCATCTTCAATCATTGTATCTTCAATCATTGTTCATCTTTAATCATTGTATCTTCAATCATTGTTCATCTTTAATCATTGTATCTTGTAACTTCTTCATCATTGTATCAATCTTCCGTATATTGTAATCATAAATAGAATAAAAAATTCTGGTATCGAAACATTATTAAATAACGGATATATTTGTATTTTGTGTACAAAATGCATCCTACATTTCTTCTCTACGCATGGGAAAATGAAGAATTGGAAATACTCTAAATGTTTTACGAAGTATTGATTAATATTTAAACTTGCCCCTATTTTTGAAAGTATGAAATTGCTAAATTTTTGCTCAATATTTAAATAAAGTGTAGAAGCATATTAAATAAAAAATTTTAAGACAATAAATTTCAGTTTACTTGAATACCAATACAATTCTTGGAAAATAAAATTTTGTAAAAATTTTCCTTGATAAGTAAAAAATTATTTATAAAAAAAATTACTCAAAAATTCGTATAAAATTAAATTTTCTGTTAATACTCTTCTTATCTGAGGCTTGTAAAAAAGATTAGAAATTATAGATTTGCTAGACTTTTTTTATAAAACATTTGTAATCGTTTATATTTGGTATTAGCTATATGAATAATTGTGGTTTCACAAATTATTTTATTACATCGTATTAAAACATCTCTATATATAAAACGCTTACTTGGACGCAAAATCAGGTCGAATTTTCTAGTCGCTGTTTGGCAACACTTGACACCGCCAAATGAGAAAGGCTTCAGTTTTCTTCCCCATGCTAATGAGGTTAGGCTTAACATGTTTTCGACGATTATTTCAAACAATTCGGTTTATTTTCTTAGTGTTTGATGCATTTAAAATTTAAAATTGTTAATTAATCGGTCTTTAAAGTAAAGCATTTATGTTCCAGTAAAATGATTTTCTGTTTCTCTGGTATGGTTCCCAAATTTTAAAAATTGCGAGAAAAGTACAATTTGTTTTTAAAATTTGTTTCTTTGGTGGATGTATATAATTATTTAAATGAATGGTTATTTGTGTTTACAAAGAACTTTGATGCAGGTGATTTTTGAGAGTGTACTTTTGGCTTTACATTTTTTATTTCTTTCCTTGTTTTATCATTTTGGAATAAACTGAATCTGAATATATATGTTGCTAGACTAAAGTGGTTTAGTAGATGGCGAGTGAGCGAAGCGAGCTTGGATCTCGAAGCGATCCGAGAGGAACTGCATTAGCAGTTCCTGGTAGTTGGCGAGCATAAGCGAGCAGAGGACGAGTGGGGGGGGGGCTAGTTATTATTATATCCTTATGAAAAGAACTTTAAGCTTTATGAACGAATGCAAAAATTACATATATATGACACAAAAATTACGCATTCTAATATAAATTTTCGGTTATTAAACTAAATAATTCTTAAAAGTACCGTATGAATGAATTATTTTCCTAATTATAGAAAAATAATTATATTCTTATAATTATATAATTTATAATTATTTCTATTATTATATTTCTTCGAATTTCTATTCATATCGGAAGTTGCAAAATATAGGATGAATATTAACTAAATAAAGTACAGCAGGTATGAAAATTAAAAATATATTCAATAAATGAATGAATATTTAGAATGATTTTCTGAGATTTACTTCAGAGACGCGGTGGCCTGGTGGTAAGGTCCTGACTTCAGACCCGAATAGAGGTTCTAATTTAAAGGCCCGGTTCCAACGAAAAACCGCAAACAAGTTTTTATTATAATATTCTGCAACTTTACCGAACATTGTTACACAAGCATGTACAATAATTTTCGGTATAGTTTCTGCAACTTTTAACTCATCATTCAGATAAAGGCTTGTCATAAATGAAAATAAAGTCAATGATGCCTTGTAATACTCTAAATAATAGTAAAAGACCTTAAACGTTAATACATTAAGTGAATATTTGAAAATTCACTGTTTTTTTTTTAATTTTTCACTATCTTTTTTATTTACTGTTTTGTTTATTCACTGTTTTTTTTTCTTTAATATTATGTTTAATATCCTTTTATGAAGAATTCTAGGAAACAGCATTTATGTTCCAGTAAAATTTTTTTCTGTTCAAATATTGTTATTTCTCTTGATGAGATAAATAAAGGCTATTATTTTTTTTAAAAAATGGATTACGTTAGATGAATCAATTTTATTCATCACTTTTCTTTCTTGTAACAGAATATTCTTTCGGCGGCTTTTAACTCAGTATCTTAAAGTTTCATATCCATTAAGAAAAACCGTTTTTAGAACTTCATACTTTATATCTCTTGAATCAGCACTGGCTTGTTCATAGCACACAATTGCAATCCGCATTAGCCCGAAGGGTTTCTTTACTAGTCAAAATTAAAATTAATCTGTCTTGGAGTAAAAAGGTTGCAGTACCTTCAGGATAGAATTTTCCTGCAGATTCAATTCCGAAGTCAGGGGTTTGTTTGTCTGGGGGTTTGGTTTTCGGAGGAAGATATATTTAACAGATCTCCACGTTTCAGAACTCCTAAAGTTCAAAATGTATATATATTTTGTGGAATTATGGTTGTCTGTCCGTCGATACGTCTATTTATTTGGGAACAAAAGTTAAAGAATAAAATTTACGCTAAAGTTGTAGATTTCTACCAAATTTTGAATGAAATATATTAAATGGAAATCTGACTGTCCGAGTAGCAGTTAGCTCGATAACGTGAAATTCTCGATAAATAAAAACCCTCTACACAGGTTAAGTATGCAAAATGAGAATCTTTGTCAAATTTTGAACAAAATCCGTGAAAGAATCGACCGTCAATCTGGTTTTAATTTTGTGTTCCCACTCGAAGTAGTTCCAATTGACGTGGTGGATACAGTTTTGAAAATGTGATTATTCAAAAGTGCAATGATATTTGATTCACAATTTTAATTTCCAAAATGCAGATTTTTTTTTTTTTTTCAAATTTTTTTACCACATCTCTCAAACAGTTTGTCTTTTGTCCTTCTTTACTTCCCCAAGCATCTACACATGAAAATTCAAAAACATAGGGACTTATATGCCATTTCGTGCGCGATCTTAGGACTTTAATTGTAGTCTTGTGTAAAATTTTAGCTTCAATTGCAAAATTTTTCAGTCGGTTCGCAAAATACATATTTGATTTTTTGATAAATTTTCAATCATCACATCCCAACTATTAATCGCACAAAAAATTATGAAGATGGTAAGCTATGATGCTTTTTGTAACTGTTGTCGCCAAAGGCTTATGGCAAGTAATACACAAATATCTTAATTTGTCCATTATCAATCAATGTCTAGTAAGTATGAATTTCATTTTTATCGGTAACGTTTCGCCATTCCAATCGAAGAGATCCATTTGACATGATCGGGCCAACGTCGAATATGCGCAATTCTAAAACAGAGCGATTTTCTTGAATTTTTAAATGCTACTAGATGGCACTGAACTGAAAATATTTTTGGAAGATTGAATCATTTGATTTTCATTTATGGACATTAGTTTCTTTTCTGACCTTCTGTCTTCGATACATCTGGTGTAATAAACTGGGAATCATGGGTATTAAACGTTTTGTTTAAGATTTTAGCATACTACATTAATGAAGTTTGTGCTGATATGTTTTACAAAGAAAAGTACTCTTATTTTTCTTGAATGTTTAACACTTAACAAATTAATATAAACTTTTAAATTATAATAATTCTAGAAAAGCCAACTTATTTTTTTCTATAATTTGAACCCATTTTTATTTATTTTGTAAATTATATTCATATATAGCGATTTATCCACATAATGCGCAAGGAAATTTATTCGACACAACGGAAAATTTTCAGCAACTAACTTCATTCACTTGACTACCAGCAATTCACTCCATTCGAATCACCTCAAACTTTCTATATTATCAGCATTCTAAGGAGCAATCTACAGAGATACATATTTTTTTACATATTTCCCAAATTTCGACATGGTATAATTATTGTATTTCATTCATTGTTGTACGTGGTTTTTCACTTTTTACTTTCTCTTTTCCTGAAACGCAGACACTCATTCTCCACAAGTCATTTTGTTCCATTTTCTATACTCAAATTAATACTATTTATAAATCACATTGCACAATCCATTCTCTCTGCCGTCTTTACTTAATCAAATTTTCTAGCCGGAGTCTGTTATAGTATTCATTCGGCATTTATTACGGAATTGGATTAAATGTGTGTGTAGGGTTTGACGGTTTTCAAACCCGGTTTTAAAAAACCGGTTTTTTAAAGTAAATTTGTCACATTCAAAAACAGGGTTTTAAATTAAGAAAACCGGTTTTAAGAATTATTATGTAAAAAGAATTATTATGTAAAATGTTTAAGAATTATTATGTAAAAAGAATTATTATGTAAAATGTTTAAGAATTATTATGTAAAAATTAATTTTGAACTTATTTGATTTGCTATTCATTCTATGCAACGGACACCAAACACATTTTTTCAAAGTTGCAAGTTGCGTGGGCCAGTGCTTGTGCACTGCATAGTTGCGTATCGAATTCGTCAATTCATGTTTTTCATGAACATCCCTTTTCACTTTTTTTTTCTAGGTGAAAAAAAAAGTTTGATAAAGTTCATCTCTTGCATCTCGTGAGATGTTTTGTCTATCCGTATGAAGGTGCTAATAGAAACGTCAGCAATTTGTTGGCTCGTTTCGAAGAACGTGTGAAAGGAATAACTAATTCGCCGTTTTCTGCTTCTTGATCACAATATTTAATATCATAAAATTTTCTTCGTACCACTCCTGAAAGCTTTTTTACATCACTTAAATTAGCCATATCAATATGAAATATTCAGTTAAAATAATATGCTGTCAGAAATGACATAACACTCACAAACACGTGAAAAAAATATAGAACTGAAAAAGTATCTAGTGCGAGAAATCCAAGGTCAAATGTGTTCATCGTTCCGCGTCTCACCCCTTAATGAAATAGAATTGTCGAAATGTGGTCTAAGAATTCGATCTGTCTGTCACGACAGGTTTGCTTAATATTGTGAAGGTGAAAACTAGAAACAAAAATATAAAGTTGTTATATTTGGTAAAAATAATGCAAGTATTAAGTATGTTTAATTTTTATGTTTATATTTTCTATTTTACATTTTAAAATTTAAATTTTATTATATAAATTTCTTCTATCAAAAATTAGTGTAAAATAAGAAGTTCTGGCTTCTGTTTAATGGAATTTTAAATAAAACACAGGGTGTTAAAATATTCCATATTTTCTTTCGCAACGTTTTAACATAAATTATGTCTTTAGCAAGCATCGGAATTAGATTAAGAAGTGATTTTTTTTTCAAAATTCCTGGAAAATGTGTAGATTAGATTATTTTAAATTGCATTAATATTAATAGTTAAAATAATAAAATTGTAAAATAAGCGTCAAAAATATTTATTCAATAACTTTAATTTCATTTTTAGATAAAAATGAGTAAGTCAGAAGTTTGGGATTGTTTCAAAAAGTTCGGGATAGACAAGGCAATCTGAAATCATTGTAATAAAATGTTGAGCTGCAAAGGATCATCTACGAGCACTCTACATAATCATTTGAAAGCAGTTCATAAAATAATTGTCGGAAATAATATAATTGTTTAGTTTCTCGAAGACCCTGAAGAAAAACTTACAAATCCAAAGACACTGAAAGCTGAATTTTCATTATTTGAACAAACGAATAGAAGAACAAAAAACTTAGATTTGTAATTTGATGCCAAACTCAGTAACTAGTGAACGAGTATTTTCAATTTCAGGCAATATTGTGTCCAAAATAAGAACGAGACTCGGCCACCGGTCAGTGGATATTTTATGTTTTTTAAAATTTTATTTTCTTAGGAGAAATTAAAATTAGTAAAAATAATATAAACATTTGAAATTTTTGTTCCAGTTTTCGTTATTTTGTGTAAGTAATATGTATATGTAATCTTTAATTTTGTTTTTTTTTTATATTTTGACTTTGATATTGATTTTGTTTTTTGTTATATTGAATAAATTAAAATAAAATTTTAAAAAAATAGAATAGGGAAAAAATTTTTATTTTTTCATATTCAATTTTTTTTTTTTTTTTTTTTTTTTTAATAAAAATTCGAAAACTGGCTAAAACCGGGTTTTTTGGAAATATCGAATTCGAAAACCGGTTTTTCAAAAAGTCGGTTCTTGTATAAACCCTATGTGTGTGATTTAATGTCGCAATGTCGAATTCTGAATATATTGCGCCATACTTATTATTACAGGCTTCGATTTTAAAACATATTTCCCACTTTCCTCAAATATTACTCTCACAAAGACATATATGCACTCGTAAGTTGCCAGAAAGTTTTCCATACTTTTAACATCCATTCTTTATTAACATTGATAATAGCATAATGCCGATGGCTAATCTCTCTTTTCCGCTATAAACATACAATGTTATTTATTACCCACAGATACTTTTGTAACCACACATATAATTCATTCCTTACACACACTTATCTCTTACCAAACACACAGTTCACGCATTAACCACACTTACGTCCATTATTACATTCGCAACTCAGTCGTCGGCCAAATCTAACTCCATGATCACATACTCAGTTCATTTGTAATTCTCATCAATCTGAATTAATTATTATAAAGAACAATCCACTCATTTCTCTTTATTATTATGCTTATTGCTCATTCATTAACATTTATGTTGATGATTTGTTCGTTTGCTCTCTAACAATTACTTCGCAATCCAAAGATATATTGCTCATTAATTTCTCAACAAATCATATTAAATCATCTTTCAATAAAATATTCACAAAATTGTTTTCTTTGTTATGATATTAATAAAAACAGCAAGATATTAGATTTTACTAGATATCAGATAATGGTGAATATCTATTTCTGGGAAGATTTTCGTTTGGTTTCCCATGTCGGCTGAACAAACAATTTTCCACAGCAAATTTTCTAGAGATCGTACTTTATATTAATTACCCTTTATTTCTACCTTGTTATTGCTTGATTAAGTACTCTTAACTTCTTGAAGATCGGTGAATTGTTGCTATAAAATCACCTGTTGGAAACAAAAACAAAAAAAAAAAAAAAAACAACACTGTCCTTATCTGGGTCAATTTTTGAATCAATAATAGAGTCATTTTTCATTGATGCAAAGGAATTCGAAAATAATAATTTAATGGCAAAATAAATTAGAATAAGTAGGCAGGATAACTTGAAGAATCAATAAGAAAATATATTGAGATAAAATATGCATTTACTCGAGCAGGCTGTTAAAATATCTAAAGGAAAGAAAATGAAATGTTATAAAGAATAGTTAAGTAATGCATACGATAGGGATTTTCTTATATGATTTGATAAATTTTTTTATTTATTTCTTTTAAATTTAGAGGCAGAATTTGATGATGCATAAATAAGATGGTTTACTGTATAAATATTAATAGAAGATTAAACCTCCTTAGAAACTAATTTTCGATAGTAATTTTTCTTGAATTTTGGGGTTATTGATTCATTAAAATATGTTACAAAATGTTTAATTTTTTTTAAAAAAAAATTCAGTAGAAAAGTATTTTTTATTGGAAAGAATTAGGGTATGCGCAATAGTACGCAAAAATTTTATCTTATGTATTTAATATTGTTTTAAAGTATTCGAACCTGTATCTGATACTAATAAAGAAATTTCAAAGAGCGTAATTAAGTTTTTGTGAGATAACGAGCAATTAGTGAATTTTATTGCAACTGAACGTGATGGAAATATTTTAATTACTTTAAACAACAATTACTTAATAACTTTCATTCTTAGAAAGCAAAACAGAAAGGGTATTGCAATGATTAATTTATTCTATGATAAAATTTCATGCCACATTTTTTTTTCTTTTAACGAAAAAGCTAAAGACCTCAACGTATTTAAAAAGAAATTAGATAAACAGCCAGAAAGCGTTAATGAGTTCCTTCAAGCACCCTTTTTACCAATTAAAAATAATATTCCCTCGTTAAAAAATATAAACTATTAAAGCACATATCGTAAGTACTTAAGAGAAATTGTATTACTGTATTTATTCGAAAATACTCATTATATTTATTTTTGAGAAACATTGAGAACTAAGCCAATTATAAAATGCTCAAATTAGCAAATCAAATACTTCAGTCTTGTGCACCAACTGATAATCCTGCTAACTATCATTAAAGTTTGGCTAGCTATTTTATAAAAGTTTATACATTTGTATTACTAATATAAAGTTGAACACTTCGTGCGTGAATGATTCTGAATACTACTTACTGGAAGTATATTTCCTATTCACGCTATTTAATTATCTATCTTACATAAACAATAAACTTATCCATTTAAAATAAAATATATTTTTTTGACCACAGGTAATTAGCAGAAATGTCACACAATTTTGTGCTGATTTTAGAAAACAAAAGCAGAGAATAGAGGTGATATTTTAAATTCAAAATATCTAAGTTTCTAAATCTAATCTTTGTTATTGTTGTTTCTTATGGCACTTGCCATGGACAAGCCCGCTGTTACGAAGACAGCGATTTAAACCGGAGGGAGAGCGTCTCTTGTTTTTATAGTAGCGCCAACTAGAGCCAAGAGTACGCCTTTGCTACTCACGCATCACTCATTCGCTTGCATAACCTCTTTTTACAGGAGGGCACATTCACACATAGAACAATAGAAGAATAACCATGCCCAAACCGAGACTCGAACGTAGAACGCCCAGATTACAGGGAAAATGCCCTACCCCTATGCAAGGACGCCGGCGATCTGATCTTTGACACTAAGTACTACATAGGTACCATTATGCAATAAGATACAATAGCACTGCAACTATTGAGCCCCTAAATATCAAAACATATTCTTATAAACTTCCTTAAAGGATGTATTTGGAAAACATAAGAATCGACTATTGCCATTAATTGACTCCTCTACGTGTCCATGTCATATGAGAAGTGAAATGAGGCGTTAAACGATATATCTATCTGCTTCTATCATCTTTATCTATCTGCGTATCATGAGAATGTTTTGTTTAATGTAACAATCGTATCTATCTCAAAAGAAATTTAAAACAAAACCTGACGTTTACAGTGGCCGACGTAATGAAAAGCATACAGTTTCAAATGGTGACAGGTGTACTTAATCTTGTCAACAATTTAAATGACTTAAATTGTTAATTAGTTAGGTTTTTCGTGTTGTAAAAAAATTTCCTTATATCAACAAAGTAATAAACAATTTGCATTTTTATATATAGTTTTATCTCAATTAGTTGACGATTTCATAGTTTGATTCAATTATTTAACAAAGCATTATAAATTGGTAAAAAATGCCTTAAAAACTATTTTTTATTGTGAATAAAATCTTGAGTTGAATGACTTTCTATAGTCTAATAAGACTTTGCTATTATTAATTGCATTATTTCCCAATAGATGCATCCAAAACTTCAAAATGTATATGATAACCAAATTTGGAAATTTTATTAATTTCCCAAACTTTTTAAACATCTAAGCTCTACGCAAACACTTCAACACATAGTTGTAGAACAATGAACGTTTAAAATCTTTTGCTTCTGGATCCAAAATGCAACTTTTGAGCATTTAAAAAAATCTCATTCTAAATAAATAAATAGAAAATAAATAATCGGATTTAGTTTTTCCATAATATATACATTTCGCTAATTACAATTTTCACAATCATATAACAACACTGTTTACCATCGAAATATTAGATAAATATTAGATATGTAAACTTAAATATGGGTATCTTCACGTTCAATTTTGTCACTTTGGATCCGGACTTAACAGGTGATTAGGATAATGACATGGTAATGAGATATACTACATAATAAGTGTTTCTGCTTAGAAAAATAAAAGAATTAGTATCTAACTAATTACTAAAAAAATGAGGAAAAAGTGAGAAAATAGATTTTGCATGAATGTTATTCTTTATATCTCGATTTATCTATGAACATTTATCACATAAAAATTCTACATTAAGCTTGGATACATTGGCAGAATTTCTAATTTTCTGGGTCATCATCACAAACCACAACCAATATCATGACTCAAATGAATAAAATTATTCATTTTTTTTTCATTGAATCTAAAGGATATGACGGAACGCTAATTTGTCAGCATAACACTATCCCGTAAAAATTAAATCTTCACCAATTCAGTGATACATCAAACTGCTATGTGCCTTTGTCCAGTAATTTAGAATATAAAATTATAATTAATGAAAAAAATGAAATAATAGAAACAACATAAATCAGTGTTAGTTATTTTTTAAACGTATGATTTCAAAGAAGTAATAAATGATCAGATTTTACAAGATTTTATAATCCTATATACTTTTTGTACAGAAATTGGTGAGATACATCATAGAAAGTACAACATAAAGGTTTGGACGCAATGCGTATTTTATAAAATCGTTGTGCTACTTTTACAGGACAATATGACTCACTACATCTTGGAAATGTTAATCCTGCAAGTTGTTAAAATGATTTCTTGAAAGATTTTGATTAATGATTCAAATTTTTAAGTAAGAGTTCCATTTTTTTATCCACAGTAATTGTCCATCATTTCTATTTTGAAAGATTTTAAAATGAATGTTTATGCATTAGAACTTTTAATCAATATTAATTTAAATTTAAAGAATATTTATTAAAAGAAAAGTCATAAAAATATATTACGCTTCATTTTAAAGTACTGTGTAAAATATTTTTGTATCAAGTTTTCAATTCAGAAATGATGACTCCGTACGTAACTAATGTAGCAAACGATTTCAGTAAAAGTTTTCGATCGATGATCCACATATCCCATGCAGTAAGAGAGCAACATTTCTTCAATTCTTTATAGTCGAAATAATTCAGTTTCCTCTTAAGATAATTAGTAGTTTCCATTTCACGCAATATAACCTGCACAAATTGCAGACTTTTTGCCTGAATGACATCTGCAAAATATATAATGAAAAGAAACCACATTGTAGTTTGAGGTGTTGTGTACTTATATCGTCCTAAGCTATTCGATGCATTGCTGGCATAAAGCGAAACAACTAAGAAAGCATCTAATGCAATTTGGCAGAATAGGATGAATACAGGTAAAGACATAACACTTCTAAAGCTTCTCAATTTTCTCATGAAATTCTGAAATTTTTCTACATCAACAGATGGTAGCTTAGCTTCAAATGTTTCTTTTCTTGCAAATTGAAGATTTTTCAAAATTAAAATGCTGCAAAGGCAAAAAAGAAAAGTAACAATAAAAAAGGTGATATAAGTTGTATAGTAATGCAGAAAATCAACACTAACCACTATTTCTCCAATATGAGAAAGACTAGTTGGTAGCCAATAATTTCGGCAAGAATAATAACGTTTAGTTTCATTATAAAACTGACCAGATACAAACTTATTGACTAACCAAATGAAAGGTGGAAATAATAACATTGATACAATAAACATCCATATAATAAGTTGAATCTCAGATTTTCTGTTACTTTTACTTACCAGAGAATTTACCATTTTATAGATTTCGAACCTATGGAGATACAAATACCACCAGATAATCATGCTGAAGATCTTAGATGCTACCATACCACCATAGAAATCTTTCATGTCAAAACTGGCAACAGTACAAGTTGCAACTTTCATACATCCTATTATCCAACCAATATAAAATAGAAATAATATGCCACCACGTGTGAATTTGCTTCGCTGTGTTGTAGAAATTCCTGTCAATGCTAACAAAATTATCACAAATTTTACAATTGGTGAAGCATTAAACGATATTAATTTCTGTTTCTTCTGTTTTTGATTTTCATTTGAAGAATTAGGCGGTGAAAAATATTGCTCAGATAGCGGAAGAACAACCATTTTTTTTTAATTGCATACAGACAGTTTTCCTGATTATACAAATCTTGGATTTTCTTTCTAATTTTCCACGCTCTGTAATTTTTTACAATTAATTGTTACTTTTAATGCTTATCGAAAAAAAAAAAATAATAGTCCAACCACTGAGTTCTACCCGAGCTTTATGTAAAAAGGAGTTATTCTAGCTTAAAATATCTTGCTCGCAAATTGAATTTCAGATCAATATTTTTCATCAACGTCCCGCCGATATGTTTACTCCATCTTATTGTAGTAAAAATAAAGAAAGAAAACTTATTTCAGTCTTCTGTAACGAATAAATTATAAACGCCAAATGTTATAAAAAACGGTTATCGAGTACAAGATATTTTTCGCTCAGTATGTTGAACTAATTTGACATTTGATTGAGTGGTATTTTAATAGACATTTAATTTATTATTTAATTTAAACGTGTTGACAAAATGTTGCTAAGTTACTACATAATCCGTTTATGAATGTTTGCACTGTTACAACATAATTCATTTAAGAATTTGACAAGTATATTTTAATAGAGTTTGTCTTACACTGTACTAACATTTGCTTTTACTAGTATGAAAATAGTGTGATACATAAACTTCAAGTTTTCAGTAAATACAAAGTTAATCGAAAATATAATCAAGTCTTTTGATTTCCTGTTGTTCTTAAACACTACTACACATATACATATGTGCATGGATTTAATAATTGAAATATGTATTTATATATATTAATAATTGAAATATGTATTTATATATATGTATATATTTAATAATTGAAAATGGATTATATAGTATTCATTACATGTTTTAATAACAGACTACTTATTGCTAATTATTTAAGATTTTCTTGTGTACCCTCTAACCACTGCTGCAATAATACTTACAGTAGTTATAAAGACATTAAAAAGTTTAGTTTAAAATTTTTATTAAATTATATTTTATTATATTTTTATTATTATTATATTATTATTATTTTATTTATTTAAATTTAATATTTATTTATTTTCATGATTTAATAATCATGGTATCAGCAATTAAATATCAGTAAGAGAATACGCCCTGACTCCTTTAGCCAGGTAGGAAATTATAAGTATCTCTATCACTTTACTTTTCATAATTATCGAATGAGCAGATCTCAACTCCTTTCGCATCATTCAACTTAGATATGCTTTTTAATACTTAAATTAGTAATCAGACATGTTTTTTAATATGTAATTAATTTATCGAGTGAGTGAATAAGACTAAAAACAAATAAAAATTAGTTATAAAATTTTAAATTTCAAAATTTATTGACATTTTTAATGTTGAGTTTTAGCAAAAGTCAATGAGCTGAGGTTTGCAATTTTCATTAAATTATATTAATGATGACTCACGAATCAATTAGTGATTATGGTTAATATTTCCTTTCTGCATTTTTTTAACATGGTATTGCGATTTCCCTCTGTTAATGAATTACTATCTATTTCAACTCGATTTATGTCGTTTAAAAGTATTTTTTCAATTCACCAAATTATGGGCTTTATTGTTTACCTGTAATTTTACTATATAATTATATCTATAATAGACTGTAATAGTACATTCGGAATTTTTTTTTTTTTTTTTTCATTTCTTAAGCACTCTACCAACATGCATGAAATCATATACTATAACTTTTGTTGGTTAATTGTTGATAATCGGATTTCAGATATTGTTAAAAAGTTAAAGCTGTACTGAAGGTCACATCTTCAGTAAAATCCTAGTTCAGCGTGTCTCTTATTTCGCCAAAGATGTCAACCAAACAAGATGGCTGACCATATAAACAACACTATTACTCACCATTTTTATTAAAATTATAAGATTTCTTAATCACGATTTTTTTTATTTAAGAACACTTCTTTTTGAACCTTTGTGGGTCACAATTGTTGCATGCCTTTTGAGTTCTAAAATAAACGAACTTGAGCAAACTGGCTGCCCTGCTCTGTACTTTAGACAATAAAATTCGAAAACGCGATGCCTTAGGTATCTGAAGAATGAACCGAGAAAAAAAAAATTTTTAACTTATAAAAAATTCCTATGGCTTTGATAACAGCGAGAACTTAGTAGCCTCGCTAGCTCATTAAATTTAAAGATTCTGAGAATAGTAAAAACAGCAAAAGATAAATGAAAGCATGAGTTCCTAATAGCTTCGATGTTAGAAATTTATCTTTTCTTAAGAAGAAACTTGAAGAAAAGAATTAACTTACTCGGTTCAACTAATTCTTCATTTCTGCAGAAACCGATTTCCAATAAAAAAAAATTTAAAAAGCAGGACTTTTCAGTGATGCAAACGTCGCACTGTCGGCGCCATAAATATTCTGAAATGTTGACATCAAAGTCAAAAATGTAATATTCCTCGTAATATATGTGGTCATATTTCTGATTTTCCTAATCATTAGACATCGAATATTCACCGGGAATCCATGAAAAGAACAACAAATTGCAAAAGAATTCCGTTAGAATAGTAAGATAATATTAAAATGATAAACTGTGAAATAAAGACAAACGATTCAATAAGCTCGATCTTAGGTTTTTAGTTTTTTTATTTTCTGTTCTTAAAAAATTCGTAAACAGACGATTTTTATTAGAATAACATAATTCGGTAAGAATTGCAAAAACATAAATATTAACTGTCCATATTTAACTTTAAAAATAACACTGAATTTTTTTATTGTCAGTAATAATAATACTTTTGATTATGGAACGTAATTAAATTAAATTCTTCCATGGATATTTATTTATTAATTATTTTTAATTTTCATTTCTTACGAAATTGATGTAGTAGATGTGCAACTCAACAAATGAAAGAAAAATTGTAAACAAATCAATATTAGGATTATTAGGAAAACAATTCCACTTGCTTTTTTTTAGTTATTATTGGCGACAAACTGAGGGGGGGGGCACTAAACTAGGATAAAACCCATACCTTTTAGTTACTAGCTGATAAAATGACTGCATTTTTATAAATTCACTATCCGCGTTATCCGCAGCTTCGTGTTCCTTTATTAACTGCATATAGAAAAAGAAAAATACTTAAAATTTTTGATTATAGTTTCTGATTTCTTATATTCAACCCCTTAAGATTTTATAGAACTCTCAATCATAATTATGTTATTAATTAATTAATTAATATTAATGATTTCAGATAAACAATTGAACCTAACCTCACTTTTTGCTACACATATATAAATATTACTTGCATGAAGTTACTCTAGAACTTCCAAAAATATGAAGCAGCATTTAAAAGATTAAATTTTATCTTAAGGAAATACAAACTTTATAAGGAGACAATCAAAAAGGCTTTTCAGCTATTGGTGCTTAACCTTTCTTACAATTAATACTTGATATAATAAGACATATAATAATAATACTTTAATATCAAATACTATTTAAGGCAGAATTCCAATAATTACAAAATGCAGAAACTTTCAAATAATTAATTTTCATGAAGAGTGGTTAAACATGCAGAGAATGAAACACTAACGCGCTTCATATTTCTTGAAAATATTTTCTTTATATTTATTATTCATTTATTGTTGAAATATTTTTGGTTTCGAGAATATTTTATAAACTACAGTCATACACTTATTACTGTTGGGTTATCCACATTACTATTCCAAATATTCTTCTTATGTTTGCTCAAATGTGCAAACTTCAATTTGAATTTTGAACCCTGATAATGTGACAATAATTATTGATAGGGTGGGAGGGGGGATACTTGAATTCTAAGAAAAAAGAAGAAGAGGATAAAAAATCTCTAGCTTGTCATATCTAGAAGAAAATACCCATAAAACTTTGAAGCCGGATGAATAAATTTTATTTTTAGGGCCTGCTCGCTGTACCATTGTTGATTTTATTCCTCCTCTAATGTCGTTAGATGAATTAGAACAGGGATCACTCCGTGTTTATTCTTCGCTTTCCATTTCGGCGTCCGACAACTTAAGTTTCAGCATAGAAAGTTAAATCCGGCAATGCATTGCAGCAAGGGGTGGACGCATTCCTTATTAGAATCTATACAGAAAATGTTTCCGAGACATTTTTCCTAATCAAACGATGATGTACTGTTTCAATAATTTCTGTAAGAATGGAGGCCTCTACGAATAATGCATTTTTTTTAAATTGTAAATCACGATTTTGTTGAATTTAAGAAAATTTATATGCTGAATTCTTTAAAAAATTGTTTTGAACAGTTTCATTATTTTCTTGTTTTTGTTCTTATCGTTTTTATGTTCACTCATTTTCATTTTGGACACAAAAGGCAGGTTGTGCCTTAACTTTTGGAGACCGGCGTATTTTAGGCAAAGTAATAAAATTTCAATTACTCTTTTATTTTAGTGCTTAAATTGCGTCTTTTGAAACAAGTGAGGCAGATAAAATTACTTGAAGTCCTTGTTTCAAATATTTTAAGCGTTTAAAATGAGTGTCTTCTTCCTTGAAATTAATGAGTAATTTGTAATGAAGTAATTCAGCGTCTTTTTTTGAAGTTCCTTTCTTGTAATAAAATATTTCGGCGTTTTCCAGAAATATCTTATCGTAATAAAATTTCATTTACTGTTCTGCTTAAGTTCAGAAATTATGACTCCATAAGTTATCAGAGTTCCAACTGAGGTTAGTAAAAGCTTTCTGTCAATAACCCAGATATTCCAAGCTGTTATAAAGCAGCTGTTCTTTATTTCTTTGTAATCTAGATAATTTTCTGGCTTTCGAAAATATGCCATTTTACGTGACATGTATTCTACATATTTCAGACTATGTACCTGAATTAAATCCCCGAAAATTACGCTGAAAACAAACCAAAGAACAATTTGAGGAGAAGTGTATAAAAATCCATTTCTGATTGAGTCAGACTTGCCGGCAAGCCGCAACACGATAATAAAAGCGCCTAGTGCAATTTTGCAGGACAACATAAACAGAGGAAAGGACAACAAATTTCTAAAGTATTTCAAACAGTGTATGTACTCAAAAAAGTTTCTCTTTTGCATTGACAAGTTTCCAAACGATGTTTCTTTGTAGGAGTTTTTAAGTTTATACAAGATTAAAATGCTATTAAGACAAAAAATGTAAGTGGTTGAGAAAAAGGCAATATGAATGTTATGAAAGTGCAACATATCAATGACAAATAGCATTGCATTGATATTGAGAGCATCTGGTAGCCAATAATTGAGACAATCTTGATCTTTCACAGCTTCATTGAAGTGATTAGTAGTTACTTGTATTAGTAACCAAACAAACGGTGGAAACAAAAATATTGAAGATATGCTTACTCCTAATAAAATCTTAATTTGTTTCGCCTTATTTACTTTGTCAAGTAGTGATTTCGAAAGCTTATATAACTGAAATCTGTGAAGATACAAATAGCACCACAGAATCATACTAAGAATTTTTGATGCAATTGCAACACTATACAGATCTTTCATTTTGTTGTTTAAGATGGCACAGGTAACAGATCTCACAAGACCTAAAACCCAGCTAAAGTGAAATATCAAAAGTATACTACAACTAGCTAATTTCCCTTTTTGTATTGTAGGAAAGAAAGGAGAAGAAAGACAAAGAATTTCAATACTGCTAACGATTTAAATGTTGGTGACTTCTGCTGCATTTCATTATGCTTTGGAGAACAAGATTTGACAGCAGATTTTCTAAGTAGAGCAGCATTCATTTTAAAATAAACTCTCTTGCACTTAAAACAGCATAATAATATTTTTGATTTCTGTGACTGTTTTGGGTATATTTCCTCATTTATTTATTATTAAATAAATATATTTTTATTTAGTAGTACATTTAATACTTCGAAGATTACAGAGTTTCATCCAACAATTGAGCTAAGATGAAAATGATTAAAAAATGCCTTTTGGGGCATTTGCTTTCGCAAAAATTATTGACAAGTATGATGTAGTAGCTGTTTTGAAAAGACTTTATTGAATATATTTATTTTGAATATGTAAACATTTCTTGTTTGAAAACACGTTGCATTTATTTATTGACAAGAAGCATCCGCCCTTATAAAAAATCGCAGAAAGCGGCCTGATCATATTATTATAACTATTATTATAATGATTTCCAATTTCTATGGATGGTGAGATTGTGAAAAAGGCATTTTATTCTAAGAATCTGCAAACATCATTTTCAATATCACGTCAGTCTTTTGCTATTCATTAAAAAAGCAAATATCATGATTTAAGATTAAATCACACCTATTATCTGAAATCAATATTGCAAAATTTTGTTTCGTCGAAAATTATTCTGTTTACATGAAAAACCTTTCAATAATTTATTTTGATACTTTCCAATCTAGTCCAAATTTCATTATGCAGTGAATATACATTTTTTTACACTTTGTAGAAATAGTACATTCATGATATAACGCAATACCAAGAGTCTATACCTTAGTTACATTTGCATTTCTCAAAGAAAAATAATTTCATAATAAGATGTAATTAATTTATTATCAACATAATTTCTCAACATCATGTTTTTAATCCATAAAAATGTTAAAATAAACACTTCATTTCTAAATATTTTTTTCCTGTAAATGATACTAGTAATAAATATTTATAAATTAAATCCTATATTCAATTTAAAAGTTATGGTATAATTTTGCTAAAACTAAATTGGGCCACAATAAAAGTTTGATTGATTGGAAAATTCAAATTAAGAAAAATTTATGCTCAAATTCAACTAAAGAAAATGATAATTTTTAAATTAAAAATGCAAATAAAGGTTTGTTTTTAATTTTTAATAAAAACACTATCCAATCTATGAAATTTCCCCCAAACGCTTTAATTTGAAACTCACACTCACACAGACAGACCAATTGAACTTTTTTTTTACCTAGTTATTATATAAATAAATTTGTAAAAAAAAACATACACACATTTCATGAACTATAAAATATCAGAGCTGCAATGTATGTTTACATCAAAAATTTTAATAAGCATTAATTAACTTAAAATATAAGTAACTGTTTTTTTAACTGGAATATTAATTATTCCTTAATTAGTTATATTATTTTCATCTGATAGGTCATGTAAAATAATTAATTTTTAATCTTATATTTGTTTAAAATTTATTATTTATTAATAATCTTACATAATAGTTAAATATTTTCACTTGTTAGTAAGGAAATCATTAACTAATCACTATGATTAATTTTCCTAAGTTTTATTGTTTTATTTTTAAATAAAAGAAATGTTAAAATAAATACATAAAAAAATGTGTATTTTCGAAAATTTATTTAAAAAAAATAAAATAAAATGAATCTTTAGATTCTTGATAAACTTATAAATGAATTGAAATGTGATATTAAATTTATCCTGTTATCCTTATCAATGATCATTGACCTCGAATGCATAAACCAACATTAACTGAATTATAACAACATTCCTGCATATTTTCTCATAAAAGATTATCTTACCAAATAAATAACCTAAAAAAAATCGTTAACTTCAAGAACGCTAAGATATTTCTTTTCTATCAGAATCTTGCATAAGAGCGTTCGTGTTTCAAAAAAATATCTGAATATGCATTTTGAAAGCCTTTTTCCTTCGTCTGATTGAAGCCAAAAATTAATGTAAAAGTACAATTTTAATGAGAAGATCTTTAACCGATTTCAGTTGCATTTTTTATCTATCGTGCATACTTGCATACGAATATGCTGACCAACCGACAATCAACCCTATAAATTGTTTGCTTTAAATTTGGTTACAAATCGATACTTCAGATGCTAAAACTATGTACGAAATTTTATTCGTCGAGTACTTCTTTATGCATTATAGCTGTTTTATTCACCTGCCCCAAGACAAACTTCCTCTAAATGGGTTTCTTTCAGAATTTAATAATAATCTATACATTTACTGTTAAATCTGCCTACCAAATTTTATCGCTAGTTGAAAACGAGTTTGAATTACGTGCTCACAGACAAAATTCCAAAAAAAGGTTTTACATCATCAGAGAAGTCTGAAATCCAGAAATTTGTCAAAATCTAGAAGTCAGATTTTTGACTTATTAAAAAATTATTGATTTTTTTCTTATTAAAAAAAAGCAGAAAACTAGAAGACAGAAACAGACTGGTTTAAAATTTACTATAAATTTACAATTTTGTTGCCAAAACCGTATGCCCAATTTCATCCATGTTGTTCGAAATTATCATTTTGAGTTATCGTTTCCACATAGAAACGAATGAACAAGAAGATACTATAACTTTCCTAATATGTATTTCTATCTATATTTGCTAGAAATCTACGATTTTAATATTCAGACTTTCAAACAAAATTTCACGCATCTAGCTTTTTTTTTTTTTTTTTTTTCAAGATTTCCAGTGAGGGAGAAATATCTAAGAATGGTGTTTGGAGCTCTAAAAGATCTAAAATGTTGGCACGCATCAAAATATCAAGAGTGGTATTTAAAAAAAACAATAATTTTTCTATATAATGTAATACAAGCGATCGTAAAAGAAAAGAATATTGACTACAACTTTCATTCGGTTTCTATATCCGCTACAAATAATAATACAGTTTTCGAATAATAAATAAATCCAAAATCACACACGATTTTTAATTTTGCTTACATTTAAAGTTGCTAATATTCAAATAACAATTCTATTTCGAAGGTTACAATTTAAGAAAAAAAAATACTGCTTAATTATTTTATTGAGATACAGTATGTAGAATTTCTACCAATTCGTTGCTTATTAGTCTGTTAGACATGAAAGTAGTAGTCTGTTAGACATGAAAATTATCGATAATTAATGGGCACAAACAATTTTCTTTGGAATTCTTTTGCAAAAATAAATAATTTTAAAAATATTTTATTTAGTACACACAAAAAAAATTATCTTATTTGAAATATAATAACTGGCCGAACATTTTCCTTGCCAAATCAATGAAACTCTTTTAAGATCTCCAAATTCGCAAAGGATAATTGCTTAAATTATATCCACTAGAATATTTAATTTTTTTTCTAAAAATGGCATCTTAAAAAATTAGATAAAATTCACATTAAAGTTCCAGTTGTATATCAGCCATTATTTCTTTTTTTAACGGTTTATTTTCATTGTTTTTGTATAACGCTGATGATTTTTTTAATTCCTTTTTTATATATATAAAATGATTGGAAAGGATCGAAATTTTTTTGAAATTAAGTAAAACAATTATCATATTCAAAATTAGTTTGTAATTATTGTATTTATAAACTGCATATATGTCATTATACGCAAACAACAAACCACAAATAGTTTGTAAATTATGAGGCGCAATTTTTAAATTTCTTGTGATGTTAAAGCTGCACTTTATATTGATATAATTACTATACATAATTAATTGCACTACTTATGTGTTTCTTTTTTAAATTTGATGAAATTAATCACTGATAATTTTATTGCAACGATTTCATAGGAAAGGAAAAATAGCAGTTTAAAAAAGAACGATTAACTAAACGATTCAAGATAATTAATAAATTAATTAAGTTTGATTAGTTATGTTATTAATTAAGGATGAATTCAGTTATTCAAAAAGTACTTCATAAAATTATTCGAATAATATAACAGCTGCTTAAAAAACGTCTATAGCGTAACACAGCGGTTCTTAACCTATGGGTCGTGACCCAAAATTGGGTCGCGAAGCATATTTCTTGGGTCGCGCTGCGTCGAACCAAAAAAATTAGTAATACACCAAATTTCAGACATTTTAGTTTCTCATGGTTTACGTGCGGTATCCAGGTTTAACATATATACAGGAGGACATTTTATTTTGCAAACCAATGCCAACAACAACTAGAGATGAAGATATTTTTCTTATGGATCGAAAGCACTTTTGTTTATCTTTTTTATTAAAAAAATAAATAAAAAAATTTGAAAGTTAAAAAAAATCATCATCGTAGGATTGAAGATTTTTTAAAAATAAGATCTAAAATAAAGCAATGAAAAAATTTTGACTTTTTCTCAAATATTTCTCAAATTTGGGTCCCGGCTTAAAAAGGTTAAGAACCACTGGCGTAACATGAAACTTCTTTAAAAAATTTTATTTCAAATCTATCATATATTAAAATTTAACTGAACTACTAAAGTAAAGCTGAAATAATTTGCAGCCTCGTAACAAAAACACGAAAAACCACACAATTCTCAGGTTGAGCAACTCCGCAAAATTATTCTATTCACGTGATGTTTATTAGGAAACTCGTTCCGCTGCGAGGCGCTGCCGTAGTATTACCTGCAGGCAACAGGAAAATCGAAAGTTTTCAAATGTTGACGAACTAAACTGAAGGGGGTCGCTTTATCGCTATATAAAAAGGTAAGTGGCGATTTTTCTGTCCATAATTTCTGAAGGAAAAAATAATCAATCATTCAATAGTTACAAACGCCCGTTAAATTTAATGAAAACATTGCATCGTTATCACAACAAACTCATCACGTGCCTAACATCAACATGACGGGAGGAAAGCGTTCTTTGTGAGCTTGAGGAAATTGACAGGCGAGTTGCAGAGTTTGACGATTTAGCGCCAATTTGGCGTGTTTTTGAATAAATGCACCTTAGGAGGAAATGTAAAAATAAGTATTTCTAGAATAACATCGCTCATATTTTGTATTAAGAGTTTTTGTATCTGTAATTATAAAGTGAATTTTCTAAAGAAATTGTAGTTTTGCATTAATCTTAAGGCGTACTAAATATTTAAGAATAACAATTTCAGATAATACATTTTATTACTTTTCCATTGATATTTACATTACAGACAGCATATTTTACTTTGGAAATCATTTAATAACAACTGTGATATAGCTATAAACTATATAACAAAAATGAAATTGCAAAATATGTAATTTTCGGGTTGTGTTAATGGCAAATATGAAATCTGCTCTAAAATGAAATTTCTGATATGTCATATATTGATGATTAAATTGGCAACCATCTATGAGTATAATGTCATTCATTTTGTATTAATATCAATCTATTTTTATTTTATTCTTTTTTCAATTCTTTTCGCACTGTGTTTTCTGTGGTATCCCACTAACTTTGGCATTCTAATATTGACGGATAGTTTGCATTTACATTTTTCTCTCATTTAAATTATTAAAATAGTCTTTAATTAGACATTGAGTTATTCTCAGTTCTTGGCAAATTAGAAGATCATCAATTTTTCTTCAAATTTTGAAACATTCAGTTTGAAAATTGCATTAAAATTTTGATTTTTAAAACAAGGAAAACGTATTATATTTTGGGTAGTAAATTCTCACATTATTCAGATTGCATGGGTTCCAAATGTTTAGCAAAATTTATTCTGTCAAGTAAAAATATATATTTTTAGCAACAAATGTACTGTTGCTGAAATAGAATTTTATCAGTCATCAAATAATTGATACATATTATATAAAAATGCAAAAATATGTAAAATTAATGTGTTTTGATTCTTTTGAATTAAAAACACATATCGTTTAAAAAAATCATTGCTATTCAAGGAATTTATACATTATTATTGTATTAAAAAATTTTTTTGTCTACAATGTTTTTGACGAAAGTAAATATTTCCCGGGACTATATTTTGAGATCATTTTTGAATTCACAGTCAATTAAAATTCAATTATTATCAATTCATCGTAAAATATAATTATAAGCCATACTGATGACATTTCCATTATATCACTGTAACTGAGACTGGTTAATTAAGGAAAGAATTTGGAGAAATGGCATTGCTTAATGATCCTGTCATACCATAATTATTTCCTTAATATCACTATAACTGAAACTGGCTAGTTAAGGAATGAATTTGGAGAAATGGCATTGCTTAATAAACCTGTCATACCATAACTATGCATTCACATAAATTAGTTCATTAAGGAATGAATTTGGAGAAATGGCATTGCTTAATAAACCTGTCATACCATAATTATGCATTCACATAAATTAGTTACTTAAGGAATGAATTTGGAGAAATTGCATTGCTTAATGCCATTTCTCCAAATTATCCTGTCATACCATAATTATGCATTCACATAAATTAAAATCCTATTTGTCACCACGTACGATCATTTGAAATTGAAGAAAATGATAAAGTGTGTACAATTTACCTCCAGTTATTTTAATTAACCCCATATTTTTATCGCATAAGTTATTTTTTTTTTTACCATCTGCAGTATTTTTATGAGTAAAATTTCCCCGCAGAATCGTAAAAAGATATTCATCTGCGAGTTCTTGATACCTGAAATCCTTATTAATATTAATAATAATCAATCAAAAATGGTAGCTAAATGTCGTAGAAGAGGTTTTCTTAACATTACGAAAATTAATAAAAAGTGAAGCGTCAGGAATTGTTGCTTCTACTCGAATAATATACGCTTGCTGTATGAAGAATTCTTATCTTTTATTCTCTTTAGAATGATGCGTACCGAGATCATGATTATCAAATATCCTTTGTTCTTTGTAATGTTTTTAATTTCAGGTTCGTTTTGATTATTGACATTGATAAGGTGCAAAGTAATTATGAAGAAACAATCTGCGGTCTAAAACAGTTTTTTTTTTCCTCCAGACGTATCGCTTGTGATAGCATAAGTCAAATATAAACAGATAAGTTTTTTTTTTCAAAACAGAAATAACCTATTTAAAAAGAGTCGAGGTCAATAAAAGGTTGACGGAAGAAACTACGATGTACCTTAGCACTCCGAGACTTAATGAACTCACTAGGCCCGTTCAGCAAGTTCACTGCGCAGAGCTCGAAAAACCCTGAGTTTTTGTAGGCATGCCAAAGCTCACCCCTTGCAAGTCTGGTGGGTTGAAGTTATGCTAGTGCCAGTCGTAATAGGTGTTTTCGTAAAAAAATATTTTAACAAGAGATTTTTTAATAAAAATAATAACATTATTATTAATTTTAATGTTAATAATTAATAATAATGTTATTATTTTTAATAACGTTGTAATTCCACAAAATTCCTCACCCAGTCCCTGGAATCAAAAGGTGAAACGTGAACTGATCAATACAGTAGTCCGTCTGAGCAAGTAAGAATTAAACAGTTTACAAATTAAAAATATTGATTCTTACAGATGAAAACTTCTCGACTCAGTTGTATAAAATTTAATAAAGTAAAGCTCTGTGACAGATCTGTCCACAAATTCCCGACCATGTAATATACACAATGTTAAATATCCCTGGAGGCACTATTTGGACATCAATTGAATTGGAATATGTTGTTAGAATTGTAAAAATCTCGAACCATAAACCTTGTAAATAGCCCTTATAACTTAAAGGGCGGTGGTGGAAATGGGGAAGGGTGAAATTTTAATTTTGATATAACTTTCTTAACATTGAGGATATAAAAATAATTCCAATCAGCCAAATTAGAGCCTCATTAAGACTTTTAACTTTTGTATAAATAGAATAACTTTTGTATTTACAGCTTTTCGATAACTGCATTATCCTAGAAGTTTGGGGCTTAAAAGTGATTTCCAAGCTTTAATATTGACTATTTCTAACATCAACAATTTATGTTACCAGATAGTAACTTAGATGTTATTGCAACTGTGGTCAGTGGTGGTGCTTAACGAAGTGGAAGTGCTTAACGAACTTCCGAAACTTGGTGCCTTTAGGTATTTTCTTTATTAACAATTTTAAAAATGGGAGGGGGGGGTCCACTGGGCCTGCCACGCAAGTCCCTGTTTTCGGGGGGAGAATCCTGATCCTTGCCCATGATCAGTATTTTCTTCATAGCCATTCTCATACCAAAGTTTATTTAGCTCGACACAATTAGTTCTTAATTTCCTTAAATTAAACCTGGTGGAGCGTACTATATCTATAGCAGAAGAAGTTAACTGATAAGCATCCTGCGCGGTATCTACTCCATAATATAGGTCGTTGACATAGAGAGAATTTATCATTTCACAGCATTTAGGATATTTATCTCCTTTCTTTTCCTTATATGAAATTTCAAAACGCAAGTCAAAGCAAGGGAGATGTAGTTAAGCCAAAGGGAAGACGATTAAGTACTTGCTTTGAGCCGCCCGTATCTTCCGGAAACCATAAAAATTTGAGATGCTTCCTATCTTTCTCTGCTACTTCTATCATAATTAATGCCTTTTCTAAATATCCTCAAAGCGCAATTTGATTCTCACGAGGTTTAAGAATAACATCCAATAAATTGGCATTAGAATTAACTCCCGTCTCAAGCGAATCATGCAGAAATTTTTTTTATTTTCCCCTCCCTTACTACTACAATCATAAACTATTCGAACTTGAGTCGTAGCTTTATCGTCACGGATAACCGCTCTGTGAGTCATATGATATCCCGTTCGAGTGTCTTCATAAACACATTTCCCGATAATATCGCATTCTAATTGATCCTTAACAATTTTTTGTACTGGTCCGCAATTTCAGGATTTTTATTTAATTTCCTATTCTAATGAATAAAAGCGCCTTTCCGCAACTTAAAAATTAGAATCCAATCAACCGGAGGTCCCATATTATATTTCCACATTTATTGATAAACATACCGTTATCCATTAAATTCCATATTATTTTCGAAGGTTTTAATCAATTGATCATCCCTCTCAGAAAGGCCTCGTATTTCGCTAAGAAATTCCTCTATATTCCAAAATTTAGTGAGCTCAAACAAAATAGAAGAATCCATTAACAAACAAACATTTTTACAACTTTCACTCGCATCGCCTCTTACCGACACCCGCTATCAGCCATCCGAAGACTGAATTTATGACCCAGGTATTCTGACAGACCCTTTCCCGTTGATCATAAACAACTTCCCAAAAGCAGTCACTGCCTACTAGAATTTCCACCGGTATCCCTTTGTCAAATGAGTCGGCAAGTTATATGTTTTTTACCGTCAACTCGCTCAAAATAAAGTCGTCTGAAATATTTAAAGACAGATTGGAAATTTTCTATTACAAGAGCTTCGAGCATATAAAATTTTGATCGATTATGTCTATTCTCAAGCTTCAAGCATACAACCGGGTATCGTTTTTTATGAGCCGTAGTTTGGCCAAAAGAATACATAAGAAGTTCTTCGTATCTTATTGGTTTGAGATTTAACGCTTTAGCTAATTTAGCCGAGATAAAACTCTTATGAGAAGCGCTATCCAAAATGTCACTTGCTAATATCGATCTTTTATCCGAATTAGCAAAGAACTGAACAAGTTTGTAAAAAAGCTTTATTTTTCGCACTAACATTACTATGCAATACTGAAATATTCTCAACATTTTAATTTAATATCGAAAGTGAATTATGAGAATTACTTCCGATTTCAGTTTGCTTTCCAGCTACGTTTCTCATAGAGCTAATAGGATTATCATTTTTCCTACACACTGATTCATGGTGAAATTTAGAAGAACAATTTTTACAAACAATACTTGATTTACAAAATATGCTCATATGGTTTTTCTTAACAAAATTCCAACATCTACGCTCAAACTTAAGTTTATTTATTTTTTCTTCGATATACAAAAGTTTACAACTTGTTGAATCATGACCATTTACGCAATCGCAAAATATACAAACATCTTTTACTTGGGTATGTAATGCCGCGGCGGACGAAACATTTTTTGGCCTTAAATAATTTCTTTGATGCATGTTATAATTTGGAGAAAAGGTGCGTTGAGTTTCAGAACATTTTAGGTTACTTATTCGATTCAACTTCATTTCTTAAGAAATCCATAATTTCCGAAACCTCACAATTACTATCCTTACTGTGCTTCTGATAAAAATATAAAACCAAATCTTGGGGCAATAATTTTAATAACAAAGGATTCAACAAATGACCATAGATCCTTCCGTAACATCTAGCGATTTTAATTTTTTTATATTTATTTCAATATCGTCATATAATCTACACAGCCTTTAACGTGGGATGAATTTCTAACGGGCTCTAAATTTAGTAATTTAGACTTATAGGAATTTACGATGAAATCCTTACGCCCATGGCGTTGATTTAAAAGTTTAATACAAGAATCATAATTTTTCTCATTTAACTCGAATCCAGCAACTACGTTGTACGCGGGAGGAGAAAGCAACGATTTTAAGTATGGAAATTTTTCTATTTTAGTTAATGAGTCATTATATCCGATACTATTATAGCAATTAAGGAATTCCATGAAATTTGTTTCGCCAGAAAAATGTGGAATTTCTAATTTAGGTAGTTTCAGAGCCGAAACATCATTTATTGATTTGTTTAGGCTCGAATTAGATTCCTGGGCAGAAGTATTTACGGTGACCTACTTTAGATGACACTTTAATTCAATTTTGACTGTTCATATCTTTTCCTCATATTCTTCAGAATCTTTTTAATTCTGATTTGAATTTTTCTGGATCAGTAATAAGGTCTTCTACTTCTTGATTGTATTGTTTTAAAATTTCTTCTTTAATTCCTGAAAGTTCGAGGAGTTCTGCCAAAATATTTAAATCGTTTTTTTTTCTTCCTCTAGAGCTACATATGCTCTTTTTAGTAGCTTAGTGACGCTGCTGCGAACACTGCTTCTCTTTTCTCTTATCTTTGTTAATTTATCCATGTTTAAATAAAATATCAAAGGTCTTACCCGTATCCAATTAATTTCCGTGCCGATGCACCATGTTGCAATTGTGGTCAGTGGTGGTGCTTAATGAAGAAATTCGAACTCTCGGTGCCTTTAGATATTCTTTTTTATTAACAATAACAACAGAGTTTAACGCTCAGGGTATACCGCTCGGGTCCGTGCCTGCCACGCAAGTCCCCGTTCAACCCGAGAACGGGTTGTGGTGAAAAGCTTATAAGCCAGTTAACAGCAACGCTACACGAGCAATTGCTTTTGTATTGTGGTCATGTTACTGGGCTACGAACCCCAAGGTCCCAGGCTCTATCCGCGCTAATACCAAACCGCTGCAAAGTAAACAACAGGCGGGAGTGCCATCTATGTGCAATCCACAGCGGATGTAAAGGTATCTCTACCTTTGCTTTCCAGCTTGCCGAGAGGAATTTCGTTTTTATTTATTTTACTATAGTTTGATTTAAATATATTTTTTCATTTTTGAAAATTACATTGAAATTTGTCCTTCTTCAAAGAACAATTTAATACTTTTTCTCATCCTATATGAATCTCAAAACTTTTTTTTTATGGAAGGAGTGTGTCCAACTTAATCCATGTAAATTCATTAGTATCATCATCATGATCCGCTTAAGATTTTTAAAAAAGTGCATTGCTTTCCTCATTCTGTCAGATAAACTGAATGTAACCCAATGTTAAATTTCTTAAATTATAATTATTAAAAAATATGTTTTTTTTAATTAATTATACATGTTCTTTCCGAAACAATCCCATCTTTTCTTAAGTCATGCTAAAATATCTTTAATTATAGTTTAAATCAATATAAAAATAGAGAGTCAAATCTAATAATTAAAATATCTTTAAAATCAAAATCTCTATCACGATGACAAATCTGAAAATTTAAAAACATATCGCAAAATAAGATAAAGCAAATAATTTAAAATTTAGTTACATTTATAGCATCGTTTAACATTTTTTCTAAAATATTTAAATGCAGCAATTTGAAAAAAAAAATTCATTAATGTTCAACAACATTTAATATTGCAATCCTATTTTTCACAGCCCCAACTTTTTTTACTTAAATTTTGAAGTCACTCTTTTGCATGGGGATTAACCAGAAAAAAGGCGATGATTTATATGATTGATAAGTTTTCTATTGATGTTCAGAAGAACTATTTTATTAGTGCCATCCTTTGATTGTAAAATTTCAAGAAAGAAAAAGGGACAAGTAATTCTAAAGTTTAAAAAAATACAATTTATTATTTTATTTTCACTTGAAGTTTCATTTACTTTTTATTTTAAGTAAATTTTAAATTTTTACGTTTTAATTTCTAAAATTTTTTTTCAAAGGCTTCAAATTCAAATTCAATATTCAAATTCAATATTCAAAATTCAATATTCAATGGCGCTGTTCGCTAATGTACACTTTTAGCATTTTTTGTCATCAGATAATCGAACCTCTCCTTTACTGTGTTTAATTATTTGCTTGTTGTTTATATCTTTGGATGATTTAACATTTTTTTTTTAATTTGAATAATACTTTCCGCAGTTATAACAAAAAAAAAAAAAAAAACTCCTCAAAAATACAAAATGAAAAAAAAAAGTTGCCTAAAAGGAAAGGCTTTTTCAATACTTTAAAAAATTATTTGATGACAACAGAGAACTTTTTATTGCATAAGACTAGATAAATTTATAATCTGAGTATAAAATGATATCTTTTTGAGGAAGTGTAAGAAAAAATATCAAAAACATAACATTCTCGATTTTTCTCCTCTTTTTTTTTAAAGATATAATCAGTCATCGGACTGATTGAGACGGATTTAAAATTTCGAACCGAAGCAAATGAAAAGAGTAAACACTGAGTAAATACTCATTTATTTTCTTTCATCTTAACCTAAAAATGTTCGGCCTCCTTTTTTTAAACACATTCACTGCCATTTACGAGATATCTCGTAGGAAACGATTGTAAAATTAAGCGTCTGTAAATTCCCTGACAGTGAAGGGATAAACATTTGGCAATCTCTACGCTCTCATACCTTTTATAGTGAATATATAAATGCCATAAATGTAAAATAAATGTACAGTTTTGATGTGTGTAAATTCTTTTCTAATTTTTCTAGTTTTTTTTTAAAATGAGACTTGCATACGATCTCCACCTACCACCTGGTGACATAGAAAAAAATCTGCCACCTGTTATTCTTCTCCATGGCATGCTGGATTCACGGAAGACATGGAAATTCATAGCTCCTAAGATAGCTAAGCAAACTGGTAGAAAAGTAGGTTAAAAATATCTTAGGTTTTATAAAGATCAGTACTTAAATTAGAAAATGTAAGGCACAAATGTTAAAAATGCATATTAATTAAATGTGGAAAATATTAATTTATATTAAATATTTTTAGCAGTGTCATTTCAAAATTCATGTTTCCATTTTGCCTCAGTAAATTTCGCTATTGATAACTATACTTCAATAACTATTCTTGCAATTAATCAAATTTACTAAATCAATATAATATACCTCCTTAATTTGGTCTTTCAATAATTAGTTAGAGAAAAATGTAAATCAATAAATTTCGTTTCCGGATTTATAATCGCTTTAAATAAAAACATTTTTTTTTTTTTTTAAATTTTGTATGCAATTTCTGATTATCATATTTTTCTATGTTATTAAGTGTACAGTAAATTAAAGATTATTTTTAATGAAAATGGGAATTTTAAAGCAATGATATATTTTTAAAGTAGAAAATAACAATTATCCTTTGCTGTTTGAAATTTCTTAGGTATATGCCGTGGATGCTCGAAATCATGGTGAAAGTCCTTGGAGTGATGAATTTACATTTGATATTTTGGCTGAAGATTTGGATTCATTCTTGACTCAACACAATATTCGTAAAGCCACCCTCGTGGGACATAGCATGGGAGGTAGAACATCTTTAACTTTGTCTCTGAAAAAGGTAAGTGGTTCTCTTCTTCTACTACGCATCATTATCTGTTTCTAGTATATAAATAGAAAGTATTTTATTTGTCCAAAACTTCAACAAAGTCCAGACATTCAGGAATCGTCGTATTTTTCGGATTTATGTCTGTCTTCCTGTGAACACGATCCGTCTAACTCAAAACATTTTTAGCCAGATGGATGAAATTTGGTATGCGGTCTCTATTTCAAATTTGTAGATATCTATCAAATTTGGAATGAAATTCATTAAGAAGTTGGTCTGTTTCGCTTGAGGTGAAAGCTTATAAGCCTGTTGGTGACATTGGTGACCTCGGACGATGAACCTTCAACCTTCGTACAGCTGTTGTGGCGCCATCTACCCACAATCAAAGTCGTCAGACTCACTTGACGCAGCAACAGCATCAGCAACCACTCACCATAACGCTTGGCGCTACTCAGATAGGTACATGCGCATTAGAATCAACAGCTAATATATCACCACTCAACAGCCATATCGTTCGTCTCACCTCCGACTCACTGGAGGGAGAGTCTGAGGTGAAAGTTTATAAACCAGTTAAGAACTACGCTACCCGAGCAATTGCCTTTGTATCATGGTCATGTTACTGGGTTGCGAACTACAAGGTACCAGGTTTTATCCTCGCGCATAACAATCCACCACATGCTCTCCGAATTCAAGTTAACACTATTACTACAAAACGAAGAGATCTAGATGGATAAAATTCGGAACGTAGATTTAACATGTAAAATCCAGACAGTTATTGAATTTCAAATCAAATCCTCATCAAAAGGTTTACTATTTTTTCTGTATTTTCACAATTATGTAAGCGCGATAGTTCAAAAACCAAATAAATGTATGCAATTTAGTAACATAGTGATTTGATTTTTTAATTGCAATTGTGGCTATGTATCAAAGTTTGATTTTGGAGTTATTAATTGATTTGGAGTTGGAAAATCCAATGTTTCTAGGGTTATTAATCAGCAAAAGAACTTTGGGACAGTGTCTCCGAAACAAAAGAATAAATGTGGACGCAAAAGCAAGACCACACCTCGAACAGGCAAATTTCTTGTAGGAAATAGTACAATGCACCCTTACAAAACAAATAGAGATCTTCAGAGAGAATTATTAGCTACTGGTGTGAATGTGGATTCATCGACAGTTCGACGAAGCGTTATTGAAGCTGGGGGATTTGCAAGAAAACGAATCGAAAAACAGTTATTAACACCTGCAATGAAAAAAAAAAAAAAAGTTTGGATTGGGCCAAGAAATATCAATCCTGGACTGCACAAAATTGGAAGAAGGTTGTATTCAGCGATGAAACGCATTTTCTTGTGCAAGGGTTTTGACCAAGATTTGTCAGGCGAAGTGGTGGAGAACCCATCAGGGAACAACAACCTTTTCAAACAGTTAAGCACCCTCAGAAACAGATGTTTTAGGATTATTTAACTTCTGGAAGACCTAGCAGTTTAGTACCAGTTGAAGGGATGATGAACTCTAAACAATACATTTCTATAATAGAAAGTAAAATCGTGCCTATGATGCAAACTTTCTCTGGTGATGTTGGTATCTTTCAACAAGATCTTGCTCTATGCCAAGTTAATAACGATTTTTTATTCAAAAACAGAAAATAACGCTTTTGGATTGGCCTGGTAATTCTCCTGATGTAAATCCCATCGAAAATTTGTAGAGTATTGTAAAGAGATGTGTGAGTAAAATGGATTGCTCAACAAAGAAAACAATGATCGAGAATGCTATAAAAGTTTGGTTTCGTGATGCCGATATTAAAAATTAATGTTCTTAGTGGAATCCATGCCAAACCGTGTGCAAGATCTCATTCAATCTAGAGGAGGACATATTTTGTATTATATTGCTATACCGTGCATGCAAGTTAACCTATACTAACTAAACAACATTTGTGAAAATTTTTGTGTTTGTCCCAATTAATTCGCATAGTACTGTACAGGGTGCCTCAGAAAACATAGGAGTTTTTATTTCCCTGAATATTGGACTTAGATATATACTTCCTATTACGAAGTTTCATTAAATAAGGCTAGCAATTCTTTGACCTTCTGATGACAAAATAATTATTTGTGAACATTTGAAAATTGTTTGAATTTTCCTTACATTTAAAGACATTGTCACCAATAAGGCAGTAGGATAAGTCCTGGAATAACATGTATAGTAGTATTCTGATGGAAGAGTCTCATACTCTAGGTAGGAGGATCGTAGATTCGAGATTCAAAAATGCAGCATGTTTATGTACCTGGAGCAAGATATGCCAAACATCCTCATCTTGAAAAAGATGTTGGAATTTGAAGCCTGAGTTAGTCATCCTTGTCATCTCACAACGATTCAAAATTGCGAGATGAATTCCGAAGTGGTAGTTTTAAACAAATATAAATCTGACTAATTGACACGTTAGAATTAATTGAATTACGCCTTCAGACAATATAATTTCTTATTAATTATATTATTTGAAATAATTCGTTATATAATGACTTTTTTAAAAAAACGAGTGAGCAAATTATGAATTGTAATGGCTCAACAACCTAAAAATATGCTTACATTGTTTAAAAATTGACCAGTTTGTATTTCAGTATAGCTTAAGCATATGCTTAGTAATATTATGTTGTATAATTAACTTGAAAACAATCAATTTCATTTTATGATGTTGCTCATTAATCGCATATTTGTTTTCCAGCCAGAAAGGGTAGAGAAATTAGTGGTGGAAGACATGCATACTAAAAATTTTCGGCCAACGGAAAAATCGCCAATTATGCATCTTTTGAGGATTCTACGGGAATCTATTGAAAGCATACCTTCTGATATGGAAGAGGATGAAGTGAAACAAGCAATGATGCAGTTCATGGAACCATTACTTGGAAGAGTACGCATATTGAAATTTATACAGTTGTTTTATATAAAAATAAATACTCTAAAATGCAAATAAGTTTTCATTATCACAGTTAATTCTTTGTATGTGTTTTGAAACCCTGTTAATTAATATTAACAGCACAGCGCAATTCCAACTCTTTAACCTTCTCAGTCCTAAGATAATTCGAATTTCAGATATCTTGGAATACTGGAACGCTTGCCTTTCTTTTTCCAAAGATAAAAGCAACCCTTTCCGCCCTTTAAAATCAATAATTACAGCTTGAGTTCTTAAGGAGATGATATATAAAAGAGGCCCCTGCATAGCTTGTAGTTACTAAGCAAAGTAAACTCGGACATTCTTTGAGAGATCTTATTTATTGTCTCTGACCTTGCAACTCATCTAGGAAAACGTCTCTAAAGAACAAAGCACCCACCATGAATATTAATACACATGGTACCACACTTAACGAAAGGGGGAGGAAATTTTGCAGTGATATCCAGTCGTCTCGGTCGCCCACTGTACTTTCGTTCTGTGTGCATTTGGACCTTTTCAGCATTAATAAAGCTGATGTAAAAATTCATTTAAAGTAATAATGTTCAAATTGTGTGTTGTGACACTTTAAAAGCTCGCTGGTAGTTATCTGTCAGCGATTTAGGCTTAGTGCGCGTGTCTTCTTTTTTCAGTAACGCTAACTAGATCAAGAGTACGACTTGATTGCTTCATGCGCCACATTCCCTTTCACAACCTTTTTTTACAGGGCAGAGGGAGCACAATCACATGCCTCATAGAGAGAACACAGGAAAAGAGCCATACCCGAACCCGGGTCGCCCAGATCACTGAGAAGACGCGCTACTCCTGTGCCAGGACGCTGGCATAACGTTTAAGTTTTCGTGTGATGTGAAAATCTTTTTTCTCAGAATATCATCTGCTCTTCACAAGACGTTGCTAATGGTGTGAGATGGGCCTCATTTTTGCTTTTATCTCAGTTTTTCTGGATGTTTGGAAACTATCACAAAGTTACAATATACATGTTTTCTCAAACAAACAAAAAAATTGTGTAATTATACCGAACTGTTTGGCTTATTAAAAATTTTGTAAAAATTATATTTTTATTTTTATATTTTTATTCATTTGTTTAGTTATTATATTTTCTGTGTTGGAAGGTTTTGTTACTTTTTGCACATTTCTCTCCCATTTTAGAATAACACTATATTAATTCCTGCTTGAAAATTCTTTCATGTTTATCTTCGACCTTTTCATTATTTTAAATTTAAAGGACGGAAATTGAAATCATGAATGCTCGTTTAATATGATAGTAGCATTTTATTCTTCTATCAAATATTTAACGGACTGAAATTAATATCATAAATGCTCGTTTAGTCTTACAATAGTGTTTTATTCTTCTATCAAATATTTAAAGGACTGAAATTAAAATCATGATTGCACGTTTAATATGATGGTAGCATTTTATTCTTCTGTCAAATATTTAAAGGATTGATATTAAAATCATGAATGCACAATTAATATGATAGAAATGCTTTATTCTTCTGTCAAATATTTAAAGGATTGATATTAAAATCATGAATGCACATTTAATATGATAGTAATGTTTTATTCTTCTATAAAATATTTAAAGAACTGAAATTAAAATCATGAATGTTCGTTTAGTATGATAGTAGCATTTTATTCTTCTATCAAATATTTAAAGAACTGCAGTTAAAATCACGAATGCTAGTTTAATCATGATATCAGTATTTTATTCTTCTATCAAATATTTAAAGGACAGAAATTAAAATAATAAATGATGGCTTGGTATGATAGTAGCGTTTTATTCTTCTAGCAATAAAATAAAAAAAATCTCGAATTTCCTATGAATGTATTTCTTTAGAAATTAATGTCGTCTTGAGAATCTTACTCTTTCTCATTCTTCGTTTAAACCATTTTTCTTTTTTTCATTTATAAAAAATAATGCCAAATTCTTTTTTCGAAATCTCACCATTTTTTGGTTAAATGCAGAAAAACAATGAATAAGTTTTACTTTACTAAATTCTAATTTTTAAATGTGGCTTTTCTTGATATGAAAATGATTTTTCAATTTATTTACAGGTGAATATTAACAAAAATACTTTCAAATTACTGAAAACAAGGAGAAATTATTTCTGAATTAGAATCACAATAAATCTTCTTAATAAATTTCAAAAATTCAACATTGTGATTTTAGGAAAAATTTTTTCAAAAAGGACTGAATTTAGAAATATTGAGGAATGAGATTTCATTAATTTTTTTAATAACCAACATTATTAAAATTTAATCAAAAACACACACATATATATGTGTTGAAATGAATCTATATTTTCTTTCAGAATAATAATTCAAAATTAGCTAGAGTGAAAATTGATATGAGCATGTTACCTCTAAAGAAACATAATGGCACCTACGCATGGCAAACCAATTTGAATGCTCTAGAAACGTTTTTGACTACGGAAAAAATACGTCAACATGTACAAGGTATTTACCTAGGTGATGCTTTATTTATTTATGGGACAAAATCTTTCTTTAAAGTGTAAGTATTTTTTACTTAATATTCTTTCTAAAAGTTTATTCATGATTTATCTGTGTTTAACAAAAATTGTGTAAAAACTTTTCAGTTTATCCATTTTCTAACAGATTTCTAATGATTAGCTAAACCGCCGAAAATATTACTTGCATTTAATTTCAAGCAATTTCCCACCCATAACAGTCGTAATCCATATCTTTGTGAGACATTTAAGAAAAAAAACTGTATCAGACATTAAAATCTTAATAATCTAATAGATTAATGGGCGTAAGACAGTCATAATACATGCCTTTGTGAGACATTTAAGAAATAAACTGCGTCAGACATTAAAATCTTATTAATGTAATAGTTAAATGGGCGTTTTTAATTAAGTCAGGCACCATGATGTCATAGTGTTATTAATAAATACTGAATATAATATCTGGATAATCGTTTTCAAATTACGCATACTATTTTGCAATAGTTGTAATTTTATTTTCTGATTCCTCAGATAATTAACAACAGAGAATTAATTTCTTCCTTGACTTTTATTAGTAATAGAAAATCACGATAATAAATCTCTTAAGAAACAATTAATGTTATTTGAATGTCACTACTATAATGACATTTGTTGTACGAAATTACTAATAATTTCTTTAAACTACCAAAATTTAGAAAATAAATTGGCAGCAATTAAATTGGGTAATAATAAAGATAAAGTTAATTAAAATTTCGAAAAATAGGTTCAATGTGCGTATTTCTATCCTCAAATGTAAATTTATACTGAATTCAGTAACTGTAGGTCTATTAATTAACTTGTAGGTATACACATTCTTCCTTGTTATTACAAAAGATTTCTTTTTTAATTTGTCGTTTAGGTGAAAACACGTTAAAATTATTTGTTTGAAATTCAGAAAAACGAGCTTATACATTTTTCTGTCTCACTGAATAGCTGCCGATGTAAAATAATTAAAAATAAACGTGAACAATTGAGAAAAATATATTTTTTTCTTTAATTAATTCATATCTAAAAAAAAATATAGCTGATGTATCAATTTCGTTATTTAAAGAATAATCTGATGTGTTATTTTTATTGAACGATAAATTACAAATAGGATTTAGGATTTAATCAGAATTATCCTTGCAAATGTTAAATTTTAATTTCAAAGAATTTGCATTTTGACATTTGTGTTCTCTTCTTTTGTTTATAAGCCACTAAAACTAAAGAAAACCAAATGAAATAACATAAAATTATGTATTGCAAAAAATATTTGAAATGAGTATTCATTATTATCTGCAGTACTTTTTTCTAATAAGTACTATGTTCAGTTTTTTTATTTCTATGGTTGTATAAAATAACAATTTAATCAGCTAAATCAAAAATATAGTTGTATATTCTTTTTCATTATCTATTACTTGAAATATTACTGAATTTCATGACCAGATTTTTAATTTTTGTGTAAAATTATCAAATATTAATTGCAAGTAGACCATAATATGCATTCTGTAGATATTTGATGACACTCATATGCCTAGATTATAAAAATCTACGTTTTCGAGATATATTAGAGTTTTAAATTATGTCTATTCACATCTGCTTTTGGCAACAGGATGTACTATACAAATACTATTATATTTAGTGCGAAATTTACGATAGTATTTCATGTGTTGTAGTTTCTAAATATGATTTTAGAATTGATAATCTAGCATTAAGACAAGTTGATATATTTTACTTAGCGTATTAATTTCAGAAAAAATTCAGCTAATAATATTCTAATGAAATAGAGATTACCATTCAATTTTTACCTACACAGCTAACACTAGGTTCTCTATAATGTTTTTGGAATAATTTTACTAGATAATAACACAAAACTATTTTATCTTTATGTTATTGATGTAGTTCAAAATTAGTGTAACGGTATAACATAATATTGATTCATTACATTTTCTTGTCCAATACATACATGTGTGTCCATACATCACACTTTTTAAAGTTGATTTTTCTATTATTATTTAGCATTGACTGTTAGCATCCATTTTCTTTGTAATAATTCGAATTTTTATTTTTAGGGACAAAGATCCACGCATTTTGGAATGTTTTCCTCGATCAATAAAACTTGGGATTGAAGGTGGTTCTCATTTAATTCATTTTGAGGACCCAAAAAGATTTGTATACGAGGTTACAAATTTCATTAATGGATACAGTGACGTGAAATCAAAGTATTAAAATGTACACCCTGGAAGAGCTGCTAATTAAATACACCATATTTTATTGTAAAATAGCATATTTCTTAAATTTGTAATAAATTATGTTTAAAATATTGTATTCTCTTGATTTTTAATTCATTTTGCCAAGACTATAATTATTGATTTATTAATTCGATTATAATGGATAAGGTAACAGAATAGGTAACAGTGTTGTTTTAAAATTTGCAACATTAATTGATATAACTTAATTGATAGTAATTTATTATAGTATTTTCTTATGCTTTGATAAGAGATATCTCATCAACATTCATAGACATAACTATATTGAAACCATTAATATGTGCGCCAAATGCACTTGGTATTACTAAAAATTATTATGACATGGCGATGAAATTTGATAAATCACTTCTTATCACAACAAAACAGAGTATTATTATTATTTGATTGAGTATCATTAATTAGAATCTTTGGCTATTTAATTTTTTAATTACATCAAATTATATTGCACTTTTAAATTATACTTATATTTTAAACATACATAATTTTTAAAATTATAGTTGAACAAAAATGATCGAGCCTTTTAATTGGTTAGCTGTACTTCAAAATGACGATCTAAATTGTCTTGCTGTTGTAATTGAGTTCTGTGACTAGGATTTATTTTGCGATATTTATCGAAATAGAGAGGAGGGAAAGAGATGGCCTTTGACGGCATGGATCAAAAGTATTGATATTAAACAAAAATTTTCAAAATTGGTACAATGGTTATGGCTGGGAAAATATGTTGAGGCTTTTCCTTAAGGGAATGTGAGTAAAATAGTGAATTTCCGACATCCCACAAAATTGGAGTATTGATGGGAGGGAAGCAATCCTTGATGATGTATTTAGGGATCCTGAATTTTTATTTGAAAAAACTTAACCCCAACCATTTGACGCAATCGGACAGGTGGCTGAGGCGGGATGGAATAATTTCACTGGAAACAATCGTTGTTCTTTTATTTTCCTTATTATTTTTTAATGATGATTTTAGCATCATTGTTGCTTTCATCATAAAATAAGAGTATGATATAAATCTTTATTAATTTAGTTATATTAACGTACTGTTTTAAATCAACACTAGGACTATTTTGAGACGGAACTCTTAATTTTGAATCGCGGTCAGATGGACGACACCAGAGTTCGTAATGCGAAAATGCGTCAATCCTTTAGCGCCATCATAATGGAAAGCAATGCGGTTATTGACACAGAAGCTACCTTTTGGGATAATATCTGGTTTGGCGAAAATGGTCAACGGAATCATCCCAAAGTACCGATGATGCTTTCTTTAGAGCAAACATTTCATGAACTTCCTTGCCTTTTTAAGAGATTCAGTAGTTTTTAATCTGATAAATAATTAACTTTTATTTTAATCTGATAAACTTTTGCTTCTCAGCATTTTTGTTAGATTTTTTTTTAAATCGCTTCCATAATTCTTCTTGGCTTCGAGGGTTATCTTTTAATTGCTGAGACAAGATTTATTTTGAATAGTTTCATTATACTTAAATTTTATATTATTTTACTTACGGTGTTTTTTTTAATTCGTTTTACTGTTATTCTGCTTGTTTTGGCCGAAATATTGAAGGTTCGTCTGTTTTATAATTTTCTCTAATTTTGATTTGTTAAAATTCTCTTTACTGTCCATTCTATTGTTTACGATATTTAAAATAAGAAAGATGTAAATCATTTTAAAAATTTTGATAATTTCATAATAAATTACAATAGATTTAATTTCAAAAGCATGGAAATTTAAATATAAAGCATAATAAATACATATATATCTTGGTTATAAATTTCTCATTAAACAATTTTATATTGTTCAAATATAAAGCAAAATTTTCCTGCATTGTAAAAAGTATATTTTTAACGAAGAATATGTATTAATGAAATGCTGAATGTGTTGACAATCAACAGATTGGTGAATATATGCTTTACGAAATTGCAATAATATATAAAAGTAAAATATTAAGCTCTTTTTGAAATTCAAGATTTTTTTTGCTTTGAAAAATTGTTGGGTCAAAAAGAGTAATTGCAAACTGCAGCTGAAAAATATTAGACATAACGAAATTGTTGGAAATTATAATATATTATTATTAGCATATTATGTTATAATAATTAGCATTATTTGTATAACTCAATAATTTTTTTAAACAGCGTTTTAGCATTTTTCTTAATACATTTATCAAATGGGGTTTGCAACTTAAAAGATTGTTAGAATTTAAGCGATATATTTAAACGTGAGATGAGCATTTACTTTAAGTATTTTCGAGTAAACAGTGTAGTTTTGCGTCCGTTCCTAAATGACCAGTGACGCGTTTCATATTACAAAAGGGAAAAAGACATATAAGAATAGAATTTAAGATAAATAACAACAGATGATTTAAGATAAATAAAAATAAAGGTGAATGTATGTGTTTATGTTGTCTGCTGACCAGACCGTTTGACTTGCAGTTACGAAATTTGATATTTTGAGAGTTAAAATGTGCACCTCGGAGGAATATTTTTAAATTTTTAATGAAATTATAATTAAATAAAAATTACTGGATATTAACATCTTCCGAAAGAACTTCTGAAAATATTATTACACAAAAATTAGTTGTACACAGTTTCAGAATTTTAAAAAGTGTCTTTTTATCGATATTAATTTAATAGCCATGAACACTTTTGCTAAGTTTCTGCAATTTTTCTTTTCTTTTCTTTTTTTCCTTCTTAATTCCAGTATTTGATTACATTGAACAACTGAAGTTCAAAATGTTTTTCTTGTTTCATCAACTATCTTATCGCATTTTTTTTTCATTGTTAAAATTTAAAAACAATATATAAAAATAATTAATCAATTCCTACTTAGGTCAACAATTTTTTTTAGTTACTTTTTATTAAATAATTACAATTAATATAAATATGTATATACATTTGACAGAATTACAATATTAAGTGGCAAAATAGAGCTTGGCGACAAACTTGGCGACCAAATAGAAATTATTAGACAAATTTAATTAATTAATGTATTTTTTTTAAAAAAACTGCATTAACATCAAGTGTCGTTCACTACAAGTTTAAAAAAATGTATTTGAACTTGATTGGATGAATAAATAGTATTTTATTAACGATTGAAAATTTGAACAAGATATATATATAGAAAGAGAGTGTGAGCTAATAGTAGGAATTAAAAAAAAAGGATTTTATTTTAGTATCAATGTAGTTTCACTCAAAGGATAAAAGAACGGAGTTACAATACTGCGAAATTTATAAGATAGATGATGGGGAGTCACCAGTGAAATAGGTCATGTGCGCAATGAGCGAAGCATAGGTGCGATAATTATAGTAGCAAATCTTGAATGTCTGAAAATTTCACTGTATCATGGATATGAAGTTACATCTGAATGACTTAACATAAATATAACGAATACACCTGTCGTATCAACTTATTGCGAAAAGCGACTAGTTATTAGTAGAAACAGAGATTGTACAAATTGTCAGAATGCAAAAAAGTAAATCAACCCCAAATGAGAGTTTTTGAGAGCGATGGCAGATCTTAAACTCATTTTGATTGCATAGCTTCAAAATAATAGGAAAAAAATCAATGCATTGAATATGTTTCTTGAAATGTGTTACTGCATTTGTGTATTTTATTTGTTTCAATATGTTAAATTTATTGTTAAGCATTTGTTATTGGGCTCGTCTAGCGAAGCTCTCCTACTTATATTAGGAATATAGAGTGTTCAGAAATGTTCTACAAGCTAAAAAAAATCAATAAGAGCCGGCGTCCTGGCATAGGGGTAGCGCGTCTTCCCCGTGATCCAGGCGTACTGGGTCCGAGTCCCAGTTTGGGATTGGTTGTTCTTCCGTTGCTCTATCTGTGAGATGTGTGAATGTGCCCTCCTGTAAAAAGGGGTTGTGCAAGCGAATGAATGATGCGTGAGTAGCGAAGTCGTACTCTTGTCCCTAGATGTCGCTACTATAAAAACAAGAAACGCTCCCCGCCCCCGGCTTAAAATCGCTGTCTTCGTAACAGCGGGCTTGTGCATGGCAAGTGCCATAAGAACCAACAAAGTCAAAAAAAGAAGTTCTACTACTCTCACTGTAAAAAATACGAAATTATCGTCATTATTTATTCTAAAAACTACTTTGAAGTTATTTGATTATTTCTATGGTATCCTTAAAGGAGCAAAAAACTAACTAAGGAGTAGCGAATTTCTCTATTTTTTTGCGAATACCTAAGCGGTTTGAGAGTGATCGCTTGATATTATCAGACTTAATGATATTTTATTGTTTTATAGATAAACAGCAATCACAGTTTTGTAATGCTACAGCGATTTGAAAATATAATTTTGAACATTTTGACCTCACCATATTTTCTATCTCTCTAGCTACAAGCTACGAAATTGAAACTTTATATGTAGCATGATACCCAAACTCTAGATGTGTATCAAATAGTGAACAAAATCTATCAAAAGAAGCCAGTTCAAATCACATTTCTGCACTAAACTTCGAGAACTAACAAAGAGTTGAGGGGGACGCACTATCACTGGTTTAATTTAGTTTTAACAACTGATTCCATTTCTTTATTTCTTGTATTATCAGTATCTAAATAAAATTTCAGAAATATATTTCCTAGCGGTTATATTGCCAGATTAGCAAAACAATTTACCAGTCCTCTTATTTTCAGGTTGCATATGCATCCGCCAAGAGTGTTCCAAAAATTAAGGCAAAACGCGATTTTATCTACTCATATAAAATTATTTGTTAATTTTTATAATGTGGTTTTAATGAAAAACTATTTAAGTAAAACCATATTTTGAAATGCTCTACCAAAGTTTGATTTTTTTTTATACATAAAGGTCTGCAAAAGAAACAAGACCCTCGAAAAATTCTGGATTTCTGAAAAATCATTCAGTTGTCCTTCAGTCATTCAATTCAACAACCAGTAAATCCTTTATGTGCTGTACTAAAATAAAGATGATCATATGCTCAAAATAGATTTATTACAAATCAAGGATACTAGACAGCTTTACATTTCTCTAAATATTGCCCAATGTTTGTGGAATTAGTATGAATATGAAAATTCTGATTATCGGAGGGTATCCATTGCTTTAAGTTTGCCATTGTGCTCACAAAAGTACAATCGAAAAATAACATCTTAATATTTTCTTTTCAATTAAAAAAAATTGAAGATGTCTTGTGCATTTTGAAGAACATTTTGTGACCTATATGCAAGAAAAACAGCTAAAAGTGTACTCTAAGTCGAGTTCATCACTTATTTAAAGGAAGCGAAGTATGGAGCAATTGAACTATCCAAGGTTTTAAGTTTTCGCGGCTCTTATGATGCGGCCATACTTATTCTAAAATGGAAATATCATTGTGATTTAGCTGGAGGAAAAACAGGGAATCAGTTATCACCAATCACAAACGCCATTGGCAGATACGATCACAGTTAAAGCAGAATAATGCTGTGGGTTAGAAACATTTTTAAGGACCTGTACTAATTTATATATTTAAGGTAAGAATTCTGAATAGTTAAAAGCACAGAAACAGAATTCTTATTAAATATACTGCCATGGAAACCATCCACTAGATGTAGAATTGAGGTATTCAACAACTTGGGAAGTGAGAAAAGACATTTTATCCCACGATTATTTCAAAAAAAAAAAAAAAAAAACACAGAAAGAAAAAAAAACGTGAAGCACTGGAAACAAAAACGGAAGCGAGTTGTTCACAAAGAAAGAACAGCACTTGCAAAAAATAACAAAACGGGCGGTTAATCGAATAACAGCAGCGTACCAATAGCTTTCGTTCACTACTAGCTCTACAAAAACATTTAATTAAACATTTGATTAATTTGCTTGAACACCCCGGTTAATATAGATTTCTGACGAAGGAGAAACTTTACATGTAATTTTTCAGATCTCGGTTCCTAAGAGTGAAAGGATCATTATCACTGCGTTTTTCAGAATCTTTTTGTCTTCAAAATCTTCAAATTCATGGTTGAGAGCCACAGACTAGCAGCATCCATTAAAAAGCTCTTTATTATTATTATAAAAATAGCTCTTTATTATTATAAAACTGGTTGTTGAAATTAAATTGATAGTTACTGAGATATTCTTTTCTCAGTTTCTGTAGAAATGATCTAACTGAAACTTTATATATTTGTTATTTAGACCATGAAGCCAAGGCTTCCAAGGAAAAATAGTTTGACATTTTACTAATAGATGGCGCTGTACTACTTAAAACCATGTATTAATGAATATAATATTTAACTTCGCTATAAATGCGATATGCATGGTTCTAAGAAATAATTCGCCTGTAATGACCATGCAAGAACGCACATTGATCGTAAAACCCTTTTATTAGAATGTGAGTAATGTTTCAGCAACACTTGTAGCAACACTTCAGCAACACAGGCGGGTGAAAAACTTTAGTAAAAGACCCATGTCCATAAATGCAGTTAATGGCATGTGCGTAAGTTTCAAAAAACTGTTTCTTTGGATGTTGCATCGAGCAATGGACAACATGCAACAGAGCCAGCAATTGTGGAGGAAGTTGCAATTTCAATAGCTAAGGTAGTTTCATGTTCTTCAAATGCTACTGTAAAGCTCAATAGCATGAGCACTGGAGATCCCGCGAGGAACAGCGAGCATGAATTTATGCAAAATTCTGATGTTATACCTTTACAAGATGCATATTGCGCATCAATAGAAACCGCAAGATCATTTTACATGATTTTGCCTTGTATTTCAAGGCGTAGATTGCAAGTGGATAAGCACTTGGGTGATGAGTGGATGAGTGGTTCATCGCATATCTTATGGGCAGACGAAGTGCATTTTCACTTAGATAGTGCTGTGAACACACAAAAACTGTCCATTTAGGTTCCAATAGTCGTCATTTCGTGCATCAACAGCCGCTACTTTCACCTTACGTCAGGGTATGATGTGGGTTCACTGCGAATTTCATTATTAGTCAGCACTTCTTATAGGAAGTCACCGTGAACGGGTTCGTTAGATGTACAGTCACAAATTACTGATACAGCAGACTTTAGAAAAATCATGTTGTCCCGGCGTTAAGGCAAAGGGACTGTTTTACCATCACAATGTAAATGCAAGACAGTGCAACTGCTCATGCTGCAAGACGTGTAAGGAATGTGATTGAAGCTCATTTCCCTGGTGAAAGTAAAGTTTCATGCACTTTCCTATCTGCATGGCTAGCAAGGTCTGAAAATCTGAGCCTTTGTGACATTTGTCTACAGGGTTTTCTCAAAGGTCGAGTTTATCAAGGCCATATAACTGATACAGCAGACTTGGTAGCTAGCATCGTTCAAAATGTCTCCTTCATTCCTACTGAAAATAGTGGTACACTTTCAGCATATTGCTGATTGACTAGGTATGCACATAGAGCATACAAGGGTGTAAATAAATAAAATATTTGTCATTTTATTCTTTTATTTTTAAACTGTTACCTTTATTTTTTTCCTTACAGTGCCATCTATTGGCAAATTCTCAAACTATTCCTACAACGGAAATGTAGCCTCTTGGTCTAAGTAACAAAATTAATTAATTTTAACCATCTTGTACTTACTTCCATATTCCCATGATGATGTCTTGTCTTAATCACGTGATAAATATTCAAAGTATTCGATATATGATGCGTATTTTGTGAGTAGCTCATATTCAAATTCTTTATCACATTTTGAAAGTATTTTTATGAGAGTATTTTTTATGTTAATTTACCAAATTTTTCCCTGAACTTAATTTTCAATTTGAAACAACAGTATTGTCTTAAATTGAATAATTATTATACTTGAAGCATGATTGATATAAAAAGTCGCGAATTATGTGAAATTCCTAAAACATGTAGTTGCCTGCAGTCTGACAAATAAGAAACAATAAACAATTTCCTTATAATGCATATATGGGTTTTAGCTTTCGAGGACACATTTGTTGCGAATTCGAAGGAGGAAAAAGCAATCACGAAATATTACTTGTCTATTGAAAGCAACAGAGTCTTTCTATCATTTTACTAATGCTGATAGATTTTTTTCCTTTGCTTCATGGAAATTCGGTAAGTTTTTTGAAAAAAAAATAGTTATTTGTATGTGTAGTTCTTTGTTATATCTCTGCTTTTATTCTTTAAAAATAACTTTCTAGTCTATCAAAATATAATTTTTCATGAATTAATTAATGTAAATTATGATAAATTTGAGACATATTTTGATATCTGAAACATTTTTGTTGGAAAAAACGTGGACATGAATTGATTTTTATTGTATAATTTGAGCTATATTTTGAAACATGGAACATTCTTTATTAATAATTAGAATTATATTCTAATATATGAAGTAGCTTTTCTTTAATGACTGGAATTATATTTTGAAACGCAATGTTTTTTTTAATCTAATTATTGGAATTTTATTTTGATACATATGTGATTTTTTATTTAATCATTTGCAATATATTTTTATGCATATGCATTTTTTAATTTAATTTTTTAAATTAGATTTTGATAATAAAAAAAACAACCGTGAAATATTTTTTTTTAAGTAGCTGTTTTTTTTCTTTCATGAAAACTATATGCATCGGAGTGACTGTAAAAACATTTTGAACTTAAAACGTAGTTTAAATTAACAATTTATGTAAAAAATGAAAACTCTCAGTGCTTTTCATGAACTATTTTATTTTTCAAAACTTTTAATATTACTGTTGAAAACAATTTTATCATCTTTAAAATGCTATTGATCATCAATGTTTAATGTTTCCCTCATTTTATATTATCTTTGATTTCATGAAGACTATGGAGTTGGAGTACGATGTATACGTCCCAAATTATGTAAACAATAACATTGCTCCCGTTGTTCTTCTTCACTCCATGGTCGAAACCAGAAAAACATGGCTGCATACAGCTCCAAATATCATGAAATATACAGGAAGAAAGGTACTTTTTCTTTAATATACCTTTATATATGATATTTATCGTGATAATTTTTTGAAAATTAGCCATTTAACTAAGATTGTGCATATCATGTAATAAGAATTATATAAAATGTATGAAATATCTAATTTCTGAATTATCTGACATTCTAACATATAATATTTTATGTATATGGATTTGCATTTGTTAATAACAGCGTAATTTATAATAGTTCCAAAGTTATTTCTTAATATATCTGTTACAATTTCAAATATGCAGATAATAAAAATAATGACAAATTTTTTTTCTGTGCTCAATTCAACGAATCAAAAAAGTGCACATTTGATTAATTTTCCAATAAATTTTATATATTTAACATATATAAGAACTCTCACATTCTAATTATATATTCAAATTGGGAAAAAAGAGTTATTTCCGGTCGCATACATTTTAATTTTCTAACATATGCAGAAAAAGCATAGTAATCGTTAAAAATTCGTAAAACACTAGAATGTTTACGAATTTCCACATTTTAAATCTCCTTGAATCGAAAAAAAAATGTTTCTGTCTGTCTTCTGTGAAAAAAATAACTCAAAAATATTTGGAATTAGGCAGATGATATTTTTGAAATTGTTTTTGTATCAAATTTTTAGATTTCTATGAAATTTTGAACGAAATCTATTTAGAAGAAGTCTGCTGGCACGGCTGTAGGACCAGAACACCGATAATTTAAAATCATAAACATTTATATAGATAAAACTTGGTGCATAATTTATAATCTAAAATTTGAAACAAATTCTGTCAAAGGTTTGCCTGTCTGCTTGTTTATACTTTTGAAAATATGTAATTGCGATACTTTAAAAAAATTACCAACTCAGTTAAATGAAAATTTTATCAGTTTTAGCCTCTAAAGTACAAATCCTGATAAGATTTTGAAATAAATTTGACTATAAGACAGCCATCTCTTATTTCTGTACTTTCGTGTATTTTTTAAATAATATAAACCAAAAGATCAATGATTTAAATAAATAAATAATATTTGGTATGTAATCGTTTGACTACAATTATAGATCTATATCAGTTATCTTTTTTTCAATTTGTAATAAATTCCTATTACTTGAGAATTAACAACATCCTAACGATTAATCGCCAAAGATTCCAAGTTGTTATGTTTTATTAAATATTGTTCGCAATGGTATAGGGTCTAATAAGGATAATAATAAGGATTTCTTCTCAGCATAATACAAATACACGATTACCGATTTCATTTACAATAGTACGAAGCAAATAGCTACCACATAAGGACCTGAAAATAAATCTGTTCACTCACGATGTTTATTGCTTCTTCTTATCTTTAAAATTTTAAACTGGAGTCGGGGAGAAGGAGCATCTTTAATAGAAAATATGCGAGAAAATTTCAAGGAGATCTGTTTAAATGCTGTAAATTTTGTGTGAAATTTTATGTGTTAAAAGATATGCTAAGAATACTCATCACCATGTATGGATAAATATGACCTAATTATTCTAAAAAATACTAAATAAAGAAGAAATAATAAAGATTTCTTCTCAGCATAATACAAAAACACTGATTTAAAAAGAATATTAAATTTCTTTATTATTTTATAGACAATGTAAATGTCATTGCCATCTATACCGCTATTTCATTTTACGAGATTTATCACAGTTTTAGAGTGCTCATCTAATAATACGCCAAAGTCTTGTCAAAACCATAAAGTTTTATTTAGTGATTCTTGCGCATAAAATCACACACTGAAATGTGTGGATATTGATTTCAAAAATATTTCACACAATGTAATTGAAGTATCACACGAGACGTATTATTGTTGTTGTTGTTTCTTATGTCACTAGCCATTGACAAGCCCGCAGTTACGAAGACAGCGATTTTAAGCCGGTGAGGGAGAGTCTCTTGTTTTTTTTAGTAGCGCCAACTAGGGCCAAGAGTACGACTTTGCTACTCACGCATCACTCATTCACTTGCATAACCCCTTTTTACAGGAGGGCAAATTCACACATCTCACAGATAGAACAACGGAAGAACAGCCATGCCCATACCGGGACTCAAACCCAATACGCCCAGAACATTGAGAAGACGCGCTACCACTATGCCAGGACGCCAGCAGACGTATTATAGTGTCCCTACTTACACCAAACCCCCACATAATGACGCCATGGTTCTACACTATTTAATATATTATGAAAGAAAGACGATTTTTTAATACTCGATTCTTACAATATCTTCAAAAAAGCTTCATTTACACACCAGATTTTTATTAATAATACATCAAAGGAGCATTTATTTTTCTATTTTTAAAATCTTAAAATCTTATGACCTAATCTAAAATATATATTTTCGTAATTTTTGCCATGATTTCATAACAACTACTATTTGAGTCATCTTTGCTTAAAATATATAAGTCTTGTTTGTTTTATAAGTAATAATGTATAATTTTATTTTATGCAATTGTATATTTAACGATGGCGCAATATTTCATTCAAAGAATATTTTATACATTTAAAAATCTTACATCAAATGGAATCTAAATGAAAGACAAAGAACTTGCTCTTCAATGGTAAGGAATTATTACTTTGATTTGTAAATATATCATGCCATTTTCCGAAAGCTGAAACCTATACAGTTTGAAGATTAACGGCTTATCTTAAAATTCAGAATATCTTTATTTGCATGATAGTTCACTGAATATTCAAGAATATATTCACTGTGATTCAAGAATATATTCACAGTGAATATATTCAAGATATATTCACTGAAAATACAACCAACTGTAGGCTGCTGTGATTTATAGTAATCTTCGAAATCGGAGGATAACAGAGCAGAGATTCAATTTCGCTGAAGATTCGCCCATCATGAGGATATGGTGCACGTTAAATGCCATACTTTCTCAATTTAACATAATGTTCTCTCATATGATATTTACTTTATTTAATCACAACTCAGAATTAGAAATATGAAACCCAAAATAGCCATAGTGACATTTCCAAATGGGATGATAAATTAATCAAGTGACATCAGTGCTTTCCAAAATCATTTTAAGAAATCTACTAAAAAAATATTTACCCATAAATAAATAATTAGAGTGATATACGAAAAGTGCTGGTGAAGTGTCTTTAGAATTAAAAAAAAAAAAAAACAATTGTTAAAATTTAACGGAACCCACCTGTTTGTTTTAGGTTTATGCTATCGACGCAAGAAATCATGGTGAAAGTCCATGGAGTGACGAATATTCAATTGATGCCATGGCAAATGATTTAGAAGAATTTCTTTATAAGCATAAGATAAACAAAGTCATTCTTGTTGGTCACAGTATAGGAGGAAAAGTAGCGATTGAATATGCTTTCAGAAAGGTAATAATGCTGTTTTAAAGTATATGTCTTTAATGTATTCATTTTTATTGTTAATGTAATTTTAACTTTCTACAACAAATTAATTAATGACATTTGATTACAAATAGTTATAACAATTCAAATTCATTTTTTTTTCATCATTCAGTTTCTGCAAAAAATGTCCTGCTATAATTATTAATAATATTAGAATATAAAGATTATCAATGAAAAGTAATATTGATTTACAGTGACCTGTGTTTCTTAAATATCTTTTGTGAATATTACGTAGACAAGCAACATCAAAAATGAGAATTAATAACTCTAATACATAGAATAAAATTGTGACCATTTTTTCCAAATTAAAAAGAAATAGAATTCTGATGTAAACGGAAAATGAATGAAGGAAAATGTATCTCATAAGTGAGAAAATAATCTTAGTTGCACATATCATCAGCCTGATGCCCTCCAAACAAATTAAAGAATGGGAACAACGCCCATTTGATTGGCTTTCACAATACTTAATTCTTTGTTTTCATTCAATCTGGAATAATCATTTTTTCACATGCTATTCTGTCAGATTATATGTGCTATTGTAAACTGTCACCAATATTTTAATTATTATCTTTTTTTTGCTTGAAAATGTTTATTCTCTTTCAGATGTCTCTAAAATATCAAATTTCAGATGTTTTCTTTCTCCCAGTCCATAATCAAGCAACATCTGTTGTTTTAATTTTAGATAATATTTGCTAGTTACTTTTTCATAGACTAGTCACTAGATAGCTTACATTAACAGTAAAGTATCTAGTTGTACTTAGCAATTAGATAGATAATTCTTTAACAAATGATGGAAGTCAGAGACAAGCTAACAATATAAATAAAACAGCTCGAGTCACAATATACATACTTTATCAAATAAGAAATTTTATTCACTTATTGCTTATTTTATCAAGAGGAGGGAAAGTCCGAAATATCTTATATGCACATCCTGGAATTATGTTCGATAAAAGTTTTATAGAATCTGGCTTCCATGCGCAATTTGCATCAGCAGAAATTACTACATCCTTATCCTTAGTATAGTGAAACACATCAGAAAGTTTTACCAAAGAGTGTCAGCAGATATTTAGTATAACATCTGCGTCGGTTCTTCTCTAAAAAGATTTCTAATTTATTTAGTTAGTGAGTTTATTTATCATTCTGTTGAGCCGATTAACAAAGCCCATCAAATACGATACAACATAGAGTTTCAAAAGAACTTGAGGTACTAGTGATGTAAAAGTATGTTGAGACAATCACGCATCATGCTACTTAACGAATGAATTTCTTAGAAGAAAATAGAGTACTGCATGCAAAACAAAGTTGCGGTACACAACAATTGCTTGATATTCAGACGAAAAGTACGAGTAAGAAACCTCCTACAGGTCAAATTCATCTCTCAGTATTTCATTTCAGAACAAAATCATCACCAGTTTTCTTTTTAAAAATCTGATTGATGAGTATATTACTTTATAACTTTTCAAAATAGTAAGAATGCACTGCTACAATTTACTGCACGACAATCCTTATTTTCCTTTTTTTAACAACATAGGTTATCTAGTTTGGCTGCAAAAAGTAGCATATAAATTAAAAATGTACGATGATTGGACATGTTGTTGTTGTTTCCTATGGCACTTGCCACGGACAAGCCCGTTGTTCAAAGACAGCCGATTTAATCCTAAGGGGGACACCTCTTGCTTTTATCGTAGAACCAACTTGGACCAAGAGTACGACTTGACTACTCACGCATCACTTATTCGCTTGCACAACCCCCTTTTACAGGAAAGCACATTCACACATCTCACAGACAGAACAGGAAAAGCAACCATTCGCAAACCGGGACTCGAACCCGAGACGCCCAGATCACGTGGAAAATGCGCTACCACTATGCCAGGACGCCGGAATGATTGGACATTCTATAGTAATAGTCTTATAACTGCAGCCGAAACGATAATCAGTTAATAACTGATATTAACTTGAAATAATTATAATCCTTCGATGCAGTCATCAGCGTAGAGTGCAGTTTGTTTCAAATGATGTGAAAGGTGAAGAATACATGAAGCAATATCAGTTATACTGATATTCAGGATTGAGGGGATAGTTCAACACCAAATGTCATGAAGAGGTTTCTTCTTGTTTGGAATTAAACCGAAATCGAGATAGAATAACTTATAGATTATTATTTATAGAATTGATTTAGATTAAATCGAGATAGAATAACTTTTTACTGCATTTGGATATAACTAGTCACCTCGTTACCACAGAACTTAGCCGTATAAACAGGATTTATTATGACTGGCTGTTAGTATATTCCCTAGTCAACTAAGCCAATACCAATTCTCCAGACTTCAGAGTCTCTTTGGAGAAGCCGGATCCCTCCCTTTTCACTATATACAATCGTGTTACCGAATTGTGTGCTTCTTTCCCTAACTTTCCACTCTAGTTACAGAAAATTGTCCCTCCCTTTTCTGTATATGCACACTATGCCGAAACAATCGTGTTACCGAATTGTGTACTTATTCCTCTAACTTTCCACTCTAGTTTAAAAAAATTGTCCCTCCCTTTTCTCTATATGCACACTATGCCGAAACAATCGTGTTACCGAATTGTGTGCTTCTTCCTCTAACTTTCCACTCTAGTTTTAAAAAATTGTCCTTCCCTTTTCTCTATATGTACACTATGCCGAAACAATCGTGTTACCGAATTGTGTACTTCTTCCTTTAACTTTCCACTCTAGTTAGAAAAAAATGTCCCTCCCTTTTCTCTGTATGCACACTATGTCGAAACAATCGTGTTACCGAATTGTGTGCTTCTTCCTCTAACTTTCCACTCTAGTTTTAAAAAATTGTCCTTCCCTTTTCTCTATATGTACACTATGCCGAAACAATCGTGTTACCGAATTGTGTGCTTCTTCCTCTAACTTTCCACTCTAGTTAGAAAAAAATGTCCCTCCCTTTTCTCTATATGCACACTATGCCGAAACAATCGTGTTACCGAATTGTGTGCTTCTTCCTCTAACTTTCCACTCTAGTTTAAAAAAATTGTCCCTCCCTTTTCTCTGTATGCACACTATGCCGATACAATCGTGTTACCAAATTGTATTCTTCTTCCTCTAACTTTCCACTCTAGTTAGAAAAAATTGTCCCTCCCTTTTCTCTATATGCACACTATGCCGAAACAATCGTGTTACCGAATTGTTTGCTTCTTCCTCTAACTTTCCACTCTAGTTTTAAAAAATTGTCCTGATGTTTATTGATCTCATTAAGATATACGATACATCTTCCATCATAAGCCTCAAAAGTATTATTTCTGTTTCAGGTAATTTGCGACTTTTGATAGACTAAAAACAAATTATACATAATGCTGAAGAGTTATAAATATTTTAGATTAGTAACAGACTAGTGTGAAATGACAGTAAATTTCCGATATAATTGGTAACAGACCAAACATATCAGAAATATATTAACTGTAGCATGATTCATCGATGATTAACACATACTTTCCAACTGGATGACAATTTTTTACTGCAGTTAAAAAATGAATACAATCTATTTAGATAGATAGTTGGAATTTTAAGCAGGAGTCGTGACAATGTATTTATTATACGACGATCATTATTAAAAAACTGAAACAAATGATATTGCTGAAAAATATCATTTGTTCCAAATAATCTTTTTATTTTTAAAACATTCTACAGAAATCAAATTTTTTTTTCTTTTGACACCCCTTTTGTGCACTAGATTTCTTCAGATTAATTGAAAAACAATATTTAATTAGAATTGAATTCGTTAAATTTTTTTAGGTTGCCATTTTGGGCGATATATTTTAGCAAATATTCAGGCCTGAATTTAAAATCGTATGTCATTATCTGAATTTTACTGAGTAGATTTATGAACAGGGAAACTGAAGGAACTAAACACTTGCATCCTATTTTTGTATTTCGTCCACTTAAGTCACGTGACATCGCAATCTTTTACCGATGCGTAGTTGTCTCTAACAAAATGAGCAAAATGTATAAAAATCATGCTTTTTTTATATCCTCAAATTTTTTTTCTATATGCTCCACAAGATTGTATTATTATATGATTTTGATAATCTGAAATGTACTATTTATATTGTTTTCGTGGTAGATTTAATGTCTGAAATTGATTTAGGGCTAAGAATTTATTTAAAAATTAATATTATAAATAGTAAAATAATCAGCAGCAACATCAGTAAAATAATCAAGGACACACTTTTCGTATATTTTCTGTTATTTATATTTACTTTTCATTTTAGCCAGAAAGCGTCGAGAAGCTCATTATCGAAGAGAGTACACCAAGAAATTTTATAGAAGGTGGAGGTAAACTTTCAGCTTTTTTCTTGAACTACATGAAGGATATAAAAGATACTATGCCAACAGATATGAGTAAAGAAGAATTAACTACAGTTTTGAGGAATTTGGCAATAGGCTTTGCTGCTGATGTAAGTAATAAATTTTAAATCGATGCAATATTTTAATGGTTAACTAAAATAGATATTTTAATCACTTTAAAAAAATAAAAAAAAGGATTTATGCTTTAATTCTTTTGCAGTTGAGAGCAACAGAAGAATACGTATCAAACTACGATTTTAGCCTTTTACCGTTGAAATGGGAAGGAAATACATATGCGGTGCAATTAAACCTTGATGTGATAGCGTATGCAGTTATGCACAATAAATTGCACCAAAACTTAACAGGAACATTTGAAGGAGATGTTTTGCTTTTATATGGTTCGAAATCACAATATAGAATGTAAGTATTTTTTTAAAATATTGAAACTCAAGTGCATTTAAAATTTCCTCTCAGCAAGCTGGAATGCAAAGGTAGATTCCTTTACACCCAAGTTACTATCTGGCAACATAAATTGTTGATGTTAGAAACAGTCAAATTTAGAGCCGGGATGCCCTGGCTGGTAGGGCTTAGGATTCGCGTCTCTTGGGTTGCGAATCCAAACCCCGCCGGCTGAAGACTCTCCGGGCGTGTGTGTGGTGGCTGGCGCATGTATAAATTTGTCATGGTCACAAAGTCCTCCATGTCGGGAGTAATACCACTGGGGGGTACTGTATTAGGGGTGATCCATCTCTGATTCAGGTCTAAATTACGATATGTAGATGAGTGGATGAAACGCATGAAGGAAGTCAACCCTGTAAAAAAGAGTTTTGACGTGTGTGTAGCTAAGTCGTACTTCTGGCCCTAGATGGAACTGCAGTAAAAACAAGGGACGCACCCTTAACTCAAAATCATTGACTTCTAAGGTCAGTGGGCTCGTCTATGACAAGTGCCATTAGAATTAACAACAGTCAAAATTAGGGCTTTAAAATCACTTTTCTGCCTTAACTTCTAAAATATACCTGTTATCGAAAAACTTTAAATACAAAAGTTATTTGCCTTAATGAGGCGCTAATTGAATTTATTTGTGTATCTTCAATATTAAGAAAGTTATAGCGAAATGAAAATTTCAATCCCCTATCACCACCACCCCTTTTGAGATGGGCCATTTACGAACTCGTCCAACATTTTTACAAATCTTACAACATATTCCAAGCAGACGAAATTTTCTCGACTTGAAGTCTTGTCATGAGAACCATTGCATTAAGCAGTCCTGTAGGAAACTACCTGATATGAGAGGGTACAAGTATTGTAGAAAGGTCTTGTATCGCTGATTCCAGAACAGATTCCTCTGAAAACATATTATAAATGACACTTTTGTGCACGTTAAAATCCTACTGACTGAAAACTCGCTACTTAACTTATTATCAAAGTTAAAATTAGTCTAGATAGAACACCTATAGGCAGCCAAATAGTCAAAACTGTACACATCTATGAAAGTTTAATTATTTTTAAATTCATAACAATTTTAAGAAAAATTGCAAGTATTGAATTTTATATGTCATTTTCTAACTAGTGCGTGTAAACGTTATCGATATCTCTACTAATAATAAAAAAGTGCTTGAGTGTTGACGCCCCACAAAACAAGCTGTTTCATCTAGAACAACTAAATTCTACATAGAATAATTTGAAGGATTAGAATGTACATTTCGGAACTTTTTTTGGAATTTATTTATTAGAATTTTAAAAAATTAAAAAAGAAGCTATATTTTCTAGCTTTTCAGTTATAACATCTAAAATATTATAGAACAAAAAATAAATTTCTCATCATTGTAAAATTAAAAAATAATCTTTTCAATGATGTCAATTCTTTATAGATGAATTGCTTCTATTGTTAACAAATTTTAATAAAATATTTTACTCGCACTTTGCAAAAATATGTTTCACTGTTGAAGTAAAATACAAATAATTTCCATTTCTTGTGAAAAATATTTTTTACTGGCGTTTTTCTATTGTTCAAGATATAAAGAATCGGCTTATTTCTTCATGATGTGTAGGTTTCGGTATAATGTATGTTTTTAATAAAACTATTGATATTTTGTTGTAATTACCATTAAGGTTTAACTTCTGAATTAAAAAATGGTAAAAACCCTTTTATATGCGGTCACTTTGAAGTATAAATGCTCTTTTATAAGATATAATTGGATGTATAGTGACAGAAAATTAAAGAAAACATAAAGAAGCATTTTAAGACATTTAAAAAAGTATGAGCAATGGAAAATTGAAAATTTGAAGCTTAAAGTTATTGAAAATTCTATTGAAATTTGAAATTTAAAGTTATTTTTTTGCCGAGGAGGCCATTTTGAATAATTTCACAAAAAAAATCTATAAAAATTTTTTAGCTACCATTATCCTGAAGAAATAAATGGCTAACTTTTGATAATTTTTCATTATAGCATACAGATATATTGTTGGACAAAGTTTTTTTTTTTTTACACATTAAAAATATTTTAACAATCCCAATTTATTTATAGAATAATTGTTTCTGAATTTTCACAATTTTTTGTCTCTTTCTTTGCATAACTTTTTAACAATATATTATATTGTTAAAGTTAAATTGAAATAATTGTTTTCGTTGTTAATCGGATATTTAATTGTGTAAATTTCTTTCAATGTTAATTACAAAAGATGAAAAGATAACACGAGGAATAAAAAAATTAAAGTACCTCTAAAGCTATATTTTCAATAGCGATTGTAAATTTTTGCGAAGACCAGAATCTCGCTTTATTTTTAAATTTTTAAAATCCTAACTTAAATTAACTTATTTAAATTTAAATATTTTTAATAATTATAACTCTAACTAAAATTAACTTAATAATTTAATTAAATTCAAACTTCAGAAAAAAAAATCGTTCCAAAGTGCACATTTCATCTTTCCAAAACAAATTTGTACTAAACTTGGTACTTTTCAGGTCAAACGGTTTTACCCTTGTATGTCAAATGCATATTATTACATCTTTAATAGTTGAGATAGAGATACTCCTTTATTATTAGAAGAGATTATGATATTCCGCATCGTAATTGCAATTGAATCTAATATTTTATTCATTATTTTTTAAATTTTCAAAATAAGGTTTCTATAAAATAAGCTAGAATCATGAAGAAACCCTATCCAGCATTTTGTTGTAAAAAAAAGAAAGAAAGAACTATGAATATAACTTATCTAATGAATACATATTAAACGGTAATATATTTAACAATAACCGTAATGTATTTTTAACGATATTATATTTATATCTTATACTAGCACATTATTTATGCATAACTTGAGCATCCAAACTTATCGCAACAAACAAGAAGTTTAGCTAACGAAATCGAACCTATGACATAATAGTGACATCAGTGTCTGGATAATTTATATCAAATCACATAATTTCATTTGCGATGAGGTAATTTCTTTCCCATACCTTATATAAATTGTTCAAGTAATTAAATAGAAATTTTCTTCTTAGTCCTTCAATAATGAGAGAAAATTACGTGCTTAAATATTTGTGAAACAACAACAACAACAAAAAAAAAAGCAGTTTCTACTGATCATTGTAACAATGAATCCAAACGTTGAACATCATAGGAAATAAATCGATGTTTTAAAAAAACCATCGAATTCAAGTAAAAATTTCATGGCAATTAAAAAAGCACTTTTAAAAAAATATATTTTTTTTAAATTAAATGGCATTGAAATAAAATTTGTAACTATATTATTTTCTGGGGTTATCGGGAAAAAAAATGACAAAATTTAGTTTTATTTTTAATTAAAATAAATCTTATCAAAAAACATCATCAAAAGACATTTTTTAAAATTTTTAAATGGTATAAAAATTAAATTTGTGCTTTATTATTTTCAGAAATTATCTGGGAAAAATGGTAAAATTCTGTTTTTAATTAAAATAAATCTAATTAAAATTAAAAAAATCGTTTCTAGGTGTATATTCTCATTTTTTTAAAAGTAAATTTATGCTGAATTTAGTAACTCTAGATCTATTCATCTGTCTTGAAGAGTGGTAACACACGCACATACGCATACTTTCTTTTATTAATAAGTATATAATCAAAATTGATTATTTCAAGGTGTTATTCAAGAAATGATAAATGTTAGTGAAATCAAAACAATAACATAGAATAAAACTATTAAAACAAAGTGAAATAATAGTAAAAGATATAAACCGTTTATTTTTCTTCTTGATAATTGTATCGCTTGGCTAAATTAAAAAATCGAAATAAATAACTGAGAATCAAGATGCTCTTAAAAAAAAAGAATAATATTAAAAAGTTTGTTGCAAATGATTCTATTAGTATGTAAATTATATAAAAAATAATTTTCGTGATTTTCCATTTCCTACTTTGAAAAATGGAAAAATATGTTCCATTATTCCTTGCCCTTCTATATATTCCTTTGTTCTTTGCCGAATAACCGAAGAAGAAAATCTCACTTCATTTTTTTTTATTGCTGCAAATAAGCAAACAAAATATTTAAATAATCATGAAATCAATTAATTAAAATGCAATTAATTAAAAAATCTTTTCTCTTCTTGCTTTATATTATGAAAATAAAGTAAATAATTCCCTTCAAAAATATCTGGTAAAGGTAACGAAATTAAAACACTGAATTCAAGATTTTTTTTTTTTCAATTAATAAATTTTCTGGAAAAAAGGACCATTTCTAAAAGTTTCTCAAAATTCTCAAGAAATTAAGTCAAATGAACAAAATAATCCTTATAGAATGAAAATTCCATATATATTTTATTTTAAAATACAGGGGCAAATACGTATCTATGAGAAAAATCATTTAAAACAATACAAAACATTAAGCAAAGCGTTTTTTGCATTAAATTTTTAATTTCGACTTTTGGTGATCGTCAATTTTAAATAGGGACTCATTCAAAATTGTGGTACATTGAGTTGGCATTATGGCTATTTGTGTACGAAATTTCATGAAAATAAGTTCGTAGATTACTTTACTTGTTTTTTTTTTGACTTAATTTTTTGTTTAGATACCGCAGATAAATATGCATATACGAGAATTTACTAATTTAAGTGTAGATAGAGGTTTTCATTGTATGAACTGCCTATTTTTTATATATATATATATTTGTTTTCATTTTTTAGAGGGTCTGATCCCTTATTTTTAAAGTATTTGCCTCGGACGAAGAAAGTGGAATTTGAAAATGGTGGACACTTTCTACATCAAACATATCCTAAAGAATTCACACAAGAAGTGGTCAGTTTCATAAACAGAGGCACAACACTGCAAGCTAAATACTGAAGGAAGGACAGTTAGAATGATTTTATTTCAATTTTATAGTTTCCAAAAGTTGATTAATGTTTAAAGCTATGTATTTGTACATTATCAATGTTGCTTTTTTCCAAATTGTATTTGATCTTCATTTAAAAAGTTGTTTTTGTATGTACTTTTTTAATTTTTTTATATTTGAAATAAATTTATCTTTCCAAATAGACTTTAGAAAACAATTAGTCATTGGTTTCAATTTTAAATAGACTATATTTTCCACCGCCATTACAAAATCAACTGTCAATTATATTCCAACTATTTGCAATTGAATCATTTTAATTATTCATTTTAAGTAACAAATTACTGCTTGCTTGTGCAATTCCAATACTGTCAAATCATACATGCACGCATTCAAAATGGACAATGCTAATGATTTTTTTCCCTTCAAATTTGTAAATAAATGTAAAGCAAAATATATTTATTTTTATTTATTATCTATGAGAAAATTATTAACCCGGTTTAAAAATCTTTATATTGTATGTTGGTTATTTTCGAAAATCAGCACTTTGAGAAACAATAATTTTCCGAGATTCTAAACTTAGTGTACATTACCTTTTTGTTTTCTAATAATGTTTACGGCTAAAAATTATTTTAATTGATAATAGTTATGGTTATGGCTTGATAGTTTAAAAAATATCGCCACTTTTTCTTAAATGTGAAACTTTCAATATTTTTATTATATTCATCTGATGATAATGTTCATTTCTCAATTTAATTCCTCAATTAAGAAAATTTTATGCGAAGCAGCATTTTAATACATATATGGGTTCCAAAAACTTCCGTATCTTTCAAATGTGCTTGTATATATGTATCTTAAAGATCGAGACTTTCGACAAGGAGCATCGAGAAATAGTAATTCTGAATTCCTCTTGTGAACTATATGGATGTTTCAACATTCACAATATGAGCCAAGCACAATCCAAGTGACAACAGTCGTACTTAAGTAATAATACTCGTCTGATGTTTGGCGTTATTTTAATCAAGTTTAAGAATAGAGCAATTGATATTTGAGTATTGAGAAACAGCCATTTCGGTCTTAAATAGAAATAGTACAGTGTGGCAAGTGATATAAATATGCAAATATCGGAAGATAAGTATTAATGGTACTTTCGACACAGAATCTTTCAACATTATAATTGCTACAAATTTTTCAATGCGTAATCCTACTTGGTAGGGACACCGACATTCTATATTGACAAGACAGTGTGCCAAGTCAAAGAAGTGAACTGATTTCCAGAATTATGACAATGGTACTTTTGTAATCATGAGTATATTGTTCATTGACGTATATTACGTTTAAAGACGATACAACTGAAAATAAAATTTGAGCAATGTGAAATATTTCGAATAGCACAAGCATAAAGAATACCCTTCTTTTGGATTCCTTCATCAACAGCGTAATTGCTGACGAACTGACAAAAAGACGAAAACTAGGTGTTCTAGGTGTTCAAAACTAGGTGCTGCATGCATGAGAACCTTTTTTTTTAAAGTCCAATGTAACATAAAAAAAGACAAATGTAGGAACAAAATGAATTTATTACCAAAATCTTTGTTCAAACATGGTTTCATAAGCGCCGTGAAACTTATTCGTCATATGGGCGGTCTAGGTTGATCCCCTCTTTAAAGAATGTTCCCAAAAGTGATTTTGAAATGGGTTATAGCATTCTTTTGAAGCACCTCATTAGTTTGGAATTTCATCGAATTTTCTTTTAATGGATAAATATAGAATAAGAATGCCTAAACATTCCCCATCCGAAGTCGCAAGTTTGGCATGCTGTTCTCTCAACTCTTTGACTAGGATTCCAGCATCATTTGATTCCTTCTAACTGCTCAATCAATTCTTTGAACAAGATCTTTTGTTGATCAATCTTCTTCATGTTGGCTTAGAATCGGGAGTTTCCTCCCCGAATTGAAGAAATGGCTAAGATTCCAAAATAATAATTTCGTACTAATGAAGACATTTAAAAGAAGGTTAAGGTCAATCTCACATCAATGCTGGCAATGTTTGTTTTTTTAAAAAAAGAGTAGGAAACTCGATTCGCCAGTGAGAAAAATAATTATACATTTAAGGCAACTTCAAAAGAGAATTTACCATGAATGTGCATAACTTTTCATAATAAATTAATTTTATTTTTAACTGGGAGTTTTTTATAGTCCATTGAGGCTTGAAAAAAAACCCGGCTTTTGCATTTTTTCCATCAAAAAGTTTATTTATAAACACTTTTTGTTAAACCAAAGCATTAATTCTGATTAGCGCAAAGGATTTATTTCATGTTTTCTCAAAAGTTTCTTACTTTGAATATAAAATAACACAGTATGGGTGAAATATCAAGAATCCTTAAGGTTTTACTCCTCGTTTGCGGATCAAACTGTGAATTTCCGATTAAAATCGGAGATTATTTTGTACACTTTATAATAAAATACAAATTACCTTTCGAAGTTGGTGTTGTCGTTTGGAAATCTCCCAGCAGAAAATATAATTTTGTTGTTTTCGTAGACAGTGAAGAACTACCAAGTTTAATGTGTCACTTAAGTTCTATATATGACAGGGTTTTCAAAACTGTTGCAACATTTATCCTTTACAAAATTATACTTTTTGATTGACTTGGAGTATTATTTTTGTATGAGAATTTCGGCAAGAAGTTTTAAATAATTCTAAAAATTAAAAATTCTATTTCACTTTAAAACAAGAATTCTTATTTAAAGAGTTCTCAATTTTTAAAATTTCTTTATTCTTATTAAATATTTTCGAATTTCCATGGCGAAATTTTGAGTAAAATATTCAAATGTATTCGAAGTTAGAATTCAATCTAATTCAAGGAAAGAATCTATCAGTTTTTAAGGATTGCATATTTTCAATGCATAATCAAATAGAAAATTTTCATTCTAGATAGAGGTAACTAATTTAAATCTGTTAGTTGAAGATACTCTTCTTCATTGAAAAACATATTTAAAGAAGATATTCTTTATCATTCCACAGTATGCCAATGTAATGTGGACTTTCAAGTCTATTCCCTTTTTTTATGCCATTACAATCAGTCTAGGTCAGCTTTATTCAAGATCTCTGAACGAATTCTTTGCGTATTTCATATAACGTACTCGGGCCGCTGTCGACTGGTGGTAAGGTCTCGGCTTCAGAACTGGAGGGTTTTAGGTTCGAGACCCGATTCCACCTAAGAACCGTCGTGTAAGGGGGTGTGTTGCACGTTAAATCCGTCCTGACTAAACGTCCTCCCACTGGTGTGGTGTTGTGTGGAGAGGGAAGTGTCAGCTCAAGTGTCGTCCTCGTCATCTGACCGCGGTTCAAAATTACGAGGTCCGTCCCAAAATAGCCTTAGTGTTGCTTCAAACGGGGCGTTAATATAACTAAACTAACTATAACGTATTCAGTGGCGTAGTGACCTGGATACAAGGGGAGTAAAGATGTCCAGATCCCAGTTTCAGGGATTGCCATGGAGGCATTTTGAAGTCAAATATAATGAGAGGACTGAAACATACCAAACCCCAGGCATTATTTGAATTGCTATGAAAAAATCATGTTATGCCCCAGGTGCTCCTTACCCTCGTTACTCCTGTGCAGGCACTTACAGCCTCTTTCTTTCTTACCACATTTATTGTCCCTCACATAGCTAACTTTCCATTCTCCTCCAAACCATTTCTGACATGTTTCACAGCGACAATAAAATTTGAAACTTTCACACTTCATTAGCATGGCGTCTTGAGTCGCCATTGAATAGTAATTTTTATCTCAATCCTTTAACAAAAATCGTCATAAAGTTAAGACATAAGGTGATTCATGTTTAGCATATTATTTTTGTCGCCGATTTTAATTTTAACAAAAATAAAAAAAAACTGTTATTGTTACAAAAATTATCTTTACTTTACGACAAAAACTAAATGCAAGTGTATTCTAGAAAACAAATTATTATTTCCTTATTCTACTTGATTAATGTCCTAGTATCCTGTGACTACTTAACAGCTATCTATCTGCAAGCTATCCATATCTTGAACAAGGTATTTGAAACAAGATCAAGGAAATAGTTAGCGTATTAATGAGTGTAGAAACCTTTTTAATGCCTATGCGTGAATAACACTCCTTAATGCGTATGAGGAAAATCTACCTTGCACAACTTCCACAAAACCAACCCATGAATCACCATGTTGCCACACCGTGGTATCAAATTATTGACCAAGATTTCCTAGTAAAGTTAATAAAGCTCCAGCTAATTTTCAATCTGTGCAAAAATGTCAATAATTAAATGTGATCGGTGTAATTGGTAATTATGTTTCTGGATCAATATACAATACAAAGATTCGTGTAAGTAGTATGAATTTAATACAGTCATACGGCATGCTGCATTAAATTGATAATACTTTGCACGCATAAAATGCATGCAAAGTATTATGAAAAGAAAAGAATGCATAAATAATGGAATAAATAAAAAGAAATCGAAAAAGTATTATGAAGGCATAAACGCATTCTTTTCCTTCGTCTTAATTGAAGTAAAATTCAATTAAGATGAAGGAAAAGAATTCATTTTATGTGAACATATACTTTTACATTTCTACTTTGATTTCGAAAAAAAAAAAGAAGATATTAGTTTAAAACAGGATTAATTTAAAATAAATCATACACTAACAAATGAAGTTTATCTAGAGCTGGGCATAAAATGATTGCAGCAAATAATCTAAGGATATTATATTCTAATAATATTTTACAGAGTTTAAAAATATATTGTGTGTGTTTTTCTTTACGAGAGAAATTTAACCTTAATACGTGATAGAAAAAAATACAAATCATAATTTCCTCATTCTGTTCAGTCAAAGTGCTCTTTTTGTCAATAGAATAATTACTTATAGGAAAGGAAAATGTTTTGCAGTTAGTAATACCAAAAAAAACAACAACAAAAAAAACACAGATAAACTGAAACGAAATCAGGGAAGTTCCTACAATATTAAGGAATTAAGAAATACGAAGAAACATACAAAGAATTATTAGAAATTTAGGCAACGTTTTACCTATTTAACGTTTTTCCTATTTGAACTGAAGACAATTTTATAAAATATAATTTGTGTAACTTCTAACAGCTTATAGTCTACTATAAGGCTGAATTCCAAAATTATTACGAAAGAGAATAGATTTATATCCACTTCTGATTAAAATTTATATTTTTATTCTGAAGAATACGAGATGCCAACTTCAAGACATGATTATTTTTAAAGAAAGTCAATATATTATGTGATATTAAAGAACAAATAAGCATAAAAAGAGTATAATAAATAAATTTGCGAAATTAGGTAAGTACATTTTCCAATAAAATTTTAATATATGTATAAATAATTTCGATTAAAATATTAATGATTTTCTCTAATATGTGTAAAAAAATAATTTATAATATATTTTCAATTTATTATTTTATTCGAAATTTCATTAATAGTTATGATGTTAAAGGAAGCAGAGACTGTAAAAAAATAAATAAATAAAACAACGATTTTGTAATATGATTTAAATATGTTAAGCCGAAATCCTTCGAACTGAAGACAATTTTAAAAAAATATAATTTGTGTAACTTCTAAAGCGAATATTAACTCAGAAGTAATCAAAAGCAAAAAATATGATTGAAAAATCATTCTCTTATTTCTAAACATGGATTGGGGAAATTGAATTCAATATTTACTGTAAAGTTAAAAACTAAGTCGAAAATATAAACAATTATTCGAGACTCGTTTTCAAAATTCATTTTCATTCATTAAGATAATTTATAATTTCAGAGAAATTAATATAATTTTTGAAGCAATTATTCAAATATATATAATTCAAATTCTATAGATAATATAAATTTTAAATCAACTTTTGGTGTGTAGTTTCCTAACTAAGCTGGGAGAAGCATTCTAGAAAATGTAATTATTCTGAAGTCATGGAATATTTTTTTATTTAAATTCTTGGAAAAATTATTAAGATAATTCTTCTTCTGCTGACAAGTCTTGGAACTGTCGGAACATTTTTCATACACGTCTGTTGTTATTAGGTTATTATTATTAAAAGCTGCTTATTATTATTTGGATGTAATAAATTAAAGCTGGTTGGCGATCTTTCTAAACTTCTTTAATCACTTCATTTCTTGAGAAATTATGAAATTATAAATTATTTTTAATATTTATCCTTAAATAATACTATATTTTTAAAAAACTTATGTTCCAAATTTTGTGAAGCTGACAATGCAATTGAAATATGACGTCTACATCCCAAAGTATGTCAACAACAGTTTGGCTCCTATCATTCTGTTACATTCCATGCTTGAAACGAAAAAAACATGGTTGCATATAGCACCAGAGATTATAAAATTCACTGGCAGAAAGGTAATATATTTTCTTTCTGTTCTTTCTAAGGTATTTCACATTCGGGTCTGCAAAACTATAATGGAAGTTATATAAGTTTTTTGCGCCTTAATAATTATTTTTTAACAATTAGCTATTTTTAGATGTATATGCAGATCTTGAATTTTGACCAGTGCTGCAATTTAAATAGAATAAATTTTATATTTTTATTTTTTTTTATTAAATGTGAGCAAAATTTATTTTTTGCTCACATTTTTTATATGTTTTATCAGTATATGCGTTGAAACAAGTTAATATTTTTTTTAAATACAGCTTTCAAAAGTTGGATAGTAGTCCTTGTTGATACCAAGGATTTAAAAAAATATCTAATGGTCCAATCATAAAAGATGACTAGAATGGAAGACCAGAATTGTATAGCTAAGTCGTTGTTAATCAAATTTGGGCCAAATAACAGCTTTCTTACTGAAATGTCTTACAAATATCTATATGCCATAAAATAATATTTGTTGATTATTATTGTCTTGATATTGCAGCATTGTAGACATACATAGTATTTGTAAATAGATATGTGGAATTTTTATATAAAAATTATGGATAGACTTTAAACATCAAAAAAATCTCATCATTACATATTTCATATTTTATATGATAGTATAAAATCAAAATAATATATTTAATAGATTTCATTATGTTTTGATATAAGACATTATAAATAGATTTCATTTTTATTTCTGAATCGTCATTTGTTGATTGATTGTCTTTACTAAAAGTTTCGTTAAATGGATGCAGTTATAAGATTAGAAATCATCAATCAATTTGGAGATTTATGATGTGTAGTTTTAGATAATTTCTACGAAAAAGAAATTTTTTTATTGGAAATCTCGACTTACTTTACAAATTGCGTAATAAATGCAATAGCTGGAATTTATATTTTTGAAAGAAAAAAAACCCTGCATTTTGTGTTGTCTTACAAAATATTTGAATCTCAATTATGTGAATTTTAGGTATTTTCTAATTTTAAAATTGCTTTCAATTCGAAAAACAGATACAAAATAATGTCATAATAATTTTATAAGAACTTAAATTATACATAAAAATAAAGATTTTTTTCTTGTCTTTCTTTATAACGAATCGAAAAGAATGGCTCATCAGATGTTGAAAATTAAACATTCTTAAAGCATTGAAATTTTCTATATTGTAAAAAATGTAATTCAGAATTTACACAAAATTCTAGCGTTCATTAGAAACTTTTCATTTTAACATAAAATTGTATAAACCCAATTGGCACAAGATATTGTAAACCTCCACGATTTTATTCGATATTCTGAATGTCGACCAATATCGTGAAGATATCGTAATAGTATCGTTGAACATTTTATGCTAATAAGAAATAAACATATTTGAATTGGGTTTAATTCTTTTAGGCTTATGCAATAGATGCAAGAAATCATGGAGAAAGTCCATGGACTGATGAATATTCTATTGATGCGATGACAAACGACTTGGAAGAGTTCCTTTTTCAACACAAAATAAATAAAATTATTCTTGTTGGACACAGTATTGGAGGGAAAGTTGCCATACAATATACTTTTAGGAAGGTAAAACCACTTTAAAATTAAAGCCCTTTGGTATTCAGTTTTCTTCTTTTTTTTTTTTTTTCTAAAAGTGATAAAAGACGCACTTTTTGTCGTATTCATGTTTTAAATAACGACATAAGTTCTACAAAATCTAGTATTAAAACAATTTCGTAGCGAAACTGTAGCAGATTGTGGTGAGCGAGAATAGAACCTGGGACCTTACGGTTCTCAGTCCAGTAACATGACCATGATACCAAAGCAATTGCTCGGGTAGCGCAGCTGTTAACTGGATTATAAGCTATTCACTACAAAACTCTAAATTTGTTTTATAGGTTTTTTTTAAATTAAACCAGAAATGAAATGTAGCTTATCAATCTAAAAGAATGGTATTGCGAATGAATAATTCCTAATGTCTAGGATAGAAACTGCATAATTAGGAGAGGAATGTTGAAACTTTGAATTGTGGTTAAATGATGAAAAATTTCTGGTGCTAAATGAGTTTTGCCCATGATTCTGATCCACATAAATATTGTGAACACAGAAAACATCATTCATTAGTCAATTATTTGTTTTGATCATTTGAATTTTCAGTATTCATTTCACTGTTGAGTTAGTAACACTACTTATAAAACAGCCGGCGTCCTGGTATAGGGGTAGCGCGTCTTCCCCGTGATCTGGGCGTCCCGGGTTCGAGTCCCGGTTTGGGCATGGTTGTTCTTCTGTTGTTCTATCTGTGAGATGTGTGAATGTGCCCTCCTGTAAAAAGGGGTTGTGCAAGCGAATGAGTGATGCGTGAGTGGCAAAGTCGTACTCTTGGCCCTAGTTGGCGCTGCTATAAAAAATAAGAGACGTTCCCCTCAGGCTTAAACCGCTGTCTTCGTAACAGTGGGCTTGTCAGTGGCAAGTGCCATAAGAAACAAACAAACTTATAAAACATTCTCTATGACAAGGATTCTTAAATTTGGGAATCGTGAGTTTATTTTTAGTAAGACTCAACAAAATCTTGAATGTACATTCAGAAATAAGGCCCAAATCCTCAATTTAGATGATACTAAAACGGCGAAGAGCAATTTGAAAGCGAAAGCAAAAGTATCTTGTAATAACTTTTTTTAACCACTCTTTTTTATTCGTTTTATAACGCCGAAATATCAGAAATCACGAGCACATAAATTTGAATTGTGCACATTTTTTTTTCTTAACACAAATATGTAAGCCTTTTTTTTGTACTGAATCGATATTGTTCTACAATTTTGTGGTTGACATTTTTCTATACTATAATTCTGCAGCTTGTTGGTAGATGGCACTGTAAATGGTCGTACTGCGTAGCCGCTGTATTCTATCTAGATATCCGACAGATGACTAAATAAAGTGGCATTGAATATAGTTCTGAAATTAAGGGGTTGGGCATAAGGGATTTAAATGGGCACCTTGCGAAATATATAATCAAAATCCAAACAGTAGTCACAATATCGGGTTGTGATGTCTTGTTTTTCTTTTAACGCTCCCCACTTATCCTACTGAAGGGGCCGAATAAAAGGAGCCATATTACATAGTGTCAGATTACTGAGAGTCTATTTATTGTATGCACATACATTCAGTATGCTTCAGAATGGGAAAAGAATCTATGCTTGTTTATCCCTAAATAATTTTAGTGAACGAAGCACTTACATTTTTGCAGCCAATGATAAACTAGAAAGTTACTTTATTTTTCGCTGTTTCGTTGAATGAGTTAAACAACATTAATAAATAGAATAGAGATCCTTAACCATTTAATATTTCTAGGGTAATTTCATATATACTATTGATATCCCGTTTCAAACAGTTTGTGTTGAATTTTACGTGATTCCATTGAATTTTAAATTTAATTTGAGGCATGTTATTTGTTATTTTCATTTTAATCATCGATTCTGAATCAATCAAAAGTGTCAAGTTTCGCTACCATTTGGTTAAGCTATTGTTATGTATTTTTTATTTATATATTCATTAGCTATTTGTAGGACGTGACGGTCTTGAGTGCGCTTATTCCTGACAGATAACTATGCAGTTAGTGTTGATTCCAAACAGATTACATCCCTATAAAGTGGACGTCGTTATAAATATTTCATTAAATTTTCGGCTATATATCATTGTATTAATTAATCGGGATATATTAGTTGCAAATTCCAACTTGCTTTTTATGGATTGTCAAAGCAATAGAGATTAGTCAGCTGAATTTAAAACATAGCCAAATCATTATTATTAAAATCTGATTAGAATGTGTCAATTGATATAAACAAAGAATTTAATGAACGAATTACACGGTATGAATTACACTGAACAGAAAAAATGAAGCCTTAATATATTGCTTTTCATAATATCTTCTAAATAGTGACAGAAATGCATTGTTACACTCTTCTCCAATTCCAAACTTGCTTAACATAACTTATCTACTGTAATTTAAATTTCGTAATAAATAAATTAATTTTTTTAGTAATAAATTCTTTCTCTTTTTTATTTATATTTAAATAGATTAGTTTAATTGTGATTTTTATATTTTAGCCTCAAAGTGTGGAGAAGCTTATTATTGAAGATTCCACTCCAAGAAATTTCATAAAAGGTGGTGGAAGATCTGTAACCCTCGGGTTGAATATGCTCAAAGAATTAAATGACCTGATTCCGAAAAATAAAGACAAACAGAAGACAATTGACTTTTTAAAGAATATATTTGTGCAATTTGATGCTGAAGTAAGTTTCATTTTTATTAATAATTTCAAATAAGAAAAAAGTATTTAAATTAAATATACTAAAATTTTCCCATTATTTTTTCAAAGTCTATTTCAAATTATTTGAATTTGAAGGATGTAACTTATTGTCAGATATAAAATGTCCGATGCTAAAATGAAACTATTTCTTTCTGATCAGTTGAATTTCTTGTATAATGTAGGTTGCTGAAACCTCAAAAATAATGTTTAAGGAGTTTTCTTTTTTTTTTAATTATATATAGGTTTAGAATTTCATATTTTTTTCATGTTATCTTAATAGAAACCCACAATTTTGCATTATAGCAATAGCAAAAAGAGAAAAATCAAGTAATAATAAAAATAACTTCATTTAATTCATTTAAATTCTAGATTTTAAACAATTATTCTTAAAATGGGACAACATTACTCTACTATTTCCTTTGAATTCAAACTATATTTGTTACTTTGGCTGTTGTTATATTATAAAAACAGCTAAAACTCACAGTCAACTGTTGTGGAAATGCGTATTATCTTGCTATCTAAATGTAAGAATCTTATAAAATTATTGTCGAATTTTATAGTGTGCAGTGTGTCTCAAAAATGTGTAACAAACGTTTATTTCCCTAAATATTACACTTTGACGTATGCTTCCCATATTCGCAGATGGTGATAATAAAAAGTTACAAAATTTAAATTTTGATATAATTTTATAGTGAAAAACGTCATTCAGAAAATGGTCCTCTTATATTCCTCTGTAAGTACACATAGTTTTATACTTCTGTCTACAAAATGTGGTGATTTATGGAAAGCAAATTTATCGATTTATACAACTATTTTATGCCTCAAGCTTGTGTTTGAAGGAGTCTATTTTTTATACTTCAGTGAAAGTATACGTATCACAATAAGTAGTTTTAATAATCTATACGTAATTTTAATAACCCATTGTGGTATACGTACGTACATCGCAATAGGTTATTAAAATTGTGAAATTAAAGATAATTATGTTTATTAATTCTTATTACATTTTAAAAAAAGATCAAATAACACATTAATTGTAGTGTTTCTAAAACATATTCAAAATGAGCGTCTTCGGCACTTATATAAAGTTATGTTCTTCTAACAATATTTGCGTACACACTATTCTATTATGGCATTAAGACAGGCTTCATGGATTCATCTGTAAAGATCTGCCATATACGTATAGGAGTAAGGTGACCATTCGTACTGATTTTACCAGTACAGTACTGGTTTTCAGGGCATAAGTTCTGGTTAGTCATTAAACAAAACCAGTACACGAAAAGTACTAGTTTTAGATTGGAAAACATTAAAACAAAAGAAGTAATAAAATAAAAATAATAAAATTAGAACTGGCAACCCTGATAATTCCATGTGATATCGTCAGGTGTCACAATCCTTGTTGATTGTTAAAAATAATTTAAATGCAACCTGTATGGAATTCTATGAAAATATACAGGAAAACAAAAATTTGTTAAAAGGAATTCATTCCTCAGAAAAATATAAAAAAACAAACAAAATTAAATAACTCCTTATGTTTTATTATGTTATTATATTAGGTATGGCTTATCATGTTATTTTATGTTTATTATGTTTTATTTTTATATTGTAAAATCATATTTTGGTTTTCACATTTCTTGTGTTTAAATAAACGCAACATTTTTTGATATCTAAAATTTTTTTTAATTTAGTTATACAGGTTGGCCGTTGGGTGAATTTTTGATAAAAATTTATAAAATGTGGGCGTGACTGGTCAAAATTCATGTTGTCCTGGTTTCAGGTTAAAAAAAATGGTCACCTTATATAGAAGACAATTATAAAAAGAAGAATGTAAGCGATTCAAAACTAATTAAATATGTGTATACCATTCATATACTGCTGCAAAAAAATAGAAAATTTCTGGAAATGCAATTTGACACATTAATAGTTTTTTTTTTATTGGTGACGAATCTCTAATACTAAGAACATATTTCCACAGTGTCAAAAGAGACCATTGTAACAATTCATACTTCCATTTCGATTAAAATATCATTTTTTTTGTTCAAATTACATTTATTAAGGAAGAAGCATTTTATCTGAAGTTGGTCCCAAATGAAAAATTCTAGACATCAGTCATTATCAATTGTAGCTTCCAAGAAGTCTGCAAATGTCGTATCTTTGCTGGTTATTAAGATATTCTCTGCAAAGCCATTTTCGAAAGTTAAATACCAAATTTGACGTGTGTAGGTTAACATAAGGATAACTAGAAAATAACTAAGCAAAAATGTGCATTTTCGTATTTTTTGTATAATATTTCAGATCTCCTTGAAGTAGAGATATTATAATTAAAATTAGCTAAACATTTCCTAAATATACTTCTGCAACTATTCTAATATTGTGATTGTTCACAGCATTTCATGTCGTATTTTGTTACTAAAATATATCATTTTTGAGGAAAATAGAAATTAGGTATACAACTGCGGGCCTCGAATTTTATTTTCTTGTTCAATATTTCATTCTTCTCTGAGATATTTTAAATATTTAATTACTCAAAATTCGATTGTCTTCTTAGAAGTTTCAATCTTCGGGCAATCAAAATGAATAACAGTGGGCACGAATAGAAAATATTTTCAATTAATGGATAGAATACATATTTTAATATACTATTGTATATTTTACTGTACTATTTTATTTGTTTATACTATTGTATAGAATACATATGTATTTATATAGAATACATATGTTCTTATGATAGTTTTTCTGTTTTGAATAAATTTTCATTACTGAAATGAATATTTTCATTAATAAATTCATTCAAATAATTTCAATAAATAAATCCAAATAATAAGTAATTAATTGAAATAATTTCAGATAAACCCAACTAAATTTAAAAATAAGTAAATCTCTTCAAATTTTGTAGACAGAGATATAAAACTTCATATTTGTATAAATAAATGCATTAGAAACATTTTACAAACTGACACTTGTGCCCCTAATAGGATAGTATAAAAATTTAATTTCTTAAATTCCCTTACCAGCTTTAGCAGAAGCCAAAGTGTTTCCAAACACTTGTCCACTTAATTTATTGAAATTCTGTACTTGAAAGATGCAATATTTATGATAATAAAAGTTTGCTCCACTTTTTTGGAATATTGTGGAAATTAATTAAAGAACGCATCTGATTTTTCTTTTCAAAAAATAAATTTGCCATCTGTAATACTTTGTTTTTTGCATTTATTATCATGAATGTGTTTATTTACAGTTGGGGGCATCAAAAGAGGCGATACTGAAATATGATTTTGATATTTTGCCTATAAAGTGGGAAGGAGATTCTTTTTCTCTGCATTTAAATATGGATGTACTGGCAGACGCCATGTTCAACCACAAATTACAGCAAAACATTTCAGGCACTTTTGAAGGAGATGTTTTGCTTTTATATGGTAAAAAGTCGCAGTTCAAAATGTAAGTATTTTAAAATTGACTGAAATGTTTTAGAAATTGAATGGAATATATTTGTTAAATATCAAACATGCTTATATCTTCTTGTTACTCAACAAGTGCTATAAAATGAGTTGAAGAATGAATCAACGGAAGTGGTCTCCTAAAACTTTCTCGCATACTCTCTAATAAACTTGTCATGCTAGAGATTGCTTTGCAAGCCATTGGCGTACAACAATTACGAGATTAATTTTTGACTTGAATTTATCTTTTCTACTAAATCTATCGTGTCATCCTTGGCGAGGGTTTTAATGATTAATCCTTGGCGTGCGTTTAATGGGAAATCGAATTTGTTTTAGATACGTTTTTCGGAAGCCACTGAAACAAAGACAAAATGCACAGAATATATCTAATTTGCTATATTTAAATCAATTAACAAGTTTCTAAAGTATAGACCGACAGACAGTTAACCCTTTGTTGGTTTTGTCTCAAACTTTCACACTTGCTTACACTCTAGATGTTAAATCTGTCTGCCAAATCTTATCTATCTTGCTCTATTACATTATATTATCTAGATCCCGGCCTTTCTCTGAACAGATTTTACTCAAAATTTGGTCGAAATCTGCAGATTTGATGTAAAGGCCGTATACCGAATCTCAATCTTCTACTCAAAGCATTTTTGAGTTTCTTTATGGCAAGCAGACAAACGGACGGACATTTTCCAAAAATGTAGAACCCCGGGGGGGGGCACCTCGAAATGAGGATGAGATGCTTCCGGCATGGTGGTTGGATCTCGCCACCCTGGAAGGTACACTAATAGGTGGGCTATCTGACTCTTCCCATCGATGACGGGACATACTTCCTTTGGGGAGGGTTGTACCGTGGCTGGTGACGGCCCTTAGGACTCAACCACAGTTCCCGCCAGTGTTATTGTTGCGGCTGTCCGGTCATTCAGTTTTTACGGTTTAAATCCGTGTGCCTTCATGGCCGTTCGGAAAGTTAGATGGTTGACTTTCCAAAAGTGTATTTTTCGAACTCAGAGAGGTCGAAAACGTGAAGATTCGTCAAAATCTCGAATTCGAATTTTTTGAAGATTACTATACTTTCTCTATACTACGTATACGAGAAAATAAAAGAAGTCTTTATTTACAAGATATATTTGCAAGAAAAATGTTACCAACTCCGAAATTCTTTCTACCATTTTTTTTCAGAGATAATTTGTTGCCATAGGCAATGACGATATTCGCAGACGTTGCTGTTTCGTACTGTGAAACATCGGCTAATCTTATTACTTCGCAATACTACAGAAAAGGATATAAGGACGTACTTTTCAACTACAGAACAAAATTACACTACGGTTGTTTTGTTCATATTGTAGTGAATAGCATTTCAGCCAGTTAACAACTAAGCTGCACGAGCAATTGCTTTTGTATCCTGGTTATGTTACTGAACTGCGAACCACAGGGTCCCAGGTTCTACCCTAGCTCATTCCAATTCGCTATACTGGTGATCTCGGACGATGCACCTTCAAACTTCGTACAGCTGTTGTGGCGCCATCTACCCACAGCAAAAAAAAGTCGTCAGACTCACTTGACGCAGCAACAGCAACCACTCACCCACACACGCTCGCCATAACACTTGGCGCTACTCAAAATGGGTACAGGCGCATTAGAAACAACAGCTAAAATAATACATCATCACTCAACAGTCATATCGTTCGACTCACTGGAGGGAAAGTCTGTAGTGAATAGCATATAAGCCAGTTAACAACTACGCTGCACGAGCAATTGCTTTTGTATCCTGGTTATATTACTGGACTGCGAACCATAAGGTCCCAGGTTCTATCTTCTAAATCCGCTAAAATATCAAAAGCAGTACTTATCTGTTTGAAATTTGTCATTTCAAATAGAATCATTTGTGTTAATAAGCACAACAAATTGCTTAAATTGCTATACTATGTCTGTGATAATAGGTAAAATGCAACAGCAAATCTGAAACACATTATTTGAATATTAATTTGCAATATTCAATTTCGGGGAAGGGAGCAGTTGTTCGTATTACTAATGAAAACAGTCGTGTTTCAAAATGCAGCTTTGTAATGATTTCTAATTGTACAGCTGTTTTTATTTTAAAAATTGCTTGTTGTATATTTCTGTATAATTAGAATTACTGAATGTGTTCTTTTTCATTTACTTTTCTTCCAGATGATATTGAATAAAAATTGCTAACATATCAAATCTCTATGACCAAAGATGAAAATAATTTTGATATTAGTTCGGCTTTTGTTATTGTCTTATTTCGTATTATATAAAATATACATATAATTCTATATATGATGTAACTGTTTTTATTATTTTGTTATAGATTGTCTAAACAATAAATGGTATTGATTTTCAATGAAAATAAAAACATTATTCTTACAAAAACTCAATAAATTTATTTATTTTAATTATATATATCGCGTTTTTAATTATATATATCACCAGCCTTTCAATAACTTTCTCTTTGTTTGCTTTTTCATTATACAAAATATATTTTTAGTTATGATGAGTCTGTATACTGGTGTAGGGCGGAATCCGAGAAATTCAGACCTTCGTCCCCTTGGATTTTGATTTTTTTTTTTTTTTTTGTAATTGTATTTATAGTAATGAGTTTTGAATATATTTATTTTTAAGAGGGCATTTGTTCTAGTAGAGGTTAATAGAATGGGACTGATATAAATGAAAAAGAATGCAAAGGAAAAATAAAATCAGCCTAACTTAGATAATGGATTCGTACCTCATAAATGGAAAAGATTTTGCTCAGAGAGTAGGATTATTTTTTTTTCGGTATTTCACAACTTGAGCATTATTTTAACAATTAGATGCGGAGATAAATTTTCTCAACTTCAATTAAAAATATATTTTAATATTAAGACATTTTTTAAATAAAATTATTTTTTCTATACTTTCTGTATTTTGAGTAACAATATTCATAGATTTTTTTTAGTGTGAAATAATGGATAATATTCAAATTCACCTTTAAAAATTGAGTAATTGCGTATCAACAAGGCTAGGATGAGTGAGGTTTAGATGCATAAGGTGCCAGTCTTAAAGGAAGGTATACAAATAAGACAGTAATGAGTTCTGCCATTTTCAAGATCAAATATAATAGATGATTAAATTATAATACCATGACTTGCACACCATTGGAATAAATTGATTGAATATGAATAAGTAATTTTAGAACTCAAATTATAAAATATTCTAATCATTCTATATTTTTATATATTTAAATATATATGTTATTTATTTATTATTTTCGCAGAGGATCAGACAAAGAAATTCTGAAGCACTTCCCTCGAACGAAGAAAATCGAATTTGAAAATGCTGGGCATTTCATCCATCACGTATTTCCCAAAGAATTTACTCAAGAAGTTGTTAATTTCATTAATAAAGGATCTATAATGCACTCAAAGTATTAAAAATAAATTCTATGAGATGTTTGATTTCCATTTTCATGTTTTCGTTGAAAATAATTTTTTTTTCTTACACAGTCGATTTAACCGAGACACATTGGGAATTCAAATGGATTATATTTTTAAAATTAAATCATCCTTTTAAATGATTTCATTTCATTTAAATGGTTATTTAACTGCAATACAATATATATATATATATATATATATATATATATATATATATATATATATATATATATATATATATATATATATATATATATATATATATATATATATATATATATATATATACACACACACATATGAAATATATACACATATAATTTTTTAAAGCAGAAGGCAGGTTTGAAGACATTGAAGACACTTTGGATTTTTAAATTCATTTTAGTCCATCTCGGGAAGGCAAAATTATTTACAAGCATAGACGCGGACATTGTACGCCGCACAAAAGCGGAAGTGAGGAAGGATCACTAGTCTTATATAACATGGGATTTCCGGTCACGTGTCAAATAAATACACGTGTTGACCTTTGACAAGGGCAGCGAAGGGATCATTTTCACTAGGCACATGGAACTGATAGCGCATCATTTTTACAAAGCTTCAGTTGAATTAATTAAACAGAAAGTGGAACTGGTTCAGGAAATAAGAGAATAAATTACTATGGGCTAAATTAAGAAGAAACTTCGAAAATTAATTTGGTTTAAATGAATGATTTATATATATATATATATTGCAGGTCATAGTGCTGCAAAATATACATTCTTTCCTTGCCTATTAACTATACAGAAAGTCACTGATTTAATGCTTCTTTCACTCTAGAATAAGTTTTATATTATTGCATCAAAATATAAAAAATTATCCAAATGTCGTAAGGATAATTTGTCGATCCATTTTAATTATCCAAATGCCGAACAAGCGTGAAATCACAAGAAGCCACTTTTCTTTTTATTATGGTAATTCTTACAGAGTTAATCCCATCGCCTTTCAGATGCAGATAGCGTGCTTGCATTAAATGGCTGCTTTTATATTTATCCAGCAATTTTACTTGAAAAGGTTAAGTCCTTTCTGGGCAGCTATCAAAGACTTTGAATTTGATGCAAAAGAAAATGAATCTCATGTTATACTTATGATATAGTATAGTGGTAAAGATAAACTAATTTCCTTCTTCATGGGATAACGGGAAATGATGGACTAGTATGGCATATTCAAACGTTTGAGCATAAAAATGCAACATCCAATCTTATGGCGACATCAGACTCTAAAATCGGTTGCTTTTATTTAGAAGCGTAACTGTTACTGTTCCATTTAAGTACTTAAATTAAGCATTAGTTAGATTTTGTTTCTTGAGATTTGGTCCCAATAAAGTACATCGACTGTATTTGATAGATTTTTTAATCTTTTATTTGCATATCTTTATGTATTACTGTTTGTATATTGTTATTCTGAATTTGAAGAAATAAATTTATTTTTATCTAGCTTCTGAAGAAACGAGATTTTCTTTTCAAATTTCAATTCACATGCATTTCCCAAAATATGAAAACATCAGATATTTATACGGGTATTTAAATTACTTGAAATTAAATTGTTACGTTTATTAGAATAAAGATTAAACCAGAACAATCATATTAACAAGAAAAAGGTACAATCTAATTCATTTATAAAATTTTAAAATCTTAAAACCATTTAAACCTAGTAAAAATACAATTTCTTGGTCAAATTTCGATTTAGAATTATATGAATCACACCTTAAATATATTTTTTGTATTCAAATAATTTATAGTGGAACAGCAATTGTATTAGCAATTATCTTTAGAACTCGATAAAAAAGAATATGTAGTTCAAACATTCCTTTAACTATTACATCAGATCAATATCCCCCTTACCAGAATAATCAGAAATTACATCTTCAAAGAGCAGTAAGAGCAATGTACCATAAAATTTTGGTACTTCTTGTTCCAGTGCCTTGAACTTAGACGTCTTGATTTCGCTGTTTCATTAATAAGTAATTATGTATGATGCTGACAACCTCTACTTCTGTAAGCTATTCTATTTCATTTTCTTCAATAAAAATAATGAAACATGATTGTAAAATAACTTGCGACTTGATAGAAAATATTCTTACTCAAGCTATAGTAATAACCTATAGCTTCCTTATTAATATTATCTTTCAGAGATTTTTCGACTATTAATATAGAGAGGATAATTAGTATGTGTAGGCAAGGTATTTTTTTTAAATCCAAATCACATGTTCCTTTAAAAACAAAATTAAACACAATATTTTTACATATATTTATTACAAATATTTCATTAAATTTGGTAATATTTTATGAATTTTATGTGGACACATTCCCTAATTGGTACTGAGCAATGTCTTTTTATACACAGTATTTAATATCTTAAAAATGTTTAAATAAATATTTTATAGGTAAAGTTTGTTCATAAAAAATCCATAAGAATTAAATGTTCTTGCATTTCAAATTAAAATCATTTACTGTATTTATTTTGTTCTCATCACTTACCATAACGGGAACAAAACCTCATTATGTATGGAATTAGGTTAACGCACGTAGAAAATAAGGTCACCGACCAGCTTTATTCTCTAAAGGCAAAACAGTTTATTTTGTGTAGAATCTGTTTCATAAGTAACATCATTTGGTCATCATTGTTAGTAATGTACAAACTGATATAAAAGTATGTCCATTTCAGTCATTTTTTTTCAAATACATTTTTGTTATTTTGTAATAAATATTTTATGAATTAAAACTTATTTTTTTATTTTCTCTGCATTTAAAAATGCTATATAAAATATTTTATTGTATAATCTCATTAATTTTGCGATTAATACCATAGACATTATTAGTATTAAATTTGTTGTGATTTTAATATTTTTGTTTAATTTATCGTTCTCCTGAGGAAACCCTATTCTTTGAGAACTGGGATCTATTTTTATAAATATCTATTTAACCCTTTGAAGGGCCCTTTTTTTCCTAGTCATATTATGTTAAATATTTTTGGGCTTGAAATTAAAATAAGAAAAGGGATTCATTTTGCTTATTAGATAAATTTATTTTGATTAATTAATTAATTTGGTTAATTAATAATCAAGTAACGAATCAAGACACATCATTTTGTCTGAGATAAAGAACTGAAGCATCTAAGTTTCGGACTTACTAAAAAAATCTGTCAGAACTTATGCCAACCTACATAATTTCATACAAAGATTGATAAATTTGGTGGGAAGCATACTTCCCACGATCCTAGTAAGGGTTAAACAAAATAAGTGAGACCTGTATTATCATATATATGACCTTCAGATGCATTGAAATTCCCTATCCATTATTATGCCTCGACAAATTGTTTCATCCCTTATCTACAAAGCAGATGTTTGATTTAAAAGAGCCTTAATGCTCATACAATGATGTGCAAAGGAAAAGATAAGGTGAATTACATTATCTTTAAGCTGAAAAAGGCTATTGCCTTATCAGCTTTCTAGATTAGTTACGAAAAAGAAGGAAGAATCTTACATGTAAGTGAACTTAACACCGTGTATTCTTGTACACGCCTGTCTGAAGGTAAGTAATAACTTTTTTTATGACATTTTTTCTTGAGGAAAAACATGATGCAATGGAATGAATGAACTTGTTATTTCCTTATGTCTCGAGGAAAACTTCTTTTAGGGTGTACTTATTATTTTCTATAAGATGCTCAAATTTAAAGTTTAATGTGCTTAAAATGTTACTTATCACTTGTTTTTTAGTTATTTAAATCATTTTTTAGGCTGGATTTCAAAAGCATGCTGCTTTATTTCCCTTTTTAAAAAAAAAAAAAATAAAGAATGATTATTTGTTATTTACAAAATTAGAACATTTGAATTGATTCATAATGCTATAAATAGTCTCTTCATATTTCAATTTTTCTGTGGCAAATGTTTATGAGATAATAAACTTCTAAATGTTTTTCAGTTAACTTCCGGTTTACTATTGTATGACTTAAATTTACATTATTTTCATGTTTGACATAATCCATGTCATTTCGTGACATAAAATTCTTTAATTAGTTAAATTTCATAAAGAAAATATTTATTTTTAAAATAAAAATTAATATTCTTATATTCTAATCCTGAAACGAAATAACTTGGTTTTTAAAATGAAAAATTCAGCATCATTTATTTATTACTCTAAAACAAGGTATAATATTTATATTAATATCGAAGTCTAATTATAAATTTTGATTTTCAAAACTGAATATATTCACTTTGAATTTTTAAGAAAGTTTCAGTTTTAGTTTTATCTTTGTCTTGTGAATGATCTCATACGTTTGCATTTTTCAGTAGAAAATTTATTTCATAAATGTTTTTCATTATTTTTTCAGTAATTCATTTATTTTTTTGATTATGCCATTCAGTTGCATTGCAGTTTTTTTAATTAATGCATATAAATAATATGCAAAATAAAAATGTATTGTGAATAGATGGCATATAAATCTGTATCTTGAATAGAGCATATTAATAATTTCTGCATAAACTTCGGCATTGCAAACTTCCTCAATCTCAGAATTGAAAGAATTTTTAAAGACTTTTTTTTAGTAAAACTCACACTGTAAACTGTGAGGATCACAAAAAACTTTCTGACTCATGCAAAGCAACGGTACACATACGTAGCAAAATGTTCAAAGGAATAACAGTTCAAAGTAAAATATCATGATTTTCCACTTCGAGTTGAAGTAAGGCATTTTGTAGTTCAATTTTAATAAATGACGAAGCAGTATAAGATAAGCACCTGTCATGATTGGGATTCGATATATCATCGAAAACAATATCTCTAAAACTAGGAGAAGGGCTGAAATATGTGTTTTAGACACTTTTTTACCCTCTGTTATATTGAGTGTAAGACGTATTTGCAGGATTCTCTGCAAAGTATCTCCTAATGAATTTGAGACGGTTCTTCTAAAAAATTTTGGAGATTTGTGTTATATAAAAGTTGTTACGTGAAAAGAAGTGTTATTAACACGAATTACTTTTTCTTTGAAGAATACACTATTCCTACGGCATCAAAATGAAGCTGGCCTATGATCTCTATCATCCTCCAGAAGGAAAAGAGAACAAATCACTCTCACCAATCATATTCCTACATGGCAGATTGGATTCCAAAAAAACGTGGAAAAAATTCGCCCCGGAAATCGCAAAGATAACGGGGAGAGAGGTAATTTAATGTTTTATCTTTCTCATTTAAATTTTATAAGTTAATTTTCAGAAAACAAACGTTTTTCATATATCTCTCATATTTTCCATTCATCCAATGACGTTTTCATGTGAAGAATTCTCATCTTAAATAAATAAAAGTCGTATTTTCACACATTTTTTTAATAATTAGAATTGGAACTTGCGATCACAAATAACCCCAAATTAAATTAAAAATTAGATTATTGAATGAATTTCTTTTATTATTACTATGCAAGTTAAAAAAAATCATTAAAAACAGTCTTGAAAACCATTTTGTGCCTTTGAAAACCATGTGTGAAAAATGTATTTTTTACAAAAAGTATTTGCAAGTATTTACATAAAGATAATTCCTAACATATCATTTCATTTATGTCTTCTGAAAAAAAAATGCCTTTGAGAATGTTTGGCGATTAAAATTTTCGGAAAAAACATAATGGCCCGTCATTTATACTCATTTATAATAAAGGGAAATACAGCAAAATATATAACATATGAGAAGTCTATTTTATAGAAATCCATGTTTTTGAAAAAAAAACTTTAATTTTTATGAATTTTGCTGTTTGACAAAATGAATAATTGCTATTTTCTTCCAAAAATTAATTTAAAATCTTTTGTAAAAATCAACGCAAGAATTGTTCTTCTAATTTAATCCGATTACAAAATAGTAGGAATTTTGATTTTACAATATTCTCTCATATAAACAATCATATTGCAGTAAATTTTTCAAAGACGTTTGAAACTGCAGCATTTTTCACTGATATCAAAATCAAAATAATTCGGTCTGTTGTTGTTGTTGGGCAAAGAACACAGCTTTTATGTATATTTTTCTGGCACCACATCTGAAAAATAATCTCGAAATCCAATATTGAAGATTAATTGTTCAATGATTGCCGATTTTCCTCCAAAATTATTAGTTACATAAAACTTCCAATTAAGCTATATCATGAGATATCACGTTTCTACAGCGCAAACTCTAAATTAAAGCATTCCATATTATTCTACTACAGATTTTTACATTAATCAGAAGTTTCTTCCGTCAGGCATTTCATACTTTCATATCTATTATCATGTATTCATTTAATATTAAATAAATTATTTACATAATAAGTAAAAATATTCATCATCTTTATAAAGTAAAAAATATTACAAATATGATAATTTCTTGTTAGTTAAATTTATTGTATTGTATTTATAATATTTATAATACGTAATAAATACATTTCCTGATTTAAGGGAACTTTCAAATAGATTGATCCAACAATCCAACAATTGATAGAAAACCTTCTTCTCACAGTAAAAAGATGTGTTCGAAAACAAGTTATTTTGAACATAACAATTTTAAATTAATTTATTGTCCGTTATAACCTAAGCTCCAAAACTGCATTAATATATGTGGTATAATTGGTACAAATAGCTCTTCAAACAATTAATATATATAAAATCTTCAAATATTTTTTACACTAAAAAGAATAAAATAAGTTAAAAATTCATGGATCAAATTTACGAACAGTTTATGGAAATATATTTGCCATTCGAAATATACGCAAGTACCATTGAGGCATTCATTTTCTTGATAATAAAATCGTCTATAATATTAACAGTTAAAAGATGATTGACCAACTTTTAGATGAACGTTTATTAGTGTTGTTTAAAATATAGATTAACATTTCATATCCGACATTTCAATGCTTCCTAGGTGTATGCAATTGATGCGAGAAACCATGGTGACAGCCCTTGGAGTGAGGAGATGAATCTTGATGTCCTCATTAGCGATCTGAAGGAATTCATGAATGATCATGCCATAGATAAAGCCATTCTTATAGGACATAGTTTAGGTGGAAGAACTTCTTTGGCTCTTGCTCTCCAAAAAGTAATTTCTTTTCTTACTATGTCAATCACGCCAAATTTAGAAACATGAATTGTATAAGATATTATTTTTATAATGAATAAATTTTATGAAACATAATAAAATCTATCATTAATGACAAATTAGAAAGAAACTGGCAGTAAATATCTACCTGATAAAAAAAAAGATTAAGCCTTTAAAAAATATCTGCATGATTTTGAATTGTAATTACAATAAAATTAACCCCTTAATTGTCGTGCCAGTGAATCTCACGGGCATCGAATTATTGCTATTCAAACTTATAGGCTGATAATAAATCAATCGAAGGCACTTTAATTCTAAATAAAAATCACACATAACCCATAAATACCTTAAATATTCTGTGGTTTCTTAATTGAATCAGAATGACAACACATTCCTGAAATACAGGATGCCATCTAATTAATTGCGAAAAAATCAAAACAATTAAGAAGTTAAAATTATAAAGCTCCAATACACCTCCAAGATTACTGATGGTTAAATCCTTGTATATACTAGCAACTAGAGGTACCTCGAATGGGAAATTTAAATTGTTTTTAAATAAAGTTGAAATATTTTAACATACTCGGATATCCACGAACTCTTACAAGAAAGAACTGGAGCAAAAGAACATAGTAACAAGACCATAGAACTGCAATCCACATACATAGACTAGAAATATAATTTAGAAATCAGATCAATTTCTGGAATGAGCAATTTTATTAATTTCCTGCTACGAAATCTGTAGCTTTTTTGCACATCTATATGGAAACCAAATGTAATTTTATCGTCCTAGACTTATTATAAAAAATATCATCATTTGATCACTGAGAAAATTACTTAAAGAATGAGACATGACATAAAAAAAAATTGAAGATGTATCTTAGACAGAAATCTGACTCCACGAATTATTTTTTTTCATTTGATGTTACTGAAATAAGTTGATATATGAGAAATCTGCGGAATCTGAATATCTTTTGTTCTTTCTCTAATGAAATAAAGATGAAGTACAAATTTCCCTTTTTTTAGCAATGTCAGTGAATTGAAATCTGAAGAAATATAATTCTATTGTAAATAATTTTCACTTTATTTTACTTTGCTATATGAAAGCTCGAGCACAATCTGTACAGAGTTTTTCTAATATATCACTCTATTTCTTTTTTATATAATGTTGTTTTTTTTAAAAAAAATACATATTCGTACATGATTTGAATAAATTTTCAGCCTGAAACCGTGGAGAAGTTAATCGTAGAAGATATGGATACGAAAAATTATGATTCTATTACAAAGCGAACGATACAACAAATAATCATCCTGTTCAGAGAATCTCTAAAAGTCATACCTCCTCAATCAGATGAAACAGAAGCTAAGAAAGCCATTGTAGCATTCATTAAGGATAAATTACCACCGGTAACTAGGATCATTTTATCCTATTTTTCCTTTACTAAACTTAGATTTAAAAAAATTTAAGTAATTCTCTTTTTTGCAGGCTCAACCGCAGCTGAAAGAAAGAGGTGTTTTTGAGTTGGATACAATGCCGATAAAAAAGGAAGGTAATACTTATGCTTGGCAGGCTAATTTGGACGCTCTAGAAGACATGTTGATGTCAGACAAAGGCAACAAACAATTCTCTGGTATTTATGAAGGCGATGCATTATTTTTATACGGAACGGAATCCTTTTTCAACGTGTAAGTTTAATATAGTTAAATCATTTTGAATTTATTTTTAAATAAAGAAAATTTATAGACATGGCAATAACACTAGCAAACGGCAATATTTTTATATGGTAACAAAAATATATTTGGTTTTCTAATGAAGATGTTCAATTAGTCAATTCTATTTATTAAGCTTTTGAAAATCGTCCTTTCTTTGGGAAAATAATTTATTCTTGCTTTAAATCTCTCTAATTATTATTTACATAGAATAAAATATATATTATATCTTTAGAATATAATATATATCGCATATAATACATTATTTGCTATATAATATATATTTAATATAGTTTGCACCAAATAGGAGCAAACATAACTCATTTACACTGGCAAATACATATTTTAAACAGAAAAATTAACCGCTTACTCTGGATTAGAAATTCAAAGTAAGTAAAATAACCTTGCTTTAAAGTAATTAAAGTAATTTACGTACTATTTCAAAGCAAGAAAGTTAATTACTTGCTTTCAATTAGAAATAACCTTCTGCATGAATATTAACGGTCTCTTTAGGAATAGTATACCATGGAGAGATGGAAGTATAAATACTTATAATTAAATTTGAGGAAATGAATAACCATAGATGACATGATAAAATAATACAAATAATATGATGTAAAAATGTAACAAATATTGGGGCATTAATATAATTAATTAAATATTGCGGTGATTATGAGCGTAATTTTAGTAATAAAAGTGGATGATACAGCAATGATGGGTAATGCAACGATAATAGATGATTTTTTCTCCTCTTCACTAATATAAATATATAGCCTTTAAAAAATAGTCATTTCCTTAAATTTATGCAGATAAAGTTTCCATTCAGTAATTGGAATATCCTTTTATTTTAATCTTCAATGTAGATGTATGTCTGTAATATCATAGTCCTTGCTTATGATATATGCCATGTTATGTAAGTAATAAAATAAATGACTTTTCGTATCTGACGAATTATAATATATACTTAAAATTAGAATTATAAATTATTTAAACAATTGACATAAAAACTTTAAAATAATAGTATAAAACTATTTATATATTTTGAAGGAAACTGCAACTATATAGTACAGCTTATTTCTAAATTTATTTGCCCGACCATTAAAGTCACACGCGTTACAAATTCCACATGTGAAGACATTAAATCAAATATGGATAGATTTTAACAAAACAGAGGTTCAAAAGAAAATGTAAAATTTGTAAAAATATCCTCGTATGGCCTAGAGTTTTCAAGATTAACTTAATTAGTTAGCATTTTGCAAACAACTTACTATTGCGTATTTATTATTTATTGTTCTTATTTTGGATATATTGACTAAATGTCCACGATTGTAAAATCGAAAGCTCCATGCTAAAATATTCTTACTTCACGAGTTTTTGAGTTGGGTATTTATAATCGTAAAATACATATCTACTTATGAATTCGGTTTATTTTCCAAATATTGTTTGTTTTGGAAAACTCCGAGAGGGAAAAGGACTATTTTTGCTGAAATAAATCATTTTAACATTCGAAATATTTAAAGATGGATTACTTCGAGTGGCATTAAAAATCTAATCACTGGATAATAATTAAATTTTCTACATACAAAACTCTTTAAAGTTACCATTTAGCTTTTATTTTAAGAAAGTATTGAAGAACACATTATTGTCAAATTTATGAACTGTAAGTACTGTTGGAAATGTATTCTGAAAACCAATTGAATTTAAAAAGCTATTATAGCCGATTTTTTTCTGTAAATTTTATTTATTAAAAGAGTTTTGTTTCACTTTCGATCATTTGTATGAAATTGCACTTGATAAAAATTTATCATCGCCTTAATACTCCATTTTAATTCAGAAGTAGAAAAAAAAACCTGCCAATGTTCTTACTCATTCTTGAAAGTCGATACCTTTTATTTTTCTTTTCAGGTTAAACAAAAAAGATTTCAGAATTTTACGAAACACATTAAGAAAAATGCCTTCTCTTTTTTTGAAAATGAAATGATCAATTATGAGATCTCAATATATGTTTTAATATTCCTTTTCGAATTTCAAAGGCACTAATTTTCTTAACCGTTTTGATATTAAACATTTAATAATATTTATTAATTTCTGAGTATATTATATTTATTATATGTTTGTAGATTTTACCAATTTAATGGTCTTTCAAATTTAGTATTAATGGCCCTTCAAGTTGTTTTGGTCTGCTTTCAGACCTTTTCTGTATTTTTTTTTATTGATCATGACTATATTTTAAGACCTTATTATCAAAGTTCTTGACATGTTCCGTATCTATATAAAATCTCTCAGAAGATTTTTTATGAAATTCTTAAATATTAAGACGAAGATTATCTTTCATTAAGATGATCACCAAAAAATTCCAATATATTTTTTAAATACAAAATTTTCTCTAATTTTAGATTTTATGTGATTTTACAAAGTTTCCCAATAATAACATAAAATTTTAGAATCTCGATTGTAAAAATTCTGATTTGCAAAATGCTGTCACATTTGGTCTAACTACCATTCCGTCAATGAGCTTATAATTTTTGTCAGAAAAATATTGCAGTTTTCTCCACAACGCTAAAGAAATGATGAAACCTAATATGAAATCAATTAATTGAAAAAACAATTGACAAATCATAATTTTCACATCAAGTTTTGTTTCGCAATTGATTTAGTTCAATAAGTACAAATAGTTTACATTCAGAATAAAAAAGCGGAGATGGTAATATCCTGCAATATTCATAGAAGAGGGAGAATATAATCACATTATATTATGCGTTTAGCATGATCTGTGCAGCATTTCGCAGATAAACGGATACTTAACCATATATTTCATTGCAGCTAGTCACCATTGTTCTCTGGATCACATTCTCGATGATTATTGATGAATCATATGGAAAATATGGTTTCCAAACGACTCGTATATCTTGGCCAGTACATCAAATCAGAATTTGAACATTTGAACAACAACATTTGAAACTTTTAGAAATTATGATTTCTACACTTTCTATATTGCTCTTGGAGCAAACAAGTATAAGACTTTCTTTAACCCTTTAATCCTCTGTTTAATTCCGCCATATAATCCTATCCTAGCCTATCTAATACCTCTATCATTAACTGAAGTCTCATGATTGAAACAGGGTGCAAACCAAAATCAGTTACACTTGGCTCAACATATTTTTTACAGTTCAGCTCCAAATATCTTATGTAACTTTATAGTCACACAGAATATTATCATTTTCATTCCAGGGGATTAAATTTTATATAACTAATACCCGATATTCAAAAATATTACAAATCTGGAAGAACCTAAAAATATCAAATGAGATCTATCAAACGTCCATCTTCGACTTGGCATTAATTCAATATTAAATGAAAGAAAATATTGTTTTTCTGTAAAATTTGTTTTTAAATTTCCCTTTTGTTTTATTTTTCTTTATGAATTTATTTGTCTAATTTATACTTTTTATTTTTAATTGTATAATTTATTAAATATTTGCTTATTTATTTTTAATTAATTAATTTATTTTATTACTTGTTTAATGTTTACATTTTTATGGTTCCAGGAAAGATGATGAGGATATAAACAAGCTTTTCCCAAGAGCAATTAAAGTTCCAATTGAAGGTGCAGGTCATCTTATTCATCAAGATTATCCTGAAGAATTCTTGAAACATATTACAGATTTCATCTTGAAATGAAATAAAGTTTACATATAAAACATTCAGTATTTTTGTATTTAATTTATATAAAATATTTTAAATATTTTAAAAGCTATAATTGAGAAAGAAATATAAAATGCCACTTTCTTTAGATTTTTTTTGTGTAATTATTGCAATTATTCCTATAAACTTTCGACAGAATTATAAACTATAAATAATTGCATTTATTACATATCATAAATTTTTGTTATGCCATCATGTAAACATAATAACGATTATTGTATAGAAATTAAACCATACAATTTCAACATACTTTTTTAAAGATTAAACAAACACAATATTATTTTCTAGGAAACCATATTTATATTGTTTTATTAAAAATAATTTTAAATTAAATTTATTGCTATAATGCGCTTGAATAAATTATTTTTGACTGGTTCAAGATTAGGAGATTCTGAAAATATTTTTATAATCTCTAATTTAACTATCAGACCATAAGATACTTCGTTGATATAACAACTAAAGTTTATGAAATCATTTATGTTCGTACAGCAAAATTCGCACTGTTCGCAGGATTTTCAAAGTGTTCAGTTTTAAGAGAACTTTTTAGGAATCACAAGCTTATAAGCAAGCATTTTCAGACAACTTTTTAAAAAATGCATATAATAATTTTTTATATCTGTGTTAACCGTTTTCATAACCGTGAAGTACACATACTTCAACTTCCATTGACTTAAATTTATCTGTTGTGTCAATGAGTTTCGGAGCTTCTTAAAATGACACAGTCAGTTGTTTCTGATGAAATTGAATTTTCAGATATCCCTGTAATGAAATGCAAATATCTTATGAAATCCTTATTTCAGATACCATTCTCTTCAATGTTATAAAAGATCTTACCGCTTCTCACTTAGACTGCTTGGTTATCTCTTTATAAGATTTGATGCTCCACTGTTCTTACATATGTGTAGTTTCTTCGTTATATTTATTGCTTAAATTAGTAAAATTGTCTCCGAAATATTATAAAATACTTTTAAATGACAATATACAAAATTATAAAATAAATAACAAGTATGCTGTGGAAACTTTCATTATTTTTAGCTCATTTACATAAGCACATGTCACAAATCCTTTATTTATTACTTGCTGTCTTTGCAGGTCGTCTAGTTCGAAAATAACGCTAATTGTGTCTAATTTTAAGTGTTATTAAAGTGTTTATGCATAATTTGATACACAATTTTCTCTTGACAAAGCTATTTTAATCATCATATTGTTAAAGATATTAAAGCCCTTTTGATAGATTGACCCTCGTTTTGTTTAATTTGCACATGAGCGAACCTAATAGAGTCAATCCTATGACATTATAAGGATATTAAAACATAATACTGTTCAATGCATGGATCTTCTTTATTGTTATTTACTTTACTTTCTTATTCTTATGTACATGACAAAGGTGTTAAACAAAATCTTCTTTCCTTTGCTTTTGACAATGATAAAAAAAATATGATTAAATATTTGATGAAATAATGAGAATTGTTTGAATCTCAGGCGACGAAAAAAATATTAAAAATGTAACAGTACAACCAATAGCGCTGTATTCCAATATGATTCAAAACTATAATTTATGGTCTTTATTCTTCGTAATTGTTAATTTTTATTTACTTGCATATGAAGATTCATCGAAAAATTCAAACTCGATATTTTGATGCATCTCCATATTTCCCAACTATCTTCATTCGAAAAACATATTTTTGGAATTACATTTGTTTTAGAACGAAATAATAAAAAAAAGGTTTTGATCTAGACGAGTGAAATTTAATAGGGATTTTACACCAATTTTTCAGATTCTTATAAAATTTCAAATGAAGTGCATTCAGAGGAAGTATATGTCTAAGGATGTTCAAGTACAAAGGAATATGATAGCTGTAAAACGAAAAGAGCTAGATGAAATAAAATTTGGTGCGCGGGTTTAATATGTGTAATATAGATCCTCATTTGGAACCAAATCCATCAAGAACTGACCGTCTGTCGGTTTGTAATATTGCATGCATTTCAATGTGATAATTCAAGGACGTAATAACATCATCAAAAAGTGAAATTTAGCTCACAGTTTATCAAATTCTGAGCTAAAAATGTCAAATGCATTTACTGTTATATGCATACAAACTCAATAACTTAAAAACGTGATGACTTAAATGAAAGAAATTTGGCATGTGATGTTGTGACTATAAAAGTTTTTCTTTGACAAATTTGAGTTTCAATCAGTCAGAAAGAAGCATCTAAATTATGTATATATGGAAAATTTTCGAAAAATCTTAAAATTATTTTCATATGAAAGAATTTAATCTCCCACCAAAATTTTCAATGAACTTTTTTTTTAACCATACTTCAAAAATTTAATTTGCAGCGGGAATTTTGTAAATGTGACAAAATAAAATATCTCCAATTTCAAAATATCAATTTGTTAAAGAGTTATCCTAATTTTAAAAATCTAAAATATTTAATTTCATGTTACTGATGTAAACGAATCTTGAAAACAGCGATTACATTTACTCACCAACTTATCGCTCTTTCTCGATACTATTCAGACTTATTCGTTTATCGACGACAAACTATTTTATCAAGAACAATGTCTGCAAATCGTTTAGATAGTGAGTGATTCATTATCATAATAGTATTGGTGAAATAGTAGATAGATCAATAGTATTGATGAAATAGAATAGATAGATCATCAATAGAATAGATAGAATAGATCAATAGTATTGGTGAAAATTTCTTCAACTGTAAAATATAGTTAATTGACAAACATTTTAATAACAAGCTTGCAATTTTAAGTAGTATCCGAACTTTTGTATGAATAAAGGGTCATTTCAAAATTTTATATAGTCCTCTGTAGTCATTATAAAGTCAGAGAATTTGCATTTCAAATGGGGATTATGAAAGGCAAGAAAATAGGAATAGATGGATATTGAAAAGCCTTTTTTAATTTCTTAAAAGCTAATGAAATTATATATATTCTATTTTTCTCGTGTCCATCGCAATTATTGACTTTTGTGTCCTGATTGAAACAATGTTAAAATTTTTCAAATCAGTTAACATTTTTTTTTTTGGTAATTTGTTTTGCGATTTTTCTTTATAGAAATTTTTTTTTATTTAATTGTGAATTTGACATCAATGAAATAAACATTTTACGGAATCAGCATTATTGTAAATGTAAGTGCCTCCAAACAGTGAAAATTATAGAATGACTATATCTTTTATATTTCCATTCTTTATATTAATGACTGAAGCAAATATTAATTATTCAACTTTTTAATTATTCAATATTATTTTCTAATCCCATGGATCACCATCACTATAAATGATAATGCAATCATAACAACGAAACATCTTTATTTATAGTTGCTAACATTCAAAAACTGTTATCACAACTATTTTTAAAATGGCGATTATCTTACAGATTTATAGAAGAAACAAATTTACTTTTTATGTGACATTTGTTACATACAAACTAAATTAAAGAGGTAGCTGTATTTCTAACTAAATATAATTTTAAACTACATTTAAGAAGTAAAATGCAACCTCCATTGAAATGAAGAGTTTTATGTTGAAATATATTGTTAAAGATTATTATAAATTTTCACTTGCTGTTTGGAATATTTATTTTCTTTATATAGTTTCAGATTCTAAATATTAGCGTATCTACTGTGGATTAGATGTGTTTCTTCTTCATAAATACTGTTTCAGTGTTTTCAAGACTTAAATTAGTGCAAAAGTTTGCTATTTAAGCATATATTTATTTATATAAAAAGGTATAATACAATTTTATTCAATTTTTAATATAATACAAATTTATGAATTGCTTGTAAGAAGTTCCGTGTAAAGTGCATAATTAGAAAAAAATAAGTAAATTTAAAACCAAAATTCTTCCAAAAAATTTTTTACACAAAAATTGAACCAAATCCTCAGTGAAAATTCATGTTCAAATCAAAATATTATTGAGTTATTGAATTCATTGTATGTTTACAAAATGAATCGAGACTCGAAGATGGAATTTTCAAAGAATTAAAAAAAAAATGTTCATTTAAAGAAATAAGCATTAACAGATCTTTAAAAAAAATTAAATATTTATTTTTAATGCATAAAATATAAATAAATTCTATGGCATGTCAACAAATTGTGTATTTTATAGTATGATTTACTAAATTATGTAACTTTAAGAAATTTTGTGAAAGAACTTAAAAATTTTGATTTCATTTATGTAAGATAGTGTAGTCAAAAACATAGATAAATATTGACTACTCGAAATTTTTTTTAAAATTCTATCTGAAACAATCTGTGAAAAATGATAATAGTCTTTTAGAATCGGGAAAAGCTTATGCTTAAAAAAATATAATTAAGTCTAAGGGCTAAAACTTGAATAAAAATGCAGAGAATTGTACGTGAATGTTATTCAGCTATTTAAATATTCAGGATAAGCATGAAATAACTTTCACTCTTACGTAGAATTACAGGTGAAAGAAACTAAAGAGCAGAATGAAAAAAATTCCATATATTTAGACTGTTAAAGATTGTTAAATTAGACTGCTATATAAGACCGTTAAAGGTTTGCAAATCAAGTTGTGATTAAATTTTAACCCTAATGCCCTATTAAAATTATCCCCAATGCCCTAAAATTAACCCTAAGGCTGATATTACCTTTATGTGTGAAATATTGCATCTGTAATTTAGTTTTTTATTTTTGTGGAATTTAACTCTTTATATGCATATTAAATATGATGTTATCATATTTATTAGTCTGAGCTTCAGATGTCTCAAAACAAGGAATGCTATTTAATGATCATTCTGTAAAGGAAATAATGGAAAAACCTTTCCTCTTAGCTCTAGACATGACACCATATAGCATCATACTGACATACTATAAATATTATTTAAATGTCAAAATATGATATAGATATCATGTGAATTTTTCATAAAAATTGCTTGTTTTTCTCCTTCCAATTCTGTTAATCTACAGATGCCAATTTTTCCTGTAACAGTATATTGAATGTATTATACTTCAACAGTATACTGCATTTCACTTTATGTTCTACCATACCATGAGGATAAATTATAGATATTTCTTCTTTTGTCCGTATCAATAAACCTTTAAATGAAACATGGACGAAAAGTAGATAAGTGAAATTTTATGTTTTTGGTTGCCGATAACGGACGATATTTCTAGGAGATCAGTGCACGTATCAGACTGTCACCGAAATCCTCCCTACTTTCTACCAAACTTATCAATTACAACAGATGAATAGTCTAAGGTCCAGACGACAAGAAAGTACTTCTTATCAAATACCATATTCCCCAATCGACGATTCCTAACAAAGACGCTCTGCCAATGGAAATTGGATAACTTTAGTCGAAAGGAACTTAGTTGCCGGAAGTGGTGATCGCCTATAAAGTATATTGTTACTAGAGGCTGGTGAACGCAATGTAAAAATGACAACAAAAGTGGAAGAATTTAAAGTAATACTTGTAGGCGAAAGTGGTGAGTGGCTTTTATGCTCAGTTTCTTTAACTTGGTATATTTTAAGATAAGATTTCTTTTTCATGTTCTACAGTTTAGAGATTTGTAGATTAAATTTTTCTAAGATCGAAATATTGTAAGAAACTCAAAGTAATGGTTGTTGTTTGTTATTTTTCATTATTTCTTACTACTTAAAATAAAAAAAAAATACATATATATTACTTCATGTGTAACGATAAATTATTGTGTTTTATCCCAAATTTAAATTTCATAAAACATTTTTGCATTCAATCAGTGAAAATATTACTTTTTTCTATTGTAAATGCAAATAGAAAGCATTTCATAGTCAACACATTTAGTCTCATATAAAAATTAAATTAAAACATTGGCAATAAAAAAGCATGTTTTAATTTTTGACAGAAATAGCTGTAAATCAGTTATTTAAATGTGATTCCATTGTATTTAGTTTTTAATAAATAGGGAGACATAATGAATTTGAAGGACTCTATATCAGCATTTTAATGGTTTTAATTCACTGATTTATGTATAGAAGGTTAATTCACCGAATAATTAATATATTCTTTGATCTATATTTTATTTGTCATCTTATTGAAACCATATTCTCTCTGATTTTCATCACAAAATCTTATTTTTCTGCTTTGCTTCTCATGAGATTATTAGTATTTCTACTTTTTCCACCTTGCAAGCAATTTTCTAAAATTCCGATCGATCAGCAAATAATTGAAAATATTGATTATTTTTTAAAATTTTGTTTACAATTTTATTCTCTTAATACTAAAAATAGCATAATACCTAAATATAGCCTATAACTCCTTATAAGCTATATATATACATATATATGTAGAGAGAGAGGGACTTTTTTTTTGTATCTCTAAGATAGTATCTTAAAAATACACCTCTTATATTTATATTTCATATATAGAATATATATAATTCGTGTATTAAAACCGTTTTAATCAGGACATTTAATTGTTTGATAATTGGGAGATTTCCACAAAAAACTCTATAAAAAGAAATTCCCATCTCATGAAAAGAAAAAAAAAGAAAAATAACAGCAATAAACATTTTTATGTCTTCAAAACTGGGTTAAGTGTCTGACTTTTGGCAGTTTAGGTCTCAAAGTACCTTTCTCCCTTCCCACAATTCCCAAAATCAGGTACATTTTTATTGGTTTTAATTTAATTTTAATATATGCTGTTCGTAAAAAATTTTTAAAGGCTGAAATAGCAAAATATTAAGAATTGATCATTTTCACTTTGTCTCAGATTATCGCGTATAAAAAAAATTATCATTTAAATTTAAAAGTAATTTCACACAAAACTGTAGAAAAAAATACAAAACGTTTTAGCAGAATTCCATTTCATTATAATTTGGAGCAGATTTTAATTCATAAAGCAATACGTTTTTGTTAGAATTACAAGAAATGAAATAACGAATTTAAGAATGTAACAAATGTAAAATTTACAAATGATAATTAATTAGAAATTGAATTATTTAAAAAATGGATAAATAATAACAGTCTAAATAGAAAATTCGATGCATTTCTGCAATTTTGGTGGTGAAACTACATACCGTTCTAGATTTTTCCATTTTTTTAAGTATCGACTTCACAGATGAAAATACATTCAAATATAATTCCGAACGTGATTTTTTTTTCGAAATTAGAAATTTTTAAAGAAGGAGATTTAATTTTTAAAAATTCAAAATTTGAATGAGTTGTCAAATACATTAACTTTTTTAGTATACTTTGTATATAAGAAAATATAAAAATAGTATTAGTAAAAATAGTATTAAAATCGATCTTTGTAGTCATAAGAAGGTATTTGAACTGAATTGTAATATGTTTGTTTCTCTGTTTAGCTTTGTAATATAGTGACGCATAGCATGCATTTCTGGTGATAATTCGCTGCTAAACAAACTTTGACAAGGTCGCTTTATAGCTGTTGAGACACACAGTGCGCATACTACTTACTTGCAAAATACCCGAAAATAATCAAAGATGGAAATGTCAACGGGAGATAGCAATACCCTTATCTATTTATTTTAAAACTGACGACCGTGTCGGCGCAAACAAAATTATTTGCGATTTGATAACTAAACTGCCGACAGAACATGAACGGAACATACTTGTTTGAAAAACTTCAAAAATACGATTTTCTCAATAATAACAGTATTAAATTTACAGATATTTTTCCCCAAAAATAAATGCAAAACATATAGTGAGCTTTCTTATAAATTTTTGAATTTAATTCAATTTATAGTTCATTTTTTTCTTTCATGGATAAATATTTTTCTTTTAATTTTGTGATTTTTCATTTCAAAAATTTTGTGAAAGAATAATTTTATTAAAATATTTTTTAGCTTTTTGAGATGTCACTCAGAATTTGATTGAACTTGCTACATTTATTATATTTTCCAGAGACTGGGATTTTAAAATATGTGTTATTTTAAGCATTACTTCGATAGAAACCATATATTTTTAATTGTTTCGGCAGCACATTTTCTAATTAAAATTTAGAATATAATGTTTTTCTATATGTGTCTTTTTTCTGGAATATCATATGTTTTTGAATTTTATATTGTCTTTTGTCTTGTATGAGACCATATTCCATTTTGAGGCTAACACACTCCTACAAAACAACCACAAATACTCCTACAACCACTCTTCCCTAAAATTATATTTTAAAAATTTACACTGAATTAGATTATATATAAAATAGCAATACAATGATACAGTGAAAACATGGTAGAAAACTTCCATTTTGGGTACTGAAACTATTACTGAATACCAAATAAATGTCACATCAATAAAAATTTGGTAAAATCTTAATGTTGCTTATACGATGCTAAATATTGCAAAGTCATCCAAGAAGAAATGAAATTGGGTCTCTTAAATTAGTAATTTTCTCTCCACATAAAAAGGACAAATTTTTGTAAAATCTGCATTTATCACTCTACTATTTCAAATAATGCACTAATTGATTAAACAATTCATAATTTTTTTCCTTAAGTAATAAAGATTATAAGTGGCTAAATATGAGGTTTCAAATTTCGAAATCAAAAACATTCAAATTGCAGATTTCTCTTGTGTTAATTTAAATGTTTTCTTCCCATGCTTTCCAACTTTTTCCTCATTGTAAATTAAAAGGATTTAAAAGAAGGTAAATTAGATATTTTGTAAATATATGCATATATGCATATCGCTAAATTAAGCAAATGACTTCATAATGAATTTATTTTCTGTTAAAATTAACCACTATGGAAAAAAATTAATTTTTGATATGGAATTGGATTATTTTGCTATTTACAAGAATCTATGATTTTTAGAACAAAAGACAAAGTATTCATTGATGAGAAATTTCAAGAACCTAAAATATTTGTAAAATGTTTCAATTAGATAAATATTAGAACGTAGAAAACAAAAACCTAAAAACATTATTAACAATAACTAATAATTCATCAATACATTTATTAAGCATAAATCTTCATACATTTATTAAAAATATGTATGTAAAGATTTAACTTTCATAATCCACTTCCTTTAATTAAAAAAAAATCGATAGGAGAAACAGTTTTGTTCTCCAAATTCATCATTATTTTCAATTTTTAAAAAACTGAAGCTAAAAGTTTTTTTTCGTACTAGTTGCGATTTAACAGCAGAATTTCATCAAACAGTGAGGCATAAATAACCTTACTGTTCTGTTTAGGTCTATTTGACCCAAAACATTTTTCACTGCTTTAGAATACTAGTCATTAATTATTAAAGCTCCATTCGTATTTTCGTCAATTGACGATGTATTTTATGAAATAACTGATATTATGTTTAATGCGAGGGTTGGAATAAAATAGTGTATATATTCTTTATAAAGAGAAACTACAAATCCTTTGTAGAGAAAAAAAAATGTAAAACTTTATTGTGTTAATTCTGTGAAAAACTAATTTTTGGCCTCCTTATATTGACAGGTGTTGGAAAAACGAGCTTTGTAATCCGTTTTGCAGATTCAAAGTTTCAAAGTAAGAATAGATTTATTTATACATCAGCCGACGATTTCTCAGCTTCTAATAAATTTATTTAAATTTCTTCTTTATGAAATATAGTTTAATATTAGATTAAAAATCTCTAAACTAATTTTTCCTTCATAACTTCATAATTCTAATAAAAATTAGATTAATAAAAAATGACAGGATTTAAACACATGAAATAATTATAATTAAATCAATTAATGGAATTAGGCTTCTTTAATTTCAAAATGCTTACAATTAACTATCCGTTTTAGTAGATAAAAGGTTAGTAAATAAAATACAGATATCTACGTTGCAGATAGTATTCGATTTAGAAAACTTTGAATTTATTGATAATTGATGACGAACGATATTTCAATGATATCATCATAAATAAGCAGCATCGGACCATATTTGATATTATAAGATCAAAATAAAAGTTTCGATATATTTCCCTTTATTTGGAAAATTTTGTTTTATAAATATATGATGAAAAGATTTGTTTATTTTTCACATATAAGCTATCTTTTATCTATATAAGCTATCTTTTTATTAATAACTGTCAAGAATCGTAGCATTCACAAAATACGATTTTTAAATTAAATTCCATGACATAATTTTTGATTTTTTTTAAAACGGATATGCACATTATGAAAAAAAGCAAAATCTAAAAAAAACATTTTCTCTGATTCATTTTCCTAAAAAATACAGAAGAATTTTCCTTATTTCTTATATACGTTATTATAATTTGATTAAATTAAAGTATCATTTTGAAACTACGCGAAACATGCTTTTGAATAAAACTTGTGACTTAACTTCTTTTCCCAAATATCTATATCATCTCATGGAAAGACAATTATTTCCCTTATGAAAATAGCATGGATCAACTACATATGTATGATTTGATATTGGCAGAATCGGCCAAACAACAATTTCTTAATAATATTTCTTGTCTTTTTTATCTTAAAATGATTTGAGATATTCTTATATATCAATTAAATTTCATTAAAAGCAATACAAGTTCATGATTTTTTTAAATTAAAGAATCGTATTCTCAATTTCAGACGTTTATGAAAGTACTGTCGGTGTGGATTGCAAAAAAGTCCGCGTCGATGTTGATGGCACGCCAGCAGATTTGCAAATATGGGACACGGCAGGGCAAGAGAGGTTTAAAAGTATAGTAAACAGGTTGGAAATTCTTTCTACCTTTAAAATTATAAATTAGTCCAAATGCAGTAAATTTTTAATACACATTTTCACAATTTACATTTAATATGTTTCGCGTAATATTATTTCATGTAAATATGTTAAAAAAAATCGAATGTAATTTAAAAAGGCAAAAAAGAATATTTGAAAGAGATCTAAGCGGGCTAATTGGATTCAATAAGTTTATCTAAAACTATGATTTCTGAAGAAATGCTGTAAAATATTCACAATAAGAAATATACTGTCACACTTCTAGAGAGTTTTACAACAAATTTTCATTAAATTTAAATATGAAATGCGTGAGCCATGCTTTCATATTTAACTGAACTATCACGTAATAAATATCTGCTACGTATAAGGAATTTTTGATAATCAGGAAAATTTTGCATTAAAAAATTTGAAGGAAATTCCTAGGGTTTAGATTGAAACCAAGTTAAACTTTAAATGTGTGAAGTCTAGATTTTATAATAATAAAAATTAGTATATCCTAGATAACACCTATTCAGTAATTTTTTTTGTCTTTAATATGTTTCATAAAAACATCAATAACATAAATTTATTTTTTTAAAGTCAAAATAAGTGTGACAGAATCTACTGAAAATATTTAAGAATAGGCATTGAAAGGATATTCTCGTCATTAGGAAATTGCTTAAAAGTAACAATTATTTGTCATTTAGTTGAAATTATTTTTTAATATCTAAGAGAAATTGTTAATATTCATTTATTCCTTCATATCAAAATTATTTTTTATTAAATTTATTAATTTTTTTAAAAAATTTCTTGTTAAACTTACTTATTATTTATAGCTATTGTTATAATAAACAATTAAATTTTTCTAGCACTCAAATTTAATAAAATGAAAACGTAGAATTATTGCAACTAATTAAATAATCAACTTAAATAAATCATATTTAGTTGATTGTGATTCTGAATAATTGAATTTGCGATATTGATTAATTGATTTGCAATCGTTTTCAGATTTTTCCGTAACGCAGATGGAGTCATCATCATGTACGACGTCACAAAAAAAGAAACATTTGACGAAATTCCTTGGTGGATCAAAGAAACCAGGGAATATCTAACTGGTATACCAATTTTCCTTGGTGAGTTATCTCTATTTTTATCATTAGCTTAAATCATTTATTCCTTAAAATATAAGTACGCAGGAGAAGGAACTTTGGTATTTTTAAACCAACCCAAAGAAAACAAGCTATGCATATACAAGCTACAACCAATAAATGTATTCAGAAGATAACAACAGTATTAATAAGCTAAAAACTTCCAAAGCGGGTTTTCTTTCGCATTTTAAATGAATATTGTGTGAAACGTAGTTCTTTTCAGTATTTTGAAACAGACTGCAAATAAAAGATCTCATAATTATGAGAATCTGTTTAAAAAAATATTTTTGTTTCATCATGAATATCTTGGCTTTCTTAATATCCTCAAGCACCAAAACAAAAGAAAAAAAATTCATTCAAAGATCGGATATATTATACCAATTCCCTACTATAATAATCTTAAAATAACCACACATTGACTTCTCCAACTTGATTCTAAGTCACACGGATGAATCCGAATGACCAGACGTTGCCACACCTTGTTAAGAACTGAGGTTGAGTCGCGGTACTTCCTTTCCTGTGAGAAGCACTCCGTCATTGGTAGGGTTAAGATTTCTGATCCTCATGTCTGAGGTGGGACGTAATCTTACAGCAAGAAAAAGAAATTGTCAGAGGTTTTTAATATTGCTGCTAGTGATAACAAACGCCGGCGTCCTTGCATAGGGGAAGCGCATATTCCCCGTGATCTGGGCGTCCCAGGTTCGAATCCCGGTTCGGGCATGGTTGTTCTTCATATGTGTTCTATCTGTGAAGTGTATGAATGTGCCCCCCTGAAAAAAGGGGCTGTGCAAGCGAATGTGTGAGTTTCATCTTCATATGAGATAGAAGTCAGACTTCTGCCCTTGGCTGCTCAGGGTCTTTACCCTCAGAAGCTACTGCACCCCTTTTCCGTGGTAACGCGGACACGACATCATCAATAATAATAAACAGATGATTTAATGACCCGATTCATTTGAAAATTTGGAAAATATTCTGAAGATTTTAGCGACAAAATTAAAAATTTATGCAAAGGGAAGAATTATGACCTTAATCTATAAGAAAAAAAATCAGGGGATTCTTCTGTAGAATTCTATTAGATGTCATGGTCTCTGTCATGAACTTATATAAGGCGATGCGTTCATGAGTGGAAGTATTCTCTTTCACTGAAATTGCGTTGATTTAATAAGCATGAGCTTATATAAGGCGATGCGTTCATGAGTGGAAGTATTCTCTTTCACTGAAATTGCGTTGATTTAATAAGCATGAGCTTATATAAGGCGATGCGTTCATGAGTGGAAGTATTCTCTTTCACTGAAATTGCGTTGATTTAATAAGCATGAACTTATATAAGGCGATGCGTTCATGAGTGGAGGTATTCTCTTCCACTGAAATTGCGTTGATTTAATAAGCATGACCTTATATAAGGCGATGTGTTTCACATGTGAAAGGAATCTCTTTCACAAAAGCTCGCTTAACAAGCATGGTAGTTGAGGATTACTATTACTATTCTATTAGAGATATGCTGTCTGCTTGCATTGTTAGTATTCTAAGTGTACATCTTGGTTGTATTTTTATTACCTGACCTCAGTATCTGGAATATTTTTTAAATAAGACGTCATATATGAAGCAGCGTATTCTCAGAATTATAAAATACATAAAATTCAATAAGTTGAATAAATTTTTCTAGAAAGTTTCTTACTGCACCGAATCAAAAATAGAATGCCCGAATGTGTATAAAAAGAACCGGAATTAATTTGAATTGTTAAATCAAATTATTTCTTTAAATGTTGAATTTGATTTTATTCAACCAATAAATACTTTAACTACTTTTATTTCTAATAAAGTAAGTAATATTTGTTATCTTTTTTTTCCTACAAGGATAGTAGGTAACAAAAATGATGACGGATGCCAACCGGAAGTGCTTGAAGAACTTGCTCAAGATTTGGCGGAGGAAAATAGGTTATATTTATTCCAAACAAGTGCAAGAGACAATGTGAATGTGACAGAGGTACTTAAATACCAATTGGACTCTAACAAAATGTACATATAAATATTGGGCATTAAAAAATGACAAATAAGTATTATATTCGCGCATGAATTTAGTTCAAAATAGACAAACAGCATCTTGCAAAGTTTCAGTTAAGACATGTTTTATTGTTATTAATCTGATTTCAAAAATTTAATTATATCCTTTTGAAATGCGCTTATATGCGATAACGCTCTACATAAAAAAAAAAAAATGTTGACTTTTGGTACCAAAATTTGGCACATATATGAATTGGAAGAAACTGATGGAAACCTTGAAAGGAATTTTCCAGAACTTTTATTAGAATTATAATTAATTAGAAATTAAGCGAGATTTTGGCATTTTTTTTTCACGGTAACTGTCGAAAATATCATTGCAAAAATCTGTTGTTTATAAAATTTTAGAATATAAAATGTTTCCTTTTTATTGATACTGGTTTAATTGTCATGTAAATATTTCTTTCATTATCGCAAATTTAAAAAATATTTTTATGAACGATTTTCAAAAAGAAATTCATCGTTCATCAATTTATCCTATTTCATTGTTTCATCAAATATTCATTCGCTCTTTATCTCTTATTAAAAGCCAAGGAAGAAAGTTTATTTGAAAAATAAAAAAAGGACAATTACATCAAAATTCGGAGCAAATCTGTATAGAAATATTAGAAGATAGTTTTAAAAATTTCTTATACATATACAATATATCAAAATGCGAATTCAGCTTTTTATTTTCAGGTTTTTCATCAATTAGCAGCCATGATGGTAGCTGATCGGAAAAAGTCACAGGAACCAACGGATGAAACGAGGTTATGCGAAAGAAGTGTAGATTCTGCTTATGACGTCCGGAGAGTGTTGTTGACGCCAGATCGCCAAGCGCCGAAAAAAAGCTGTTGCGCTTACTTCGAATCGCCAGACACTAAGGCTCATGTGGTGTGAAAGACTAGATAATTGTTTATTGATCGTCAATATGTCATTTTCTGAATTAAAAAATTGCCTTTTTTTCATATTTTAAAAGAAATCATCATGAAGAATATTATTGCTCATCCCATGGTAGTTCTTTCTCATTTAACAGTGCTGAATAATGTAAGATGTTTAAATAAATTCCTTGTCTTTTTCATACTGCATCTTGTTTTTTTGTCTATTTGCGTTGCGTTGTTTTTTATAACATCTATAATACACAATGCAAATAACTTTATATTTTCTCATATATTAGTAAATGTATTTTTAAAATGAATTGACGTGTTTGTCAAAAGTAAATGCATTTACTTTTTTCATTATGCATTTTTCTGGTGAAGTGTATGCACTTTAACCGGAGAGATCCAGTCATGTAAATGCGCTCTACGCATATTATTGGAAATAAATGAACATATTAAGTTTAAAACATTAGATGGTATTTCATAAGGACCTGCATCCTGATTATTTGAAAAAAATGTGGCGTTCATATTTACCTACGAAGGAAATTGTAGAAAAGGGCAATTGACATCGTGGTCACGATCTTTTTCTTTTATCCCCACATATTTCTCTTCTTTGGTAAGAGATATTAAAGAATTTCGAAATGATCATTTTAATGAGGCTTTCTGTAGTGAAGAAGAAGTAGAGAAAATCAATCGAAACCTTTAAATTTACTTTGATTAATTTGAGAGACACGGGTTGAATGAATGTTATATAAAAGTGTCAATAAATTCAATTTAAAAGTTATATATACAGTGATAAGCAATGTATAAAATGTGTCCTGTTAGGAAAACTTATTATAAAAAAAAGATATCTCGAAGATTTAAAAACGCAAAGATATCAAAATAATGACATAAAAATAAAAAATAATGCCTTCTGAATACATATCGATTTCTGCTAATAATAAAGATGATGTGTATGTGAGTGCGTGAGCGTTGATTCTCTACAGGACATACTATTAATCAACTAAATATACACCAGAGTTTGTTGTGTTAAATTAGCGTCTCAACAGGGTTGTCAAATCAGGCAATGATACGCATTGGAAGACGGAAATTCACATCTCAGAGTGATTTTCTTTTGAAACTTTAATTCTGAGTAATTCAATATTAAGCAAAATATAAGCGTTTTCCACGATAACTTCCTAAAATATTACAATAGAAAATAATTTCTGCACCTACTTTAAAATAAAAAATAATAAAAAAATATTTCCTATGGTGACAATTTAATTGCTACAAAACTATTGATGTATTTCCAATAATTTTTAAAGTTATTTTTAAATTTACCTTATAACTATATATTTCACTGTTGAAAAGAAATTCAAATCGTTTTCATGGTTGCTACGAATATTTCTCCTTGTACTTTTTATCGTTGTTGATGACGATGGGTTTATTTATTTCGTAATGAGTAATTTTCTATCGAATTTACTTTTTGAACTTTTTTTCAATCTAATTTGCTTTTGTTGTACATTTAAGACTTTACTTCATGAATAAGATAATAAGTTGATAAACATTTAACAGCTGTTGTTTAAAATAATATAATAAAATGTATAAAAAATAGTATCGTTCTTATTGTTTGAAAATTATTTTCTTATTGTATTGCACTGATTCTTTTTGTTGTTGTTGAATTAAAGGAATTTTTACTGAATATTCCTCTGTTATATATTATGAAAAAAATATTCTGTGATACGAAAGGCTGATTCAAAGTTTTAAAGCTGAATGATTCTACTATATTTTAAGACATTTCAAAAATGTTTTGTTTGAGCAGGAAAGTGTTTGAATTAATTTAAGTTCAACCACTTTAAGTTTTTTAATTTAAAGCTCAAATTTCAAGAAAGAGGACTGAAGATTAGAGTGAGGCAATAGACAATAAAGAGAATAATGTAAGATTTTAAAAATATTAAGTACTATATGTTTATCAAATTATTAAGTTTTAAAAGGATTGCTGAGGGAATATTAGGAACTAACTTTATAGAAGATTAAAGTAAAAATTTTAGCAATCATTAATGCAGGTAAAACAATTTGTGGCAAATATGGACCAAAATACATTGGAAGAGGGTCGCAACTGATATTGGAAAATATGCTTAAAATTACTAATAAAACTGTTTCATGCTTCAATTCTACACCTTAAGACATTGTAGTTTTCAACAAAAAATTTGGTAATTTATATAAATAAATACAAGGACAGTAAGAAAATTATTAACATTTAATTTGACTTGATTTTAATTTAATTTAAAAAATGAAGCTTTAAACAAATTTCTTCAGAAATTCTTATCATATATTTAAATATTTTAATTATAATATTTAAAATAAATAATTAGTAAATATTTTTTTTCAAAAATCATTTAAAATATTCGAAATAAATTCAGAAAGCAGGAATTATAAATTATTCAACAAAGTAATTATAACGGAAAATTTTATCCTTGCCTGACTCATTTACAACGAGCTGTAAATGATTATGTAATCATTATGTGCTTTCAAATGGTAATTTAAGCATCATCCCTGCATATGACATATACGGAAAAAATCTATGTCAGACATTTTCTGATAAGCTCAATTGATAAAACATTTTTTCAATATTATCAAAGATAAACTATATTTCCTAAGATATATATTATCGAATGTTATTTACTACAGTACCCAATGCAGTTAAAGCCGTATATATTTAGTGAAAATATATTTAAACATTTTTTGCTAGAATTAAATTTGAAAATATCATTTTGAATTTCATTTCAAAACTCCACCGCGTTTAAGAATCATTAAGGATATACCTAAAATTTGCTTTTCAGATCATATGCTTTTATCAAAGCTGTTAGAATAGAACGGCAGAATAAGATCTAATTCAATTTTTAAATGAATCAGAAATTTTCTCATTTTGAATTTCTTTTCAAACAAAACATTCATTTTTCATTAAATCTTCACTAAAAGAATGATTTTCATTCCAATTCATTTGAATAAAGTTATTTTATTAATTGTTGGAAACAATATGTTAATAAGCTTACTGCGCAGTTGCAATCTACTGTGCAATAAGACATTAAGGTTTCATCCAAGTTTAGCACAATATTTTAAATTTAGAAAATCATTTAGATTTAAACCATTTGTTAAAAATCGTTAACCTTTGTGTTAATGCATTTTAGTTTTATTCCAATTATCATTCAGGAATTTATAAACATATAAATCATTATGGTCGAGAAAGGTTTCTTCGATCATAGTCATGAATAAATTATATTTATGGATCTCTTCTTAAGGTACTTCAATATTATGACGACATCTAACCTTACTTGGCGACTTCAGAATTACGCCGAAATCACAGCTATAATTTCTTGGCTAGATTTCACTAACAAATTAGCGATTATTTCAGTTGCTTGGCGACTGAATATCGGGCTGCCAATATTATAAAGTATTCTTGTTAAAATGATCTGCAGAATCTTGAATATAAAATTCTAATCTGATTCTATACATTATAATTGGCAAAATGTTAGAAAGAAATCGAGTCAAAAACTTTCGTTATAAATCACTTCAATTGTTAATTTCTGTATCTCGATCATCTTACTTTTGAATGAATTTACTCCCCAAAAGGAAACATACATGGTAAGAAGAGTGTATTTCCGAAATTTTTGAAAGGCTCGTTTCCTTCCAGCTAATTTTTATACACTGCTGATTTTTACTTTCTTTTCGAATCGTGTCAATTTTTGAACTTGGAATTTTACTAGGTTTCTACATATCGTTTAATAAAAAAAATTAACCTAGTGTCCAATATTTTTCATTTCTCCCTATATTGGTAAAACTAAAACTGCTTGCACATACGTAGAAGCGAAAAGAGTTCCCTTATCTAAAAAAATAGCTATTATGCCCATGTATATGGCAAAAAAAAATCAATAGTGATAAAGCCAAACATGAGTTTAAAGCTACATAAAAATTCGTAAAAACAAGTTGTTTTTTTTAAAGAAGACTAGCATTCTGAACTAGACTTTAAACGTAACATGTTTTAATAAAAGGTAATTAAATGCAGTTGAAAAAAAAACTTTCTAATAAAACTGTGTAGTAGTAAATAATTACAATGAATCATGTTCTCTTTCTATAAGAAAAATTCGTACCTTTCATTACATTACACAATACATGAACCTACAATTCATCATACTAAATATTTCCATAAATAACTAAATATTTCCATAGTATGTACAGGGGGTTCCAAAAGGTCACTAACAAACTTTAAAAGTAACAAATGATTTTTTTCCATTGAATATGGTTCGCAAATGTAAAATTGATCTTCTGTATGGAGCTCTCTTTGTCAGTGAATTGAATAAAAGAACTGTAGTAGTGGTTTACAATAGCACAGTTACTTGCAGAGCGTGTATAGCTTCAGTCGGAAAGTCCTCTGAACACTTATGCTCTATCACTACAAAGCATCAATTCATGCTCCCTCATGGCATCCGTTCACCTTATCATTTCGGTACTTATTCACCAAATTCATTTCCTTAATCCATACAACATTCATAATGCATAACCATAACATGTATAAACATGCCCATACAAACATGCTATAATACTCTTTGAGTAAATGAAATCAGCTTAGGAAATCACATTAGTATCACAGCATTTACTCAAATGTTGTGATCCTAATGTGTTGTGATATCTTTTTTTCGTTGCTTTCGTCCTTTTCTTTTTGCGTTGCATTATCATCTGACGGTTGAAATCTGAACCGCTTTATATTGTATATTTTTGTCCGCCATTGTTTTTAAAAGGTATAGAATATTTAAAAAAAGTATTAATGAAAACAGGCTCTACTTAGAAACGAGCAAGATTATTTATTTTAATCAAAACCATCTTGTACTTAGTGCTTTGTAATCGTGTTTCGTAAAGAATTATTACGAAAAAAAATTGAAACAATTAAAGAACGGGAACATATCTTTCTATGCAGTTTCAGATATTTTAATTTTAAAGAAATAAAATATAACTTTAAAGATATTGTCAGAAGAATCGTTAGAAATTCCATTATTATTCGATACATTTAAATGAAATAGTCGGAATATTCATAATAATCAATTTGCAATTTTGGGCTCATAAAATTCGATTGATAATAGGGTTCATAAAATTCGATTGATAATAGGGTTCATAAAATTCCTTTATTCCAAATAAAATTAGGGTTCCCTTAGGATTTATAAAATTCCATATGATTTGCAAAATAATCTAATAAATGTAATACTAAAATGATTTTTATTTCTTTTTAAATATTTGGGAATGTTTATATGATAAGTAGACTGCAAAAAAAAAATCAAAAAGATTACGTGGATATTGACTAAAAATTAAGCGAAAGTAGCAAATAAGATAAATAAAGGAAAATAAAAAAATTATTGTTGATAATATGACTGATAATGTAGAGAAAAATGTATGATTGCAAAGCAAGCTGTCAGAGCTAAAAACTTTTATCTTCTTCTGATGGGCGTCTGACATCAGAGATTCATTATCTTTTATCACGATATCCACGATAGATACGTGAGTCCTTTGTTCTTAATCGCAATGTGTAATATGAGAATGAGATCAATTCTCTGAGTATTCATGTGCAAAAGAATGAAGAATTAGACTGAGTGCAAAAACTACCGCAAACGTTCAAAAATTCATGCAAATGTTCCAGACATTTGAGATGTGCTAAAGTTTATTGACTCGAAACATCTGTTATATCGATCATAATCAGCATCGTAACACAAATGTGGTTTGATTTTCTCAGATTGTCATTTGCTGAGTTATCCATTACTTAGAAAGGAATTGAATTAAAATTTTTGTATTATGTTATAAGAAATGGCTACGAACAATCCAAAGGTTGTCTTCAAGATCTTGATATTAGGAGATGCAAGTAAGAGTATTATTTTTTATGTTTCAGATCATACTAATAGATAATAACTTTTTAATTATTTTAAAATATTTTATTTATTATTATTTTTTTTCTCATAAGTACCTGAAACGAATATCTCACCTACTTGTTTTTACCAAATATATGGGTGTCCTGTCAAAATCTTCATGATAATACTTCTGCCTTTAAATCAAAATGTATATCACATTGCCTATTTCATTCATTTAGCTTGAATGAAACTTTGTAAAAAAAATTTCCTTGTTCAGACTTTTAAGATCCTCAAATTAATGAGATTTCACATAAGCAAATAAAATATTAATTGTAATTTAATTTTTGCCTTAAATTTTAACAAAAATTAATTTTGTTCCAGTCCATAACGTTTGTTTAGGTATAAAATACTCTTAAGAGGTCCCAGTGCCAATCAAATTAGAGGCAAAAAAATCCCTGTAATTAACACAGCAGCCTCTACAACTTTTCTACGATGTATACATATTATACGTTAATAAATTATTTTAACCGAAATATAATATAAATTAAGAATTTTAAAAAAGTAATTTCAAAATGTATTTGTTTACAGTACTGCAAAGCATTTAAAAGGAAAAATAAAAGTTATTTATTTCCTAATGGTTTTTTTTAAGAATAAAACCATATATGAACCTGCCGATTTCCCTAGAGCAAAAAACATTGGTTAGATACCGCTTCTATATGGGGTTACTAGCGCTATTTCAATGTTTTAGGGCGAACTATCTACTATAATTTGCCGAGTAAAAACTTCTGTCTTATAACCCGCACGCCATTCAATCAGGCACATTGTGTTTTACAATAAATATTTCTTTAGAAAATGAATGAATGTAGTATCATTTACATAAATGATTATGATTTTAAATATGATTCAAAATAAACAAGAAAATTTAACCTTAATTTCAATTTTATTATTATTTTTGTTTTGATAAAGGAAATTTTTATAAATATTAGTGAAGTCATTTTCTTAATAAGTTTCGGATAGCTGTTAATTCTATTATGTCAAATATTTCATTCCTTCAATACATATTTATTAAATGTTTGAATGGATATGAATTTTAGGAACTAAGATTTATACAGGAAAATTAACATTCTTATTAAATATCATTACAAAAAAATAATTTTGCTTCATTTGAAAATTTAAAAAAAAATTGTCCTTTTAATGATGCCGATTTATTAATCATCTCAATTTTTGCTAAATTTTTACAATTTTTAATTCATTTTTTTTTGCCTAATTTCCAGCAACAGATTAACTACTGCTTTGAATTTCAAATTGTTTTCATTGTTTTATCAACTCTTTGATCGCGCAATTTTCCTCTAAAGTTGAAAGTTAAAGAATAAGGATTTTGTTTAGTATTTGTATAATTTACGTGGTGAAAAAACTAGCGAAGTTACAATACCGTGAAATTTATAAAGTAGGTAAATAACATATTTACATTTTAATGGTGCTATGAAGTCATGGGACTGTTCACCTTACACTTCATGTATATCCTGAGCGGGACATAAGAACAATAATTATAGTATCAAATCTAGAATTTTAACAATTTCATAGCATTATGGATATGAAGGTGCTTTTGGACGATTTAACATATATTCAATATAACCAACACCCGGGCAAATCAATTAGCCGCAGTTTTATTTCTATACAGTTATTAATAGAAGTAGAAATTGTACAAATTTTCCCAATGCAAGAAAGTAAATCAACTCAAAATGAAAAATTTTCAGGGCGATGGAAAGCATTAAACTCGTTTTGAATGCATAACTATAAAATAATAAAAAATCAACACATTGAATATATTTCTTGAAATTTGTTATTGCGTACTTAATTTCTTTCAAGTGGTTAAATTTATTTTTAAGCATTTGCTATTGCGCTGGCCCCATGAAGTTCTGCTTATAGAAGGAAAGTTATTAAATTACGCTTCTGATTTTTAAAATTCTTTGTACATCCTTTCTTCAAAATTGATTGGTGATATAAATCATTATTTTACAGTGGTAGGCAAAAGCTGTGTACTTCAACGGTATGCAGATGACCGCTTTTCAGGTAAGAATAGTTATTTATATTTTAATTAAAAGTGAATATTCAAATTCATTTTAGAAATAAATTATGAATACTGGTTTGTGGTAAATGGTACACGTTAATTTCTATTTTTAAATATAAGTTGATGTAAATATTAAATCTATTCATCTTTTTATTTGGATAAGAGAGTACGTTTAATTTATAATTTCTCTAACTGGCAACACTGATCGATGTATTGATGTCTTCATTTTTTTCTTCATTGAGAAATCACATTCTCAAAACTATGTAAAAATTATTTAAGAAGATAATAGACGATAATATACATATGTTCCGTGTTTCCTGGAATATTTATGGAATAAAATGTCATCTTCTGTGATCCAGTGTATTGGAATTCTTTTATCATACTCCTACAGATTGCATTGCGTAACAATATATTGATTTCTAATTAACCATAAATAACATGTCCCTATATCTCTGTGTTTGGCTCATAGGGGATAGCTGTAATCTTTAATGCAAAAATCACAAGAATATTGCCATTTGAAATCAGAAATAAAGTATCCAAGCATCAATCAAAAACTATACTGTGAAGGGATCCATAATACATTTTAGAAGGAATTTAAAAACAGCAATTTTTTATTAGTTTTTTATTTTGTCCACCGACAAGCAGAGGAATTAATTTTCTACTTACTTTTTGGTAGTGTTAGCTAACTCATACTTCTTGGATTCCCTCACATTTTTTGAGGTATCCTCATGAAATTGCTACTGATAAATGAATCTTTGGAAACGACAGTTTTTAAATTGAAGCAAAAAGCAGTTCCAAAGCAGAACTTTAAATGTTCGAATTTTCTACCATTGGAATCCAGCTCTCAATTATTCTGCTTAATTGGACAGATAAGCGGGACGGATGGTATGAAAGCTCGATTCCTTTCTATCTACACTTTTAGTAGAACCTTTTTTAAAAAAAATTAAAACCCACTCTAATTCAAAAGTTTCTTTCCTCTTAATTCTGCGAAGTACTTCACAAATGCTTATTATGAATTCTATATTTTAAAGTTTTATTCCAGGAAATGGCAATTCAAAAATAAAAACATTGTACACATTTGAAGATAAAATTTTTACTGCCTAAGTTCATTGTAGGAAACAAAGAAAATCTCTTCAGTATTAATGTTCATAATTTTAAAATAAGCAATTTATAATTATAAAACGAGGCCTAATTTCTTACGAATAGTAGTTAAACTTATTCCACTATTTATTGACAAATGATTGTCCTGTCGTGAAAATGCAAGCTCAAATCAAAAGAGTCAAAATTATCAGGTGTTTTTTTTTTTTTGTTTTTGTTTTTTCCTTTTTTATAAGTTCTTGATAAATAATGTATTCTGATGCATTCTCTCTTTAGCTTTCTCCCGGATGTCCGGTTGCGATGTCTTGATAAAATAAATTATAATTCATTTCATATGGAAAAAAATATTTTTTCAACGAAGCCGGAAAATTAAATCGGATAATCGAAGTTCTACTGTATATCTATTGATTCGACAGCATTCCTTGTTAAAATTTGTGCAGATACTATGACCTAATAAGATATTTGGCTTTAGAAGGCAGAATGTCATTATAAATCTGTCGATTATCAATATGAAAGGAATACCTTTTCAGGCAAAATTCTCGATATTTTACCATTTACCACATACCATTTGCAATATATTTTTGTAACTTATAAATGTTAACAATCAGATAAACATTTATTGATAACCTGAATTGAAGTTTATGATTATAGAATGAAATTTTTGTGTCGATTCATTCTTGTTTAGGTTACTCTCAACCTAAAATATTTACTATACATGCAGTGTGAATTTTACAAAAGTACTGCATAATTCTTATGTATAGTTCTATAAATACTATAAGACCTTGTTTTCAGATACTGTTGCACCAACTATTGGTGTAGATTACAGACCAGTATACAGAGAATTTAGAAATCAGCTGACAAAACTTATGATTTGGGACACAGCGGGAACAGAAAAGTTCAAATCTATAACAAAATCGTAAGTAAAATGTCAAATGTTATTAGTTTTCTCTCTTTAAAATATTTTATTTTGCTTAAAATTGAATAACATCGATTTAAATAGAAATTTAAACAAAATTTTTCTTAGAAATAACATTTATTTTCAAGATTTTTAAATATGAGTTCAACAATGCTCAAGAATAAATGGAAGATCTATTAAAAATATATATCATCATATTGAGGGGTCAAAGATCACACAAATATTATATAAAAAAAGGAAAATTTGAATTTAAATTTTCAAAGTTATTGTCCTTTTTTATTTTACAGGTTCTATCATGGAGCACACGGAGCTCTGGTAGTGTATGACGTGACGCAAAAGGACACTCTTTATGCTTTGCCCAAATGGATTGCAGAATTAAAACATATATGTGGTGGTATCCCTATTGTCATAGGTGATTTAATAGAGAAAATGTTTACTCTGATTATTTATTTTCTTTTTTATTAAATTAGTAAAGATATGAACTCAATTAAAAAATAAACAAGGCATTTTCGTTAATTTTTTCCCTTATTAAAAATTTAATTTTCTAGAAAAGAAACAATAGCAAAATTTCATTTTGTAATCATTTATTAAAATTTATTTTTATTTTTATTTAGAGCCGAACTTTTTCATATATAATTAGTTATTTTATTATCTCAATTTAACTTAAACACTAAATTGAAGTAAATTTTGAGTCGTTGGATATATAAAAACAGAATAATTTATATTTAGAAAAAAGAGTGAAAAAGTACTGAATAATTAATGTTTTAAAACTGAGAATTTAGATTATCAAAAATTTAGAAATATTAAATTCTAGCCCTGATATAAGAAATTTTAGTGTTACTTTTTGTTATGATTTAGTGTTACCTGAGCAAATGTTACTTTTTCAAGTTAAGAAGTAAATTATGGTATTTATAAGACTAAAAAGACTTTTGAAAATCTTCTGATAAAATAACTCTTCTTTATCCCAAATAGAAATTAGCTGTGTTAATGTATAGTCAGAACAATAATTAGGTCATTAATATGCAACTGACAGTTAATATAGTTACGGTCCGTTAGGTCAAACTTTGTCTTAAAAACGTTAAGCGTCTAAATCTTAAGAATATGGACGACTATTTCCTTAGAAACAGGCCTGGCAGACTCTTGACGCATAGATACTGTGGTGAATAGCATATAAGCCAGTTAACAGCTCTTCTATCCGAACTATTGTTTTGGTATAATGGTTATGTTACTGGACTGCGAACCACAAGGTCACAGATTCTATCCTCGCGCATTCACTTATTGCTAAATTGGTGACCTCGGACAATGAAACTTCAACCTTCGTACAGCTGTTGTGGAGCCATCTACCCACAGCAAACCAAAGTCGTCGGGTTCACTCGACGCAGCAAACCAAAAAGTCGTCAGACTCATGTGACGCAGCAACCTCACCCCCTCACCCCCCAAAAAAATCCGCCAGACTCACTTGACGCATCAGCAATCACAAACGCTCGACATAACGCTTGGCGCTACTCAACGGGGTACAGGCCCATTAAAAACAACAGCTAAAATACTTCACCACTCAACAGCCATATCGTTCGTCTCACCTCCGACTCACTGGAGGGAGAGTCTGTGGTGAAGAGCATATAAGCCAGTTAACAGCTGTTCTACCCGAACAATTGTTTTGGTATAATGGTTATGTTACTGGACTGCGAACCACAAGGTCCTAAGTTCTATTCTCGCGTATATCAATTCGCTAAAATACTAATTTTTAACAACAAAAATACGATTTTTGATTGAGCATGATGGTTTAGTGTATATTTTGGAAAAAAGTACATGTAACGTCGGATAGTTGTCATATATACCTTCTCTAAATGTTCGCATTCCTTGAGATATCACTATTCATTTTATCAGTTCATGCTGGTGATAAATAAATAAGAGTGTCTACTTTTTTTACATTTTATCAGGGTTGTTTATTTCTTTTCCCCCAAGGTAGAAAGGACGGTTTAAGGAATGAAAACAAGTAAAGGTGCACTTGACAGTATTTTTTGTTAGTTTGTTTTTTAACCGCAAGGTCGGAAATCATTGCATTACACACTAACAATTTATCTATTTAATCGCTCATGATAACACGTTAATTTAAGTTTTTTAAGACCTATTTGAAGTTCATTAAACCTACTGTATGTTTATTACACCTACAGTATATTCAATAAACATACAGTAGGTTCCTAAACTACTAGGTTATGTGCAGCACAATAGGCTTTTATAATTCGCACATCTTTTCTTATTAAAGTTAGCTTATTTTCTAAAGTTAGCATCTTTTCTTATTAAAGTTAGCTAAAGTTTCATATTTTCTAACCACTTAATTTTAGTAAATATTAATATGGGTTGAATGAACTTCAGTACATATTTATTACCCACTGAAAGTTAATTTGAAAAATAAGAATTCAAGGAATTTAAGATTTTTATATTTTTTACATTAAATGCAAGAAATATGAAATCATGTACACAATATAGAACGATGTATAAATTTAAAATATATTTTGTCTTTAAACTTTATCTCAAAATATAAGTTTTATATTTTTAAAAATTGGCTAAAATTATTTTTAATTCTTTTATTTGATAGAAAAAAAGATACTTGAAGAATATTCAATATTAAACTATTTAATGAAGAAAAAAATTAAAATAGTTAATGTTAATTACATAACGTTAATAATTAAACGATACATAATTTCAAAGAACAAAAGCAAACAAATGATAAAAGCTAATAATAATAATAATAAAATGAATATGTGATAACAACAGCAAAAATGCGATTTGCTGTTGCCATAAAATATATAATGCAAGAAAGATACAAATAAGTAGTATAATCATAAATTTCAAGCAACAAATATTTTACCATCCATTCATAAAGTATTTTTTTTTAATATGGAAAGGAAGGCATAGAAGGAAATAGACAAAACAGACAGTTTTTTTGGAAAAAATTTGGATGAAATTAAAAATAAACTAGAACTGGCAGAGTAAAGAACTGTTAACTATCCATATATGCGGTGGCCAAATTGTCAAGAACCACTGTTTGTTTCAAAAGCAAACGAAAATATATTATGATTATAATAATTATATAATGATTTATAATATAGTTTTATATTATAAATCATTATATAAAATGATAAAGTTTCTTATTGAAATGATTTTTTTAGTTGGGAATAAATGTGACTTCAAGGCAAAAGACAAAGTATCCGAGGAAGACATCGCATCTTTCATAGAAGAATTAGGATATACAGATAGGCATTTTCTAATCAGTGCTTGCACAGGAGAGAACGTTGAGCAGGTATTATGCTGTGCTTGTTTTTTGATTTGGAGTATTGTTTCATTAAATTCTGAATGTATCAGATTCTCTGTAAATGATGTATGAAAGGTATTTTTGATTGATTTAGAGTGGAGCGTGGATTGAACTTGAAAATATTTTTCTACATCATTAGGAAATCTATCGTTTTCATTGCTTTCTCTGGAATTTCAGCTACATTTTTTGTATCTTTATTTTTTTTAATTACTTGTTTTGATCACATGTATTCTTATTAATGTATTTTGTAATGTCACATGTATCCTTATTACAAATTATATAGAATTATTGAACAATTTGTTTACTTCAAAGCAATTACTCTTAAGAATGAAATTCTCCCGCTTATTCACTGCCTATATGCAATGTGAAGTTTATTAGTCACTGCGTATACGCAGTTTCAAAATCCTTTTCTACGCTTATACCCAAAAAAATAAAAAAAAGTCACATTTCACACATGCCATTATTTCAATACCTATTTTATTCCTTTCACAGTTTGAGCTACGAAGATGATTATTGAGTTACTAGAAATCCACGATTAAAGCTGAAATTATTTCCTATTCACAAACTTCATTTTATATGGGAAAATAATATAAATAATATAATACAAGGTGGTAAGGATTCAAGTAATCTCACTCAGCTTTAATGTATACAGAGACCGTTTTAGTAAACATGTTCTTTTGGTATATATGCTATTTAGAAAATGCGAAAAAAATATGTAAAAAGAATTAAAAATTCAAATTTTATTAAGAATTATTGAAATCTTCAATAGGAATTAATTATCAAAATAATTCAAAAAGGGATTCATAAAGAATAAAAATAACAAATGTGATACAAACAACTTCATTCAATCCCATCATTTGTTCAATGATCATCCCATTTGCGCCAACCACATACTCAAAGCATTTTATTGCGTATTCTACAGTAGAGTAAAAGTGTTTCTGCAGGAATTGCTGTAACATGACGTGTTATTCTTGCTTTCAATTCAGACAGAGGCCTTCGCTTTCTCCATCGACATGCGGCTACTAGCAGAAATCACACGCCCCACTAGCAAAAACCACAGGGATTGAAATGTAGAGAGTAGGAAGGCCATGTGGTCAGAAAATATCTAGAAATTACCCGATTATCTCCAAATTGAGCATGAAGCTTTTTTCCATGAGTAGGGCAATATGGGGGTGTTGCACCACTTTCCATAACATAGTATTCCCTATTTAGTCGAAAAGGACTTGCTTCCGTAAAAATTAGCAATAACAGACATCTATGACGAAACATCTTTTAGGATCTTTAGGAGTATTATTTTCAAAGAAAAAGTAACCAAGAATGAAATTAGCAATAAACTCACATCATAATCAGAATGTAGAGTATTCAGAATGTAAAGGCTGTTCAAGTACAATATTAAAACGTGAATTACCCAAAAATCAGTTCTGAGTATTAACATTCTACAGTAAAATGAATGATACTATTCCGTTAGCCGGAGCAAGTGAAAAATCAACAAATAATGTAGAATGCCGCCAAATTTCTTAAGGCCACGTGCTCTATTCTTGGTGACTTGGCTCGCGTTTGGTTCACAATTGGCGACATTTGCGTCCGGCTGACGGAAATGTACCAAATGAATCTCATCTGACCTAAAATCTGATAACATAAATAGTTTTTATGATGTAAGAATAATTTTCAGTAAATATTTCAAACAATATTGGCCAAACAAACCACAAATTTCATGGATCAAGAGACTCGCTGTCAACCGTTCACAAAGAGTATAAAGCGCAATATTTACATTAATTCTTTTATATAATAAATAGATAGATAGATTAAATATTTGAAATTCAACAATGTAATATAAATTTCAAAAATATCTTTCCGAGGTACACATATATGAGGACTAAATTGGCAGCTCGTTGTCAATTTGTCTGACTTATGGACTGCCAAGATACACACATAGAAAAACACAGAAAAGGTTTATAGCACAACATATACAGAAACATAGACATATTCAGAGAAATGCAGACATGCACACATATTCATTTTGTTTCTATTATTAGATTTAATAATTTGATTATTGAACCTCGTTTTTTATATTAGCATTTTGGGAAATGTTTTAAAGGAAATATGAAAAAGATACCAACGATGTTTTTTCCTCTATTTCAGGCTTTCTCAGCTTTAATCAATATATTAATGGATGAAACTCACATTATTACCGACTCATATACAGTGAGAATTTCTTCTAAGAACAGACATACAGAAAAACGCTGTGCTTGTTGAAACTTTTGACTTTGCAATGGATTGCAATGAACGCTACAGATCTGCATTAAGAATGTTCAAGAACCTTAACAAATGTCCTATTAAAAAAATTGATTTTAGATGTATGCATATTTAAGTGAAAAATCTATTTATTGTATTGAATGTATTTTGTTTAAATATTTAAGTAAAAAATCTCTTTATTGTATTGAATGTATTTTGTTTAAATATTTAAGTGAAAAATCTCTTTATTGTATTGAATGTATTTTGTTTAAATATTTAAGTGAAAAATCTCTTTATTGTATTGAATGTATTTTGTCTAAATAAAATTATTTATAAACTTACCAATTTCAGAATATGAAGGAAATCTTTATTTATAATCGTAGCTGTTGGTTGTTTTCATGAAAATAATGCATATTTATTTATAAATAAAATTTTATCAATGGAACTTGTTTCTCACAAACAATTTTTAAACAAAAAGTTTTTAGACTTCAAATAATAGTTGACCATTTTTATAAATTTTTATCAATTCTGTTTGTTTTTCATTAATTCTTAATGTAATGATTTCAGCCCCGTTTGCGTAAATTTTCGAGGTTATTGAAAATGGAACTGTGGAAATTCTCATTTCATCCTGCTGGCCTTTCGTTTCTTCCATTGAGCCATTCCTTAATCTACATTTCAAAATTCCGTCAACAAATACTTCTAGTCTTTCTTCTATGTCATTGAAATAATATTTAGTTACCAGTTTTCTATCTTCAAGTTGTGCAAATGCTGAGATAATCTTCGAAAGATCTTCTTCCGAATAGGATGATCCGGCTACACCATTCCAAATTTGATGATCTTCTTTTTTATTTAATTGTGTAGTTATTTTTGCTTTTAAGGAACTATCGCATTTTAAAATCTTACCATCGGGTAACTCAAGAAATTCTTTTCTAGTTGTTCTAATCTCCTTATCACCTGTATCCAAACTTACTAAGGTTTTATAACGATTATCATTAAAAATACTGTTTGAAATGTTCTTTTCTCCAGTGAAATTTTTTAACTCCGTATTTTTCTTAGTAGTTTTCCAGTCCAACTCAGTATTTTCTTTCAGAGATTCAATCGAAACATTAACCACCATACTAACATCATGTTCTGAAAATCCTGTTTCCGTTTTAAGTTCATTATATTCTTTATTATAATTTGTCATTGAACTGTTTTGATTATTTATAAATGGAATCATTTCAGAACAATCTTGGTACATTTCCTTAATTAATCCAACATTCATTATTAATTCTTTATTGAATAATTCAGAATTTGGGAAGTAAGATGGTGTTTCTTTTCTGGTGCCACATGCACGCTCAGAAAAATTGGTGCATGATTCTGAAAAACTTACAGGTTTAAAATCATAAATTCCTATTACTGGTTCATTTGAATTAACCTTGAATTTGAATGTATCTTTTAGGTATTCATTTAGTAGATCATTTTCAACAATATGAACATCTCTTTTAGGAATGAAATATAAATCTGGAAATCTTGGGGAATATTCTGCCTGATTAAAAACCAGTTTGTGTAAATTTCTGAAATCTGTATTATGCATCGGCATTTTATATTTTATATTTCCAAATAAATTTTTCAAATTTAGATGCTTACTTATTTTTGGAATGTATAAAGAGTATTCTATTTCAAATGTTTGACTTTTTAATTGATTGGAAGGTTGAGTTACCTTTGAATGATTTTTCAACATCGTTCTTTGCATTATTTCAAGATTGCTTTCTTGTCCTGAAGTAGAATTATGTACCCTTTTAGGAAAATCATTTATAGTGGAATTTTCTATGGGCTGAGTAGAAGTGGGACTTACTGATATTTTATTAATTATCGGTCTTAAATATTTATCTTTGCTAACCACAGGATTTCCAAAATGTGCAAATTTAAAATCTAATGTCTCATGTTCAGGTTTAGTCTCATTCAAAATCATTGCATCGTTTAAGTCGTACACTCTCATACTCAAATCGTCATACTGATTGGAAATTAAATCCTCTTTCCCATCGATATCTTCCCACAATACATCATCATTCATCTGGGGGTAATCATTCATTTTATAACTTGCTGAATTCCAATCAACATCAGAAATATTGCGGAATTCTTCCATTTCATATCTTTCGTCATTCCTTGGTGTCGATGTCAAATACTGCATATATTTTAGTTCAGTGTTAGTTTCTGGAAATGAAACCGATTGCAAATTTCCAACAGGTATTTTTATATCCTTTAAATTCGAATGAATGTCAGCTTTAGCCTCCTGTTCATATACCCTACTATGAAAATTAACCCAAGGTCTGTCATAAGAACCAGGTAAACCTGCATCACTTAGAATTTCAACTCTAGGACACCTACTTTGTTTGTTAAATTTATAAATAACCTCATTTAGCTCCTTGTCATGTTTCTGGCGCTGAATTGGATCCATAAGAATTCGCTTTGCTTTCTTTATGTCGTCCACTACACAAAGCGCAACTCCTCTGTAGTCATCGTCATAGTCATTGGGATTCCAAATTGACATCATTCTATTTGACGCTTTTTCTATGTCAGCGGAAGAAGCACTGGGATGTAATCTAAGTATCTTATAACAATCCATTAGGCAGCTATATCTTTATTTGACGATATCTGTCATATAATCGTTAACGTATTAATACTTTACTCCTGATATTATTAGTTAAGAATTAGTATTTAACAACAATGAATTATTTGGTCAGAATTTTTGAGAATTTATAATAAACGAACAGTAAAGAAAATGGATCCTTCACACATTGTTCTGCAATTAAAGTTTAAAATATATTGTTTAATAACAATGAATTATTGAGTTAAACAATAATACATAAGTTTGTGTTCACCAAATTTCAAAATGCACGTAGAAATAAAATGCATTGGCAAAATCTTTGGTGTTATTTGTAAGTGAATTCAATAATCTAAAAGTCTGAAAATTTTGCTTTGTTAGTTTTAATTCATTTTATGAGCTTTTGCGTAATTTCAAATAATTAAAATGGAATATCAGATGATCAAGCTTGAGTATTTCCGGCACCATTTGCTTGAACAGATGTGTTAAAACCGCTAAAACTACGCGTGATGTTTGTGAGGTAAAATACCTCAAAATACAGCTTGACATCGATTTTAGAACTTTAAAAAAAACAGAAGAGTGACTGGAACAACTTATTCCGCAAAATACCAGTAAAATATTTTTTTAAAAATATGAAAATTATAAATTCAGAAACCTTTATCGATTGTTACTCAAAACAATATTTTATCAGTATTTTTGAGAATTTTTAAGGAACCAAAGCAGGAAAATGATACAGAAAATTCCATTTGTTATTTTAAACAAATACATAAACCACAATAATTGATAAATATAATAATCTAATTATCTATAATATATTAAAGTTATAATCTATCAAAGAGGATATAATTGCTGATTTTTATTTTTTTTTAAATAAATTTTTACAATGTCAGTCTCTGATTGTACTGAATGAGACTGTTGTACCTTAATTATAAATGATTTACAATGTCAGTCTCTGAATGTACTGAATGAGACTGTTGTACATTAATTATAAATGATTTACAATGCCAGTCTCTGATTGTACTGAATGAGACTGTTGTACATTAATTATAAATTATTTACAATGTCAGTCTCTGAATGTACTGAATGAGACTGTTGTACATTAATTATAAATGATTTACAATGCCAGTCTCTGATTGTACTGAATGAAACTGTTGCACATTAATTATAAATGATAAAGAAACATACAATAAGTTTAAAAAGAATAGTTTTATACTCAGATAATATTGCCGCACCTAAATTTTTAATAATTGATACAAATCATAAATATAAACATCACCAAGATTCGAAATTTTATTTTCGTTATTTCATAAAATAATCTTCTAAAAACTGTGTGCTAATTATTAATTCTTTATTAATTATTGTCAATTTCAGCAGCAAAAAAATAATAATTGAGATCATTATCCTTCTTTTAAGGTCACTCTAAATTTTAAAGTATTTTTTTTTTAATTATAGGCTTTACTATTGTTCCTAATTATTTAACATAGTTTTAAATAGTTCTGCGGAAGGCATCTGCATTAAAAATTCAAATTTTGGTGAAAATGCAAGATGCCATTTAAATAAATATTCTTGATTTCAGCAGAACAATAAGAACAGACTTCTTCATAAAACCGTTCTAGATTCCTTTCTTCTATTCATTAAGAAATTACAAAAACAAAATGTATTAGCCTAATATACATTTTAGTACTACTTTACATCTTTAAATACTATTTTCTCAAATTCTTAACTCCAACAGAATTTTCTTACGAAAAACATGAATTAAAATATAATGCATATTTTTGGTCCAAACTTGATATAATAATTTCTCAATATATTTTACAGTTCTTGTTCGAGAGAATAATCAATCTCTCGAACAAGAACGATTGATAGATTATAAAATTTCGAAATATTCTAAGTTGTTTTAATGCTACACAATGTGAAAAAAAAATTGAAATTTTTATGTTATTTTTCAATCTCTCTTACATATTCAAGAACTATCTAGCATATATCTTAAGCTATCACCAAAAGTTTGAACAAATTATTTGATAAATTTATAAACTAAAAGGTTTTTGATTTAAACTATTTTTCAATCCTTCTACAAAACAATTTTTTTTCCAATTCCAAAATACTTTTGGTATTTAACTGACATGTTTAGGTTTCACATATATTTGTCAATCAATTTAATATTACTTTTTAGAAAATCTTTCTGAACGTAGAAAATGCCTTGAAATGTGTTTGATTTAATATTTCACAACATTCATAGAATATGTAAAATAAAGTTCTAAATGAAATTTGTCTTAAATATTGAATGTTTTAAAAAAGAAATATAATTGTCATATTCCATTTCATATTGGGTTTTTAACTCTCCAACTATAATCAATTTTATATATATATATTTTCTGTAAGAAGTACGAATCTAGATATTAAATTGGCTTCTTTAACTAACGTCTCATTACAAACAGATTGAGAATTTATTTTGGACAAGTTTATTAATTTTCGAATGTGATCAGATAGCAAGAATAATATTCGAATTTCCGTCCATTTTTCTAAGCGTGCTTACTACATCGATGACTGGACATTTGGCGGTCGATGTCAGATTTAATATGTACCATACCATTATGTAAAACGATTAATTTTTAGATTCTAGACCTTTCGGTCCCGAAACTGAAATCTCATAACTAGACCATCATAGTCTTAGAATATATGTTATACATAATATAAAGTCTTAAATTATATATTTAACAGAGCATTAGAGACTGTGGTGAATAGCATATAAGCCAATTAACAGCTCTGCTACCCGAGCGATTGCTTTTGCAAAGTGGTTAAGTTACTGGACTGCGAACCACAAGGTCCCAGGTTCTATCCTCCCGCATCACATACCACAAATTGGTGACCTCGGACAATGAACAGCTGTTGTGGCGCCATCTACCCACAGCAAACCAAAGTCGTCAGATTCACTTGGCGCATCAGCAACCACTGACGCTCGGCGTAACGCTTGGCGCTACTCAACTGGGTATAGGCCTATTAGACAACAGTTAAAAATACATCACCACTCAACAGCCATATCGTTCGTATCACCTCCGACTCACTGGAGGGAGAGTCTGTGGTGAATAACATATAAGCCAGTTAACAGCTCTGCTACCCGAACAATTGTTTTGGTATCATGGTTATGTTACTGGACTGCTAACCTCAAGGTCCCAGGTTCTATCCTTCGTGCATCGCATACCACTTTTTCCAAAAGACTAACAAAGCAATAAAATAACATGAAAAGGTTTATAAAGCTTTCTGCTTTATAAACCTTTTCATGTTATTTTATTGCTTTGTTACTGGTTTAACTGGTAACTGGTTAAACATTTTTAGTAGCTCATAAATTTCTTTCTTTTCTTTTCTTTATGTTATGTCATATCAGCATGACCTTACATTTATAGAACCTAATTGAACTAAATGATGATCAGAACATTGATACAATTCTTTCATTTATTGTCAGATGTATCTGTACCATATTTAGATTAATTCTTTAAAATAAAAGAAAAAACAGGAATTGTTCTTTTTGCAAAACCTTCAGAATTATTTTATCTTCTTTGATAAGAATTCGCTTGACCGATATCATTTTGAAAAAGCTGATGAATACAGAAATAAGTTTCAAACTCAATTTGTTGTTGCATTTTATTATTCATCTTTCTCTAAATTTTTCTGCTTCTCAGTTTAATTCCTAAACAAATGTCCTTTAAGTATAAGAATCACAAATATGTATATGTAAATAAGTAAAAACAAAGCAATGACATTTCTTTTTATGTAAGAATTAAAAACTTGAAACTTATATAAAAATAGATTATATATTACGTGGCGCCATCTTTTGACAGTATGGAGAGTTATTAGTTTTTGAAAGAAAATATTTGGAATATAAGTTTGGAATAAAAAGTTTTCGAAAAGATAAAATTTTAATATAAATAGGAGCTGTGAGTATAAAGCAGGCAAAAGCGTCACTACCCGAATATAATTCAAACCGTGTTACCTTTTTAATAGACAAATCAGAAATGTAATAAAATTTGTATTCTGCATTATTTCTATTCTCACAGAAATAAACTTTAAAATAAAGAATACATGAATAAATAATTGCCATTCACAACCAGTTGATTTTCAAATATTAATTTTTGCTATAAGTTTTAAATAAATGTTTTGTGTAGTCAGCCTTAATGGCTTCCTTATTAAAATATATTCAAACTTATAATTTTAATAGTAATATAATTTAAACTATTTTTAAAATCTTGCTTTTTTGTTGTCCTATGTGCTAAGCATTCTATCAATATTTATAAATTTTGTTATATTTCAAGAAAGAGAACCCAATATTAAAAAATGCTCCTACTGTAAAAAATTGCCACCATTGCTAGATTACGACATTAATAGTTCATTTTTTTACCACTAGATAGCAGCACAAATAATCTCTCAAACTGTTCAGTTAAATAATGCTGGTATAATTTTAAAGGAAAAAAAACTAAACATAATAAAGGAAATAATAAAATGTTAAAAACATTGCATTTAAAGTAAATATTCTTAATTATTAAGATTAATTTCATAATTTATATCAATTTTATTACATTTTTGAATTTTTACCCTTTATATCTGTTCTAGTTAAATTATAAGTAATGTTAACTGTAACCTGATGTCAGTAAAATGGTGGGGTTTTTTGAGAACCATTTTCTTCACTAGCTCCTGGGATGTGATTACTTGTAATCAAGAATGCCAGCAAATTTTCAACTGAACAAAATGCTAGACGCTGTGTGCTGCTTTACTTGCAATCTCATCTGAGATAATCACACGTAATATAGGTAATGTAATGCTAATTTAAGTGCAAAAAATAAAAGCATAAATTAATAATTCTAAATTTAAATCTTGTATCTTATAATAACATGTATTCAACATGGGAAAATAAAAGTAATTCTTTTATCTTAATCGTAAAAATTTTAGTTTAAAAAGAAACTGATGAGATGTTAGCAGAAGTACTGAAGCTATTTAAGTTTCACTTCAACAATAAAATATTCTTTTCAGAAATGCTTAAAATATATTTGAAAAAATTTTTTAATGTCTAAAAAAATTATACGACCAAGAATGGTATCATTGGTGATATGATTTCTGTTTTAATTTTAAAATCATGCAAAGATTATTTTTGTACTATGTTATATTGTGGAAGTTATCTCGAAAAAAGGACAAGATTTTGCTTACATTTCAGTTAATTAAAATGACCAAATAACTAACACTGAAGTGCACATTTCGATTCTCCAAACTATATATGTGTCAAGTTTTGGTAGCTTTAAGTCAAATGGTATGGCCTGTATATATATATACATATCATATTCATCTGTATTGTTAGTAGAGATAACATTCTATTTCCCTGCATTAGAAACAAATGATAAGTTTTATGCATTAATTATTAGTATTTAGATGAGTCTAAAAGTCGCATATGTTAGTCATTTGCATTAAAAATTAAATATCTAATTTGTTCTTCACTTTTTTTAGGAACTTCCGTTTTACTAGAGAAGGGCGAGCACCTCATATTCTTTCATTATCCACATATAAGCGAAGGTTTTTAATTAAATTTGGGCATTAATTATAATTTTATATTTTAAAGTAACTTTACTGTATTTTTAACTACTCATAAAGTTCTCTGCTTTTTATGAATTAAAAAAAAACAATGCATTTGTCATGGGCATGCATTTTTACAATATATAAGAAATAATGATCCAAAGGGAAAACAAGCATTTTCATTATATTAATTTCTTAAAAGGAAGTATGGTAATTCTCGACTATATGCAATTATTAACTGATGTTATAAATATATAGAAGGTGACATAAATTCCATACAGCCTGAGTTTTTAAGGCAGTTATTTTTAAACAGAGCTCATAAATACATATTATGTATCAAAATATATGGAGCATATTTGATTCAAAATATATTGAGCATCTCTCTCCAAAATTTACCAACAATTAAAAAAATTTACCACTGTAAGATTTTGAAAGTCGCATAGTTAAAAACAAAGGTAGCATTAAGTAGTTTTTGTAATAGTATGTGTGTTTGTTGTTATAAATCCTGCTGTATCTTTAGTTGTGTTAATAACTTTTGTATAAACTAGAATGACCCTGTTTGGCATAGATATGCTTTGGAAAGTAGAAATATGCATCTCGGAGCGAAAGGGGGGGTTTTTTTTTGGGGGGGGGGGAGGGGGTATTTTAATTATCTAATAATTAAACGAAATTTTGGCGTTTTTCAGCGACAACTTTAGAAAATATTACAGCACGAAATACTAAATTTTAAAAAAAAATTAGTTTTTCAATTGCATCGATTTCATTAGTGTATATTTTTCTGCTGTTCATTGTGTAAAAAATTAAATTAATTCTATAACAATGTATTTCATTGTTAAAGTGTATCATTTTCATTTTTGCTACTAATATATAATTCTGGCATTTTTCCGGTTATTGATAATTAAGATAACAAATTCGGCCAATTTTTCCATGTTGATTACATCTCAACTTTAATAATTATTTTTTAATTTGTTATGGTTTGAATTCAAAAGTGAACAATAATGAAAAATGTTCTTAAATTCTCCCATTCTTAAATACTGCTGCTCATTTCTATGGTAGAATCAATGTATAAAGATATAGACCGAAAATTAGGGAAATGTAAAACACAACGAACAGAGAAATGTATTCTAAAATAGTAAAGGTTATATATCTATCACAGTCTCAAATTTAAAAATTCAAAAAATTTACTAATGTGTCCATTAACATCAAAATACATAAAATATTTAATTCAAATTTTTAATAAAGATTAATCCCGGCGAATTAAATAATCACCAAAATAATTTCATTCTAAGAACAGTTGAATTTTTAAGATAATGATTTATAGAAAAGTATCATATATCACTCAACCAGAGGGACTCGTTATGCCAAATTTTTAGAACAGTTACTTTAAACATCAGACGATATGATTATTCATCAATCTTTTTATTTAAATTTCATCCAAAGAACATTTATTTCAAATCAATATTTGCTACTCGATACTTTGCACAGTAAAATATGATCCTTGTGAACTGAAATTGATTCTTGTCGTCCGTCACAAACTCTTAACGTTATGATTTTCGATCCATTCGCGTCAATGACTGTTGATGAGCACAAACTCTCTGAACACGACGACGCAGAATTCACCCATTTAGAACTATAGGACTCTTCTGAAGATCCTTTGGAAATGTGTATTCTCTTGATACCTTCAACAAAGACTTCGATCCTTTCACCATCAACATCGTATGTATAAATGGTTTTGGTTTCTGAATCTTTAGAACAGGCTGAGACAGAAATAGCCATAAAACTACTCTCAAGAGTTGCTTTGCCACATTCTGTTTTTCCATATTCGCTGACTTCTTCGCTCTCAAATGTAGACCTGGAAATAAATGAAACTAGATGAAATTAGCTTGCAATCATTCATCATACAATTAAGTTTCTCATTTAAAGAGTTTTGCATGAGATAGAATTCGTGCTTCGGAAATGAATCAGAATGCTGTTTACGCCATAAGATAGAATCTGCGCTGTGGAAATAAGTCAAAATATTGTTTGTACCCAAGATAAAATCCAAGTGGAAATGAATCAGAGTGCTGTTTGGGTCGGAATTCGAGCTCCGAAATGAGACAGAATGCTGTTTGTGCCAAAAGATAGAATCCGAGTGGAAATAAGTTACTGGTAAATTTGGACCAGAATTCGAGCTAAGGAAATGAGTCATAATGCTGTTTATCCAAATAAGACAAAATTCGAGTTATGGAAATGGATAAAAGCTCTGTTTCTGCCATAAGAATCCAAGTGGAAATAAGTCACAGTGCTGTTTGAGTCAGAATTCGAGCTGCGGAAATGAGTCAGAATGTTGTTTGTGCCAAGAGATAGAATCCGAGCTATGGAAATGATTCAGTTTGTGCTATAAGATAGAATCCGTACTGCCGAAAAGAGTGAGAGCGCTGTTTGTGCATTGCCCTGTATATACATTTTACCTGCATTTCAAGCAAAGAATTTACTGAAGACAAAATTGTGATTCGGAAAAGAATTCATTTACATGAAGTTATTAGAATATAAATATCTATGACTGCCTTTTTCTTAAAGCAGTATCCAATGATGCATTGGGAAATAAATTTATGATTAGCTTCTAATTAAAGAAAGCAAAATATAAAAAATTGGCTTGATAATTTCTTTTAAATGCATTAAATGTTTTCGAGATCTTTACTAGTTTTAAAAATTATATCATAGAAATTTGGCATTTTAAAACACAGTTTCATTTAATGTGTATTTTATTTAATGTCTCATTTAAAATGTTTTTTCAATTTTTCAGATAAAAATGATTTTAATAGGGGGATAGATGTCACATGAATTTAAGAAGGAAAAAACAGTTGCAATTAGGCTAAGATTCCTTTTAATTGAAAAATTAACAAATATGATGCAATATCAAGCAGGAATCAACAGACATTTTACGGCTTAATTAATAAATTAATTTACAATAAATGCTTAGTTATTAGTTTCGGAATTAATTTTAAGAAAATCAACATTAGAATTTTTTTTTTTTTTTTTGCATTAATTTCCAAATATGGGTTAGTTATTAGAAAATTTGGTAATTTTTCTCTCTTTTACCAGTAAGCATATTTTACGAGAATACTTTTTTTTTTCATAAGGTTCAAATTATTTTCATTGTCATTATTGATATTTAACTGAATGTTTTTTTTTCCACTTTTAAAAGCTAAGTATTGTAGATTCTACTAAATTTTTGTTCGCATTATTTCACAATTTCCCTGATAATTTTTACTTTTACTTCATTTTATCGAGTTTTTCGTAGAATGCATTGGCAAACCCCTCTAGGACATTAAATTATGTACCCCTTATTTAAAACATTATAATGGATATTCTTTAATTTCCTAATTAGAACGTTTCATTACATTTAACATGCTATTTGAAAGTCTCGAGTAACACAAGTAAAATGTCCCGCATCGTTTTAATATCGGAATTAGCATCGCATTTTATGATAGAAATAAATAGAAAAAATAAAAATAAATAGAAAACACTTTTTCTCTAACACTCCTTAATAAAAGTGTAATCTTCCCATATCCTAACAGAAAATTAAAGATTGAAAGTGCATCAGATGCTAAGTACTAGAGTTCCTTGAAGAATTATTCCATTTGCTTATTTGAGTTGCTACAATGGCAACAGAGACACATTAAAGTAAATTTCAATCAAAGAAAGCTTTTATTTAGCATACGTATGTAGTTTCTATTGCGAAATTTTCTCATCACATAAACAAGATGCAAAAATACAACACTTTTTAGATACGTAAATCAAGTTGTTCTTTCAAAAATAATTAATATTCTTATTCGCATTTTCAATATTTTATTTGTGAAATATCAAAGATGTTTTATTAAAACATATCACGGAAATAACCATACAGTTGTTAAAAAATATATATTAGTGGTTGCAGATGATAAAAGATATTTATACAGCTATTTAAATTAAAAATAAAAATGTTTTGTTTATTTATTTTGCTGAATTATCGCTTAACTACTAAAAATTGATAAAAATGAAAAATATTTCACTCAAGAAATTACATACGTACTTTTTATTTAAGCACTCCTCAACATTACTAACAATAGCAGAACTTTTCTTTTCTGTTAAAAAGAAAAGATTAACACAATTTTAATAACTCTGAATGGTAAACTAATTTAAACGAAAATTTCATATATGTTAAACATAACTGGTTAAATTTCTACTAATAATAAAGATGAATGTATGTGTCGTGTGTGTATGTATGTTGGTATTTTATCGTTAGATCCGAAACTACCAAATTTGGCACACTTCTACTTTGAAAAACCAGAATGTGCACTTCAAGGCGATTTTTTTTTTGAAACTTTAATTAGAACCTCAATTAATTGAAAATATTACCTTTTTCACATCATAACTTCGGTAAATATTACAGCATATAAACACATTTAACCTACGGTATATATACATATAGAGCTAAATATTACAATATGTAATGCATGCATCCATTAAACATGGATTTTTTCAATGATATCAGTTTTGCATCAGGGACGTTTTATAATTTTGCCATTCAGGGCTCCGATGTCATAGGGTTGGCTTCTGTGAAAAAATTTCATGTGTGCATATAGCACGGTTTTAGTGCTCATGAAAAATTTGATGCTTAAAAATAATTTATGGATGGACTCGTGAACGTAAAGTTCTGTCTTTGAAATCTAATGAAATCAGATACAAATATATTCCAGGTACGTCATTTGGTTGCCAAATGCGATTAGTAATTGATAGAAGAAAATCGTTTGTCTTTTACTTTGATTCTATGTAAAAATATTTAATTCTTTTTTAATTGGAAACGTCTAAACAAATTTCTTTTCTATGCAGTGCAAGATGAGCATATGGAATCGTATGAATATTTTCTAATACATTAATTTTAAAAATATAATTAAATGTATTACTGTACTGAAATAAGTATAATTATCAAAAATAAATATTCTGTTTTATTATTTTAGGGATATTCTACTAAGGTAACTATTTTTAGTCTTAGTGTCATTCCCACATATTCAGTTAAGTACAACTTTTAAAGAATCAAATTGGATAAATATCTGAATTGTATAAATACACAAATTCTGCACATTAATTATGAAAGGAAGAATAGTGTGCTGAAGTTCGCCTCTCTAACAAATGAATGTTAGAATTTTTTATTTCAAAATTTTTCTGGTGAGAATTTGTGAAATTGTAATCAGGCGAATTAAATATTTCTGAATATGAATTTAAATAACTGGTAGCTTTAAACATTGTATAGTTTCAAAAATTAATCTTTATTCCTTATAATAGAGGAAATTAAATGAAAAATAAATTTTAATTCCATGAAACATTTCCTGCATAGAAATATATATTGTATTATCCATTATTAATAGAGTTGTATTAGGTAAATTGTTACGACTAATTATCGGTTTGAATATTAATTTAATAAGCTTATTTCCCCCTGTTTTTAATAGAAGTTATCATTTTTTTTGGTGAGTGAAAATAGATAAAGGTGCTAATGTTCACAAATTAAAAAAAAATAAACTTAGTTAATTAAATACATAAAGTTGTCCACTTCTTATGTACTGGTCCATCTATTAATGCCTAAAAATGTTTTATAAATACTTTCGATGAAATTTGAAAAAAAAAAATCTAAAACTTTTCGTTTCAATATATTGACATTATAAGAAATCTTTTTCTGCACAAAAGTTTGGAGTTGTTCCATTTTTCATGACAAAATAAATACTTTCAACTACAATTTACGATACGTGACTCAAAATCTATTGTAGTGGTTGGTCTCCAAACGCATAACCATATTTACATTTGGTTCAAAATTCGATTCGTAAAATGTATTAAATTAAAAATATAAATATTAAAAATCATTGTAGTTTCTCTTACTTTGGAGCTTCAGAAGAAATTAGAGAACTTTCCTTTATATATTTTGACTTTTTCTTCTTTTCACGTTTTTTACTTTCGTGTTTGCAGAAATGACTTTCCGGGAAGCGATCTGGACTGTGTCTCAACTCATCTTTTGAGTCAGTAGAAATATCTGATCTTTTCTTTTCAATCAGTGGAATATCTAAATATTCTCGGGAGCTAATAGAGAATTTTCCTGATTTTTCATCATCTTCTTTTATCCAGCATGTTAACTGTCCTTCAGATGCTTCCCTTTTTTCTTGGCTTAACTGAGAAGATTCAGAAATTGATTTTGTTATTCGTGTGAACTTGTAATATTCTGTGACAGTCCTGTCTTCTCTGTCTACATCTTTGTAACTGATTCGGGATGCACGAAAATGCTTATGAAGTTCAGAAGAAGGTTCTATATGTTTTTCATCTTTTATTTTTTTCAGTATTTGGTACTCTGCTCTGATAGGCATTTTCACATCCTTCAAATCATCATCATGTTCCTCAGTTGATGTTTGCAGATGTTTATGAAATCCCTCGATTTGTTTTTTCTCGTCTTGCCATTTTTCCCTTTCTTCTTCTTTTCGTCTTTTTCCATCTTCTACGTCGCCTTTATCTTTTATTCTTGATACACTCGAATACTTTTGCTGTTCTTTTGAGTACTTCCCATGTTTAACTCCATTGTCATATTTTGATCTAATTTCTACTTTTCTTTCAACAGGACATTCGATATCATCTTCAAATGTTGATACTCGATGCTTCTTCTTTTTTTTATAAATCATCTCAGAAGGCTTTTGATCCCAAATTTTATCTATTTGTTTACCTCTTTTCCAGTGGCTTACTTCTTCTTCAGTTTTCATTTGTTCTTCAATGTATTCCGTAGACGTAACTGGATATTTATCTTTTACAGCTCTAGCGTCGACAGAAGGTTTTGATGTTATAATAGGACGTATTTTCTCTGATTCTTTTGCAATTCTTTTTTCTAACGGAAGTTGTTTAGGATATTTGAAAACTTTTTCCTGTTGATCCACAGTCTTTGAAGGTATACTAGGAAATAAATCTTTGGAAACTTTCTTTGCCGGTGCAAGAAAATGTTCTGTAACTGTCGTGGGATGAATTTCACGCAAATATTTTGAAATCTTTTTTGATTTTTTCTTCATAGGTTCAGTGGTTGGTACATGAAGCTTTTCGTCTGAAAATTTTATAGCACTTTCTTTTGTTTCAACTATCTGCTGTGGTCGTATTATTGAATGCAATTGACTAAAATCTTTTGGAGGTTTCTTTTCTAACTCGGTGAGTGGTTTTAAAGGTGCAGTTAAGGGCACTTTAGTTTCAACTTCAGTTATCCTTATTTTGGTCTTCATATGATCTTCCGAAAGTATTGGGATTTCTTTTGATTCTTTTGAGATTTTCTTTTTTAATTTTGTAGTATGTTCTGTAACTGCAATGGGTTGAATTTCTTTAGAATATTCTGAAGCTTTTTTCTCTACTTCCTTTGGATAATCTAAATGTTCAGAATCGGTTATTCTTTCGGTATCTTTTGACACCTTTTTTATGGACTTGAAAGGAAATTCTAAGGATATAGAAGACTTCTTTTCTGATGGTTCTTTCAATAATTCCTTTCTAGATTTTGCAGAACGAACTGTAATAACTGTTGGAGAAATTTCTTTGGAATATTTCAAAATGTTTTCTTTTGAATCTACATCATGTTTCAGAGGAACAGCATATGAAACACTTGGAACTTCTGAAATTTTTTCTTCTGGTTCCATAGAATGCTGAGATATTTCAATAGATTGTAGGCTTCTTACACCCTTTAGCTCTTTTCCTTCCGTTTCAGGGGCATATTCAAGTGATTCAATGGAATGAACTTTTTTAAATTGTATTAAAATTTTCTTTTCTTCTTCTTCAGGATAATCTGTTGTTATACTAGGATATACAGGTGGTAAATCTTTTGAAACTTTTTTTCTAACATCAACATGTTCTTCTGTAATTATAACAGGTTGGACTTCTTTTGAATATTTTAGAATTTTAGTTTCCTTTTTGCTTGGAAATTCTGCTGGACGAGCAACCTTCATTTCTTCTGCAATCACAGACTCTTCAGCTTCCTTAGACTTTCTTGAAACTATTTCCTTTGCCTTTATAGGATGTTTCAGTGACAAAACTGGGTGTATCTCCTTTTCATCGCTCGTAATAGATTCTCTTAAATCCACGGGACGGTCTGTGGATATTTTCCTCCCTATATGTATAGGAATTTTTGAAAGTACTGTTGGATGCATGGCCTTTGCATCTTTCATAATTGTTTCTCTTAGATCAGTTGATGGTTCAGCAGATACTTTTCCTTCTACCTTTACAGGATGTTTTGATGATACAACTGGATGCACAACTTTAGAGACATCCGTGATCGTTTCTCTTAAATCTTCAGAACGCTGAAGAGATACTTTTTCTGCTATTTCTATAGGAAGCTTTGATGACTTAACTGGATATACGACCCTAGATTGTTTCACTGTAGGCTCTCTTGAATCCGTAGGACTTGCTATCGATATTGTTTCATCTACATGTATAGGAATTTTTGTTGATGTAGTTAAATGCAAGTCTCTCTTATCTTCTGAGGTCGTTTCTCTTAAATCAGGGAAACTTCCTTTGGATGTTATTTCCTTTACCTCTTCAGGAAGTTTTAGTGATACAACTGGATGTATTATCTTAGAAACTTTCGCGATCATTTCTCTTGAGTCTACAGGGCGTTCAGTAGGTATTATTTCTTCTATTCGCACAGGACGTTTCAATGATTCGTCTGGATGCATGACTCTAGAAACTTCCGTGATCATTTCCTTTGAATCTCTAAGTCGTTCAGCTGACTTTGATCTTATTTCTTCTATTTGCATAGGAAATTTCAATGATTCAACTGGATGCATATCCCGAGACACTTTCATGGTCGGTTCTTTTGATTCCACAGGCCGTTCAGTTGACATTATTTCTTCCATTTGCACGGGCTGTTTTGATGATACAACCGGGTGCATTACCTTAGCAGCTTTCAAGATAATTTCTCGTGAATCTGCAAGACTTTCAACTGATTTTATTTCTTCTATTCGCACAGGACGTTTTAGTGATTCATCTGGATGCATGACCTTAGAAATTTTAGGAATCATTTCTCGTGAATCTACAAGACTTTCAACTGGCTTTATTTTTTCTATTTGCACAGGAAGTTTTGATGATACATCTGGATGCATAACTCTGGAAACTTCAGTGATTCTTTCTCTTGAATCTACAGGACGTTCAGTGGGCATTATTTTCTCTATTTGCACCGGATGTTTTAATGATTCATCTGGATGCAAATCCATAGAAACTTTCGTAATCGTTTCTACTGAATGTGCAGGACGTTCAGTAGATATTACTTCTTTAATTTGCACAGGATGTTTTAAGGATGCAACTGGTTGCATAACCTTGGATTTTTCCTTGATCGTTTGCCTTAAATCCGTCAAAGACTCTGTTGATATTTTTTCTTTAACTTGTACAGAAGCCCTAGATGACACAACTGGATGCAGACTTTTCGAATCCTCACTGGCCTTTTCTCTTAGTTCTGCAGAACGCTTTTTAGACACTTTATCCATTATTTGCACAGGATGTTTTGATGATGCAACTGGCTGCATACTTCTCGAAATTTTAGTGATTTTTTCTCTTTGAATCGTAGGACTCTCTATAGAGATCACAGGACTTTTTACGTCTATGGGCTCCGAAATTTTCCTTTCGGTTTCGAAGGCTTGGTCTGAATATATATCTGTATCGATGTCTCTTGGATCTTTGGAAAGTCTTTTTCTCGGAACAATGGAGTCGGCGGATTTAATGGATTGGATGCGTCTTGTAAATTCTGGAATTTCTTTTTTTAGATCGATTGAAGGCTTTGCTGTTTTACTTGGATCTATCTCTTGAGGTATTCCCGAAATTTTCTCCACCAGTTTTATTGAACGTTCAGTAGATACTGAAGAATGTAAAATTTTTGAATCTATTGGGATTTTTTTTCTTGAATCTTCATCAACAATAGAAGACACTTCCTTAACAGGTTTAGAGATCTTGTCTTCTTTTATTAAGGAGCGTTCTGATACTTTTATGGGACCAATATCTTCGCTTACTTTTGAAGTTTTAATTCTAGGATCAATATCGTCTGCAGATTTTATAAGTTTTATTTCACTTAAACCTTCCTTTACTGTGTCTTCTCGATCAATTAATGGTTTCTTTGATACAGAAATTCTCATTTCTTCTGCAGGTTTTTCAGTTTTTTCCGCTTCCTTCATGGATCGTTCAATGGATGGTGGATGGTGAATATCTTTCAAATCTGAAGGAATTTCTTCCCTTGTATCCGCCGAGTACTTTATCGATATAGAAGGCGGTATTTCTTCATCTGCTTCTGCGCGTGTTATAATGGGAGGTTTTAATACTGAGGAAATAGTAGCTTGTGATTCTTTTGTTGGTTGGATTATTATTTTCTGTGCTTTCATTGTGTGATCTGATGTTACAGTTGGTTCAATGGTTTCTGAATCCTTTGGAGTTATTGCTTCTACATCAAATTTATGTTCTGTGGCTGTAATAATATCTTTTACAATGTGTTCCTCCTCTTCCGAAGTACGTTCTTCTATTTCAGTGGGGTGTATTTCTTTTGAGAATGCGGAAACTTTCATTCCTTTCTCTAACAGATGCTCTGGTGAAGTAGTTGGAAGAATTTCTTTAGAAACTTCCGAAATTTCTGAAATTTTACTCTTTTTCTCTGCAGCAGTTTCTATGGTAACAGGCTCAGTTTCTTTCAAAATTGTTTTTTCTAGATCTGCAGAAATTTTCATTGGCATGGTAGGGTGCGGTTCTAATGAATGCTTTGCAATTTCTTCCTGTCTTTCTTTAGTATGTGCTTCTCTTAATTTTTCCGGAATTATTTTTTCTTCCATTTCCGTAATAGACTCTTTATATGCATCATGGTATTTATCTTCTTTTTCTTCCAGAACTTCTTCTTTTTGTTTTATAGAATGTTCTAAAATTTCAGTAGGTTGTATTTCTTTTGAGCCAGTCAATGCTATCTTCTCTTCTACAGATGGACGTTTTACTGACAAAGGCTGCAGCTCCCTCGATTCCCTTTGAAACGTTTTATGTAGATCAGCAATCCGTTTAATGGCTAAAGTAGGGTGAATTTCTTCCGAATATGATGAAATACTTTTTCCGCTTTCCTCAAGAGGTTTCATTGGTACAACAGAAATTTCTTCCTTTACATCTTTCTCAATCTTCTTTTCTAACTCATCTTTTATCATTCTCTTTTCTTCTTCATCTTTTAACATCTTCTTGTCTATTTCCTCTTTCTCAATTTTCTTTTCTGGCTCATATTTTACCATTTTCTTTTCTATTTCATCTTTTATTACTCTCTTTTCTGATTCATCTCTTATCGCCCTCTTTTCTGATTCATCTCTTATCGCCCTCTTTTCTGATTTCTCTTCCGAAATCTTCTTTTCTAGTTCATCTTTTTCCACCCCCTTTTCTGGTTCTTCTTCCATGATTATCTTTTCTGGTTCATCTTTCACAATCTTCTCTTCCAGTTCATCTTTTAATATCCTTTCTTCTGCTTCATCCTTAACGATCTGTTCTGGTTCGATAATCTGTTTAGATGCAGTTGGTTGGATTTCATAGGAAATTTTTACAGTTTCTTTCCCTGTTACTAGACGGTATTCTGATGGCGTGCTTGGGGTGGTTTCCATTTGCTCAGCTGAAAGTTTTTCCCCTGTCTTTTTTGAAAGTTCGGAAAGCCTAATTATTTCCACTCCACTGATATCTTTGATAACTTCTTCTCTTTCATCCGCAGAAGATTCACTTATGCTACGTGGAACGTCTCTTGAATATGAAATTTCTATCGGTCCTATTTCAGCTTTCTGTTCAGTTGATTCTGGATCCAAACGTTGAGTTTTTTCATAAATGTCAGTAGTGAAATCCACTGAAGTTTGTTCTTGATCCAACTTTTCAAACCCTTCAGCTTCTCCGCGCGTTGCTCGCTGTGATTCTTCTTCCAGATTTGTTTTTTTCCCAGTAATGTAAAAAATATCCTGTTGGTGTGTTGTAATCATACGTGTTGTATCTGTTTCGTACTCCCTGGTTGTAGTTCGTACAGTAGTGTCTACGCCGTCTACATCAGGATCCTTTCCCGCAGATTCACGTTCCATCATTTCAAGACTCCTTTTTCGTATTCTTTCTTGAATATCTCCCATTGGTTGACCGAAGGTGTAATCATACCCATATTGCACACTTTTATCAGAAGTAAGTTTCCTGGGCTTTCTGGTCCTGTACACAATATCCGCAAGTCCAATTTTCACATCATATTTCTGCCTTTTCCAGGAATCTGTCAGAACATCTCTGGCATCAGTGATTTCTTTCAAGACGGCTGTTACAATAGCTCTTGTCTTTCTGTCTTCTAAAGTATCGGGATTCCATTCAGCTATAAGTTTCTTAGCAGCTTCAGAAATCTCAGCAGTGGACGCAAAGGGATCGACATTGAGAATTTGATATAAATTTGGCATATTTTACTATTAAAACACCTCATAATTTAAAACGTTTATTTTTTCCTGGATTCATTTCAATTTTGGTTGCTAATTTGTAGAGTGGCAAAGGTTAAAATAATACTGAATCTTAATTCATTTATTAAACTGGCAACAAAACAAAATGGATTATTACACCTAACAATGCATTAAAATATGTGTTTAAGCAACAGAATTTGTTAGAACTGTATCGATATTTACGTAAAATTACATTTTGCAACAAAATAAATTTATCCATTGTTTCACAATTTCCTTTTTCATCTCGACTTATTATAAAGCAGAAGGTTGTGAATGTTGGAGTTCTTCAGATAAGTTGGTTTGGCCTAGAGCTTAAATACAAATGCATTCTCTAGAGAGGAAATATGGGTCTCGAAGAGATTTCTTTGAAATCTTAATTCTAATTCTAATTAATTAAAAATCTAACCAAATTTTAGTGTTTAGTGTATAGTTTCCGCCATAACTTCCAAAAATGTTGTTACATGAAAATCATTCTTACTTATTTATAAAATTTTAAAAATTATCCTGCTAATGATACTATTTGAGGTATAATTTCCTACTAAATTTTTAGAATTTTAAAGCTGTTTTTTACATGACCTTTCAACAATACATATATGGTCGCTGAAGAAATCAAACTTTTTTCATTGTTCCTTGAAATATTTCATCTTGTAATTTCCCATCGCTAAAAGAGAATAAAGAAATATTATGTTTAATACTTGAAGGAGTAAAGAAGTGAATCTACAGGTAGCTCAAAAATCTGATATTAGATGAATCGGATAGTTATATTTTTAATATAGTATTATTAAATATATAATCACATAAAACGAAATGCATTATGAAATATTTTATCGCGCAATTTTCCATTGTAAAAAGAATGGAAGAAAGATTATATTTCATATTTAAAAGAATTAGAAAATGAAGTTTGATACCGTGAAAGTTAGATGATAAATAAATCGGAGACGGTTATATTTTTAATCGGCAGTTATTTTTTTATTATTTTAGTGGACTTGATTCTATTAGGTAAGTAAATTCATATAATAAAAAAATAATAATAAGTCATCAAAATAACATGACTTTAATGTTTATCCACATTTGGTGCTTAAAAGTATTTTTTTACGGGAATCATACACAAATATAGCAATGAACCGAATAGGTATAAAATTATTAAGACAATAAAGTTTTTATATCTGTTACAGCAGCAGCATTTTCTTGGATAAACATGAAGTTATACATAAGAGATCTAATTAAAATTATACACATTTCATAATTTGGTCACTAAGGGCAGCTATATTACAATATGTTTAAATTAGTAATATTATATTATCTATTTTTAATTTGAGGTATAGGAAAGTTGGCAACATCATTTATTCAAGTTCTTTACAATTGAACCAGAATAAGGTATTATCAAAATATTTACAATTATGTAGTATTCATCATATCTATACAAATATGATGAAACAATATTATTTATAAAATTAAGTAAACATCATCTTTCAAGTTGTTGTTTTTTTTATTTTACTAAGTAGTAAGTTCCTCAACTTTAACATAATTGTCGGCTTTAACACACGCAGACACACACATAATTCAGAAGCAAGGTATTTCATTCCTTAACGAGATAGAAATAAATATTAACAAACTCAATACAATAAAAAAAAACGAGAACAATCTAGTAAATGGTCTCAACGACATTATATAAGACTTTAATAAAAGCATGAGAAAAAAAAAGAATTGATATCGAACATTATTGGTTTCTTATTCCTGAAATGGCGATTGCTCGTAATAGTTGAGTAATTGCTAATTAACCGAAGTATAGGATGAAATGGAAATGGATAAATATTTTTTACTAAAATTACACATTTAATGACTGCTGAAGCATTTGATAACAACTGAAAATGACAATGCATTATTTATTCTTATCGTTAAAATTGTATCTAAACGAAGGAATATGACTTTTAGTGTGTGTGTGTGACCAGGGATATTCAACTTAATATTCATCTATAATATTCTAAGTACCGGTTCATTAGATTTATAATATTACATATTGTTATCTAGAAAAGAATTTGCTGAGCTTCAAGAATAATTCATTTCCAAAAATCTGGAAATGAATTTGTTGAACTTCAAGAATAATTTATCGCTGTATTAAAATAATAATTAAAAAAAATTTTCATTTTTGAATCATTTTTCAAATCGCTAAAATTCACTATTGCTGTTTAAAAAATGCACTGGATGTTTTTATTTCTGTGTTGCCACTTATTGCTATTCAGTTTATTTAAAGCTGAAACAGATTTATATAAGGCTGAAACATGAAATTTTAGATAATTAGTGTTTTAATTAGTACTGTTAGATAATTACTGTACTGTTAGTAATTACTGTTTCGTAGTAATTCAAATTCGGAAGAAAGTTTCGACATCTAATCCAGAATGTCTGTTCATTTAAATATAATTTCTTCAGAAGTAGGTGTATTCTGCATCTGAATATATTTTGATAAAATGAAGGGAAGAGGGGGATGCAATGCATCGCTTCAATCAGTAAATAATATTTTTTTTACTCAATTATAATTCTTATGACTCTTCTGTAGATTTTTACAGTTGTTGAGTTCGCTATTATAATCGTCCTTTCTATTGATTCGTTTCGATATTTTCGTTCGCCTTTTGTAATTTTCATCTACTTTTACTTTCACAATGACATGCGCAGTAATCCACTTTTTTCTTTCTTAATGTCAGTTTTTACGCTCTTCTGACAGCAATGAACCCAACGGATTCGAGTGAAGGTCGGTCTATCACAAAGCTGAGAGAGCTGATTAGCAGAATGATAAAGAAAGCATGCGCTTTTTATCAGTTTTGATGTGTGACTTCGTTTCAGTCTAAGGAATGTTTTATATTTGTTAGTTTTATGTTCGTTATAAACTAAGATTACAAGTTCTTAAAGTAAAATGGTTGCCGATCACAAATTATCCATTATAATGCTTGGAGAAAGCGGTAAGTTGCTTTGAAATCGTTTAAATGTAATGTTTTCTGAATTTGTAGTGAAAGAAATTAGTAAAATCGTTGTTTCATAATTCATTTCAATAAAAATAAAAGTTTGAAATCAGTGATTAAAAAATTTTGAAGATAAATCATTTTCTTATCGTTGAAGATTATTTTTTAGCGCCGTATAAAATTGGAAGTTAATATTACTTATTAAATGAATTATTTATTTTAATAATTTTTTAACATTTTATTTAACATGGGAAATGCTAATGTAGTATGCTGGGAAAAAAATTTTGATTTCGTTGAATTTTTATTACAATAGATTAATTTTTATTAGTAAATTGTATTAAAAATTATTAGGTATTAATAAATTGAATTGAATTAATTATAAAACGATTTTATTTATTTATTTTTTAATAAAGCTAATGATTAGAATTTGAAACAGTCACTGCGTTTCTTAAATATTCCATTTATTTATATTATTGAAAGATATTGTTGAAATAGTTTTCTGCGAATTTTTCCCTATGTAGATGAAAGAAAGACTGTGTCAGTTTCTTCCTCAGTTTTGCAGATATGTATATCCTACAGAACCAAATTTAACGGTATCCACAAATATATCACAATCAAATCTTTCCACAATAGAAACTGAACAAAAATACAAAAGATGTTGTGCACATTTATTAAAGGGACTTCCCCGTCTCAGGAATTCCTAGTAGGAAGTGATGCATGTTCAAATTAGTTTAAAAAAAACGTAGGAGAAGACATTTGAAATACATTCGTAATTGCTCGGTTTAGAACATGAAATTTATTAATAATCACATTTTGTATTTATATTTACAAACATGCTGAATCAACCAGGGCAACCCCCGCTTTGTTTTTTACGATTTTTTTAAAGTTTTGCATACAATGTATGTTGTTTTAAAAATTCCAATTTAAAAAATTCCAAGTCACGTGCATTTAAGAATTGTGTAAATGTAAAGAAATAAATACGAATATTTTTTTTTATTTTAAGAAACATAATTTTTTTTTTTTATTTTAAGATCCGCGAAGTATATTTAAAGAAGATCTGTTAGATATACTCAAAAAATTCGTTCCTGTAATTTCAGTAATTTTTTAATGGAAGTTTAATTTTAAGAATAAAATAATCAAATCAGAAAAATCTGTATTTTCATATTCCTAAAATATATTCAATTTTGAATTTAAATTTGTGTGATCATGCCAGAGCGAATTACAAATTTAAAAACATTTTAATTTTATTTTCTGTCGTTCGATGTTGAAAATGAACGTTTATAATAAAATAGATAACTTAGATTCTGTAATCACGCGTTTCTTATCCATCTGGTGAGTCAAAAGCTTATTTTTGAGCCTGTGTGGAAGAGGTTCAGCTTCCTGTTGCAGTGACCTTGAGGAAATCCAAATACTCGCAATTGCATTTCAAAGTTCACAGTTCTCAGTTGTCGGCTCAGTTCTACACATCTCAGACGGGGAAAACATCTAGTTATCATTTATACTTTCCGGTATACAATGCACACAAAACGGAAGTACTGTAATCGTAAAAACTTTTGACTTTGCAATTGTGATGAATCATCTTATTTTGGACATGCGGCTGTGAAAAGTAGACACAAAATTACAGCTTGTAAATGTGATTACTAATTACATCTTTTAAAAATTTAATTAGTAAAAAACTTGAGTGAAGTTGTTGAGTTAACTCTAGATACTTTCGAGAAATATTGTAGCGAAAAAAAAAGAGAGGGGGGGGGGTATTAATTGAAAACGTAAAACATTGTTTTTGTTATCAGGAGTTGGCAAACTGTGACTCCAAAGCTACATGAAACTCTTTGAAAGATAATCGCAGCTCTTTTTTTTGTAAATTGGTAAAATTCTTCTCAAAAATCATAAGCATTTAGATTTCTTGTTATTTGCTGATCCACGTCTTTTTGTAGCAGACATTTTTGAACATAAATTTTATTAAAGGAATCACTTAAGAAATTTATAGAGCAATATAAATCTGTTTTTTTTAATTATTTATAAATGAAAATAACACCATATTGATCGAGTTTTGAGAAATTTTTTCAGGAAATTCAGCAAACGAAATTCATTAAAAGCTATTTCTACTTTTTTTCCTGTTGTGTACATGCAAATTTTATTATTTAAAAATTAATAAACTATTTGAAACACTGATTCACTTTATGATGGAAGAATAATTTAATATGTTAAATGGATTTACTTTTAAATTTAATAATTAGTAATTATAAAATAAAATGATGTGATGATGGTAATAAATGATTGCTTTCATGCGTGTTTTACTTTAAAACCATTTAATGAAAATATTATTAAGCTCATTTCAATAATAAAAATATCTATAAAATGTTTTCAAAAGTACATATTTTTTAATTCACGTTATTAACTTGCTAATCTGTAGCTATTATTTTGCTAAATATGAAAATCTAAAATGACTCTAAATCTAAAAATGACACATTATGAAAAAAGACCAATGACTCCTGATTATTATGATACCCATTTCATTTTATAAAGATTACAAATATTTTAATAGTATTTTACAATATATTTCAAAGCAATTACTGATTTAATATGATAAATAATTGATTTTTGATAAATGATTTCATGTGTATTTTATCATTAAGCCATTTAATCAAAATATTAACAAACTGATTTCAAGAGAGAAAAAAATAAATACAGTTTTCAAAAATATATATTTCATAATTCAAGTTAAGGCTTGCTCTGAAACTTGAATTATATAGCTATTATTTTAGCAAATATGATTCCAAAATTGACTCTATATGAAAATAGATCTTTGTCTTTGGATTATTATGATACTAATTTCAATTATTAATCTTCAACAATATTAACAAAGATTAAAATGATTGAATTTATTTTACAATACTTTTATTATTGTAATAAAATTCAAATAATTTTCATTGTGACTGAAAATATTTTATTCGTGCTTCTGTTTTTGTTAGCTGCTATGAAGATTTTTTTCTTTGATCTTTTTGTTTATGACTTCTTTTGTGATAATTTCAGATGCAGTTTAGTATTGAAATTGAACAATTATGAAAGTTTTTCACACTTTTCAAATTTCTATTTATTTTTTTTTTCTGTTAGATAACTGGATTTATGAAAATATAGAATCTTTCTTTAGATTAATATTTTTCTTTTTTTTACAGCTTATTTATCATTATTATTGAAGTAATAGACAGAAATCCTGTAAGATACTATACAAAGTTTGAAACATATTCGATATTATACAAAAAAAGACCTTCCGGTGAAAATTCTTCAGATATTATTATCATATATTTTATAAACAAGTTTTGATTCTACTTGGAAATTAACTTTTTGTTACATTTCATATTAGAATTCACATTTTAGACGAAAGCTTAATTAACATTCCGGTATAATGCTTTCTAAATAATACATATTAGATTTTTATTATGAAATAAAAAAAATATTTTGTTGAAGGATTATAAAAACCAAATTACGCTTACAGGATTTTATTGGCAGAATTCGCGCACAATGACCCAGGCAATTGCCAAATGTAGCACGTCATTTGATAAGGCGATGAAATTGTAATAAATATGCAAAAAATAAGTATCATACTGTATCGATATTGTTCGTTTCCTAGTCAAGGCTTACCCCTTTCTCTCTCACTTTTTAAACAATATAAAAATTCAGAATGTCAATCGAATTTTTTTCATTTCACCGAATATATTTTTTTTATACTTTCCAGATTTGTTAGATTCTACCATCTTTTATATTTAAAGTAATTATCAAAATAAGATTTGATATTAAAAATTAAAACGAGCATGCTATAACATTCGCAATTATTTATAAACTTAAGAGTAACTTCTACTGTCAGTTACTTTATCCCTTTAAAGGGCCATTTTTTTTTAGTCATATTATGTTAAAATATTTTTAGGCTTGAAATTAGAATAAGAAAAGGGATTCATTTAGCTTATTTGATAAATTTAATTTGATTAATTAATTTGGTTAATTAATAATTAAGTAATATTAACTAATAATTAAGTAAGTAAATCAAGACACATCATTTTGTGTGAGATAAAGAACTGAAGCATCTAAATTTCTGACTTACTAAAAAAATTTGTCAGAACTTATGCCAACCTACATAATTTCATACAAAGATTGATAAATTTGGTGGGAAGGATACTTCTCAAGGCCCTAGGAAGGGTTAATCGAATACATGAAAAATATATTTAAGAGTAAAGGCTCCAATTATCAGTTTCCTCTTGCCCAAAACATGGTAGTAATGAAAGTTCTTACGAGATAACAGCTTGGAAAGTAATAATACAGGATTATTGCTTTCAGATATAAAAAAATAAAAGTGGTAATAAAATAGAAGTTCATTGGTTACATAGCTATCTTTATTAAGAAAGGAAAGTATTATATTTTCATTTATGCAAAGAGCACGCGTTCTTATCTTAGTATTCATTATCTTATTTATGATAGTACAAGAAGATCTACCCGTTTATGTAGGATTTTATTCTATTTGCTATGTCTTGGATATGATTGTTGTTGTGGAAAATCTCATGCCTATTGGCATAGTGTTTTAGGAATAAAAAAAATTTAATTCATTTTATATGTAGATATATAATAATATTATGAATTTTCTTTTTGGTACGACCGGAGTTTAACCTCCTGCTTGGCACAATTTTCAAAAATCGCCAACAACGGTCTTGCGAAATGTTTAAAAGCGAGGAAGAGATGTCCAATCATAGTGCATAATAAAGATTTCCAACTTTGGCACGTTATCGCAATTTGGCGAAGAAAGGGGTTAAACTCCGGTTCATACCAGTTTTCATGCAGGGGGGGTCCTCTCTATCTATAATGTTCACGAACACCCATATCAAAACTTATTACTAAAATTGGATAAAACAAATAGCGATCCATTAACAAAAACATACTCAAAGCTAAATACTTGTGGTGAAAGCTTATAAGCCAGATAACAGCTACGCTGCAAGAACAATTGCTTTTGTATTGTGGTCATGTTGCTCGGCTGCGAACCATAAGGTCCTAGGTTCTATCCTCGCTCTTAACAATCCGCTACATTGATGAACTCGGACGATGAACCTTCAACCTTTGTCCAGCTGTTGTGGCGCCATCTACCCACAGTAAACCAAAGTCGCCAGTTTCACTTGACACAGCAAACCAAAGTTGTCAGACTCACTTGACTCAGCAACAGCAACCACTCACCCACACACGCTCGCCATAACGCTTGGCGCTGTTCAAATGGGTACAGGCGCATTAGAATCAACAGCTAATACATCACCACTCAACAGCCATATCGTTCACCATATCGTCACCTCCGACTCACTGGAGGGAGAGTCTGTGGTGAAGGCTTATAAGCCAGATAACAGCTACGCTGCACGAGCAACTGCTTTTTTATTGTGGTCATGTTACTCGGCTGTGAACCATAAGGTCCCAGGTTCTATCCTCGCTCTTAACAATACGCTACATACTAAATAAAAATAATGTTGAAAAAAATATTAGCAATGACGGCCAACTGGAATGAGAATATTATGTTTCAGAGACTTTAGCTTATTAGCTTACATAACTCTGACAATTATATCTGAGATAATGTCAACAGGAAAGCAATCCATCTAAATGGATAGTTACACTGTGAAGAAACATGGGAAATATTAATATGATAAACGACGATATCTTCTAGTTTCCAATAACAATATAATGTCATTAATTTAAAATTGGTTAACTTGACATCATTTATTTCGAAAATTAGGAAATAAATACATATATTAAGATCAAAACCAATCAGGCCTTTTTTTTTTTTTCCTTAAGAGAAAATGAGAAATTATTATTTATGGATTTTCACTGTCTGACAATTTTTTTAGGAGTCGGTAAAACTTCTTTGATGTTGAGATTCTGCAAAAACATTTTCAGGGGTAAGTAATATTTGATTATTTTCTATGTTTTTTTACAAATCACTTTACAGATCGTAAAAAAAATATATTGTTAAAAATATTTGTCGTGGCTGGTTCGTGAGTGCTTTGAAAAAAATTAGGCAAATAGAAAACTTAACAGATTTATTTCAGATTCGTTCGAGTTACTCTGCTCAGTAACTCCTTCTCCACCAAGAGCCAACACTCGAATGACCTCACTCTTTGAATTACACTCGCGCTAGTTGCCTAGCGCCATCTATGAACGTTTATTTTCTTAACGCTTCAAAATCCAATCACTACACCCCCAACGTAAGAGTAGTGTTTATATGAAAACATAAACATACCTCTGAATTAAAATTATGAATTGGATTTTAAAACGTATCTAATAACATCAAATTATCCAAATAAAAATAAACACAAATGCAAAGTTAACTCGAATGAATAACTAATTACTAACAAACATTTAAGAAAGCAACGAGGTAAAATAAGAAATGCACAATTGAATATAAATACCATCTTGATAATAAGAAACTCACTTATAAGTTAATATATACTTAATAATGTATATAATCACTTATCAACTAATAAACACAAATTTATAATGAATATAATCACTTAGTAAACATTAATACATAATTAAGAAAGGATTTCACTTGATAAACATTACTCAAATAATATTTCAAATACAACCAAAACTGCTTAATGAAAATTTATAACAAACACTAGAAAAAGTTATACTCCTATTTCAAATAGTTTTGCACATTATACTCTTAACCAAACTTGCGAATACCAATTATTCAACATATTAAGAAAATGATAATAAAAAAACATTAAAACAAATATACATAAATATCAAGCACAAATTATTATTATTTTACAGTCATTAATCCCATATTGATATATAAAACAGAAAAATGATATTATTACTAAAAAAATGTTTTTCAGTCTATTTTGGTAATAAACGTGACAAAGCATCAGCATGCGGCGTTTTAGAACCAGGGCAATGTTTTAATGTTATGTTGAATCTCTGCAAGGCAAATACTCACCTTTGTAGTCGAGATGACTGAGGAGCGCACTTGGTCAGATAAGGAAGGGGGTTATGATCGGTAAAAATGTGGATCTCGGATCCAAACACAAGGGTTTCAAACTTTTTCAAGCTCCAAACTATTGCAAATGCTTCCCGTTCGATTGTCGACCAAGATTGTTGGCTTTTGTTTAATTTTTGACTTGCATAAGCGATAGGGCACATTTTTCCACCAACAGTCTGTGATAAACACGAGCCAATCCCGATTGACGAGGCATCACAATGAATCACAAAGGGTTTGCTCATATTCGGAGTGTGTAGAGTAGGAGCGTGTAACAATGCTGATTTTAATTTTTCAAAAGCAACACTATGCATTTCACACCACGGTAATACATCAGGGCTTCTTTTCTTTGTTAGTTCCGTTAATGGAAAGGCAATCTCGGCGAAATTCGCAATATAATCACGATAATAGTTGAACAGGCCAAGAGCACTACGTAGTTGTTTCTTGGTTTCAGGTACGGGCAAACGAGAGATCGTTTCTAACTTAGCTGGATCAGCTTGATGCTTTCCTGAGCCAATTATATGTCCCACGTATGAAATTTCAGATTTCGTGAAAGCACACTTTGAAAGATTAACAGTGAATTGCAGCTCTTCCAATCTATCCAGCACCAAATGAAGATGTTTCAAGTGAGAGGAAATATCATTGGAGAATATAGAAATGTCATCAATATAAGCACGGCAAAATTCTCTGTATGGCGACAATGCTTTGTTCATTTCCCTTTGAAAAGTTGCAGCTGCATTTTTCAGCCCAAAAGGCATTACCTTAAAACGATATTGTGCTCTATGGGTCTTAAAAGATGTATAATCCCGCGAATCTTCTTCCATGGGAAGCGAATAGTACCCCTTCAAAAGATCTAACAAACTAATCACATTTGCCTGTCCTATGGAATATATTAATTCCGTTGCGTCTTCCATGGGGAAATCGTCGGTTTTAGTCACTGCATTCAAAGCTCGATAATCCACGCACATCCTGATAGATCCATCCTTCTTGTTTACACAGACTATAGGATAAGCAATGTCAGCTGAGCTCTCTTCGATTAGATCTAGTTTTAGGAGTTCTTCGATTTGGGAGTCAATTTGAGGTTTCAACGCTTCAGGAATCCTGTACACGTAAGGTTTTTTCCTTTCTTTATCGTCCTCTAATTTTATCTTGTGATGACCAACCTTTGCAACTCTAACTTGTCCGGTAAATATTGAATGATGATTCCACAATAAGTTCAGGATTTGACATTTCACTTCCTCAGAAAGATGTCGCAAATCCACTTGATCAAATATCTCTTTCCAGTAACATACATTTTTATAACTGGGGGATGAATAAACTTCTCCAAAGTCTGCATCATCTTCAAAGATCATGCCTACAGCATTAATTCTTGGATAGTATTTCCGAATTTTATTTGCATGACAATGCCGAATTTTTCCATCGCTAAGTTTTACTTTATATGAATGTGGAAGGCAATGCTCGATAATTTCTCCAGGACCAGTCCAACGGGCATACAATTTGTTCGATGAATCAGGTATTAATAAATAAACTTGGTCACCTGGCTTAAATTCCTTAGAAGCGGTTCGGCGGTTAAAATATTCTGCATATGCCTGTTGTTTACCAGAAGCAATGAGAGATGCTTCCTCTGCAGCTCTTTCTAAGTTTATTTTTTGTTCCTGTAAATAATCCACAACTGATTTCTCCATGTTTAACGGAATGGCAATATCACCACACCAGCTCGATTTTAGAACACTGAGAGGTCCTCGTGCTTCACGTCCATACATCAACTTGAATGGAGATACACCCGTCGTACAGTTAGGAACTTCCCTGTACGCAAAAAGCATATACGGGATGTATTTATCCCAATTACTCGGATCAGTTCTGATAATGTGATGGAGTGAATTTTTGAACACCCTATTATATCTTTCTATAAGGCCATTCCCAGCTGGATGGTTAGGCGTCGTAAATCTGGGAGCACAACCTAATCTTTTCATGAATTCCTGGGTTAACTTAGAAATAAAGTTCGTTCCATTATCACTTGCAATAACATTGGGTATTCCAGTCCGCATGAATATCTCCAATAAAGCATCACACGTAGCTTTAGCCGTTAACGAACGAAGAGGGATAGCCTCCGGCCATCGAGAATGCTGGTCCATTAGACATAATACATACTTATGCCGACGAGCAGAATGGGTCCTATTAGGTCTATATTTACTATCTCAAATGGCAATTCCGGACGGAGAACAGGAGTAATAGGAATTTTATCAATCATTTTTTCTGAACTCCTCAACTGGCATTCTTTACAGGATTTACAAAAGTTTTTAATATCATCTGTCATATTTGGCCAATAAAAACTGTATTTAATTCTTTCACTAGTCTTTTTTAATCCCATATGGCATCCGAAAATTGATTCATGTGCTAATTTAAGAACTTGCTGTCTCTTATTTTTGGGCAAAACCAACTGATTCACTTTTTCGCCTAATATTTTATCCCGGTGGAATATTAATTCATCATTCATAAAAAAGTTTCCTTTTCCAAGAGATAAATTTTTTCTTACTGACAGCAAAGTATCACATTTTCTTTGTTCTTCTTTCAACGCATTAATTTTGTTTTTCTTATCCAAAGAATCGCTTTCATTTCCGATCGGTTGTTCTTCGCTCTGACTAATTCCACAAGAAATCATAAATTCATCAAAGCTCTCTTCCATCGGCGCCTCTAATCCAGACGAGTTTTGGCTGCGGATGTGGTTTATGCTTTCTCCCAATAAATTTAATACAGAGGGTGGGATGATGAATTGCTCTTGAATTCTATCCGTAACAGCTGCAACTATCTCAATATGTCTGTAAAATCCTTCGTTGTTTTTATCTTTTAATGATATTTGGAAACTCGAAAGAGTAGCGTTAATCCTTTCTCCAAATGCACTTTTTAAAATGATTTTTCCTTTTTCTTTTTGTTCACTCGACACATATTTAGAATTTAAAACTGGTATCATAGCACCTGAGTCAACTAGGGTTTTCAGTTCTCTATTGTCCACACAAATATCAACGTATTGTAAAGGGTTGATATTTAAGCTTTTTTCACCATTAATTAATTCCGACTGAATTTCCGCGGTTAAAATGTCTTCCCGTTTCTTTTCTGCCGCTGATTCTCTCAACTGCGATTTTTTATGTCTATTTGGGCAGTCTCTAGCAAAATGCGACAATCCACAAACGTAACAGTCCCTTGTTACTTTTCTTGAATTTGTAGTTTCGTTTTTATGAAAGTTTTTGTTTCTGAATTCTCGTTGATGCGGGGGTACATATTTCCGTTCCGAAAAATGTCTCTCTTCTCTTTCGTCGTAGGTTTGATGTTTAGAAAAGTTATTCTCTTGATGTAGTTCTTTCTTTTTCCTCACACAGTTTGATCGCACATTTTCATAATCATCTAATTTGCTTGCAGTTTCGTTTGGATTCGTGAATTGTGACCAAACATCAATAAAATGTTCTTTAATATCCGTAGGTACTTTTCGCTTTATCTGTTCTGTTATGATTAAACCCGACAAACTTTCAAAAGTAGTTATTTCCAATCCTTGAATCCATTGCTCAAAATAATTTTTAAGTTCGTAAGTAAAATCGCACCAGGTAGTCTCCGGTCTTTTAAAATGAGTCATAAACTTTTGCCTGAATTTTTCCGGGCTGAGTTTAAATCGTTTCACTAATAAACTCTTGATGTGGTCATAGTCCTTAACTTTCTCGATTGGCTCTCGAGCGATGAGTTGGGTTATATCCGTTGGCAATAATCCTAATAGATGCGACACGTAATCTTCTCGTTTTATTTGAGCCCACTCGGCTTGTCTCTCGAACAACAGCAAATATAAACTGATATCACTGTTCTTTTCATCGAATTTTTGCATCACGTGCCTGAGTTCTATCTTGGGAGTTGGTAATTCGACATCCACGGGTACACTGGAATATTGCAGCTTCAGTTTCTCAAGTGCGAATTCTCGTTCTTCTTGTGCCTTTTTCTCCTGCAATTCCCACTCTTCTTTAATTTTTCTTTCTTCAAATTCTCGTTCTTCTTTAATTTTTCTTTCTTCAAATTCTCGTTCTTCTTGCTTTCGTTTTTGATCTTCTCTCTCTTTTCTATCCTCTATGATAACTATCATTTGTTTCTTCACAAACTCTTCCTCGTAATTTTCACTTCCAATAATTAATTTTTTTAAGTCCACAATTTTCATCTCTAATGAAACAGTTTCACCCAGCTCTTCCGCCAACAACTTCAAATCTTCCTTTTTCGCACTGCCTAGGAAGGCCATATCGATACCGAAAGCACACACCTTTATCAAATAAAGTTCGATTTCAAGTTCGTCAAAAATAGCACTCGATTCTCAATCCTGTCGAAAATAGCACTGCGCCAAATGTCGTGGCTGGTTCGTGAGTGCTTTGAAAAAAATTAGGCAAATAGAAAACTTAACAGATTTATTTCAGATTCGTTCGAGTTACTCTGCTCAGTAACTCCTTCTCCACCAAGAGCCAACATTCGAATGACCTCACTCTTTGAATTACACTCGCGCTAGTTGCCTAGCGCCATCTATGAACGTTTATTTTCTTAACGCTTCAAAATCCAATCACTACAATATTGAAACTAAATTTTAACTTTAAAAACTAGGGAGAATTCACGGTTAACATTAGAATCTCTTTAAAATGAGATATATCAAAAAATTATAATTATTCAAAAATTGCGAAACAGAGAAGTTTCATAACAAAAGTTACACGATTTTAAATTCTTCAAAGAAAAATTAGGATATTTGGCAATATGAACTCCACAATTTTCGTGCAAGCCTGCTACAGTGTACAGGAAAATGAAATGAGAATCTATTAATTCACCATTGATTCTCTCTTCTCCAAGAATGCCAATTTTGTAATTTTTAGTTGATGCAAATCTTATGTTTGTTAGACTAGGATTTATACAAAACAATGCTACGACAATGCATTGAAGAGAGACGACAATGCAATAATAATAATAATACGACAATACATTATAATTCTCACCATTGTGAGAATTATAAGCGCAGTCAATTACTGATCTGGAGCTAAAAAAAATGACGTTGTTCGTCACACATAGGAGGGTATTGGGGGCTTTTGAAATTCGAAATTTAAGAATCCATTTCATTAACATGGAGAATACAAGCATGGAATACACACTCATGATTTACAAATACAGCAGCTGTTCCATATTAAATGGAATTGCCAATTTCTTCTGAGCATAAAAGGCTATTTTTTTCTAAAATATCAGATGTTTTTAATAACTTTGGCCTAGTGATCCTGTCCCAAAAGATTTCTTTTCCCACACGAACAGGAATCGATAATGTTTGGCACTGGAATATCTGTAAATTATAGACACATGAAACGTAATAGTTAAAACGTTAAAGCAGGATTTTTCCTGCCACTTTCATAAATGGCCATTACTTATTGAAAAGATTCTGACAAGATGTATCGAATCATTCTCTATGACATTACCAAGCAATTTCCTTCTATTTTTTATACATTTCGGAAAAGGAGTTTCAATAAACGTGATGGCAATGATTCTGTTCAGGTTCATGTGAAAAATTAGATTGATAAATATAATTTTTTACTCCTGTTTTTGCACTTGATGTATAATTAAATCTTCCATATAAAATCCATAGTTTTAATTAAATTCCTTAACAATTGTCATATTTAAAATCTCTTTATGTTCTATATTGAACAGCTTATAGAAAAATGGTGGTATTCGATATATAACAGAATGGTATTATTGCTTGAAAGTTCACCGTTTCCATTTTTGCCTCGTGACACCATAAGAAACTGTCCCAACTGAAAATTTTATTCCCTAACATAACTTTCTGACATACTTCAATTAAAGAACATTAATCAAGTTTAGTCAAAAAGTGCCAAACGTTTATTGTGTTGTCCAAGCATTTAAAGATCATATAAAAAGAAATGTGTTGAAAATATACATTCTTTTATATATTTGTTTTTTTAGATAAATTATCATTTTTTCTCTGTTGCAGAAGCACACGGCTGTACATCAATAGACTGCTATATTAAAACAATTACTTTAAATGATAAAATTATAGAGCTACAACTTTGGGACACAGCTGGACAAGAAAGATTCAAAGCAATTATTAAAGAGTAAATATGCTTTCTATTTTATATTTTGTAAAATGAGTATTTTTTCGTTTTATATGTTAACATTTCAGTATACTTTATACTACTGATATTAAACAAAACTTGAAAAGCTATTATTAACAAATATAAAAAAGGCTTCCTTAAATTCGTTGTGATCCGATATAATTAAGATGTATAGCAAAAATATCTTCAGTCAAACAGAGCAAGTTTTTTATAATAAAGTTGTGTTTTGTCTAAATATATTTCTGAAAGAGATAGGCGTAGTATTCGAAAATTCTATCTTCTTACTTTCACATTAATTATTGTAACTTCTCTTTTTTTTTCCTCTTGCAAATTCCTCGAGTAATAAACAGAAACCTTTCTTAACCCTTTAAAGGGCCATTTTTTTCTAGTCATGGTGTATTAAAATATTTTTAATATTGAGATTGTATTAAGAAAAGTGATTCATTTAACTTATTAGACAAATTTAATTTGATTAATTAATTAATTTGGTTAATTAATAACTAAGCAGCAAATACAAACACGGCATTTTGTGCGAGATAAGGAACTGAAGCATCTAAGTTTCTGTCTTATTGAAAAATGCGTCAGAACTTATTCCATTCTATATAACTTCATTCGAAGATTGATAAATTTGGTGGGAAGCATACTTCCCAAGGTCTTGGAAGAGTTAACTGTCAATAATCAAAGAAAATCAGGTAAATAAGTGTTTCAAGGAACAATGGAAAAAGTTTTAATAGTTCAAAAAATAAAGGAGAACCACCGCCAAAAAAAGTCCAAATAGAAAAATACACTCATGTCCAAAATTAAGGTCACAAACAAAAAATCTGCGAAAAATGAAAAACTATTCACTGTGTTCCCACGAAATTCGGCTCAGATGTACACTACAATGGAAGAAAGAACATAGACACATAACAACATGGAAAAGATTTTAATTGGGTATTAAGAAAGAGGGTATATCAAAAAGTGTTAAATTAAGAATCAGAGATAAAACATTTATCTCAGGGAAAGCATGTCTGGATATGGAGTGTGACCACGTGCATTGCTATACAGGCTTCACAATGAGCTTCCATACTGTTTATGAGGGTGTTAATAAATGCTTGGGGCAACAAAGCCCATTCTTCCAAAAGCGCGGCTTTTAACTCTTGGAGGGTATTAGGAGGGGGAGGGGTTACGCTGTGAAATGGCTCTTTCGAGACCACCCCAAACATGTCCAATAGGACTGTGATCCGGAGACCTCGAGGGCCAATCCATACGTCGAATATCCTCTTCCTCAAGAAAATCAACAACAATCTGGGCTCTGTGTGGACGCGCGTTATCGTCCATAAACATGAAGTTTGGGCCAAAAGCACCCCGGAACAATCTCACATAGGCTTCAAGGATCTCATCCCTATAGCGATGTGCATTGACAGTACCCGTATCAAAGACGTGCAGTGGTGTACGACTGCCCAACATTATGCCACCCTAGACAAGGATTCCTCTGCCAACAAATCTGTCGATGTCTTTTATGTAGGAGGGATGATAGCGAGCTCCTCGCTCTCTCCAGATGAAGATTCGGCGAGTGTCATTCTGTGTGGTAAATCTCGACTCATCACTGCAAAGAACACGCCCCCATTCTTGATGTGCCCAAGACTGATGTGTTCGGCACCACAACAACCGTACTTTTCTGTTGGATGCAGTCAAAGGGACGCACTCAACTAGTCCCCGGGCATAAAGGGCCCTCTCTGCTAGACGTCTGTATACTGTTTGTGTGGAAATTCTTATTCTAGACGCAGTAGCAAGGTCACGAGCAAGTTGAGGAGCCGTTGTCAGTCTATGCCGTCGTGCGCTTAATGCCAAATAGCAATCCTGTGCAGTCGTCTTTGCTCTGTGACGGCCTTGGTCGGCCTTCCTGGTTACTGTACCACTTGTTTGGAATTGATTCCATAACCTGGATACCACTTTCGGTGCCACTTGTAACCATCGAGCCACCTCCGCTTGCGACTGCCCAGCTTCAAGCCTGTCAACGGCTCTCCATCTCAAGGAATCTTTTAGACGATTACGAGAACTCATTTTCACTGAAAACAGGTTAAATTTTTTTGTTTTAATGCAATATTCACAAAATTGCAGGTGAAAATCCCAGATGCCTAAACAGTCTAATTTCAGTAGTTCCTCAAAAACTAATGCTAAACAACATTTTTTTCCACAACAAAGATTAATATCGTGTTAGCGGTCCTTCACAATATATAAAATATAATTCGTTTAAATTTTACTGGTAGCCATTTAGAATTACTTTGAAAAACTTTTATGTGACCTTAATTTTGGACATGAGTGTATATTCATTATCACAATAAACTCACAAACACACACAAGAAAAGTTTCCATGAGGTTATATGTAAACTTGGCGGAGATTTTGAGAATAAAATTATTATTTTGTTGCAATGACCTACTTAGCATATTTTAGGTATACTGGAATTGGAATTTTTGAAGATATTGATTGGAATGTATGATAAATTATCTAAATAAAATATTCATAATATTATAAAATACATTAATTTACCATTAAATATATTATCTACCATACTGACTCGTCTTGGTCTCATACACTACAAAATTACTAAGCATATTAATCAATGACTCATCCCCCTATTAACATAAGATATTGTACGATATCTTCCCGTTGTTATTCGGTATTTTGAATGCTGGCCAATATTGTGGAGACATCGTGACAATGTTGTTGAGCTTACTGTGCTAATAAGGCCTGCATAATTATTCTTTTATTTCAGAAAAAACAAATATTAATTCTGACAAAAAATTCCAATAAATTTTCCTATGGTAATAAAACCCACCAATTATATGGATGTTAAATTATAATTAAAAATATTTCTATGATATATTGGAAATTTTGGAATGTTCTTATAAGTTTAAATCTTCATTTCATTACTCCAGGTATTTCAGGAAAGCTGATGGCGTACTTTTGGCCTATGATATGACAAATTTGGAAACCTTTATGAAACTCTCTAGTTGGCTGTCTGAATTAAAAGAGATAAATGAAGGAGCTACAATATTTATAGGTACCTAAAAGTTATTAAATTTTTTAATAATTTTTTGAAAATAAATTATCATTTTTCTTTTGGATAATAATTTAAAATGGAGTTGTGGTTTAAATATTTATTTATTTTAATTATTTTTAAATCATTTTTTTCTTAGTTGGAAATAAAGCTGATCTTCTACAGAGTAACCAAGTGAATCGAAGCACAGTCGAAAAATATGCCCAAGAAGAGAAATTGGAATGCTGGGAAACAAGTGCAAAGAAAAATGAAAACGTTGATGAAGTAGGATTCGATTTAATATTTAATTAGATATATGAAATTATTTTCTAATATATCATATTCTATATTTCATCATAACTCCTTTCACAAACAAAACTCTTCTATAACAAAAAGTGACGGATTTTTTTTTTGTATACTTTAAACTGCATTATAAATAATCTAAGTTTATGAACATCGACTAACTGTTTCATTTTCTATCTAAGTTAAGACCACAGCTTCATTCATAATATAACATTAAGATTCTTAATCATCGACTTATGTTGAATACATACTTTCAACCAGGATCATGATATTTTATTTGAATGACTGTTATTTTATGTTCAAAACATCGATTTTCTTTTTGTCTACGATGATAAGAAATTAAATTATAGACGTTTGAATATAATTTAACAGATGAAGATGAATTGCAAACAACACTTTATTATTTAGCTTATTTTAAAATTATTGTTTTACCTATTTCACTTCTTTTACTATACACTATATATTATTAAGGAATAGTTTTGTTGTATAAATTTCTTTGCGTTTGATGACATTGTTGCAAATAATTCTAATGTTAACTCTAATGTCTAAGATAATTCTAAATGTTAGCGTTTTAATTTTGCACTGATGTTGTAACTTTTGACAATAAAATATAGCAAGCGTACTTATGGCAAATACTAATTTATTACAGTATCTAAAGACTAGTAAACATACATTTTAAATTTAAAAAATTCGTGGAAATATGTAAAATTTGCAATACCAATTGCATATTAGATCACAATATATATATATATAATATATAATATATATATATTAGAAAGGAGGAAAGGAACAAAAAAAAATCCAAAATTGAAGATTTAAAAAAGAGATTAGGTTCAGATTAAGGAAGAATAGTTTAAAAATCTAGAAAGTTTCGAAGAAAATCTTTTTTTTTTTCAACTCACTTTTCATATTAAGAAAAAAAACTTTAAATCCATTTCTTTACAAATGTGGTTTTTCAAAAAAAATAAATAATAATAATTATTTTTCAAACGCTGTTACTAAAATACTTTTGAAAATATCAGCCTGAAATTTTGCATACATTTAGTATATAACACTAATAAAAGAATCAAAATATAACTACAATAATGGAACATTGTTATGATATACATGTTTTAAGCTTTCAAAAACATCAAAATTCAAAATAATAATGAAAATTTTACATTAAAACTCCTGCAGTCTATAAGAATTGTGAGTTATTTCTGAATTTTTACTTCAGGTCTTGGCCAATATACCAATGATTATGAAAACCGGAGAATGAAATACTTCAATTATTTGTTGATTGATTATTGTTCGGTTATTGTTGTTGAATTGATTTTATTAAATACTTAAAAATAATTAAATTATGAATTATTTCTTTGAATAATATAATAAGTTTCCTCATAGATATCATTTGAAAAATATTTTTTAAAAAAGGCATCCGGACTTTAATACCTTAAAATCACCCATTTTGCAGTATACATATCAATTATTCATTTTTTCTGTTAACAGTTAAAACTAATTGTACTCAAAAAATCTCCCGTATTGTAATCGTTATTCTTAAAAATTTAAATGCAGCATTATTTTCTGTAATTGAGTAGATTTTTAAAACCTTTCAATTTTCAGTTATTAAGGGTAAACGAAACATTAATATTAATGTTTTTAAGCTGTTAAATTATTGATATAAAAAATACAATTTTTAAAAATTTCATTTTTTATTTGATAAAACTGGAGAACCCTTAATTTAATTTAATCAGTCTATTGCAAATTACAGACCATGAAAATTAAAAAATGTCCATATAATCAAAGATGAAGTGGAAAATCCTACTTTAGTACCCAATGTCCAAAGAAAGCTGTGATTTTTATTTATTTATTTATTTTTTTACTTTGACATTGACAAAATTCATCATAATATTAAAAACATTTTAATAGGCAATTTTTAATATCCTTACATATATATATATATATATATATATATATATATATATATATATATATATATATATATATATATATATATATATATATATATATATATATATATAATTTTTTTTCCACTTTCATTTTCAATTTCTCTAGCTGGAAAACAAAATTTTTTAGCTTGACCGATTTTGAGATGAAATATCAGCTATGATGTCATAGTTCTATGTCAACCTTTTAAAAACGCATCTGCTTTCAAAGAAGCATTCATAATAATAATGCAATACTGGTAAAAGTAGGTAAAAAAGATATGCGATTAAAAGATGATGATGAAAATTGCCATTTATGCTTTATTCATTGTCTATGCGATTTCGATCTTCAATATTCATTGCCTATGCGATTTCGATCTTCAATATTCATTGCCTATGCGATTTCGAGCTTCAATATCCATTACCTACGCGATTTAGAGCTTCAAAATCCCCTAACTAAAACAACGCCATGTTCTCATATGATAATAAACATCAGTTTCAATAAGCAAGGCAGCGATTTTCTATCTGACGAAGTTTAAATCTATTTTTGCGCTCGATTAAATTGCCTATTGAATAACTATTTCTATCATAACTATTGAATTTTCTTACATCTTCATTTCTGTGAATGAATAGAAGTTTAGGTACTTTCAGGAATGGAAAGTTTTGAATTTTCTGAATAGAAATTTAGTTTTTTTTTTATGTGTGTGTGTTTGTGTGTGTGTGTGTGTGTGTGTGTGTGTGTGTGTGTGTGTGTGTGTGTGTGTGTGTGTGTGTGTGTGTGTGTGTGTGTGTGTTCTTTCTAAGCATTTCTAATAATATTTAGCAGTTCCATTAATTACTTAAGCGAAGCCTCCAGTTTTGTGCAGCTGTAAAAACGTCCAATAAAGTAATCTATCTGACTTATTTGCATTTGAATATTTCCATTTAGCAATAAATAATAAAAATGAATCTTGTTTGATATATGTTAGCATTTAATTTATATAGAGTACAATTTCGTGTTTTTTAAAAAATAGCTGGAATTTTAGGAATGTAATGATTTTTGTTTTTTATAATAGTTTATGGAATTTCTTCGGGGGATTAATTCTAAAACAGTCATTGATTCAGCAAAAGTACTTCAGTAAGCATAGCTATCCTTAATTCCACCAACTAAGCAATAATCATTACCTGTTTGAATTAACAGCATGTTTTCACTCAGACGAAATACTTCATCAAACAGTCAATGGTCATTTCCAAGTGAAGTAATAATAATTTTAAAATGCACTCGACTTTAATAAGCATGATGTATAAATGTAAAAATAATGGCATCTGGTGATCACGTATTGTTTAAAAAAAATTTATAATTACTTAAATATAATTAATTAAATGTTTTATTTTTTCTAGGTTTTTAAGAATTTGGCACTAAAAGCACTAGAAAGAAAGAAAATCGCATTTTTCAAAGAACTTTCAAATGGTGAAATCAAAGCAGTAAGTCCGAACAGTGCGATAGCTGAGAATATACAGAAGCAAGATGAGAACAGTTTACCACCTATAATTCGTCTTGAAGATGATTTTGGAGACGATATTCATAAGATAAAATTGAGGGCCGAAAAACCAAAACCGAAAAAACAAAGTTGCTGCTAACAAACATTAGGGTAAAAAATCTCTCAAAGCTTTGAAATTTGGTAAAGACAAAATCAACAGGTTTTACTGTGCCTTGGGCAATTATTTATGTAGTCAAGCCAAGGCACAATACTGAGCCTTGGGGAATATCTGTGCCTGATAGCATTAGGAAGTAGAACTTATATGATATGCATTCCATTGCAAGACAGCTGGAACAAATGCTTGCTTTGCCCACCTTTGTTGTGTGCTTATATATATAAGACACTTAACAAAATTATAAGACAATTCAGGTAGTGACAACCAAATTTCATTTTTTGAAGTAGGAATTCTCAACGATGGTTCTCTAGTGATTATATTACTTTAATTGTTAATACCTCCTCTGCACTGTGATATTTTGTATTGTATAAAGAATGTGCCTTTCAAGCCTGCCTTTTTTATTTATTGAAAGGTTACAAAACTCAAAGATCAATATCGGTCAATGAAAAGAGGTTTAAATTGAAAAAGGCCACAAAAAAAACAAGAAACATAGAAAACAAAATTTTACAGAAACTGAGATTAATCTCGAAAAATTCAGTGTAGAATAAAGTATAGAAAAGATCAAGGTCAACGACAAAATTAATATCTTTTTTTCTTCCTGACCAAAATATCGTTTCTGCTATTGATTTTCCTCCTTGGTAGACTGCTAAAATATATTCTGGTAGTGGAGAAAATATTGCGTGGATATGACATGACTAGTAATTAGCCATTAGCAATTGCTATGATTCGTAATTACTAATAATGAGTAATTAGAAATTTAATTAATAATAAAAAAATTTCCATATCTTTGAAATTTAAAAAAAAAAAAAATTCTGACATGATGTTTTGTTTGCTATTCTACAAATATATTCTTTAGTGTGTGTGTGTCGATATTGAACATAGAACTGAGAACTATACTTGCATTATTAATTCGAATACAGATTTGCTGCCTTTATAAATACTTTTATTTAAAAAAATATAGTTGCGATTCAGATGAATGGGAATTTTTTATAAGTTTTTTATTTATTTACTTCTGTTTGTGGGAAAAAAATTGATTGATTTCTTACTCTGATATTTAGGATGTGAGTTCTAAAATTTTGTATAGATGTGCGTTCTCAGCAAAAATATTTAATTATTATTAAAACCTATTCTCAGTTAATTGATTAATTTCAATTAAATTTTGATTCCGTCTGAAAAATGCCATATAATAAAGATCTCGAGACAAAAAATTGTACTATTATTCCATAATATTTCTAAGGATCATTCTTTAAATTAGTGCATTGTGATTGTGCTCGTATGCTTGTATTTCATATCTTTTCGAAAACAATTAGGCCAAATTCAACAGAATTGTTATTCAAAACAAGAGAAAGAATATTATCAAATATTCAAAACATTAAAAACTAATTAAATGTTCAATTAATTAAAAATCAATCAAAATTTTGCCATTTTCCATTGTAATTTCTTAAGAAATTATCCAAAAAAGATATTTATGAGCCATCTCAATAATTTGTCCTTTACAACGACACCAATTTCTTTTATGTGATTTTTTTCAATTCTTTTTAATTTTTTAAAAACATTTAATGCAAGCTAATTTGAATTAAGGATATGCACAGATATTTCAGACAGATGCCACAACTATTTTTTTTTTTAAATTTCCCATTTATTTTAGTATACATCTTTGAATGCTATTACAGCAATAATTTAACAATATCTTAAGGCAGTCGTTGATCAATCGCTCAAACAACGATTAAAAAGATAAATCTTTTTCGAGCAAATGAAACAACTGTTCGATAACAGCAATGGCTTCTGTCTATGAGAAATTAACTAAAATTTTGCATTTTTTTTCAGTGATTTCTCACGAAATTAATCCAAAAATATTTTTATGTCATCTTAGCATTCTAACCATTACCTTTTCAATGATATCAATAGCATTTTTGTATAGTTTTCCCTTCAAGTGCTATTAATTCTTTAAATCATTTAAGACAGATGATTTTAAAATAAAAACAATTTTTAAGTACTCATTTGCTGTACTTTAAGATTTTGAACTACTCTACCGTTATTTTACTTTCTCTTTTATTTTAGCACGTATCTAAGGACATTTTTATTTATTTATTTATTTTGCTTTCAAAGTAGTGATATAACGTTATGTAGTAAAGTAATTATTCTAAAGAAAAGAAATTCTAAAAGGAAACCGTAAAAACAGACCATCTATATCTATATCTATATACTTATAATAAAGCTCAATGTGTGTGTGTGTGTGTGTGTGTGTGTGTGTGTGTGTTGGCGCTCTACAGGCCAGACCGTTTGACATACAGCTATCAAATTTGGTACATATATACCTTAGAGGTCGGGAATGTGCACCTGGGGTCCCTTTTTTTGAAATTTTAATTAGAATTTTAATTATTAATTAAAAACTAACTTTCCCGCCAAAAAAATCTTTCATTTTCCCCACCGCCAACTTTTCCGCCAAAAAAATCTTCCATTTTCGCCATCGCCAAATGAGTAAGGCTTCCGGGGTTTTTTTTCTCCCAACAGTAATGAGGCTAGGGTTAGTATTTTTCGGCGGATTATTTCAAACGATTCTGTTTATTTTCTTAATGTTTGATGCATTTAAAATTAAACATTGTTAATTAATCGATCCTTCAGATTCATTCTGAAGAACTTTTGAATAAAAATAAAACAGAATAAAGGAAATTAAAAATTTCTAATCCGCATAGCGTTACCCCAACTGGCGTAGAAAAAAAATAACGTATTTGCGTTACGTAACTGGCGTTGAAAATTCACGCATGCGCTTTGTGTTCTGAATTTCGCATTGTGTTGACGAATTATTATCAACCGATGCGGACTGGATTTAAATTTTTTTTAGGTTCGTTGCATGTTTTTGTAATTAAAATGTATTTATGTTAGTTATATATTTTTTGTATATGCTTATAGTTTTAAGTGCATCGTTTTTTAAGTAGTTTTTTTAAAACCTGTTTTAAACCGTCTATTTTAAACGATTCGTTTCATTTTCTTAGTGTTTGATGCATTTAAAAGTAAACATTGTTAATGAATCGATCTGCTCATGATGAATCTAAGAAAATTTTGTTGACAAATTCTTGAGATAATACGTAAATTGAAAAGGATATTCTTTAGTGCCCATAAAGTTTAAACGCTGAGTGACTCTATTTTCATTAATCAGATTATAAAAAAATTCTTTGTTTCAGTAAAAAATATTATTATATTAATTGCAGATTAATTCTTTCCACTTTAATTTAAAACATAAATTCTACGGGTGTTAACAGAAAATTAGAGAGATACATATCACGTTATGACTGAAGGCCTTTATAATATTATGAGTGAATTATATGACTATCAAAATTTGAAGTTTTAAAATATTTTGATGAAGAAGCTATTAAAGTAGGAATTGCATAAAATATTTAAATATAAAATTTTAACGAGCATTAAGATTGGCGAACTGGTTGGTCGACAAATTCTTGAGATATTACATAAATTAAGAAAGATATTTTTTAGTTCCCATAAGGTTTAAATGCTCAGTGACTCTGTTTTCGTTAATCATGTTATTAAAAAAATTAACATTTATTGACGAACACGAAAACACTGATATTCACCGTTACTCTGATTAGATATTATAAAATCTGAATAGATAAACATAAACGTGTAAACAGCTGTGCGCCGGTTTCTATGGCAACACAGCTGGAAAAGGAAAAGAAGTTTCCGAAGAAAATTCACGCATGCGCATTGTTCTGATTGTTGTCATGACAACCACTTGCAACAGACGATTTAAATTATTTTTAGGTGAGTTACATGCTTTTGTAAGTAAATTGTATTTATGTTAGTTATATATTTTTTGTATATGCTTATAGTTTTAAGTACATCGTTTTTAAGTAGTTTTTTTTAAACCTGTTTTCAATGATTTAAATTATTTTTAGGTTAGTTGCATGCTTTTGTAATTAAATTGTATTTATGTTAGTTATATATTTTTTTGTATATGCTTATAGTTTTAATTACATCGTTTTTTAAGTAGTTTTTTTAAACCTGTTTTAGACCGATTATTTTAAACGATTCATTTTATTTTCTTAGTGTTTGATGCATTTAAAAGTAAACATTGTTCATTAATCGATCCGTTCATGATGAATCTGCGAAAATTTTGTTGACAAATTCTTGAGATATTACATAAATTAAGAAAGATATTCTTTAGTGCCCATAAAGTTTAAACGCTCAGTGACTCTATTATCAGTAATCATATTATTAAAAAAAATGCTTTGTTTCAGTAAAAAATATTATTATATTAATTGCAGATGAATCATTTACACTTTAATTTAAAGCATAAATTCTACGAGGGGTAACAGAAAATTAGAGAGATACATATCACGTTATGACTGAAGGCCTTTATAATATTATGAGTGAGTTATATGACTATCAAAATTTGAAGTTTTAAAATATTTTGCTGAAGAATCTATTAAAGTTGGAATTGCATAAAATATTTAATTATTAAAATTTTAACGAACATTAAGATTGGCGAACCGGCTGGTCGCCAAAGGCGGCTAGTTAACAATAAGAACAGTTATTGGTTTCACTTATATTCGTTTTTTCTGTTAATAAAAAAAATCGATTATTCACTTAATTGTCTAAAATGCTCTTTTAAGTCTTTCTTATGATGTAGCATGAGTGAACAAAATTTGCGGTATCAATATCAAAATATCAGAAACATACCTGAAAATGAAATTTGAAATGACATAGACTTTTTAAGATATATCAAATTTTACCATTGCTAATAAATTATTTGAAGGAATTTATTTTTAATGTCAAATAAAATTCTAAAATAGTAAGTCCTATTACGCTATGCTCTCCAAAATAACAGTCGAAACTGAGAACTTAAATTAAAATATAGGGCATCGATATACATAGATATACTTTTATGACTGTTGTCAATTATTTTTCAAGTGAAAATACTTAAATAAAGAATAAAGTTTGAAGTTGAAAAATTAAAAATAAAAATTACATTATTAATTTTTAAAAGAATCCTGTGAAAAGACATTCAAATATTCTGTAATTTATCTCTCTTAATATTCTAGAATTGCTATGTTAATACATATTTTCTTTCTGCAAAGAGTGTTATTCGACATTTGCGTCATCCGTATCAAAGGAAGATATTACTACTTTTTTTTTTTTTAAACTCTGTTTGCACATTTTGGATAAATTTTTAAAATTCCATCATCGTAATAGAATTTGTCTTATAATGACCGTTTTGTTATATATTTAAGAAACTTATATATTATTTATATATCTGTAATGAAATGAAAGAGTTCTGAATTTCCTGCTAGGGGAAAAATCTTTCATTATTTTTTGTCATAATGTGTCATTTTTATTTACTAATAGACGAGAAACGTCCCAAATTTTTTATTGACCGTTAAATAAACTGTTCATTTAGTGACAAGTCTACTATATTAATGATATTAATTTAATAATGTGAACCAGTTTTGATTTATATTACCTTATCAAAGTAAATTAAATTATGCATGCATAATAAATATAGAATACATTTTTTAGTTGCTATGCTCACAAAGCGGAAAAATAAACGGTCCAGTTGAAGTTAGATCTATGTAAAAGTTTTATTTGGCAATATTTCTAGAAAATAGGCGGCGTAGGTTCAACGAAAACTAATGTCGCATAAAAACATCGTGACTTTGAAACAGAAAAATATAATTAGCACAATCGATGTAATGTCTTCATGCAAAGAATTAGTAATTTTGGGATATTTCAAGAAAATGGGGCCGCAATTCCGAAATATATAGGAATTATGAACTTACAAATGAAATAAAAAATTTGTAAAATCTGGGCGGCGATGATTATGAATGACTTTCGATGTTTTCGTGTCATCTCTATGAATAATAAAATAGAATGTGTGTGTGTGTGTATTTTTGTGCTGGTAGTATGCAAACCAGGTCTTTGACCTTGAACTATCAAATTTGACATATTTATACTTTTAAAGGTGATTTCATTTTAATTTAATAAAAATTAAATGAAATGTTGATGTCTTCCCGTAATATTTTTTTAATATTAAAAGTTTACAAATTTTTGACGTAATTAAAAATTTTTTAGAATTTTCTTTTTTTGATTCCAATTTCTTGTCGTGTTATTTTTTAAAATTTTTTAATTAATTCATAAAAAGTATTTTAAATGCATTTTACAACTGTACATTCCATTGTTGAAATGAAAAACTGATTTTTTTTTTCCACTGCCGATTTTAATATTTCATCCTGGCTTTTTTTTTTTCTTTGCTTTATTGATAATTAATACATGAATATACAGCCTTTTTTTCCCAGCCGAGCCTATCTCGATGTAAATATAATAAAATCTTTGAAATTACATTTAAAGTTAATTTAAGAACTAACGATATTTTCAAGGTAACTCCTGTTCGAATTACATTGTAAATATAGTTACCTTTCATTTGGAACTATGCAAAACTTCCTGTCTCACAGTTATGAAGATATAAAAGTATGAATTTTAAATTTACATAGTTTATAATATTTGTGCAGAATATTTTTATATCGTGTAATATTTTACAAGTTCTACATTGCTTAAAGACAAATAGGATTCATACACCAATGCACAGTTAGAAACATAAAGTCTCTGAAACTTATTGTTAATCCCTGCGAAGACACGTATCTTCTGATCAAGTCGAAAAAAGTGATTGGGCCGGATAGGGCGAGGGACCTTCGTTTTTCCAATTAACCGAATACTAACAGTGTATTCATTTAAGTGTATGGCAATTGTTTTAGCAATTAGAACTTTGATGTAAAGTCTCGTTAAAACTCATAATAAATATTCCAGAGAAAAAAGGATTATGCACAGACGATAAATGCATGCCACTGATTATGTGACAATTTTTGTGCATGAAGTTTAAAATAAAATAGGCCATGCTTTGGAGCATGAACTAAATTTGCTAGAACAAAGATTATAGCTTAAGTACTATTAAATTGATAAAAACTGTCTAAATAGTTATTAGCTGCATTGTCATTTACTCTCAAGTGAAATTTTTAGTTTATCAAAAACAACAACTTTTGGTAAATAAATCTTGCACTAGTACTGTAAAGATCTGATAACTTCACTGAGTCTTCTAGAGAAAAGAATCCTGCACCATGATATTTGCATATTTTGACTGTGGCTATAATGATGGGTTTCGCCGTACCATACATCTTGCGAAATCCTTGCCCATCAATAAGCAGTTGGCTACTTGTTTTGCATTCATTTTCTTTCTGTGTCGATTTTCAATCGTTACTTTTGTATATGTCCTTTATTAATATGTGTCCGAGTTGTGTGGTGTTCTAGGGTGTCGTTGATTTATTATGTGGAGAGATTGCTATTTGCAAGTGCAATTGATCGAATTTCTCAAAGTCGTATACCAATATCACTTCTCATCTGGTTTGCTGCCAATTTTTGGGGCGAAATCATTCGTTTCCTTTATGATTTTTTTTTATTCTTCGATGTTAAACAACATTAATAATCTTTATTGTCACGAATAAGAGAAGAAAAATTCTTAAATAATATACTTTTGAACTTTGACTTAAAGTTTAGTGAAGGTAATAAGGCAGGCATACTGACGGAGCTCTTCTAAGTGAACTTTTTTTATAATATCTAAAAAATTTCGAAAAAATTCATATAAATAAATAGAAAATTCAAAAAACTTTGAGAAAGATTAAAAATTTAAAAAATGGACAAAAGTTGCTAAACATTTAATAGAAATATTACAATATGCGACGTAATTTCAAACTCGATACAAATAACAAGCCTCGTCATAACATTTTGCTTATTACTGATATATATATACTGAGCAAATTACTTCACTTCAGTATCCAACCATATCATCCAAATTAGATTCAAACTACTCGATACAAGATTTTTTTAAAATTAAATTTTGAAACAGAGATGTGCTTTAACGCAAAATAAGAATGTGATTATTCAAGTCGATAAAGAAATTCTGTTTGATTTATTATATCTGCTTGATTTATTAATGTAGATTTAATATTAGTTTAGAACAGGTGATAGTATTCTCCCAAAACCTTTCTCTCATATTCTCTAATAAAAGTGGTTCCCCCACCCCACAAATAATTGTGGACATTTGGTGAGACAGAGAACGTCTTGCATGACATAAACGAACTGTAATCCCCAAATATAAGTCTTTGGCAAGAATTTAGCGTTTTTACTGAATCTATCACGGGATCCTTGGCCAGTGTTTTTGTCGATTAATCCCTGACATGTTAATAACATTCGATAATAGAATTCATGTTTTAGATGTGTTTTCCCCAACAAATCGAATCCAAAATTTGACTCAGAACTACAATTTTAATCAAAAAAATCCAGCACTAAATTTGATATATTTAAATCACTGCGCTTTTGAGCTTTAACGTTTACATGCTTATGAGCCCGCAGACCTACACACGGCCAAACCTTTGTTGTATTTAGCTCAAAATTTGGCGTCTATACTATAGAAGTTTAACCTGTGCATCAAATTTCATTCATCTAGCTCTTTTCGTTTTCTTGTTATCGAGTTAGTTTATATTCAGACAAATGGATTTCCTCTCAATGGATTTTGCTAAAAGTTTTTAGAAATCCATAAATTTGATGTAAAGACCATATACCGAATTTCATCTATTTAGCGTTTGTTATAGACAGACATAATGCCAAAATATGTTTTTTGAACACTCAGGGGAGTTTAAAACGTAGAGTTTCGTCAAAACCTCGAGCTCGAATTTGTTGGCGAAATCAATATTATATAAGAAAGTAAAAATGAATGTTAAAATAAAAATAGATTTGCGATGCGAGTCTTTACTTTTTCGTTTACAAATGGACGATGACCCTTTCGTGTTGATAATCTGATCCAAATAGAGAAATGCATATCTACCAACCACTTAAATGTGAAGGCATTATGAACATAATAGCATCTACTATACATCAAAGGGGAAATCCCTAATATTTAACAGTCAGTTTTCACTTTCGTTTTACCAGTCGTGTCATGCGCAGTTATTCATTTATTTCTCTCCGTCCGTCAATTTTACGGATAAAACTGAGTACAGCAAGTTCACTTTATCACAAAGCCGCCGTAGCTGATATTAGAAGCATTTGCGTTGGTATTACTCTTGACGTTTGTTCCTTCTACTCGTATTGGAAAGTGAAACTAGATGTTTTTGTGCATCCGTTCTAAGGCAAAAGGACTAAAAGGGTCAAATGCAAAATGGCTGCGGATCACCATATGTGCATTATAATGTTAGGAGAAATGAGTAAGTTACATAGAATATATTTCGAATATAGTTCTGTACTACTTGTATAAAATAATTACAGAAATCTTAATTTCAAAACTTTTCAATACAGTTAAGAATATGAAATATAAAGATTGACAAACTTGCATGTGTGCATTCTTAATCAATTGCTATTATGTAGTGTCATGTGAAATTTGAAAATTGAATATTATCTATCAAATGCTTTGTTTCTTTTAATATGATTTAATAATTAGAAAAGAAAATATATGCTTTTCAGCAGCGCTTAAAAATCGCGTTTTTAGTTTTATTTGCTTACTTATAATTGTATTTATATAATAAATTAATTATTTTAGCAAATAATAAATTATTTCAAAATTAGTTTATGTATGCTTTGAATGTTTTTTTAGATTATTTGTTTTTATTGTCATATTATTTGTTTTAAGTAGTTGTTTAAGTAATTTATTATCATAGAAATGTATTAATCATGCAATTATAAATTGCCGTGGAAGTTTTAAACATAAGTAAACTATATAAAAAAGTAATTATCAACAATTTTGTCCTTGTTTAACAGTTAGTCGCAAATAAAAAAAATGTTTAATTAAAAAACATTTCAGATTTATACCTACTATTAAATTTTTAAAGGAAAATATAGTACTAATGCAGCTACGAGATTTCATATATAAATTTAATGGAACCTAAGAAATATATGTAATAATTACTCTAGATAATATTTTATAAAAATCATTTTTTATTGCATGGCTTCTTTTTAAATATAATTAACTTAATCATAAATTAATTTGTGAGAATAAAATTTCATTAAGTCTATAATTATTTTTTTTTATTAATAGAAGCTGGAGGATTTGGTTTAGTGGAAAAATTTCTACTGGAGAGTGGACATTGTATAATTAAACATGATAAAATGTAAAATGGTATTCATATCTCACATATAAATTTAAAAGCTCTTTATTTAAGTTAAAAGCATTAACTTGCCCTAATAGTTTCACAACTTGAATTTTTTAAAGTTTTGCTTAACTTCATTTCTTTTCAGAATAAAAATTGTTGTGAAAAAATATTAATCTGTTAAAACTAAGGGCAATAGTATGCTTTATATTATTTATGCAATGATTATGATATTAATAAAAAATTAGCAGGGGTCTAGTTGTTTTTCAGGGTTTTTTTTAATATCAAAATGTTAGTGGAGAATTGAATCTGAGTTATATGTTTAAAAAAAAACAATGTTAATTAATTTTATATCATTGAACATATTTGACAGTAGCAACTAACCTTTTTCCCTGGAATATTAGCTTTCTTTTACTTATTCTGTCTAAGCCATTAATACGGAATAAGTTTATTTAAAATTTCATCTGTTATTTCATAAGATTGAAAAATATTAATTGCATGGAATTAGTCTACAACAAATCATTGCGCGTGCACTTTAAAAACTGCATATATCACGGAATAAAAAAATGTGAATAAGATATATTATATTTCTAATTTATATATTATTACTTCAAAATCAATGTCAAAGTAAAACAATTTTTTAACCTAAATTTTAGTCTCAGCAAAAGCACGCAATTGAATAGTTGAATAGAACACTTAAATTAATTTCAATTTCATCATAACAATAAAAACATTGCCACATATTATTAATAAAATTAAATATGAAAGTTTTATTAAAATTGTAGAAAATCTTTAAAGTAAATTAATTTAGTATAATTAGAAAGGTATTTTTTTTTAAATTATATAATGTAAAAATTATTTTTGTGAAATATTTCCAGCAAATGAAAATTTTTAAAGATTTATTGAATTTTTAATTAATTTATGTTTCAAACAACTTTTAGCTATTGAAGTATTAACAATAATATTTCTCTTGTTTTAAAGCGTGCATGTTCCTCATTTTATCGAAAGTAGAACAATTACAGTTAGAGATTCTGTTTTATATGTATAAATTGCGTTAAAAAATATTACCTACGAATGGAAATTAAATTCAATACTAGATTCAATATTATAACAACATACATTTATTAAAGCCCAAAAAACAGATCAGCATTACATATGAACCACAAAACAGATACTACCCAATTACTGAACTTGTATTACACATATACTGAAGTTGCATAAAAAATGTGATCAGTTTATAGCAGATACTTGCAAACTCCCGTAGTAATTGAAGCTTTCCCCTAAGAGAGTTCAGCTTGGCCGCCGATAAGCTAGCTTATAATTGGCAAAAGTAGTCACTACAAATCCTAATTAGAACTTCATATTATTTTTTAAGATTTTAAATCATCGTTTAATTAAGTTACGTTTACGTAAGTAGTTGCATTACTCTATCTTCTCTTTTGGATAATAGATGGCGACACCTAATTAGGCACGCATCCCATGGTGCATTGCGATTGTAAATATAAGGAGATAAGATGCTGTTTCTTTATAGTAAACACATCGTTTGGCTGTTATAAAATACTGGTTCAATTAAATATAAAACATTTTTATCTTTACAATATTTCTTGATATTCAAATCACATTTTTAAAATTTTATTCTAGCAATTATATTATTGAAATATCTATAAAATGCATCATTTGAAAGTAGCTATAAGACTCTAAATTAAGAATATTCTAGAGAATTAATATGTATTATTTCTTCCTTTTAAAAAAATGAGCATGCATAAGATAATTTAACAATTTTATTTAAAAATATTTTTACATAAAGTTACAAACTCTCACAAGAAGAAAAATTCAAATCAAAATATATTCTGGAGTGCAATATCTATATAATTTCTCACATAAATCTTATATTTAAACCATTTTATTTAAAAATATTTTTACATAAAGTATGCAAGCTCTGACAAGATGTAAAACTAATTAAAAGATATTCTGGAATGCAATTATTACAATTTCATAAATTTTATAGAAAACATCATGAATGAGAATATTTAAGTCAATTTACTTAAAAAGAATATACTTTAGGAGAATGTACTTTAGGAGGTGATGTTCCGTTACGGTGTGCGAGCGTAATTGTCTTGCCTCCTTATTTTGTGTGAAATGTGATCATAAAAGAAACGTTCCCTGAAATAGGGGTCCTCTTGCTTCCACTGCACGGGTCATAATGATTCTCATTCCACCAGAAACTCAAAAATCAGTAGCCGTACATAAAGCGATGTTTCTTAGTACCCAACAAAATATGTATTAATAACTGCCATTCAACTTAATTCATAGTTTTCTGAGAAACCAGACTGATAATTGTTACAGCAATATGCAATATAGTTATAAATATAATAATAATGAGAAATTTAAAATAAATTAAACTAGTACATCTTTCGAAGACTCTGTCTAATAGCACGATATGAATTTTTTTAGGTGTTGGTAAAACTTCTTTAATGTTGCGCTTCTGCAAAAATATTTTTAGAGGTAAGTAATGCTGAATTGTTTTTGCGATCTCTAATAGATCAACAGTAAAGGATCGAAATGTGAATATTATTAGAAAAGTTTTGACATTCATTTCTAACTTAATATATATTTAATGAATGTTTATAATCAAATATTCATTTAGTAATCATATAAAATGATATATTTAATACCATTACCTATAATATGCATTAACAACTAGAATATGCACCGTAAGTGTTTTTGCGGTGTTAATCAAAATTATTTAAATTCATCTTTTAAATCGAAATAATAAAACACAGAACTCACAATGAAAATGAATGCAATGACCGTAAAAACTGCATGAAAGAAAATAAGAAAAATGAAATTATAAGAATTCAAATTATTAAAAAAAAATGTTTAATTATACAAAGGAAAAATATACGCTGCTATATTCTTTAAAAAACCATTCAATATTATTTCCTTTTATTTTAAATGCAGTAGTAATTCCCAATTTTTTTTATTAGGATGCAATTTAAGTAATCTTTAACATTTTAATCTTAAAAATAAATATAATTTCTAAGAATTGGTCAGCATTTAATAGTCAAAGTATTATCATGAAACCTGGGTTACTGATTTTACTCCAATTTTTTCGCTGCTTTGAAAAATTTAATTTAATTTAACTTGTTTTCTTGCATGCTACAGTATTTAAATAAAATCATGATTTTTTAAATCAAGAATCTGCTTAAAATTAAAACCATTTGAGCATCATAAACTAAGCCAAATATTTCTACTTTGATCCCTGACACAGATGAAAACACCAGAATATTTATAGAAACAATAAAAACTGTTTTAGTTTCATTACAGCAATAAAATGTATTTTTGTAAAACTTACTTAAAGGGCATTTTTAAAAATGAATTAATTTTTTTTAAAAAAATGTACGGCAAGTTAGATGGTATTATTGAAAAGATAATTTCCTTGATTTGTAAGTTAATATAAGATTTTTCTTTTTTTGCTATAATACTTTCGGAATAACGATAAGGAAATCAAAAGTTGTGCATAATTTTTCAATAACTAAAATATTTTCAACAAATTCTTCTGAAATGTTTATTTACTTCTTCAAAGGTATATCTGTAACAAATTTCATTTCGCTGGTTCACTATTGGGCAATGTAGAGTATCAGTGCACAAACACGCATTTTCTCTTTTATTACTAGTGGGAAGTTTTCACCTTTGATAGCCAACCAGAATGTCAAGAATACGGTTATAATACGTTAAGAGTTATTATATTACGCTCCTTTTCTTCTTTCAGACTGTCAAGAATACAAATACATCAAGAGTTATTATATAACGTTCTTTTTTATCATGTGAGAACATTATATTGTTTTCGCTTGAGGTTTTTGGAGCCTCAAAATGTGATGGCAACAAATTGTTGAATCCTCAAAATGTGAAAGCAACAAAGTGGTTATTTATCCTTTTTTTTTTTAATCGGCTTTCGCACTATAACTTTTGAAATATCTATCGTCTGCTAATGTAGTTTTATTTTGGATTCGGCTTTCACAGTATAGTTTTTCAATTATCTGTCTTCTGCTAATGAAATATTTCCCTTGGAAATCACAGCGTTATTGCCTAACTCGCGCAACGTTTTTTTTAAAAATAAACCATACAAGTTAAAATATTGTTTATTTAATAGATAAAGATTGTGATTTTAGGGATAATTTTAACTAATTAAAATAAGGTTATTAGAAAATAATGCAGAAAGCTGTCACATTTGGCGATTTATCGGCAACTAAAGTTACAACTTAATTTCCAAATTATACATTCTCTGAACTCTTACGAATTGTCTTAATTAATTTAAGTCATTTACCAGCTTAAACCGGTTTGAAACAATCATGAGACTATTAGATTACACACGCGTCGATATTTAGAAAAACGATGGGTTTTTTCAACTCAAAATCGGTCGAGCTCCAAAACTTTGTTTGCCAGCTAAAAAAAATTGAAAATGAAAGTTTAAAACAATCATCATATATATATATATATATATATATGAGAGAGGGAGAGAAAGAGAAGCCTCGTGATTGCTTCAAACCGGTTTAAACTGGTTAATGATTTAAATTAATTAAGACAAATAATAACTAAAAGAATAATAATGTTCTCACATGATAACTTAAAATTTGCGACAGTAGATTCTTTTTTTTTTTTTTTTTTTTTTTGTACATTATCGTATTTTGCTCATTGAGAAAGATTATTTTTCAATCTCAAATTTTCCCATGCAAATTTTAATCACTCCTTTTCATAATAATTTTGCTGAATCTTGCTCGACTAAGAACATTTTTTTTTTAGAATTTTGATCAATTAACATGAAAATGCTATCTAATTGTTGTGGGTATTGAGTCAAAATTAGATGAAAATCATTAAGTTAACTCGGACGCATATAATATTCGCATAAAATCTATTGAAATGCCTTTATAATTTCAATTTGTTTTGGAAAAGAAATTTTCTTTAGTAAATCAAATTTGGATAACAGAGCAAAATTTTTATTGCATAAGATATAATTCATAATTATTTTGCTGAATCTTGCTCGACTAAGAACATTTTTTTTTTAGAATTTTGATCAATTAGCATGAAAATGCTATCTAATTGTTGTGGGTATTGAGTCAGAATTACATAAAAATCATTAGGTTAACTCAGGCACATAGAATATTCGCATAAAATCTATCGAAAAGCCTTTATAATTTCAAATTTTTTTGGAAAAGAAATTTTTTTGAGCAAATCAAATTTGGACAACTGAGCAAAATTTTCATTGCATTAAGATAGATATTTTAAAATCATGTAAGTTGTTATTTTTAAAAGCTACATAATCTTCTTCGTATTTTTAAATTTTTATTTTAGTTCATAGCATTCTCTTTTATAGAAGAGCACAAAAGTACACTAATAGTAGACAACTTCAGTAAAACAATTATTCTAAAGGATATACCAATAGATCTTTATCTTTGGGACACAGCTGGACAAGAACGATACAAAGCAATAATCAAAGAGTGAGTAACATTTTTTTTTAACTTTATTCTTATAAAGTATTTATCTTCTTAAATTATTTTTTAAGTATTTCAATATAGTTTATTCCTTTCATTATAAATTTGTCCATACATTAAAAGCTGCAAAAATTTCTTTCTACTGTGTATTATGTATTAAAGCAAAATTCTTGGGAAAGAAATGTAGGTATTCTGTTTGAACACCAAATAGCTTTAATCAGATAGCTACAGTTTGAATAAAGCTATTTTTTAATCAAACATAATTCTGTGATATATTTCCATTATAATCGAAATAAAATAATCCGAAGCTTAATTTTTATCCTGTATGAACAAATTGAGGCCACGTTTGTTCAGATTTGATCATCAAAATTATAAGATCTATAACAATGAAATATATATTTATTTCCTAATTGTGTGTGACATTGAATATTGTTTCAAATTAAAAAATAACAACATGAAACAAAGTTCTTTTTCATTAATTTTATTTTATTTTTGATATTTCGACCTTCTTTATCATAAAATTTGACTGAAAATTCATATTACGACTTTAAAGATTGATCTAATTTAATTAATTATTAATTAATAATTAAGTTTTTTGTTGATATCTCGTACCCGTTGTGATAAATATTCCAATGTTAATATTCAAATGTTATATAACTTTTTTTGTTAAATGGAATTATTCTTCATAGATTTCAATATTAATTATTGAAATTATGATTCTAATTTTTAGTTTCACTTTTCAGAAAAGATAAATACAAGATACTAGAAATATTTTAACGCTTCTTTGAACATTTTCAAAGGCATAAAACTTGTATAATTCTATATCAAAATTCAAAAAAATTTATCTTTTCAATGAAGGCAATTAAGTTCCAATACAGTTTTTTTTCTATACGTTTATTAAATGTTAAGTATATTTTATTATAAAAGTTATTATTGTTATTGTAGTGAATCTTCACAGAGAAAACAATTTTCTTTCGTGAAATGATAATGCTCTTGGAACTTTCAATATTACTTTCGAAACTGTAATTCAAGCATTTAGTTTCACTTTTTGGGAAAAGAAAGAAACAACAACTTATACCAGATATTTCAACACTACATAATACTTGCACTTTTCCACTAATAAAAATATAAAGCTAAACCAATAAAGCTATTGACAAAAAAAATCTATTGCATTGAAAACGCATTTAGAAAATAATTCAGTTTCATTTTCTGTTCTAATTTGAACTCTCCAAAGCTTTTGAAAAAAAAAGTGCTTAAAAATGTATCGCAATATTTTAGAATTTTCAAAGTAATAATTTAATATACACATTAAAATTGCACCGTGAATTTTTATATCTCTAATAATAATAAAAGCGAATGTGTATGTGCAGTTGCCATCTACAGGAAAAGCATTTCATTAAGGATTACCATATTTGGAGCAGATGTATTTTAAATATTGGGAAAACTTTCTTGTTTGAAACGGTTTAAAAAAATTAAATCAGAATTTTAATTAATTAAAAATTACCTTAAAATTGATGTTTTTTTGGTGACATCTGCTAAAACTATAGCAAAAAAAATGTTTCCTCTACTATCTCAAAATTAGAAAAAAAAAATATCTTTTAGATCACACTAATTAAGTTGCCTTATATTTATTACTCTGTTTTTCTACATTCAATAACTTTTTTTTTATTTCTATAGTAAATATTTCATTATGTTCAATCAAGGCTCATACGTATTAGTAATCAAGGTATGAAGATTCAACATTTACTTCCATTATAGGTCTTTTTTTCACTTTTAATAAAATTTGGATGGGTTTTTTTAATGTTGTAATAGTTACAGTTAAACTTCAGAAATAAGCAATAATGAAAAGTTGTTAAATTCATCCATTTTCAAACATTCCTGCTCTTGCCTATGATATGATAAGAGCTACATTCTTTTAATTTCCAGAATTTATACAATTATGATAGAATAAATTCACAGATAAACTTTTTGGTGTTTCTTAAGAAGTATCAACTTTATATGTTAATGCATTTTTGCAATCGTTCATTTGATGTAAATGCGGATTGCAAGCCTTGTTTATGCCATTGATTATGCGCCCACTTTATTTCCACTCTGAGAATCGATGTCCTTTTAAAATCCAGTCTAATTGTCATGAAAAGTATCAAAATGTAGCAAAAATACATAACAATATAGTTATTGGTTTGAATTATTTATCCAAAACATGTCTGTAAGTTTGTAACCGAACGAGAGATAGACAGAAGAGGGAAAAAGAAACGGACGGTTTTTTAGGGATAAGTTTTAATAGGAAAATATTAATCTGGGAGAAAAAGTGTAAATTCAAATTAAAGAACTATAAAATTAGCTGTCGAACGGTATGATAAATTAAATATGTCAGAAGTAAATTTTGAAAATACTGGAAAAGTATCTTTCCATTTGAAAGAAATTTTTGTAATTACATTTAAATCCGTTTTACATTATTGGAAATAACTAGTAAAAATTTCAGATCGGTATCTGTATTATTCATTTATTTAATTATTTGCTTTTGAAAATATTTATTTTTCCAAAAAAAAAGGTGGTTGAAGTACTTTTTTTAAATAAGTTTCTATCAATAAGAATTTGTTGAGTGAAAAATAATCCTACTCAAATTGTCAGTTTATCATTTTAAGTGGTATCATAATGGTCAATTTTCAAAACAAATTGTTGAAAATGGTCCTTATTTTAACATTTTGTCTTAAATATTAAGCTTGAAGGCATTCTCCGATGAGAATTTCACACGCGAACTACTGCTCTTTACTATTTTTCGAAAAAAGGCCGTGATCTTAACTCCACACCCACCTCCGCTTTTAGAGCTCATGTGGCCCTTTTCCCATTTGGTATAGATGTATGTGGATTCATCATTAAAAAATTTGATTCAAAAATTTGAAACTAAGATTAAATTTGAAATTTTTTTTTAAATTGACCGTTATTATACCATCTGAAATCGAAGAACAATACTAAGTACAAGATTAGATACTAGTATAAGATTGTTTTTTCTGTCGGCAAATTTTGATTGATAGAAACACATTAGCACTTTTTGACGACCTGTTTTATGCAAGAAAGTCAAATTTTTCAAAAAAGAATGCAGATATCAATTTGAAATGTTTACCTGTTGTTCCCTTCCATGTAAAAATTACTTAATTCCAAAATTTCCGATCAAATTCAAAATAACTTCTCAAATTTGCACATTTTTTAAAGAATATTAATCATGACACAATAGTTAGCGTAATCGACAGATCCTTTTAAAGGGTGTCCGAAAACTAACACAAGATTTGAATCGGCTACCATCCGTGAAGCAAAGAAGTGACAATCCTATTAAAAAAACCATTCGACAGCTGGTAATTTAAAGTTAGTAAAAATAGTGCGGTACACGATAGAACAACGTGTTAACGCAAGATTTGAATTAAATGAAAAACGCATGCTTTTTCCCTTTAAATTGTTATAATTTTATTGCATCGAAAGTACCCAGGATAGTGTTATGTAGAGAATAATATATTGTTACAAATCTGTAATTTTTCTACCCTGCACGAATAGTGTAATCGTGGGAAAAACCGGTAAAAACATTGTAAGATCTGCTTTGCGCGTGCTGAGCTTGGCGACCATTTGGCGACTTTGCGACGAATTTGGCGAGTTTGGTGACTAAATGGATCATACTGGAAAGTTCGAGAAATTTCACGATCCATCCAGTAGGAACCAAGATACACTCATATACGCCCTGATTGGTCTGGAAGATTCTAGCCCCACCTCCAGGAACTATAAAAGACAGACACTCTGAAGCTGCAGTGAAGTGGTGTGGATCCTCAGAAATTGTGTGTGAGAGGAGTCGGAGTCGCCGACAAGTAAAGAAACTGGAGGATTAGACAGCAAACAAGCTGCTGAACCAGCGATTAAATGTGTTGCGATTGATTAGTGATATTTGTAGAAGAAAAATTTTGTAACAATATAGAGCAAATGGCTTCCAGGGCCTTCCTGGCACATATGTTCTCTTTTGTCGAAAAATTCGACTGTTTTGCATAAATGTGGCTAAATTTCGTTTGATGCAGCGTAAAATTTCTCCTTTCAATACACACGTGCTTGTTGGCATAGACCTTTGACTTCAAATAACTACATAAAAAGCAATCCAATGGTATTAAATCACACGATCTAGGGGGCCAAATCTCAAAGTTTCGAATTGTGGTCTTCAGATTTTCATTATTTTCGAAATATTGTTCAAAAAGTAAAACACGTTTTTCTATCGTGTAACGCTCCATTTTTACTTATCATAAACTATCAGTTGTTAAATGGTTTTTTATAATAGGATTGCCAGCAATTTACGGCACGAAAGCTGGCAATATTCAAATGTTGCGTTAATTTTGGGACACTCCTTATAAGTCTTTCTAATTCCTATAATTTTTTTAGAGTTTTATTTCTCAGGTTGATAGCTTTTTTTTAAACGAAAAAAACCATTGCTTTATCTTCTGCTCTTTAGAAGCCTTTTTAAGTTAGCAATTTAAACCAATAAAACTGCTGGTTTGAATCTTGTCCATATCAAAGTACAATTCGAAGTGTTTTTCACAAATTCTTCTTTATGATAAAGTAAAAGAAGAAGTTATATGGGGCAAGATCAGGGCTAGTCGTGGAAGTAAAGGAATGTGAGGTTCTCACAGTTAATTAACAAACACTTAACTTCTGTTTTTTCTTTTTCTTCTTCTTTCAGATATTACAGAAAAGCCGATGGTGTCCTTTTAGTGTATGATATGACAAATCACGCATCGTTCATGGAACTCCCGAGTTGGTTACGATATATAAGGGAGCAGAATGAAGACGCTACGGTATTCATAGGTTTGTAATAATCTTGCTATTATTAAATATCTAAAGCCTATAATATTTTAAAAAATGTATTAGCTAGCGAAGTTTCAAATTTTATGTAGAAGTTTTTACAAAATGAAGCAATGGTGTTGAAAAAATTTTGATTATTCACTAATTTTAAAAATTTTATTTTTAGTTGGGAATAAAGCTGACCTCCGGCATCTAAACCAAGTATCTGGTACCACAGCTGAAAATTTTGCGCGAGAGGAGGGACTGGAATTTCATGAAACAAGCGCTAAGAACAACGAAAACGTAGATGACGTATGATTGTTTTGAATATATATATATATATATATATATATATATATATATATATATATATTATATAGTTCATTTTTATATACATTTTTCTGTCAAAATTGCATTCACTTGTATGATGAAGTTATTTTTATGCCAGAATATATCCCCCCGGGGGGAACCTCGAATTGAGGATGAGATGCTTCCGGTATGGTGGTTGGATCTCGCCACCCTGGAGGGTACACTAATAGGTGGGGGATCTGACTCCTCCCATCGATGACGGGACGTACTTCCTTCGGGGAGGGTTGTACCGTGGCCGGTGACGGCCCTTAGGACTCAACCACAGTTCCCGCCAATGTTGCTGTTGCGGCGGTCCGGTCATTCAGTTTTATGGTTTAAATCCCTGTGCCTTCGTGGCCGGTCGGAGAGTTAGATGGTTGACTTATGCCAGAATATATTATATTTTTTCTCTAAGTAATCTAAATCTATGCATTTCAACTAACTATGATTTACCCTTGATGTATTCTTCCTAAAATAATTTATTTTGATTAGGGTTTTAAATTCACTTCATTTGCTGTAGCAGAATAAAAAAATTCCTTTTTTTGGTTTGTGTAATTGAAATTTGATAAAATTTGTTACATATATATTCCATCATTGAAGAGTTGCTTTTAAATTTTAATTGAAACTTCCAATAGAGAATCATACCAAGGCAATAACGATTTATAGATTTAAAATAAATTTTCAAGAACTGAAAGAATCAGTCCTCCAACCGTTGGTTCGATTTCATATAAAATCTCATACCCTTAGATGCATCCTCAGTGGTCACCCCCCACCCACACACACACTATTGAAAGAAACCTCTTAATTATTGCTTCACTGTACTTTTATCTATGGGGAAAAAGAATGATAGATTCTTCAGTTCCGAACACTACCTGTTGCAACGGGAAACGAACAAACTTGATTTTTTTTTCCTCGTAGTTTCCTGTAATTCCTTTTTTTTATTTGCTTTTATATATATATATATATATATATATATATATGATGCATCTGTTCATTTCCGGTCTGGTGGTGCCAGAAGGGATCATTATTATATCGTTTTTTTTTTTTTTTTTTGGAATTAACTAGCTGTCGGTTAGAACACCTAAAAGGGTGCTTATATTTTAATAATCTGTATTAAAAAATGTTAAAATGTTCAAGAAAACGTCCTCACTGCTTTTGTCATGTGTTCAGTAGAGAAGTTATTGGATATTTTTAGTGTAGGCAAGCTCTATCCCGGACACTTTGGTTCGAACTTTGTTCAGCAGAAAGATATGTAGATTCTTTTTTGTTGATCAGTAGTAATTCAAGAACATCAAATCCGCAATACTACCAATTTCATCAACTTTTATTTCAGTTAAAAACTTACAGCATTTAGATATTTTCTAAATAGTCGCCTACAATATTTTCAAGAAATATCCCAAAATAAAACCTGAATTCAGTTCTTAACTAACAGTTCTTATTCCAGTTCTTATTCTAACCTGAATAATGACCAATTTGCCCAATTAATTTCAAACCTTGCGTACACAGCTGACAGGTCAGAATCTTTATGTTTAATGGACAAGCATAATATAAAATTACTCCTTATAAATAATTGAATCTAGGAATTAATTAATTATTTAAATTACTTAACAACAGGAGTACAATTAAAATTGTACTCCTATTTGATATAATAAGATTTAATTCATCATTGTTGGTTAAAATACTAAATCAATATTATTAATGTGAGAAGTAAACAGTTGATTACCAAAGGTATCTAAAATAGTAATATGGTAAAGAAATAAACTAACTACTCTCCATAGGAAAAAATATTATCCATATGTTAGATAAAAATAGTAAAAGAAATTTCATAAATTATCGAAATATTTTGAAGTTTCAGTTGAAGAAGAAATTATGAATGATAATCTTATAGAAGTGTTTTCAGACGTACATAAACATACGTTTAGTAGCGTTGCGCAGGACCATTCATTGATTCATACCATTCTCTCTCAAACATTAAGTGGGCCGCGGTGGCCTGGTGGTAAGGTCTCGGCTTCGGAACCGGAGGATTTCAGGTTCGTGACCCGATTCCACCGAAGAACCGTCTTGTAAGGGGGCCTGTTGCACGTTAAATCCGTCATGACCAAACGTCCTCCCGCTGGTGTGGTGTGGTGTGGAGAGTGGGGTGCCAGCTCAGGTGTCGTCCTCGTCATCTGACCACGGTTCAAAATTACGAGGTCCGTCCCAAAATAGCCCTAGTGTTGCTTCAAACGGGACGTTAATATAACCAAACCAAACGTCAAACATCAAGTGACCCGGTTTCGGGCCTAACTTAGATGACTTTTTGCATTGACATCAAATTGAAACTAGTTTCGGAACTTGTAATAGAGTTTTTATTTTTGAAGTTGTTTTATTTTTTGTTAAAATAGGGATTTAAATATACTGGTTGTATTCTGCTGTCACTTTCATAACGATCGTCTTCTTTTTGGAACTCATAATCTTTTTTGCACAATGTACAGTCTATTTTATTGAGTTTCAAACACAATTATTTTTTATTGAAGTTTATTTTCATTGCATAGAGTTTTTTGTTACATTTAATTGTTTCATCACGAGATATATCCATAGTATTAACTATTATGGTAATGGTTGTTCGAATCAGACATGCGCAAATATTTGTCTTCTCTCAATTCGACTAATATCTTACATTCTGCATTTTAGTATAAAATAAATTCCACAGTGATAATATATTTCTTGTAGACTATTGGTGGCAGACTATTGTATCCACTACTTGCATACAAAACGTGCTAATAACACTGATATTTCATTAATAGGGCATTCACTCTTTCGCAAACACCACAGATATGATTTTGTCCATCAACTGTAAATCTATCATTTTGCCTCAAGATGCCAAACTAAAATTCAGTTATTTAGCTTACTGTTTTTTTTTACTATCGTATTCCCACAAATAGATACAGATAAACAGACAGTCGATACGTTAATGGTATAATCCAAACGTTGATTAAAATCTACAATTTTAAAATAATTTAAATAGCTTTAAAATAAAATAATTTAAAATAATCTAAATAGCAATTTTAAAATAATCTAAAGGCATATGTTGAATTTCATCTAAATAGCTTGTTTTCATACATATGGACTGACAGCCATTAACGTAAGTGTATAATCCGAACTCTTTTTTTTTTATTATTATTATAGATTCTTATTAGTTTTTATGAATCTAAGCAGAAGGAAAATCAACTTCCATTCCCAGTGAACTTAGATTGTTCTACTTCCAAAACAATTTTGTTTTAGATTCAAAATATTGCAAATAACGCAGAATTAGATACAATCACTTTACATAGCAGGGCAAAGGCCGTTTCATTACTGAATACAACAAATAAATATATTAAAACCAAATACATTATTGTTTACAGAACTTAGTGCAATGGTTGCAAGTGCGGCCTTTTCATAGCAGGATACTAACGGGCACACAGAATTTTCTCTCATAAATTTCTTCAAGATTTTATAGAAATTATAATTTTGGTGCAAAGATGCCGCACCAAATATCTTCCTCGTAGTACGTTGCGTTTTTGAATTCTAACGCAACGTGCAAGGTGGATGGCTTTGTGTGTGTGTGTGTGTGTGTGTGTGTGTGTGTGTGTGTGTGTGTGTGTGTGTGTGTGTGTGTAATAGACATGTCTTCTTTTCCTTGGATAACTTCTACGGAATATCAAAAAAAATAATAATAATTGGGAAAAAGAAGTGAGTGTAAGGGTAATTACAGTATACACCGATGCATACAGTATACATCGGTGAACTCTAAGCAAGCTGGGAAATGTGTGTCTTCTTTAGCTTCTTTAAAGCACTCTAGAAGAAAATGAAAACATTTTTCAGCTTTTGTATTACTGTTTTTTTTTTACATTTACTTTCATTAGTTGCAATTTTATTTTAAAAAAGTGAAATCAAAATCTTCTTAATGTTATTTTTTTTCTATATTGATTATATACAATGCAAGCTGTTAAATTATATACTTCTTGGATGTGTTCAATATAATATATTCAGTTTTTAGTTTTGGACTTACTCTTGAGAAATTATTCTGCCAACATGGGGTAATTAGGAGCAGTCTTTTAGTGTAATAAAAAAAACTGTACTTTTTGTATTTGGAATAATTTATTATATCATAGAAATTGACATTATATCTAGAAACGTGATAGGGTCCCGTCACGCCAATAAACTTTATTATTTTATGTCAAAGATTGACATTTTTAAAGAATGTACGCATTACTTTTTTACGGGCAAAAGAAGTGAAAGCTCTGAAATAAGGAAGTTACAAAAAATAACTAAAATAAATACAGCATATTGGCCACAAAGATCATTACAGAGATGTAATATACCATAATAAAAATACAAAAAAGGTTTCGTGGAATTATCTGAAAAATTGATGCGATTAAAATTATGAACTTTCAGTAATTTGAACAATGATTCGTCTAAAATTGAAAAAATGTATTCTAGAGAATTATAATACAGTTTTTGCGCATTAAGCAACGGTAAAGTGGAATTTAAGCAACGAAGGAAGTAAGCAATAATAATGAGAAAATTCTGAAAAACGCACTCTGAGCGGGGGTCTAAAGATTTATGACTTTATGTTTTGTGATTATTTGTAACTAATTATTTTTTAATGTAGTATTGATTTGTAAATAACTGTTTTTGAAATTTCCTTATTTCGCTGCTAGCAGCGTTGTAACTTGTCCCTATGAATTCAGCTTAGTCAGTTTATATTCATAGATTAATGATAAGCAAGATTTTTGTAAATATTATCCGAAATGATTCTGGAATACTTACCTGCCGATTATTTTATCAGTTTTAGAAATCCTGTGCATTGTTTCCTTTTGTTATCTACCGCAAAAAAAAGATTAATAAATGACTCTGCATTCAATTTTGATAACTTATCATAATGAGGCAAGTATATGCACAGAAGTAACGTTCTATAACTAAAATTCTTCAGAAAAGTTGGCTCTCTCATATACAAAATACTCAAAGGAAAGTATAAAGATCATCGAAAAATTAGATCTCTAGCTTTTGATGAAGCTCCACTTTTCAGACCTTTCTAATTCAGAAAAATCATGTTTGGAACTATATGAGAACATGAAAACTCAAGAACTAAATCATCTCAATAGAGGATATTTGGCATTTCTTTACTACCAAATTATACACTCTGGTCAAATTTTGAATTATGATTTTGCTTATGTTTTTTTATGTTTTGATGTTTTATCGGATTGAGATATGCGAGGATAGAACCTGGGACCTTGTGGTTCGCAGTCCAGTAACTTGACTATGATACAAAAGCAATTGCTCAGGTAGCGTAGCTGTTAACTGGCTTGTAAGCTTTCACCACAGACTCTCCCTCCAGTGTGTCGAACGATATGGCTGTTGACTGGTGATGTTTTAGCTATTGATTCTAATATGCCTGTACCCATTTGAGCAGCGCCAAGCGTTATGGCGAGCGTATGTGGGTGAGTGGTTGCTGCGTCAAGTGAGTCTGATGACTTTTGGGTTGCTGCGTCAAGTGAGTCTGACGACTTTTGGGTTGTTGCGGCCTTTTTGTGTTGCTGTGTCAAGTGAGTCTGACGACTTTGGCTTGCTGTGGGTAGATGGCGCCACAACAGCTGTACGAAGATTGAAGGATCACGTCCGGGTCACCCATGTGGCGGATTAGTATGAGCGAGGATATAATTTGGGACCTTGTGGTTCGCAGCCCAGTAACATGACCACGATACAAAAGCAATTGCTCGGGTAGCGTAGCTGTTAACTGGCTTATAAGCTATTCACTACACTGTTGTTAATTCTTTTGTGTGCCTGCTAATACAATATCTCAAAAAACACGATGAGTTTAATGAATGAAATTAGTTTTGTGATTAAAACTGAATACAAGTATCAAATTTTGTATCAAACCTGACAAAAGCGTAATTGTCTATCGACCTGTTACTCACATATATGTAAAAGCGATATTTCAAAAATAGAAACATTAATTCTGTTATGTGATTCTTTGCAACGAAATTTTTAATCTATGTCAAATATTTATTCAATCCTTAAAAGAAAGAACTGTCTGCGAACCAAGTAATAGGACTGCAATAACATTAAAAATTAATCAGTTAATAAAAGATTACTGGCATGCGGTTTATACGTCGAAGCACTATATCTTTATCAGAAATGTTAGAAAATAACAATATCTTTATCTCTACTACTAATAAAGATGAATATACATGCTAGCATTCTGCAGGACTTCATTACACTGTGAAGCACAATGCACTCATGAGTGGTCTCATACGATAAAAACTTGGGGATTCGTAGGATTAGCGATCATGCTCAAGTACTACAGTTTAGAAAGAAGAGATAAAATCTCAGATTTATTAGAGAATAGAAGAGTAAATTTTGGGTAGAGGCTATAGTCACTAATTATTATAATTAATAACGAATTTTTAAAAGGAACATTAAAATCATAAGTTTGGGAAAACTTTTTTTAATGTACATACGTGTGAATAATTCGTATCGTTTTCCCTTATATCTTATCTAGGTATTCTTTTATAATTATTTATCTGTATAGTTTTTAATTTCTTTTTTTGATTTTTTTTTCTTTATTTTATATTTGAAATTCTTATTTTTTCTTTCTTAATCTGTTTTTAGTGTTTTGTCCTATTGTTGTATTTTCAACACAAATATCATGAAGAATTTCATATTTTTCTGTACTATTATTTACATTTTATATTTTTCCATTTTTCACATCTACTTCCGTCAATATAGACATTCAAAAGATGTTGTTTATTCATCTGTAGTTCCTAGGCTCTGTACAAACAAATAAATAACTACGAGTAAAGTATAGAGTTTTCATGTGATACTTATTGTTTATATTAGGTTCTAAAACTTTAAACAGAATCATTAGATTTGGAAGAAGTTTACAAAATAATTAGACTTTCTTATGGTGAATTCATAAAACAAAAAAGTTCTAGAACATATAGTTATGTAAAAATAACATCATAATATCAAAACACAACAACTTGGAAGAATAATTGTGGAATTCTTCCAAGTAATTCTTTTTGTAATATTGTTCTGGAACATATATTTATCTAAAAATAACTATAAATCAAAAACATAACAATCTGGAAGAATAATTGTGGCATTCTTCCGAGTAATTCTTTTTGTAATCTTGTTCTGGAACATACGATTATCTAAAAATAACACCATAAATAAAAAACGCAACTTGAAAGAATAATTGTGGAATTCTTCCGAGTAATTCTTCTTGTAATATTGTTTTAAAGCATGCAGTTATCTAAAAAAGAGCACCATAAATCAATTACTTGGAGAATAATTTTGGAATTCTTTCAAGTATTTATTCTAGTAATATCGTTCTGAAACATTCAGTTATCCAAATTTAACAAGTAAATCCTAAACGCAACAACTTGGAAGAATAATTGTGATATACGATCTTAACCTAAATATATAGAACTGCGTTCAATTCTATTCTTAGTTGACAAGAGAAGAGGTCTAAGAGCCCGATTATCTTCTTTATAATATGGGGCTAAAAACAAAGTGCACCATATTGTACATGGCAAATGAATCCTCCTGATATCACATACGCTTGTAAGGAAACTTTACTTTAAATTGCGCACAAGTTTTATATATATTCTAAGCTTCTGAAAATTTTTAACAGCTAAAGAACTGTTATCAATTAGTCTTCAATTTTTTTGAAAATCTACTTAAAAGTTATGATGTTTTATTATTTTTTTTCAGGTTTTTGAGAAGTTAGCATTGAAAGTCTTGGAAAGAAAGCGAATTCCACCATTTTACAACGAAATACAAAATGGTGATATCGAAGCAACAAATTTAGACAATACGGTTACTGAGACCAGTGCGCAGCCAGCTGAAATGAGTTTACCACCAATACTTCGCCTTGAAAATGAATTTAGAAGTGATGATCAAGTGATAAAACTATCCATCGAAAAGCCAAGGAAAGAACCAAAACCAAAGAAAAGTTGCTGCTAACAAACACGAAAATAATTCTATGGTAGTATTATACATCAAATAACATGAAAGCCAGGTTTTATAAAGTCTTTGGCGATAATTGTGTTTAATAACAGTGAAAATTGAAACTCTACTTATTGTTATCCGACTACAAAGAGACTGTTACATCAAATGCATTTTTGATTGCCATATCTATGTTCATATGTATAGAACACTTAACAAAATGAAGAACAAATTCATACAGAGATAGAATTTCAATAGAATGAGTCGAAATAAATTAAATTTGTTTTCATGTCACTACACTATGGAGAAGTTGAGAATTGATGAAAAATAAAAATAGTAAAAAAATTAATATATATTCTTCGCTCCCGTAAGGGTCTTAAAGGTCATAAAAAACAGTCAAAAATTAATTATTTTTACTTAATGCGAATTTTTAATTTCTTTCTATCTATTTCTCTCAATCTTAATATTGATATTTGAAGTGTAATAATATTTTTCTTTCATCAAAATCAATCTATAACTTTTATCAGCCACTCCCTTTCATCGAAGTTGAGAAAAAGTATGTAAAAAGGCTTCAGTATAGAAATTTTAGTTCCAAATACCTCTTTAGTCTTCACTCAGCAACTCTCAAAGCATTAAAACAGTTCAAAAACATTTTTACTGCAAATCTTGATGCTCAGCTTTCAATTTTTTAATTTGTAGCTCTCATATGTATCTGGATGGTTGACTCCTTTAAATAAGAAATAATCATCTGAGCTGTGATATTTCATAGGGTACAGAATAATCTATCTGTACTCTATGAATAGATAAATGAATCTATCTTTCTGTACTCTATGAATAGATAAAAAAAGGGCATCAATTAGATGTCTTCTTTTTTATGTATTGTATTATTACTAAATGAAAAAAAATTGCCAACCTTTGAAAACTGTGTTTATTTTGTAATAATTCTTCTAATATAAATTTGGTTTTTTTAAATAAAAATTTCTATTTTTTTAAATTTTGTAATCGTTTAAAAAATGTAGTAATTTGTATAATTTTGTATTAGTGTTAATTTGATTTAGTAATTAGTGTGTCTGTTTGTATATTTGTGGGAGAAGTATGCAATGTATTGTATCAAAACTGTGAACTTTCAGGTTTTGATGAATTTCCTCGTCTTAATTTTATTCGTCCTAAAAAAATCAACACAACAAATTTACGAATTGAGAACAAAGTAAATTTCTATTTCAATAATTATTCTTCCCAAAATACTCACATTTTAACAAAGATATCTAAAGCATTTGCTAATTCTTTTAAAACAGTTGCAATAGCTAAATGCCTGAACTTATTTTCTACAGTTAGGAATCCTCTGATTTCCAAAATGTCCAAAAGAAAATGACTCATTAAAAAAAATATGTAGATGATAAAATTTCAGTAAATTCAAAAACAGTAACAAAATTTGGAAAATTTCAATTTTTCTCTAAATTGATTAAAATCACATACATAGTTGTTGTTGCTACTTATGGCACTTTATAAGCCCGCTGACGAACTATCAGCAACTTAAGCCGAGTGTGCAGTAGCTTCTATTGGTAAGCCGAATTGATGAGTTTTATGAAAATGTCATATTTGAATGAATGAAAATAAATACACAGCAAATTACACAAAATAAATGAAATTTTGAACAGATTTGTTACTGGCTTAAATTATTTTCTAAAATTTTAGAAAAGAAATAACTTTCTTCCTTACAGCGTTTGACATGGGAATGGTGCTGTGAAAAATAGCACTAATTTTTATAATTTAACTGGCATATGAAATTGTGCTAAGCTTAGTTTAGTTATATCAACACCCCGTTTTAAAGCAACATTACGGCTATTTTGGGATGGATTTCGTAATTTTTAACCGTGATCAGATAACGAGGAAGACACCTGAGCTGGTACCTCTCTAAACTTCCTCACCACACTAGCGAAAGGACATTTCACCCCGACGGTTTTAACGTGCAAAAAACCTACTTACACGACCGTTCATCGGTGAAATCGGATCTCGGACCTGGAACCGGTCTCGTATAGAACACCTTTACCACCTGACCACTATGGTCCTGAAACCGTACTAAAGAACTCGGAAGAAAACATTGTAATGGAAATGCAAAATAGAACGAGATATTTAACATTTTGAGATATCTAAAAGCTTAGGACATATGTTAAGTTTTACAAACAAGTAAGCCAAATTATATATTATGGGATGTTAAATATGTTGTGTTGAAAAAAAAAATAAGAATTTTAAGAAGTTTTATAAAAGGGGGAAATAATTTTTCTAAAAATATGATATTGCACTCTTGTATAGTTGGGTATTAAAATAAAAAATTAATAAATTTAATTAATCTTATTTTTTAAGAGTAAAAAAATAATTAGATCCTTAGATAAAAATAACAAGATGTTCCCTTTTGATATTGTGGTGGATTGATATGTGCGAGGATTGAACCTGGGACTTCGCGGTTCGCATCCCAGTCACATGACCACAATACAAGCACAATTGCCCATGTAGTATAGCTGTTAATTGGCTTATAAGCTTTTCACTATAATATAGAGCATCTCATATGTTTCAGATTTCTATGCATCAATTATAAAGGTTTCGAGAATTTAGCTAGTTTTAGTATGCTCTTTGTATGTGGTACAGCGTGGGGTGTTTTTTTTTTTGGGGGGGGGGGGGAAGGGGGGGGCTCTTGTTTTTTTAAATTTCAATTAATTAACCAAATATAAAGAAATTTAATATTACATATATATCCTTGAGCCTTACAAGTTAATCAAGAAATGAGATCTATTCACATCAAACATGCTAGTTTATTTTAGATGCGATATGTCTCGGATTCGAACCTCGATTTCAATGAAGAATCACATTGTAAATAGACCTGATGCACGTTCCGTCAATGTCAAATATTCTTTCCTTAATTTGGAGTGGGAATTTCAAAGATCTCTTTATTTCCTCGATTCAAATTACGAGGTTCGTCCCGAAACATTCTTCGTATTTCTGCAAAACGAAATGTAAATAAATATAACTGAAGTAAACCTTCATATTAGTACAAAACTGTGACATTCCACATTCATCCAGAAATGAAGTGAAATGAAGAGAGTTTTGTCTTTTAATAACGTTTAAGCCTCGTTTGGAAGCAACACAAGAGCCATTTTGGGAAGAACATCGTAAATTGGAATCCCTGTCAGATGACACCTGTTGAAGTGGAGGAAATATCAGTTAATGGACACTTATGAGCTAACCTAATTATGTCTGTCTTGTAAAGACGAAGATTAGACGAAGCTATCTGATCACCCTCAACAAATATATTAAATTCAACGTAGACCTGGTCATGTCTACAACGAATGTTCTAACTTGCTTGAAAATAATTGAATTGCTGTAGATTGAGTAAGTTGAATCAAAATTTACTGTAGTATTCAATGTTTGTTTTTACAATCGTTGTTAATATTTATTCCATTCTTGCATCACTTGCTATTTGCATGCTTATTAATTTTTTTCAAAAAATATTAGACTGTGATCGATATTTACTTTATAGATGAATAAATTTCAACATGCAAAAGTTCTGTTTCATATTTTCAAATCAATATGTGAGTGTCCAGTTTAAACTATCTGGATGTATGGTAAGCCAAACAGAATTCCTATACCCGAGCAAATTCATCATCAACTATGGAGCCGCGGTGGCCTGGTGGTAAGGTTTCGGCTTCGGTACCGCAGGGTTTCAGGTTCGAGATTCAATTCCATCGAAGAACCGTCGTGTAAGCGGGTCTGGTACATGTTAAATGTACTGGCCAAACGTCCTCACGCTGGTGTGGCGTGGTGTGGAAAGGGGAGTGCCAGCTCGGGTGTCGTCCTCGTCATCTGACCACGGCTCAAAATTATGAGGTCGGTCCCAAAATAGCCCTAGTGTTGCTTTAAAACGGGATTTTAATATAACTAAACTAATTAAACATCAACTAGTAATAGTTTGTACTTTATTTACTGTCATTAACAAATATAATGGGTCATCTCTGTAACTTCGTTGTTTATTATCTCATCTTTACGAAGTAGGTGTCCGTGGAAATTACAATACAAGGCCACAATATTAGACAAGAATTCGTTATGATCCGGACAGATAAAATTTTATATACAGTTTTAGCGTTTAAATTATGGATTCGTATGAAATTTTGAGCAAAGGATCGAATATATGTTGATATGTACATTTACATGTATGAAAAGTTGATAACTCGAAAATGTAAAAATGGTAATATGCGACATTTAGTATGTGACCTTGTTACTAAAATTTAAGCTTTGTGTTAAATTTCGGTTTCAATAACGCATAGAATATATAATAGATTTCCTTGACTGTGCTTAAAACCCAAATTTTTTAATGTGAGAGGGCCACAACTCAATAGTGGGAGACATTGATAGGAATTTTTGATAGATTATAGCCGATTTATTTAGTAACATTTCCGCTGCAGGCCAGAGACTAATTTCAAAATACACCTTTTTAGAAAAAAAATATATTTTTTCCTTTCTGTAATGCCAAAGAGGCGTGACTAATCATTAAAGGAAATTGAGAAAATTTTAACAGAGCTATTGCACAACTTTTCCGCATCATACCGCGGTGGCCCGGTGGTAAGGTCAAGGCTTGTGAACCGTAGGGTGTCAGGTTCGAGACCCGATTCCACCGAAAAATCGTCGTGTAAGGGGGTCCGTTGCACGTTAAATCCGTCATGCCATACGTCCTCCCGCTGGTGTGGTGTGGAGAGGGGGTGCCAGCTCAGGTGTCGTCCTCGTCATCTGACCGCTGTTCAAAATTACGAAATCCATCCCAAAACAGCCCTAATGTTGCTTTACAACGGGACGTTAATATAACTAAACTAATCCGCATCAGGCCGCATTCGATTTCAAAAAAAAAAAAAAAAAAAAAAAAAGTCGACACAACCTAAGCTATACTCCAGATGACAAAAGATAGTGACAAATTTCCTTTATCTAAGTCATTACGCTTTCGACACCATATTTACATGCAAGCGAAAGTATAAACCAGCGTATAATTATTCCCTTAAGTATTTCGATCAAAGCTGGTTACAGATCTATGCATTAGAAGATAAATCTGACTTTCCTGTGTTTCACTTAGTAGTTATCAAGTTCATGTAACACTCTGACAGTTGGACAGACAGATTTTCTCTGAATGGAACTCTTTCAAAATATGACAAATGTCAAAAAATTTGATCCAAAGACATCATATCAAATTTCATCTGTCTTCTCAAAACGTTTCTGGATTATCATGTTCACACATAGACAGACAGACATAATTTCAAATATGTGTTTTTCGGTCTTAAGTAGATCTGACATGTGCAGATTCATCAAAATTTTGGATCTGAATTTTTTTGGCGAATACAATACTCTATACTTGGTATATGATACAATTATATACTTGATATACGAAAACAATAAAAGATAATGAATTCAAAGGAAAAAAAACTTTCATTAAAAGTAAATTTATATTCATATAAATATTACAAAATATATACAATCCTCAATCTTATGCTCATTATTTATACATAAATATAATACATTATATGAAAAAATACACACACTTGAAAGTTAAATATAACTGCATACGAAAATTACAATTCCATACATGTATTTATTATTAAATAATGTTATCATTCAGACACTTATAAATGAGAATCACTAATTCAGAAATTGGAGCTAAACATATCTATCTGAATTAGTTCGTTTTGTTAAGTACCTCATATAAAAAACACCGACGATAGAAGGATCATTTCTAACTGTCAATTTGTAATCATATGAGAATTTTTAAAAAATGCATTCTTTTATGCATCAAACACAATTTTTGTTTAAAACAACATGCGACCTGATAAGTTGTATGTTGTTTTACATATATACAACATATTATCTGATCATAATCCCTTTTCATACTATCCGAAGCATGATGCAATTAGGTCCTTCTTCTCATGATCATTAGCAGCTACATTGTTTTTGAGTTTCGGTTGCCCTAGGGTGGTCATCAAGGCGAATAGGTGCTTCAGTTTGTACTGACGCAGAAACCATATTGGTCGATCTTTCTGCAGAATTGACTGGAGTTTCGTCTGCACAATCAGATGGTTCTTCAGACGATTCTTCCGGTGACGGTGGGATGCTCTTTTTTTCCAGTATTTTCAGAATTAATTTCTCAAAAACCTGAAAGAAAAAAAATGTCCATTAATACTTAATTTTAAAACTAGGTAAAAAGATCTTCCCGAAATTTTTTCGCTTATCTATATACTTATAATAAAGCTCAATATGTGTGTGTGTGTGTTGGCGCTCTACAGGCCAGGTCATTTGACATACAGCTATCAAATTTGGTACATGTATACCTTAGAGGTCGGGAATGTGCACCTGGGGTCCTTTTTTTGAAATTTTAATTAGAATTTTAATTATTAATTAAAAACTAACTTTCCCACCAAAAAAAATCTTCCATTTTCCCCATCGCCAACTTTTCCGCCAAAAAAATCTTCCATTTTTAAAACCGCCAAATGAGTAAGGCTTCAGGTTTTTTTCTCTCCCAAGAGTAATGAGGCTAGGGTTAACATTTTTCGGCTGATTATTTCAAACGATTCTGTTTATTTTCTTAATGTTTGATGCATTTATAATTAAACATTGTTAATTAATTGATCCTTCAGATTCATTCTGAAGTACTTTTGAATTAAAATAAAACAAATTAAAGGAAATTAAAAATTTCTAATCCGCATAGCGTTACCCCAACTGGCGTAGAAAAAAAATAACGTATTTGCGTTACGTAACTGGCGTTGAAAATTCACGCATGCGCATTGTGTTCTGAATTCCGCATTCTGTTGACAATTATTATCAACGGATGCAGGCTGGATTTAAATTTTTTTTAGGTTCGTTGTATACTTTTGTAATTAAAATGTATTTATGTTAGTTAAAACTATAAGCATATACAAAAAATATATAAATGCATCGGTTTTTAAGTAGTTTTTTTAAAACCTGTTTTCAACCGTCTATTTTAAACGATTCGTTTCATTTTCTTAGTGTTTGATGCATTTAAAATGAAACATTATTAATTAATCGATCTGCTCATGATGAATCTAAGAAAATTTTGTTGACAAATTCTTGATATATTACGTAAATTAAAAAGATATTCTTTAGTGCCCTTAAAGTTTAAACCCTGAGTGACTCTATTTTCATTAATCAGATCATAAAAAAATGCTTTGTTTCAGTAAAAAATATTATTATATTAATTGCAGATTAATTCTTTCCACTTTAATTTAACATAAATTCTACGGGTACTGACAGAAAATTAGAGAGATACATATTACGTAATGACTGAAGGCCTTTATAATATTATGAATGAATTATATGACTATCAAAATTTGAAGTTTTAAAATATTTTGATGAAGAAGCTATTAAAGCAGGAATTGCATAAAATATTTAAATATAAAAATTTTAACGAACATTAAGATTGGCGAACCGGTTGGTCGACAAATTCTTGAGATATTACATAAATTAAGAAAGATATTTTTTAGTTCCCAGAGGTTTAAATGCTCAGTGACTCTGTTTTCGTTAATCATGTTATTAAAAAAATTAAGATTTATTGACGAACACGAACACACTGATATTCACCGTTACTCTGATTAGATATTATAAAATCTGAATAGATAAACATAAACGTGTAAACAGCTGTGCGGAAACAGCGGTTTCTATGGCAAGCTGGAAAGGGAAAAGAAGTTTCTAAGACAGAACATCTGCTTTACCCAATTTTATAGAATAACTTTTTCCCTTTTTCGTTTCATTTTTTAAAAAAATTACTTATTTAATAAGAACACCTGCTTTACCCAATTTTTTAGAATAATTTTTTCCCCTTCTTCGCTTGCTTTAAAAAAACATCTATACTTATATATAAAGTTCAATGTGTGTGTGTGTGTGTGTGTGTTGCTCCACAGAAAAGACCATTTGACCTACAGCTACCAAATTTGGTACAAGTATACCTTAGAGGTCGGGAATGTGCACCTGGGGTCCCTTTTTTTGAATTTTTAATTAGAATTTTAATTATTAATTAAAAGCTAACTTTCTCGACAAAAAAATATTCATTTTCCCTACCGCCAAATGAGTAAGAGTTCAGTTTTTTTTTCCAACAGTAATGAGGCTAGGCTTAACATTTTTCGGCTGATTATTTCAAACGATTCTATTTATTTTCGTAATGTTTGATGCATTTAAAATTAAACATTGTTTATTAATCGATCTTTCAGATTCATTCTGAAGTACTTTTGAATTAAAATAAAACAGAATAAAGGAAATAAAAATTTATAATCTGCATAGCGTTACCCCAACTGGCTTAGAAAAACTCACGCATTTGCGTTACCATAACTAGAGTTGGAAATTTACGCATGCGCATTGTGTTTTCTGATTGTTGATATGACAACCAATATCAACGGACGATTTAAATTATTTTTAGATTAGTTGCATGCTTTTGTAATTAAAGTGTATTTATGTTAGTTATATATTTTTTTGTATATGCTTATAGTTTTAAGACCATCGTCTTTTAAGTAGTTTTTTTTAACCTGTTTTCAACCGATTATTTTAAACGATTCGTTTTATTATTTTTTTTAGTGTTTCATGCATTTAAAATTAAACATTGTTAATTAATCAATCTGGTCATGATGAATCTGAGAAAATTTTGTTGACAAATTTTTGAAATATTACATAAATTAAGAAAGATATTCTTTAGTGCCCATAAAGCTTAAACGCTCAGTGACTGTTTTCAATAATCATATTACAAAAAAAAAATACTTTGTTTCAGTAAAAAATATTATTATATTAATTGCAGATTAATCCTTTCCACATTAATTTAAAGTATAAATTCTATGGGAGCCAACAGAAAATTAGAGAGATACGTATTACGTTATGACTGAAGGCGTTTATAATATTATGAGTGAATTATATGCCTATCAAAATTTGAAGTTTTAAAATATTTTGATGAAGAAGCTATTAAAGTAGGAATTGCATAAAATATTTAATTATTTAAATTTTAACGAACATTAAGATTGGCGAACCGGCTGGTCGCCAAAGGCAGCTAGTTTTTAATAAAGATATTATCTCTCCTTTCGCATAAAATTTCGAAACCTTGGTCAAACCCGTGAACACTGCAAGTGCCCAAATTTTTATTTTCCAGGTTCCTGACATGAATATTTTGCACTTCATAATATGGCGAAGAAAAAAAATTATGTATTTGGAACATTTTGAGGCAAAAAATTGCAATGAGATTTTTATGCCGAATTTCAATAGGTAACAACAAAATCATATATCAAGTTATCTATGTTGATGAGGTATTTGATCCATCGCGTTTAGGAGACCTAAAATGTCCGATAAATACGAAACCCATCACTGAATTTGGTTCAATATTTGATAAGTCCAATTCAATATATGATTCGGATATATAATTAAATTTATTCCGGCATAAAATTTGGAAACCTTGGGCGAGACTATGAAGATTACGAGTGTCCAAATTTTTATTTTGCAGATCCCTGACATGAATATTTTGTACTTAGTACACAGCGAAGAAAACAAATGGTCATTTTGAAAATTTTGTGTCAAACTATTGAAATAAAAATTTGACGCCGTATTACTATAGTAGTAACAAAATCATCTATCAAATTAACTACGTCGCAGAGGTATTTGAGCCATCGCATTTAGGTGTCTCTTAATGTTAAATAGACAGTCAATACAAAATTGAATTTGGCTCAATATTCAATAGATTCAATTCAATATTTGATTCAGATATATAATTAAATGTTAAAAGATCCATATACCAAATTTCATACATTTAGCTCAAAACATTTTTGAATTATGTTCACAGACAGACATGATGTCAAGTGAGCGGTTTTCGAAATCAGAAAAGCCTAAAACATGAAGATTCGTTAAAATCTCAAGGTCGAATTTTTCGACGAGAAAAAAAAACTACGAGAAACTTAGTGGGGAAACTTCGTAGAAAAAAACTACGGGAGATTGATTAATGGTCTTCAAAGGTTATGAATTTTTGCCAGCACAGAAAAATCCTAGAAGTTTATGTCTAATATGTAATACACTGAAGAGCCAGAAACACTGTTACAGCATACATATAGGCAAATAAAATAGGCATGCAACCAATAACAGCGTAATATTTTTTGTTCGATAGCGTCTATGTAAAATCACTAGTATTTGGTAAAGTTGTTAGAATGATTCTTGCTGCTATAATGGCAGATTATTGCATATTCTCAAATGGCATATATATTGTACAATAACTATTGCAAAATGTGCTAAAAATTATTATGTTGTAATTTGATAAAAATTAGTGAAGGACTTTTAAAGTATTTATACTTTCAATTAATAAAGAGACATTTTTCTTTTTGAACAATTGTTAGGTGACAATCTTAGAACCTTTTTCAGCAATTTTAACTATCATTGTAGAAAATGTTTTAAACAATATTAAGTTACTATTGCTAACTCATTTTCATCAGTTTTCAGCTCTACTTGTAGACACTTTTTTTTAACTCTTTAAAGGACCATTTTTTTCTAGTCATATTATATTAAAATATTTTTAGACTTGAAATTAGAATAAGAAAAAGGATTCATTTAGCTTATTAGATAAATTTAATTTGATAAATTAATTAATTTGGTTAATTAATATATAAGTATCAAATCAAGGCACATTATTTTGTCTGAGGTAAAGAACTGAAACATCTAAGTTTCTGACTTACTAAAAAAAATTGTCAGAACTTGTGTCAACCTACATAATTTCATACAAAGATTGATAAATTTGGTGCGAAGCATACTTCCCACGACCCTAGAAAGGGTTAAAAATAATTTTAAGTTGAAAAGCAAAAATAATGTTTGCGCAATTTTCAATTGTAATTGATTATACGTTTACAAATTTTAGTTACTATTTCAGATTTCTTTTCAGCAATTTTTAAATTTTGCTTCTATATACACCTTTTTACCCAATTTTCAATACGTATTGTAGACCTAATTTACTTAGAGGAGAAAATATTTTCGAATTTCAATAAACTACTGTACAGAAATGACAAAAAGTTGAAAAATTATGCAAGAAATTATAAGAAAACTAGCCGCCTTTGGCGACCAGCCGGTTCGCCAATCTTAATGTTCGTTAAAATTTTAATAATTAAATATTTTATGCAATTCCTACTTTAATAGCTTCTTCATCAAAATATTTTAAAACTTCAAATTTTGATATATAATTCACTCATAATATTATAAACGCCTTCAGTCATAACGTAATATGTATCTCTCTAATTTTCTGTTAGTTCCCGTAGAATTTATACTATAAATAAAAGTGGAAAGGATTAATCTGCAATTAATATAATAATATTTTTTACTGAAACAAAGTATTTTTTTGTAATAGGATTACTGAAAACAGTCACTGAGCGTTTAAACTTTATGGGCACTAAAGAATATCTTTCCTAATTTATGTAATATTTCAAGAATTTCTCAACAAAATATTCTCAGATTCATCATGACCAGAACGATTAATTAACAATTTTTAATTTTAAATGCATCAAACACTAAGAAAATAAAACGAATCGTTTAAAATAATCGATTGAAAACAGGTTAAAAAAAACTACTTAAAAAACGATGTTCTTAAAACTATAAGCGTATACAAAAAATATATAACTAACATAAATACAATTTAATTACAAAAACATGAAATTAACCTAAAAATAATTTAAATCATCCGTTGATAAGGATTGTCATGTCAACAATCAGAACACAATGCGCATGCGTGAATTTTCAACGGAACGGAAGTTACGGAACGCAAATGCGTGAGTTTTTCTACGCCAGTTGGGGTAACGCTATGCAGATTAGAAATTTTTAATTTCCTTTATTCTGTTTTATTTTAATTCAAAGGTACTTAAGAATGAATCTGAAAGATCGATTAATTAACGATGTTTAATTTTAAATGCATCAAACATTAAGAAAATAAATAGAATCGTTTCAAATAATCAGCCGAAAAATTTTAAGCCTAGCCTCATGACTGTTGGAAAAAAAACTGAAGCCGTACTCATTTGGCGGTGGGGAAAATGAAAAGATTTTTATGGCGGGAAAGTTAGTTTTTAATTAATAATTAAAATTCTAATTAAAAATTCAAAAAAAGGGCTATCCTATCTTTTAAGTTAGATCAAACTGCACACGGTGTGCAAATTTGATTAAAACCGGTTAAGTAGTTTAGGAGTCCATCGCGGACAAACAACGTGACACGTAATTTATATATATTAAGATAACGCTCGTGTAATTATATCAATATAGATTTTTTTTTAATATTTTCAATAATTCTTATTTTATTTAAATAATACTTTACGAAGAAATTAGCTCAATATTTCAATAAAACATTATACCTTTAGAACTAGGACCCTCAGATTCCTGAAATTCTTGTTACTTACGGGAAATATCATGAAAAAGAAACTTGAAAACATTTTAATGGTTTAAGAAATTTCTTCCGAAGTTCTTCAGTTTTCAAATAAATAATAGTTTATGCAGGAGAATTAATTTGCTTTATTATTATTGTTGTTGTTGTTTTATTGATAATATACTTCTTCCACATCACATTTCTTTAAAAAGCTATGGTTTAAATGTACAGAAATCGAAATCTTGGAAGTCTTATTTATTATAGGAGATAAAATGTAATTGAATTCCTTAAAATTTCAAATGAGTTGTTGAATAATTTCTTAGATGCAATTCACTTAATGGTACAAAATTATTTTAGGTTGGAGTACTCAATAATAATATCTTTCAAAAGTAAATAATAACTTATTCATAGCAATTTGCAATGCACATATTTCAATTGTTTTGAGAAAAAAGTATCCTGCCTCATATGTTTTTCCTCTAAAAATGTTACTTTAAAGCCCGAAGGAATTTTGTTGTTTCTTATGGCACTTGTCATAGACAAGCCCGCTGACAAAATCAACGATCTTAAGCCGAGATATTTAGCGTCTCTTGTTTCAGTTGCGCCGTCTAAGGCCAAGAATATGACTTAGCTACTCAGCATCACAAACTTCTTTTACGGGGTGGTTCATTCATAGATCGCAATTTAGACCTAAATCCGAGAACCATCATCTCTGAACCAATACCCCTAGTGGTATTGTGTAGACTTGGAGGACTTTGTGACTACGACAGATTTATACATGCACCAGATACCATATAATACCATATACACGGAGAGTCTTCGGTATCTACCAACCATGCTATCCTGGTCTAAATGTATTTATAGCAAACAAAAAAGAACAAATACAATTATTAATTCGATGTCGAAACAAATCATACTTCATCTACGTTTTCATTGTCCTTCGCACTTGTTTCACTATACTCCAGTCCCTCGTTCCTTGCAAAATTTTCGACTGTGGTACCAGAAACCCGGTTTTGTTTCACAAGGTCAGATTTATTTCCAGCTGGGAATAAAATTTCAAAAGTCAATAAGATAAACAAATTAACATCTGTATCATTGCTCCATTTTGTAACAATTTCTAAATAAACTTTAAAAATTCACTTAATAATACATTTTATAATACATTTATATATAATCTTATTTATGTTTTAAATATTTAATAACTACAAACTATTAAATACCTATGACTACCGTAGCTTCGTTATTTAATTCCCTTATTTGACTTAACCAACTTGTAAGTTCGAGGAACGTCAAGTATCTTGTCGTATCATATACCAAAAGAACACCATCAGCTGTCCTATAATATCTGAAAAAAGAAAATGAACAAAAGTATTTATTAATTACTTGTGAGGACATTGTATTCCTGTACAACTAGCTCTGATCTCACTCCTTGTGATGACTCTTTCTTTTGTTCTTTCATAAAAAAGAATTTGTTAATAGACCAGTCGAATTGTACTTTAATATGAAAAAAGATACACAACAACAGTATTGTTACGGATTCCGGGCTTCTTTCGATTTGTTGGTCTATGAAGAAACAGTCCTTTAGTAACGAACGATGACTTTTATTAAACACGAAGGACGCGCGTACAGAGACAACAAATATACAGCTGAAACGTACACAAGCAACACACAGCAGAACACTACAACAAACAGTAATCGGTAGTAAAAACAGCCATAGCACCCAAATCAGCCAGACAGAATTCGGCATGAGGAGGTAATCTACGTTACCTACGTAGATACGGTCTCTCCAAACGCCTGCAATTCTCCACTGTCTCCTCTCTTTAGCTGTATGCAACTGCCGACTCACTACTACACGACTGGCTACTCCTCACACTACTCGATGCTGCTTCTATAATAAACACCAGGGTTTAGCACACAGCTCAACTCAGCTTGCGCTTCGCCATTGATTCGCTATGTGACTCTAAACCTTCCGTCGACTCTTTCCGCGATTGTCTTCATGTTAGACTGCCTCCCTTTTATAGTTCCCTGAGCGGGGCAATGAAGGTTCTGGAACAATCAGGCATATTTTGGTTTCTATTGGCTCGATCCCCAGAATTCTGAAAGATTCCAGAAATATCTATTTTGCCGCCAAAATTGCCAAATTCGTGTCCAAGTCGCCAAATGATCGCCAAGTTTGTCGTGAAGCCCTGAGAAATTAATGATTCGGCATTCGATCAGCATCCAAAAGAGCTGCTCGCAAAACGGTCTTTCCAGTGATTGAACTAACCCTGCTGAGTAGCAACATTACAGACTTGCAACAGTATTATTGCTTTAAGTTTATGAGATCCAAAATAAGCTTTTAAGTTTGCAAAGGGTATGTTAGCGGATAAAGGCGGAAGTGGAAACATCGATTTTTCCTGTTTAAATAAAAAGCTATTAGTCTGAGAGATGAAATTTTAAATAAAAAAGTTGCATTTATTAAAAGGACATATAAAATTAGTTGTTATTAAGTCAAAAGTTTTTTTTACAAAAGTGTAAATTTGGAAAAATATTTTAAATTTAAGCAAAATTTTTAAAATTAAATAAGTGGTGGAGTTTGCACGAATATTAAATTTATATCATTAAATATATAATTTTTTGCATTTTTAAAAAGCTCAGAATCATATTTTTCCGACTCAGAATCAGATCGAGATTCATGATTTTCTGAGTTAGAAAACATCATCTTTGAATCAACAGTTGATAGAAGAGCAAAATATTTGTTTATTCTCAAGGTTGATATTCAAGCGTTTGCGCTTTCAACTAATTGATTTGAGAGAACTTTTGGCTCTGAGTAAATATATCCAATCAACCGGTTGACTGAGTAAAGTGCTAATACATATTAAGTGCTGATCAGATTGGAAATGATAATTATATTTAGATCAGCAATCATTATTATCATTATTTATAGACAACCATTATCTGTCCATCGACATCATATGTGAATAGAAGAACTAAGTATTTGATTGATTTTAAGGTCGATATTCAAACATTTGCCTTATGAAAATAGCTTGAGTTTAATACACGAAAAAGCGATGTTGCAGCATTTGACCAAAAAAATTACGTTTTCGTGAGTTAATACATAGAAGATATGTGATTTTAAATGAATAAATGTAAGCAGCATATGAGAAAAAATGAATAAAATTGGATTCTACTCTGAAATATTATACCATGATAAGGTTTTAAGTTCCATTCGTCAACCTTTACATTGTTTTCAAAATTTACTCTTACTTTAATAACAGTGATAATGCGCACACACAAAAAATATAGTTATTATTGTTGCTTTCTTGTGATTTTAAATCCAATAACTAAAACAATTGTTATTTTAAAATATGTTCATAAATATGTCTAATAATTAATTGAAATTTACGAAAAAAATTTATGAAAATCAGATTGATTGATTCAGAGGAACTGAAATTCATGACCAAGGATATGCTTTTACGTAAAATAATAAAAATAGCGCATGCTTTAAATGAAAAAAAAATCCCTTTTTTTTTATACATAAATAAGTTTTTCCTTTTCATTTAATTCAATGACATAAGTTATCTACCACGCAAATTGCAAAACTTAAATAAAATATATTAAAAATTTATAAAAAATAATTAAAAAATATATAAAATTTTGAATATATAAATTATTAAAATAATAGCATGCTTCATCAAAACTAAAACTCAAAATATTTACTTACGAATCGACTATTGATTTGTACCTTTCTTGTCCAGCCGTATCCCAAAATTCAAGTTGTATTGTTTTGTCATTAAGGACAACCGTTTTAGGGTACCTGAATACTCCTAATGTACAGTCTTGCCCCTCTACAACAAAGAAAAATGCAAATTAAAGACAAAATACTGAAAATGCGAAGGAAGTTTTATGTATATTTTTTAAAATTTCTCTCGCATTAGTCAGTTAGTCTAACATCGATTTACTTAAAAGAATGTTTTTTTTCATTAATATTAAAGTCCCATGAGAGCTTTTCCTAAAATTTCATAGGGAATTAATAATTAAAAATTATATAAATAGGATAAAGTATTGATTATTAGGTAATAGTTACTTAAAACGTAAAATACTGATATTAAATATTTCCCTTCGCCAATATAGGTGGCCAATACACATTCACTTTTGTCAGTATTTACCAGTTTAGGTAAATGGACTACAGTCCGCATACAAAAACATTAATATTACTGTGTCTTTTATGTTATATTTGCATGCAATAATAACATTTGCATGCATATTGTGGTGTTCTAATCTGCTGGTAGCAATGAACAATAAAAATACGAAAAAGAAAAAATTTAAACTTTTAATAACTATGCAAAGGCATTCATCAACTAAAGCTGAATTTTACCGAGAAAGACAGTTTATAGATTATTTTAGAACTATCTCCATTCAAAAGTTCATCGAAATTTTTTTTTGTTTTCCTTCCAGCTTGTTTTATTTTGATCAGATATATTTTATACTAGACGCCTTTGGCGACCAGCCGGTTCGCCAATCTTAATGTTCGTTAAAATTTTCATAATTAAATATTTTATGCAATTCCTACTTTAATAGCTTCTTCATCAAAATATTTTTAAACTTCAAATTTTGATAGGCATATAATTCACTCATAATATTATAAACGCCTTCAGTCATAACGTAATATGTATCTCTCTCATTTTCTGTTGGCTCCCACAGAATTTATACTTTAAATTAAAGTGGAAAGGATTAATCTGCAATTAATATAATAATATTTTTTACTGAAACAAAGTATTTTTTTTTGTAATATGATTATTGAAAACAGTCACTGAGTGTTTAAACTTTATGGGCACTAAAGAATATCTTTCTTAATTTATGTAATATTTCAAAAATTTGTCAACAAAATTTTCTCAGATTCATCATGACCAGATTGATTAATTAACAATGTTTAATTTTAAATGCATCAAACACTAAAAAAAAAACCCAATCGTTTAAAATAATCGGTTGAAAACAGGTTAAAAAAAACTACTTAAAAGACGATGGTCTTAAAACTATAAGCATACACAAAAAATATATAACTAACATAAATACACTTTAATTACAAAAGCATGCAACTAATCTAAAAATAATTTAAATCGTCCGTTGATATTTGTTGTCATGTCAACAATCAGAACACAATGTGCATGCGTGAATTTACAAAGCTAGTTACGGTAACGCAAATGCGTGAGTTTTTCTAAGCCAGTTGGGGTAACGCTATGCAGATTAGACATTTTTATTTCCTTTATTCTGTTTTATTTTAATTCAAAAGTATTGCAGAATTAATCTGAAGGATCGATTAATTAACAATGTTTAATTTTAAATGCACCAAACATTACGAAAATAAACAGAATCCTTTGAAATAATCAGCCGAAAAATCTTAAGCCTAGCCTCATTACTGTCGGGGAAAAAAACTGAACTCTTACTCATTTCGTGGTAGGGAAAATGAATAATTTTTTGTCGAGAAAGTTAGCTTTTAATTAATAATTAAAATTCTAATTAAAAATTCAAAAAAAGGGACCCCAGGTGCACATTCCCGACCTCTAAGGTATACATGTACCAAATTTGGTAGCTGTAGGTCAAATGGTCTTTTCTGAGGAGCGCCAACACACACAAACACACACACATTGAACTTTATATATAAGTATAGATGTTTTTTTAAAGCAAGCGAAGAGGGGAAAATAACTATTCTAAAAAATTGGGTAAAGCAGGTGTTCTTATTAAATAAGTAATTTTTAAAAAAAAATGAAACGAAAAAGGGGAAAAGTTATTCTATAAAATTGTGTAAAGCAGATGTTCTGTATTAGAAACTTCTTTTCCCTTTGCAGCTGTGTTGCCATAGAAACCGGCGCACAGCTGTTTACACGTTTATGTTTATCTATTCAGATTTTGTAACATCTAATCAGAGTAACGGTGAATATCAGTGTGTCCGTGTTCGTCAATTAATGTTAATTTTTTTAATAACATGATTAACGAAAACAGAGTCACTGAGCATTTAAACCTTATGGGAACTAAAAAATATCTTTCTTAATTTATGTAATATCTCAAGAATTTGTCGACCAGCCGGTTCGCCAATCTTAATGTTCATTAAAATTTTTATATTTAAATATTTTATGCAATTCCTACTTTAATAGCTTCTTCATCAAAATATTTTAAAACTTCAAATTTTGATAGTCATATAATTCACTCATAATATTATAAAGGCCTTCAGTCATAACGTAATATGTATCTCTCTAATTTTCTGTTAGCACCCGTAGAATTTATGCTTTAAATTAAAGTGGAAAGAATTCATCTGCAATTAATATAATAATATTTTTTACTGAAACAAAGAATTTTTTTATAATCTGATTAATGAAAATAGAATCACTCAGCGTTTAAACTTTATGGGCACTAAAGAATATCTTTTTCAATTTACGTATTATCTCAAGAATTTGTCAACAAAATTTTCTTAGATTCATCATGAGCAGATCGATTCATTAACAATGTTTACTTTTAAATGCATCAAACACTAAGAAAATGAAACGAATCGTTTAAAATAGACGGTTTAAAACAGGTTTTAAAAAAACTACTTAAAAAACGATGCACTTAAAACTATAAGCATATACAAAAAATATATAACTAACATAAATACATTTTAATTACAAAAGCATGCAACGAACCTAAAAAAAATTTAAATCCAGTCCGCATCAGTTGATAATAATTCGTCAACACAATGCGGAATTCAGAACACAAAGCGCATGCGTGAATTTTCAACGCCAGTTACGTAACGCAAATGCGTGATTTTTTTTTTCTACGCCAGTTGGGGTAACGCTATGCGGATTAGAAATTTTTAATTTCATTTATTCTGTTTTATTTTAATTCAAAAGTACTTCAGAATGAATCTGAAGGATCGATTAATTAACAATGTTTAATTTTAAATGCATCAAACATTAAGAAAATAAACAGAATCGTTTGAAATAATCCGCCGAAAAATACTAACCCTAGCCTCATTACTGTTGGGAGAAAAAAAACACGGAAGCCTTACTCGTTTGGCGGTGGCGAAAATGGAAGATTTTTTTTGGCGGAAAAGTTGGCGGTGGGGAAAATGGAAGATTTTTTTGGCGGGAGAGTTAGTTTTTAATTAATAATTAAAATTCTAATTAAAATTTCAAAAAAAGGGACCCCAGGTGCACATTCCCGACCTCTAAGGTATACATGTACCAAATTTGATAGCTGTATGTCAAATGACCTGGCCTGTAGAGCGCCAACACACACACACACACACACACACACATTGAGCTTTATTATAAGTATATAGATTAAAAAAGAAGAACTCTTGCTTGTAACAATATTTAAATATATTTAAAGGATAAAATGAAGTATATATATATATAGGGTGTTCATTAATTATTGTCGGGGTTTCCGTATCTCATAACTTTCGAATAAAAAATATTACGCAAAAAAAGATTACGTATTCGTAAATTACAACTCAAAGAATGTTATTAATGATATTAAAGTGTAAAGCTTGCACAATTTGCACTTTGTAGGCATTTAGCTGAAGGCGATTATGTATTCGTAAATTCGCTGAACAAATTTTGACTTTTGATAATCGTGCGGGTTCTCCGAGCCCCATATTCTACAGTTATGTTTATTCACTTTTTCTGACACATGAAAAGTGGATTCGTCACTGAAGAACCATTTCCGAAGGTAATTTTCATCATCCTCAATTCGAGTCAAAATTTGTTCAGCGAATTTACGAATCGATAATCGCCTTCAGCTGAATGCCTACAAAGTGCAAATTGTGCAAGCTTTACACTTTAATATCATTAATAACATTCTTTGAGTTGTAATTTACGAATACGTAATCGGTTTTTGCGTAATATTTTTTATTCGAAAGTTATGAGGTACGGAAACCCCGACAATAATTAATGAACACCCTATATATACTGGTGTCAAAAATAAAAGATACTAAAGCATTAATTTTTAGCGATCACTCAAAAAAATATTATTAATATTTAAAAAATTACTGCCTTGTGTTTTTAAAGAATATTCAAAGCAATGAAAGCATTTATTTACGTTAACAAATGCCTAATGCAAATAAGACATTTATTTTCCGTAGAGAAATGGTTCCTACTTGAAACAGCTCGCGAACAACTGATTTTAACGAAAATAAACTGACAAGGTGAATTATGAAGCGAATCGTTTATATGTCTATTGTTGAACAGTCTCAAGTGTCCCTCACTCAACAATTAAAATTAGCTAAAGTGATAACGCCCAATCTATGGAACCGAGTCTAGATTACAATTGCCCTCAACTGAAAAACTAATCTCCAAAATACTACAACACTTATAAACACTATCAAAAGCACGACACTCGAAAGAATCAGCAGTTGCAAAATTCTTTTGCTCGCTCGCTGCTGCTTCTGGAAAAATGATTTCTTAGGAATTTATCTTCATATTACCAGCTAACAATATTCTTTGCGATTGTTTTCCCTTTCTATGTGGAAACAGAAGATAGGCTGCTTTTTAAAGATGTAGGATGTTAGCCAATTTTACTGCCTTCACTGTTGAATCATTCAGCACACATAGCGATTCTTGTAGAATCTGAATCTGGAGACAATGAATTGCCAACTACCATCCATGCTGTTAGTTCCAATTCGGGGAAAATTGAATCTATGTGTGTGGAGGGATCTTGTAAACGGCAGTATCCTTCTACATGTCTTTAAAGTGGGATTTGCTTCCTGACAGATTTAACTTAGGATTCAGGATTCTTGAGCAAAATGTGACGAATCTTGTAAACGGCAGTATCCTTCTACATGTCTTTAAAGTGGGACTTGCTTCCTGACAGATTTAACTTAGGATTCAGGATTCTTGAGCAAAATGTGACGAATCTTGTAAACGGCAGTATCCTTCTACATGTCTTTAAAGTGGGACTTGCTTCCTGACAGATTTAACTTAGGATTTAGGATTCTTGAGCAAAATGTGACGAATCTTGTAAACGGCAGTATCCTTCTACATGTCTTTAAAGTGGGACTTGCTTCCTGACAGATTTAACTTAGGATTCAGGATTCTTGAGCAAAATGTGACGATTTTAAATTTACGGGTGATAAGGCAAAATTATAAAAAACTCATTTTATGGATTGTTTTTTGGTGGAAAGAAGATATTCAACACAAGGTGTTTTATAAGCAAATTCATAACTTTTGTAGATTTTTTAATAAATGCATGCAAGTATGCGTTGTTCTATTTTTAAGCAAGCAAAAGTAATCTCTTTTTCGAATCAATATGTCCTCACTTCGTTTGAGACAAGAATCTAGAAAAAATAATTTCTCAAAGGCTTATTAGGAAAATAATAATAAGTCAAATGAATATCATTTTGGATTTTGAAAATGCGACGGTATTTAGTTGGCAATATGCTGGTTGGTTCGTTGTGAGTTTTAGTGGCGCAAGAGCCAACCTTGGCTAAACTGCACCTGTCGTATGGTTAGAATATTGATGATCGTGGAATAGAAACAACGTTAAAATAATTGTATCAAAAGATTTTTAAAAGAATTACTTTAAAAGATTGAATTTCACACGGTAAAAAGTTAAAAAATGTCATTAGATAAAATGATAAGAACTAGATATATCTATAAAAACCAATGGCCCTTAAAAACTGAAAAAGATTTCCATGGAGCTTTACTCCCGCTAAGTCTGACATTGTTAGTGATGAAGTTTTTAAAAAATGAATACGCTGAGTATTAAAATTTGGACACTCATTCGAAATATGATTAACACTAAAAACAGTATTGCAAGTAGGACATGTAGGAATGCCCTTTCTCCGAATAGTAAATATTTGTGCGTGAAACGGGTGTGCCCCACACGCAGACGAGTCAACTTCACATCATGTCTTCACAAAGGCAGAGCCGATCACAAACAAATTGCTGGTTAAACAGCATGCAACTTGTTATTGACTTTTTGATCCCATGTTTCCTGAAATAATCCATATATGAAATTAGCAAAGGACCTCTTGATATCACAAAAATCAAGAGGGCGCTGCAAAAGTAAGGAGGCATCTCTAGCAGCTTTCTCTGCCAGTTCATTGCCAAAAAACCCGACATGGCTGGGAACCCAACAAAAAAGAATGGAGAAACCCTGATTCTGGATAGTGCGCAAAAAGATGAATATTTCGTGAACAATTGGGTGTATCCGAAAATGGAAATTAGAGAGCGTTTTCAATGAACTCATGTTAGTACTTGGCAATATGCCAAGTACTAACATGGAATCGAAATACTGTCAATGATCATAGCACTATTAAAAGATAATTATCAGAATATTTAATTCTGGGTGACAGAAGGATGCTTTTATTGAGGACTCTAATCCAGTATTCCTGGCTAGAATCCATTTTTCTTTATTCATAGGGCTATAATCGATTGCTCAAAATTCAAAATTTAGTTATCATGTTGGATTCTTTCCTAACATTAACAACATGTTTAATTATATTGCTGACAAACTATTATTACCAATAATACTATAAATCTTTTAAAAATCTATAATATTTGCAAATGATATAGCAGGGAAGACTGCATAAATACAATGCCTTAACACTTTACTGAAGATTTGTGAGATAAGATAAAAAATTAGGCTAAGAATTTTAGGATAAAAACTAACCAATGAAATGCGTACTCCCAATTGAAACCAAGAGGCATCTTAGATTCCTCCTATTTTCCAACAATATAATGCTCGTCCGTATACAGTTCGAATTGTTCAAGTTTCCCTACGTTACTTTCACTTTTCCATAGCTAGCTGATTCGCCGTATTTGCCTGTATAAAGCATGTGTGGACTAACTGAAACACCGGATGCCACCATGCCACTCTGTACATTATTTGGAGTTGACTGTTTAGGATTCGTAGGCACATCAGCCTGGAGTCAACATTAGACTTGGAGTCAATATAATACTGGAAGGTGTTACGGCAAGTATTTCAGCATGAGATGGTATCATTATGAGTATTAAATTTCATTTCAACCCGATGCTATTTTCAATGTACCTGCGTACATATCTTAAAGTTACAGAAATGTTAGTTCTTTACGGAACTGAAGTGTAACATAGATTTTTCTAGTCAATGAACATTTTTCTAATTAGAAGAATTGCATTTAGATGCATCCTGTCCAAACCTAAGTCTGCGTTATGAATTCTTCAGCCAGATTTATCAATGGGTTTATGGAGTTAGAAAGAATAATTTGATTGCTACTTACCAATAAAAACGCCTTGGTTGAATCGTAAGAGCAAAGAAGTTTTTCCAACTCCTAAAATTTTCATAAAACATTTTTAAAGTATAAAAAATAAAAAAAAAGCCTTTCGTATAAAAAAAGCAGATTATTTTCAGTTTTAATAAAAGAAACTATATACTAATTTTATCAGAAAAGACAAATTATATCGAACTAATTTAATATTAATTTTTAATTAATATTTTTTCTAGTATTAATAATAATACTATTAATATCAGATTGTTTGAAGGGAATTGATGGGTTATGTGTCTTTATGAAAAGAGAAATTAATAATGTATTTTGCTATCATTATCTTCCTACGTGCAAGATTTTCATTTATAGAATCCTTTACTTTTTACCCAAGGGAATCTAGTATGCGAAAAATTATTTAAAATTTAATGAATTCTGTTTTAGAAAAAAATTTATGTTTATATTTATTTTCCGAAATTCATCTATGAAGATATCAGTTTTTTTAAGGAACAAGCTATTTATTAATAAATTATTTATAAATTCGTTTTCAATATAGTTGTCTTGAATAGCTTAATACAAATTTATAAAAATATTCCATCATCTGAAATTTTAGACTGAATTATTATGCTTTCATTTTAAATGCGTCGCAATGGTGCACAGGTGACAAACTGTTTAAGTTATATTTTCAATAAGATACCATTCGTTTTTAATAACCAGTAATTCATATTTCAGACTTGCAACAAGTATTTAGTTACATGAGGATTTAAAAATTTTAGTATTTATAGAAAGGAGCAGATGGATTAAGAAGTTATAAAGAAAAGCAGTTAAAAAAAAAAAAAAAAGGTAATTTTTTTTTTTTGTGATCAGGGTAACTAATAATTTTAGGATGTTAAGTGACCTTAAGTAAAGATTGTCAAGGTCATTTTAAAGAACGCTAATGAAAGATAACAAGCTCTCAGCTTTCATGTAAATTTTAGGTCACAGAATTGATGTTCAAATATTGTGCAATAAAATCAAGTTAAGAATTTGGTTCATATGTCGCATTTGTTGTTTAAATTCATAAAACAGAATTGAAATTTTTGTTAATTATATGCATTATACAGGTTTTTTAAAATCAAAAATTCTCAAAATATCTAGTGAAGTTTATAATAATATACATATACAAATTGTAATATATGTATGAAAATCAAAATAAATTAAAATGTATCCTACGTAGTTACATTTTTTTCCAAATAACTGTAAAACACAAAAGCATAGAGTATATTCCTAGTAAATTCCGCTATAAGAAAATCGTTCCCTCAAAGTTGAACTGTGAAATAGTATAATTTTCCAAGGAAATACATGTTTATTTATTCAAATTATATTGACAGATTGTTTTTAACTAATGGCAATAATGGTTATATGGTTAATATGGATATCATATGCTGATAAATTCATGGAAGTAGATTTTTTGCAACAAGTAGTGTGCAGCAATAAATCACCTAAAATTGTTTAGATTCGATATGCATGTATACATTCTATATTTTTAATCATTAATTGGGTTTCTCTTAAGTCATTTTTTGCTGACTTGTTACATTTAAAATATTATTCAACACAGGATCAAAATTATGTAAAATGGAGAATTAAAAAACGTAGATTATTCATAAGGTAGATATTTGAATATTACAAATATGCATTGAAGTAATGTGATTTTGTAATATTCAGTTATACACAGTATTAATTATATAAGACTATTTTTTACTTCCTAGTATATAAAGAGAAAATATGTAAAGGCCAGTGACGATTCTCCGCATTTTAAATCTTCTTGAGTTTAAAAACCTTTTCTAGGTATCTTTAAACATAATAATTTTATACCAAATCTCATAAATCTAGATTTGTATGAAATTCTCAAAGAAATCCATTAACAATAACTCCGTCTGTCTGGTCATGTGCATATGATCCAGGTAATTTAAAAATATAGTAAATTGAATGAACTATATGTATGATTTTATTATGAAAGCTGTAGAAATATGTCAAATTTTGAGCCAAACTTGTTCAAGAATATTATGTTAATTGAATTGGATATACGCGTGTAGGTGAAAGAAATAATCGAAAAGTACATAAAATAGAAAAATAAATTGCTAATAAAACTTTATTTCTGTATAAATTTTTTTGCTCAATAGATAAATGAGAAAAGGCTCTGTTCCAAAATGCATATTTGATTTCAATTTACGATGAGTCTCTAGTCAAAGTGCGATATTTATGGAAGTAAACACAGAGAAGAGCAACGGAAACACTTGCTGCTTAATATCTCTGGTTTGAATCAGGTTAAAAAAGATTACATTTATCAAAATCAAATGATTCAACATGATTTCAAATTGCATACAATAATATACAAAATATTGAAATTGAAAGATCAAAATTGAACATTTGAATAATTCAAATGTTTCAAAACTTCAAGTGTTCATTTGAACAAAACATTGAACATTTGAAAATATCTTCTTGTAAAGCAAAATTATACAATGAAAAGAATTCTTAAATAACAATAATTTCATAAAAAATGTTCTTTTTTTATATTTGATATTTAAATTTATCTTTCAGTTTATTTCTTATTTTCGATAGAATGTCTTAGTTATATATTTATACTACATGAAGATTCTACGCTCAAATTTTAGAGAATGTCTTCAAAAATTCATTTTAAAAAGATAGATCTCTAAAGATCTAATAAAAAAAGAAAATATTTTTAAAAAATATAAAAATAGTATGTTTTAATCTTTTGACTGAAATAGTTCGGCAACCAAGCAATGTTGTATCAAAACACTCCAGAATCTTGCCTGTCATTTAAATTGTGATTTTGAACTTTTATCTTTTGATATGCAATCTTGAAATAACTTTTGAAAATATTGTGTTTTGGAAAGGATAATTAAGTTCAACTAAGCTTTTCCCCTTAAAAGTTTTTATTTATTCATTTAAACAACAAAAACAAAAAACAAAAATCATCAAATAAACTTTCAAAATAGTGTAGGTATTTTACAAGATATGTACTTAAACGAATCTTCATTTTTATTTCGAAAAAAAAATTTCTTACAAAAATATCTAATAATAAATGTATTTCAAGAGGAAAACAATATCGATCGCTTCCTCTATAAAATATATGTACTCATATTCTGAATGTAGAAAAAGTCAGAAAGGAAAATTCTTTAAAAGCTAAATTTTAATGTCTAAAAATCATTCTCAAAACATTTTAAATGTGAGTTATCTGTTTTTGATTCAAAAGAAACAAACTTCTACTTTAATTTTAGTGATAAGCTGAAAAGTAAATTTTTTATTTGAATACTTTTGAACATTTTAGTTCCTGACTTAAAATTTATTAATAAAATTATTAAGAAATCTTCGATCAATTTTTAAAAATTTTTACTAACAGCCAACGCCAAGAGTAAAGATTCAAAATTAATTTGAATTTATTGATTAGGCAAAAATCAAATTCTAAAAATGAGAAAGTGGCAGATTTTCGAACAGGTAGTTTAGGGAATTATCTGGGGCTGCTGGTCTAAAACTAAAAGGAAAACCACAGGCTATGATGATATGAAAATATGAATTACTTTGTTATCGATATCAATGATGGAAATTTATATAATTTTGAAACACTAAAGTATCCTAATTATTCACAGATGCAGTAATTTCTGACAATAAACGCGTGGAAAGAAATAAAGTCATTCTTATGGCAAATATTATTTGATGATACAATTTCCTGGTTAGTTAAAAATTTGAATAAATCGTAAAATCGCTTGATACCAGTTGCATAACAGATCATAATAAAAACTCATAACATATATAGTACAAAAAGACAAAAAAATTTATAAATACATGAAATAATATATAAATGCATGATACATAATACATTAATTACATAAATACATAATACATAAATAATACTTAAATACATTAATTTTTTAAAAATAAAATTACAATTTCATGTAAAATATTAAAATCAGATAAATAAATAATAAATTCATATATTTGACAAATAAGTGTAAATCAGATTTTATAAAACTCTATAATGTTACCAATGACTAAAAAAAAAAATGTTTACTTATCTTTAATTCTTTTTTTTTCCCAATTTTTAATCCTTTGTAATTTTCAAGCTCTTTTTCTTTGTTTTGAAACAAAGATTTTAGCAGTCAATCACAATAAAGAGTACAGAAGAATTACACTAGAATCACATTCAATATCACTTACCACTGTTTCCGAGCATAATAATTTTCACATGGTAATCAACAGACATTTTACAAATAATATATACTTTTGGCATATAATGAACTTATTGTTTGTATCCTTTTTGGTTTATAATGAATGTAACACGACATTTAGTTACATTTCTATGGTTGAAATGGAGGACCTGACTTCAAGACCGATAAAAAGTCATTCTTTTGTTATCAGTGCTTCTATCAGATAAAGCTCTTGCACTCTATGCGGTTTGTAATTTTTGTTTTCATAATTGGGGAGAAAAAAAATCAGTACTATGCGGATCAATACAGTTTAACGAAAACCTTAATAAGCTTTCATAATTATTTTCGAAACATGATAAAAGAATTTGTGACTCCATTTTTTTTTAAGGTTTCGCATAATCTGTTTAAAACCTAATTGTTTTGATTTTGCTTTAATGCTACTAAAAGTGTAAGTGGTTCGTATCTAACCAAAGGACTGCAGTTTACATATCACTGCTAAAACTCATTCTGTCCGTAATGGCAAAGGAAAATAAAAATTAAAAGTTAACTGAGGAAAATAAAACTGATGAATAAATTAATGAAAATAAAAACGGGTGGATAGAAATAGTGATTAAGCATTATACTAGAAAAGGTGAAAGTGAAAAGTGGCAGAAAATTGTTGATAAGCATTGCAAATCAAAAGCAGCTCATGCGATTGAATTAAAACCTTCATTAGGAAATATTATTTGTAAAAGTGTTTTCGTTCAATTTTAAATTTCTCTTTTTGTGAGTGAACGACTTATTAACAGAAATATGAAGAAAGAAATGTTTGGCGTCTTTTAGGCAGTTAAAGAATGGTAAAACTGGCTCTAGATGTTTCAAAACATTTTTTACGATTTTTTAAAACCGACAGAACATCCCAAATAAGGGTAAATCCCCTTACAATGTGTAGTCATAACTCAAACAGTGATGTACTGGACAGTGTTTCTCACTTCCATCTATCCCTTCGACTAAAGGTCATCAGAATTTTCAAGCCTAAATTTTCCCTAATATTTCACATGAAGAACATCAGTTCCTTCGGTTTTGGTTAAATCTTTAGTTCAAGAGTTCTGTCGGAGAGAGTACATTCACTTGTCATACTGATTTTATAATTAACAGCATTTTTATCGAATCCTACTTTTAATATCCATCATGCATAGTTTCTTAATCTCTCATTTATAGCCTTGCAAGACTTGACGGTTGAAATACGCTATCCAATGTTGTTTAAAAGTTATTTAAAAGAGTGAAATCCATGTATTTATCATTTTTGTTAGCTCTTTGCTTTCCTATCTGTTCTCATTTTTAAGTATTTTTTCCCAAATTGTAAATTCCAACTGCACGTTTCATCAATTGTACTTTTCAAATTCATCTTTACGTGATTTGGTAACTGATGATGACTCTCAAATAATTTTATTGGTGTCGATTTATTTTTAACCATATGCATGGCGCAATTTAGCCAATGCTAGTTTTTACACTATAAAAAACAAAAATTAAAGAAATTAAGTCGTTTTTCTTAATAGTAATTACCATTAAAAAGCATTCTCCAATTCCCAACACAAAGTAGACAGGAGAAACTCCGTTTCTATATTATTGGCCAAAATTTAGAGCTTTCTGCCTCATTTTTTTGACAAACATGTTCTAAAAATTCATCGGATGTTTTTTCTCTTTCATTCTTTTTTCTTTTTATTTTACATCATACATAACATAGTACTTGATCAAGTATTGAAAATTTATTGTCCTCTTCCAGTCTTATCCTACAATACTTAACATATATTTATTGTGAAGTTTGAAACACTTTTTTCACATAATATCCAAGGAACATTTAAAATTTCAGTGTGTGGTAGTCCAACCATTTAGACATTCTTATAAGAACCATACATAAGGATTATAAAGAGTATTAACACATCTAATGAATAGGAAATAATATCACTTGCATAGGTGCAACATCTGAAAAGTAAATACCATCAATGAATTTAAAAGAAAATAGCTCCATTTTTAATCAGTGAAGTATATGGGCGTCTCATAGGCTCATACATTTTGTGTAGGTCCCTTTATTATTTCCAAATTAATTTCATATTCCTTTACAGCCTGTTGGTGACTTGGTTTCATTTAATTTTTCAGTTAATTTATGAATATATATCTGCTTTTATTTATTTATTTTTTAATATATACGTCAGAAAAAAAAGTCTAAGGTAATAAAAATCTTGAAACATTATCCATAATTTTTAGTTAATGATTCCCTTATTTACAAATAAAAGTATTAATTACTATGGCAACATTAAAAAAATATTATTACCCTGTCAAGTGGACTAATACATGAACAATTAATGTTCCAATGTAATATAAATTAGTTGCTTGATTAAAAATCCTTTCAAATAAAATATTCATAGCTTAAAAGCTATTTTTGTATAAAATAATTTGAATACACAAGTTATTTTTATTGTCTGCTAGATTATTTTTTTTGTTAAAATTGGGATATCAATTAAATCATACAGTTTTTTAAAATAGCCGATAGCTAATTTTTCCCCATAAGTTATTAATATTATGTATATTAGTACTACAAATTTATATTCAAAATCATCGTCAATTAATTAATTACTCATTAAACTTCCAAAAATTAATAAAAATTGATGAAAAATTAGCACAGATATGAATTTAATCTCACAGAAAAAGTTTGTGCATTTGTTACAAATGATATTTATTTTTTATGTTTCTAAAGCAGCAAAAAAAGAAATTGTTCATTGTCATAAAATTTAATTATAATGTTAATTAATATTTTTTTATTAAATTTCATTTATTATTCTTTTCTTTTTCTTATTCTTTCTTTCTTTTCTCTTTCTTTATATTATTTCTTTCTTTTTTTTTTGAAATATTATACACACACACACCGTGTGTGTGTGTGTGTGTGTGTGTGTGTGTGTGTGTGTGTGTGTGTGTGTGTGTGTGTGTGTGTGTGTGTGTGTGTGTGTTGGCTCTGTACAATCTAGACAACTTGACCTACAGTTACCAAATTTGGCATAAATCTTGAAAATGTACCCTTCGGAGTGACTTTTTAAAAATTATATTTAGAATTGAATTGTAAGCTGAAATTTAAAATTTCACCGCAATACTTCGGAATATATTATTGCACAAGAATTAAATTTACATAGTTTCATAATTTAATTGATTGTCTTTTTAATGATACATATTAAATAGTCCTACGAAGTCTTCCTGAATTTTGTCAATGAAAAGAAAATTTTATCTTACATTATTTCCTTCAAATTCAAAACGATTTCATTGTTTCATCAAATATTTAATCACCTGATTTTCTCCCATTCTGAAAAGATAAAGAAGGCTTCTATTTAACATCTGTGTAGTTTGCAAAACAAATTAAAAAATGAAGATACAATATCACGAAATTTAGGAAATAGATGAACCTCAGATTTACATTTTTAATACCGCTACGGTGTTCATGGGACTAATCTCCATTAGAAACTTTTACGTATATAAAAGGATGAGAACATATGTAAGATAATTAACTACTTTAATCTGCTGACACTTTTGCGACATCATGAACATGAAAATATATCTAAATGATTTAACTGAAATTAAATATAAGCTTCAACCCCACAAAGCAGCTGAACGCAGTTGATGTCTAGCGAATGATGATTGCTTAAGTTTCGAATTAAAATAATGCGGATCAAAATGATGATGGAGAAAATAAAGACATATCTAATGGGAAGAAGGTCAAGATCTAATCAAGAATTCTGGAAATGCAATCATTTTAATCACTGCTTATTACCAAGGCCGCCTTCTGTTTCATACGTTGTTGTTTGTTTGTTTGTTTCTTATGGCACTTGCCGTGGACAAGCCCGCTGTTAGAAGACAGCGATTTTAAGCCGGTGGGGGGCGCCTCTTGTTTTTTATAGCAGCGCCAACTAGGGCCAAGAGTACGACTTTGCCACTCACGCATCACTCATTCGCTTGCACAACCCCTTTTTACAGGAGGGCACATTCACACATCTCACAGATAGAACAACGGAAGAACAACCATGCCCAAACCGGGACTCGAACCCAGGACGTCCAGATCACGGGGAATTTACGCTACCCCTATGCCAGGACGCCGGCGTTTCATACGTAGAGACTGTCTGATTTGACAACTCAGTACCAAAATAATATTTGACCCGATTTTTCCCAATCATTCAAATAAAATTATCAGAAATTTTATGTAATGAAGCTATGTAAATGCATATTAACTATTTCAACCCACGATACAACGTGTAAAGAGTATTTTCTCTAATTCCGACTCAATATTCGTACGGAAGAAATAAATTGTCATTGGCGACAACTGCACAAGTTTGATTCTTCATAATAATTTTTAAATTCCTTGTACCAAAGTTTATTATTATGTGAAAAAAAATTATATAATTAGAAATAAAGTAAAATCAACTTAAAATATGACTGGGCTCAAAATAATTAATCTTGAACCACTTTTTTTTTTAATTTTCGCGTTTATTTTATTAGATTCCTATATTATTTTTTTATCATAATTAAATAAACCAGTATCTATCCACCTTGTTTTAGCATTTAAACCTCTTTTATCAACGCTCGGCACTCACGGTAATCATAAGTATCATCCCTTTTTTCTGATGTCATCTCGGTTTTACCACTATAGATACGCTAAGCGATAATAAATAAACGAAAAGCTTCCTTTATCAGATTTGCTGCTCTTCTTCCCGCTGTACTTCCGCTTTCACTTTATCATATTTAGGCAAATCTTTCTTAATAGATCATTGATTGAATATGCATCTATGTATCAGAGCTCCTAGCTGCAATCTTGAGAAATATTTCAATATTTTTTCAGAAAGGCGAAAAATCACCGTTTTAACATCATAGTTCTTGGAAATTGTTGCGAATCTACCAGAAGCTCTTAGTTACTAAAAAATTATATAATAAAAACTAAATTCTCCTTCAGAGTTATTTCTAGTTTTTACTAGCCGTTTTTGATGACCAACTGTTAGCTAGGAATATTATTTATATTGCTTTTAATTTCCAGTGTATTTCTTAAGCATAACTGCTTTTGCTCATAATTTCCTCAAAGCAGTATTTTCAAACATCAAATGGAGATAAATCTTAAAGCCTTAATATCTTAAAAGTCAGAATTGTTCTATTTATTCAAACTTGTTCCATTTTTAACAAAGTCTCCTAAGTAATATATCCTTTAATTGTACACCATATTTCTTTATAGAGCATCTTCACTGTCTTATTTCTTCATTATCCACCTTTGACGGTTCACAAAAATCAATGGTTATTAAAATTTTCAACTAAACATTTAATATAAATGATTTTAATGACTATCTTAGCAAAGTATTTTAAAACCTTTTGGTAGGCTTGTAATTTAACTGTGTATTTCCTTAACTTACTATTATTTCACATAAAATTTGAGCTTTAGCCTTTTCGGAATGTGAGGCCTCTATCCTAAACGTACGCACGGGACGGAGCATACGCGAAAGAAATCGTACCACAGGATGAAGGTTTGGCGTCGCTAAGCCTAACTTTGAAAAAAAATCACAAAAAATAAAATTTAAGTCCTAACGTCGTTATTAGTTCTATCTTTTTAGATTATTAGTTCATTCATAATATAAGCACCATCTTCCTCAGACAAATTGCATTTTTTTTTTTGCCATAAAAAACCGAAATCAAGGCTTTACATAATAAAAAGAGAAGTAGGCGAAATTTATCAAAATCTGAGCAAAATGTAACAGAACTAACGGTAAAACCCAAAAAGACTACAGTTACACAGTTATAGCAAAAAAAGAAGAAGAAAATAAGAAACGCGAATGATTCTATCAAGTGGAAAGTTACACAACCCAACTCTGTTAATTTATATTACTCTCACCCCCCCCCCTCCCCCACAACAGCTGATGAATAAAATTCCAAATTGAGATTGAATATGAGCAAACTGAAGGTGATAATACCAAAACTATATTTATTTCAAAAGTAATGGATACAGGAAGCCATCTAGTAGCGGTTAAAAATTATTCCAGATTTAAATTATTCTCGGATTATTAAATTATTATTAGTAGTAGTAGTAGTAAATTATTTCATATTATTAAATTATTTAAAAATTATTTCCAGAAATTCATGGGTGGTATGCCCGGGAATCGCTACTAATAATAAAACTGAATAATTATCTCTCTCTCTCTCTCTCTCTCTCTCTGTGTGTGTGTGTGTGTGTGTGTGTGTGTGTGTGTGTGTGTGTGTGTGTGTGTGTGTGTGTGTGTGTGTGTGTGTGTGTGTGTGTGTGTGTGTGTGTGTGTGTGTGTGATTTTTAAATTTTATTCTTATAATTAAAATCAGCCAAATAAACTTTTTGTTTAATTGTCAACTTTAAATGTAAAATTAAATACTATTTTGTTTTTAGCATTCTAAATATCGCACCGTTTTATGTTTTGTTTTGCTTGTGCTACTGTTAAAAGTTTATGCGACCTATCCTATGTTTATTTCCGGTCTTTTCATTTTGGAAGAAAAAGATATAACACTGTATAAAATCAAAGCTTTATAAAAGAGCAAGCAATATATAATTGTCTGTAAAAGTCAAGTTTGGAATTGACAACAGGAATTTATTACAGTTAACTACTCGCTATAACCGTAGCTATAACCGCTTTTAATTATCCTACATATATGTAAGAAAAAGCGAAACATATATATCTCTAAGTTGTAGACTTTTTATTTTCAACTCATAACAGATCATTATGATGCTGAATTTATAAATATCTAAAGTATGAAATAACGTTTAACTTGCACTGAAATATTTTTTTTAAATTTAAGAACGCAGTGATCATTAAACATTTTCTATTAAGATAATGCAAAATAATTTATGTGTTTTTGCTTTACTATAGAACATTATCTTTTTCCGAGAATGTTGGAAATTTTAGTAAACTTTGGCCTCGGGAGTCTTCTTACATATTAGCAAAACGCAGGTTGTATTTCACATACATGCATTTGTTCTACAAGCTTTATTGTCTCTACAAGTAATTAGCCTAGACTATTCTATATGACCTTGGTAATGTGCATGAGAGCCAATGATATTTCATAATTATGAATGTCAAATAATTGATGAAATAATGAAGAAAAGTTTGAATATCGCTGCAATAGTCTACAGTCAATGGGTTTAAAACTATGCCCTTGCCATCTTTGGACGTAGGTGGATTGTGCCGTATTCTAAAAGGTGAAAACAGAAATTTGTTAGTTCATTAAAATAGTCATATCTCATCTTTTCTTCATTATGCGCTTTTCCATTTACTTCTTGGTGTTATACAATTGATCAATAATAAAGTTCTCTGTTTCTCGTTTGATATCTTTACAAGTGATATCTTTTGAAGTTGATAACAACATAGCTCTTTTCCAAGAAGTTGATTTTATCTTTTGAAGTTGATAAAAATCAATTTTTAGCTTTCCAAGAATAAGCATGTCAATCTTCTCACATTGTCCATTTATCAGACAAAATTCTTCTTTATAAAAAAAAATGAACAATGGTGGAAAATTAAGCAATTGAATATATGATCCAACAATGAAAAGGGTTTGAATGTCATGGCTATAATATAATTTATAATTGCAAATAAGAAGAAAAAAAAGCCAAAAGGCATTTGCAGGAAAATTAAATTAGAATAATTGAAAAATAATTTTTTTAATTTAAAATGACATGAAAATCATTTTTGTGTTGTAAATTTCCGAACGCTATAGTGATATAACGTCCAAATTTTAGTTAATTTTCAATGAATTAAAATTTTAAAATAATCGCTCCGAGAGGCACATTCACAATTACAAAATATATACATAACAAATTTGATAGCTGTGAATTAATCAATCTAGACTGTACAGCGCCAGCACAAACACATTCTCCTTTATTATTACAAAATATATACATAACAAATTTGATAGCTGTGAATCAATCAATCTAGACTGTACAGCGCCAGCACAAACACATTCTCCTTTATTATTACAAAATATATACATAACAAATTTGATAGCTGTGAATCAATCAATCTAGACTGTACAGCGCCAGCACAAACACATTCTCCTTTATTATTACAAAATATATACATAACAAATTTGATAGCTGTGAATTAATCAATCTAGACTGTACAGCGCCAGCACAAACACATTCTCCTTTATTATTACAAAATATATACATAACAAATTTGATAGCTGTGAATCAATCAATCTAGACTGTACAGCGCCAGCACAAACACATTCTCTTTTATTATTACAAAATATATACATAACAAATTTGATAGCTGTGAATCAATCAATCTAGACTGTACAGCTCCAACACAAACACATTCTCCTTTATTATTAGTAGAGAGTATAATTCATTTCTGGTCGTATTCACGCAATTATATTTAATCTGTGTAAATAAGAATCTGATCAATTATACTATTGTTAGAAATTTGGTAATATATATATATTCTTAAAAAACTAAAACATTCAGGAAAAAAAATTGCAGGGCTATAACATTTGAATCCTTGAAAGACAGTTTTTAAAATCGTAGAAAAACAAATTTTTATAATAATATTCTTAGAGTTATCTCAGAAAAAAAAGTCAAAATTCATCTTAATTTTTAATTATTTAGAATTCATATTAAAATTTCAAAGCAGTCGCTTCAAGGTGCACATTTCAACCCTCCAAGGTACCAAATATGTGGCTGCAAGTAGCACGCATACGCACATTCGTCTTTATTATTAGTAGACATTTTAAAACTCTTTTTGTAATTATGAGAAAGTAAGTTTAGAAATATATCTTTTTATTTATTTGAAAGAAATTTTTGGGATTCAGTTTAAATATATGTTACACAGAAGGAAACATTTCATAAAAATTTCGGATCAATATCTAGATCATTTTCTGAAAAGTTAAGTTTTATTGAGTCGTCAAGTGCATAAATGCTTTTATATATGTCCGAATTTTAGAATCGAAAACAAATCCTATTCAAAATTGTTGTACCGCTACTTCATATGATTTCCGCCGTCGATCTTTAGAAAAAAGTCTTCAAAACTAAATATTAAGTTATTTTATTACGTTTGTTTGTATTTCATCTAATCGTTCAAAACCGCAATTTTATGAAATGTTTACTTTCTTGTACATTAAGTATTGAGAAGGTATTATACCAAAAACCATTCTGGCTAGATAGATGAAATTCGGTGTATGGTCTTTACAACAAATTTGTGAATTTCTATTGATGTAAATTACAAAATTGTAAATTTCTTTCCAATTTCAATGCCATACTCTGAATTTAAATCAATTTGTCAAAATTAAATAAAATATAATTGTTATCAATTATATTTTTTGAAAAAATATAAAAACTATTTCACAGTTTGATCTAAAATATCATTTTCGCGCTTTTACAGATGTCAATTGTAAATTGATTTTTACAGATATTTTTATTTCTACTTTTCATACGTAGAATTAAATATAAGATTTTAATATGGTGTCCTGTTATTCACTATTAAGCACTGTCTTTTAAAATTATTGCAATTTCTTCAACTGCTTGGTGAGATTTTGTTTCATATTTTAGTTGAGTTCCGGTTCATTGGGAAAGATTTCATTTCCCGGTTGAATCCTAGTTTAGAGTGTCTCCAAGTTTGTCACCAATATGGTAACTCAAACAAATCTTCAAGCAGTCTTAATGCTAATTTCATTTCTTTGCTAATTTTGCACATGTACTATAACTACTTTATGAGAAATATTAAATTAAAAATAATCGACAAAAAATATCGATTAAAGAGTTTAATTTAATTGTGTTTTTATAATTAAAAGTTTTTTTATTGCTAATAAGACATTCTGAATTTATTTTTAATGTGAATTAAGAGCATATAATATTTATTCTTTTGCAATTCTTACTGAATTAATTTATTTTAATTAAAATTTTCTTTTTAGAATTTTATCAGAACTGAAAGGATAAAATAACTACTTAATTACTGATTCCAAGAATTTAACTAAACTCTGTTCTAATTTTGCATAATTAAATTATTTTAAGAAAAAAACTAAGAGAAATATTTTAATGAAATTCTTTGAAGAATTCATATATTTATTTTTATTTGACAATTCTTTACAATAGAACTATTTCATTTTAATTAAAAACGTTTGCATGAGCTTTTTGAAATTGTTCGCATTATTAATATAAATTCTTTTTTTTTTGTCATTTGGTTATTTTATAACAGAATTTTTTCTATTCTGCAACGGAATTTTTTGCACTTTTTTTTAATTCTTTTCCTAGATTACCGATTCCCTTGATAATTCGTCATAAATAACTTCAATATCACAGAGAAAATTCGCCATTTCTTTAAGGAAAAATCTAAAGCTTTTCATCTCGAGATGAACGATCAATTAAATGAATTGAATTAATTCCTTAAAATTTCTTCTGAAAAATGTCCATCCCTACTAGAGAGTGGCGTTCTTTTTTTTTTCTTTTTCTTTTTTTTTTTGATCATATACTGTTTCTCTTATCCTCAGAATTCTTATACGCCAGCGAAGCTATTATGCTCCGACTTCCATCGCTAATGAAACCGTAGGATGTTTTCTTTATTTAAAAGAATTCTGACCGGCAGCTTCTTTAGATTCGGAAAGCTAATTGCTTCATATTGTGTGCTCTAATTCTATTGCCTAAATTACAATGTATGTTTGCAAAATTTCTTTATTTCAGAACTTCAGCAATAGTGACCCATGAAAATTCAAAAAAAAATATCTGTTTTCATAAAACAAAAGTGATTAATACAGCTTATAAATTTAATAAAAATAATAGATAACTATAATTGTTTCACAGGATTGTTAATTGATCCAGCATTTTGATTGGCGGCTTGTCACTGTTATTGGCATTCTTGGAGAGGTAAGGAGTACACTAAACTAGGATTTTACCAATTTCCCTTGGTAATCTTCTCGTTTTTTATTGTAATATTACATATTGTTTCATACTAACTTCAGAGGTATGCTTTTTAAAAATGTGTTAACAAACATTTACTTTAAGCTTTCCAGTTCCCTAACTACAGACTTTTAACTTTCCTTTAACTTCATAATGTCTAAAGTTCAGGCTTTTTTTTTGTTACTTTTTATTTGGTTATTCCATACCAAGTCCAAAACCTAACTTTTGACTTCACATTATAGAAAATTTGAATAGCAAGGCTCTTGAAATAGAACTAAATACGAACATGGACCATAAAATTTGCATTCCGTTCAAAAATATTTCAACAAAAAATAGACATAACTAAAAATAATTTCTAAATATACGTTTATTTATATGCGCGTTGGCATTTTCAACGAGTACGTTGCATTTTATTCTGAGAAAATTGCTTACATTACCTGAAATTGCACATCATCTGAATTCTTAACAGCTGAAATTCTCTTTTTAGTGACAGTTTATATTAAATCAGTGTCCTATTATCTAAAGCCTAAGAGCTTTTAGACGTCGTAAAAAAACAATGTTTCTCCAATATCCATGTATATATCATTAGTTCCAAGCAATCATTACATATATATATATATATATATATATATATATATATATATATATATATATATATATATATATATATATATATATATATATATATATATATATATATATATATGTCTAAAAATATCTGTCATCTGATATATTTAGATTAGTAATTAATACAGTTGAATGACTTAAAACTTCTTAAACGGCTGAATATAAAAATTGTTCAAAGTAAAAGAACAGTCAGATCTCCCTTAACGAGCATCTTTCATAACGCCTGATTTGCATAACTAGTAAAACAGAATGTAACAAACAAATTACTCTCTTAGCGAGCAACATTTGGCAAAACGATTGGAGAGAAAACACCGTGACATCACATGCTGGATTGTGATATATCTCAGGTATCAATCCTTATTTTTGCATGGGAAGACCTTTATAGAGATAGCATTGTCAAATATGACTTCAAGAGATTTGAACAAGGGCCCATGAGGTCTTAGTTGATGAAATCATGTCTCGAACTAAGATTATACGATGGCAATGACATCGATGGGTTGGTGGAAGAATGTAGTCAGAACCACCGAAGAGATTATGGAATTGCATTCTGTGTCTCAACAAAAAGTTGAGAGTGAGATTCGGTCAAGAGCAGATGATATAGCAACCTCAGAAGAGCAACAAACTTCCCACTGAAATATGGAAGATGCTGAAAGCATGGGAAATCATTACAATATATGTTGAAAAGCATCACTATAGTCAAGCAGTAGCTATGCGTTCTAAAATTCATTCAGATTTTTAAAAAATAGAAAAAGCTTCAAAAGTCACTTAATTAATGAGTATCTCAATGTATTAACAATTAAATGCATTATAATGAGATATAAAAAATATAGTTGGAATATTTTATAAATAAGACTGTAAGATATTAATAAATGGAAAATGCATACATGAATGAAATGCAAGCGTAAGAGAAGATCATAAGATTCTGGCAAAAACAGAACAAAGATTATTATTTACAGTAAAATATAATCAGGAAGGTTTTTCTCAATCGAGTCAGAGTCTTCAGTTTATTCTTTGGGTAATTTATGCCAATCATCCACCCAAAAAATAAATTCGACAAATAATGACTATATTGCTAAAGCAAAGTTTCTTGCCAGTTTACAATCCCCTGTTGCTCTGCCAGTAAAAATGAAGAATGCCTTAGAATAGATCAAAAAATTTAAATGATAGTTTCAGATTTAGCAGCTCAGTCAACCAAGTTATTTCCGTAATTCAAAGAGAATTGCTGTTCGTTGTGTTTCGGATCTCTATCTTGACACGTTGCTAATGACAGAACAAGGTGTCTTTGATTAACTCTTGTGCTGTTAGAAATGGTGTCCGATGCAGTGTTGCATTTCCTGATTTGTCTCGTCAATCCATTTCTTAAGCTGGAGCATCCTAACAGACGAAAGAAAGAATTGCGGAATTTCGAGGAGATAGCACTGTAAATAATTGGATTAAGTGCTGCATTTATGTAGATCAACAATCTACAGATGTACATTAAGGTATAACTGGCCTCCATGCCCAGTTGAGGATATCTTTCTGCGATGAAAAAATCAGCCATATCGTGAACACCCTGTAAAAGAAAAGGCAGTTTTCTTAAAAGTAATATTTTAATAATTTTTTTGTCTAAGCACGTTGATAAAATGTTTCTTTATTATTCTTTCTTAAATTAAAAGCAGAAAGATATTGTTATTTTTATTTTTTCTTATATGTGAAGCTCCAATCTACGTTGCTTTACAGAACCATGAGATTTCCATATTTTGCATAATAATATTTTCAAAGAAAGATACAAATCCTTAGAATGAATATTTAAGCGTGCATGTACATAAGTTTTGTACAAGAAATAAGCTTTATAAGGATACGTTGTAATTTTGGTATTAACTCGCACAATGGAAGTATTGCTTTTCTACAGCGTTTTGTAGATTTCCTCTTTAAAAAGTTGATATGACTTCTCGAGTATCCATTTGCAAATGAGAGATTCCGTGTTTAGATGATGGCATCGACAATAGTGATGAATCATATGATCATAATCATATGATGCTAAGTTTCAAGAATGTTGTTTTCATAAAGTTAAATCAGAAAGGTTTACTCATAGAGATAAATATTACTATCCTAATTTCTTTTTCAACGCATAGGCAGTGATTGATTTCTAACAAAGTGGATTAGGCTGGTGGTTGAGAGGGGCCCGCAAACAAGTCGATTAAGAAAATTTTATTTTCTTAATTGCAAAAAAAATAAACTTTTAAAAAATATAAATTCTGGGAATGATAAAATATCAAAATAATATTAAATCTTTATCAAATATATTTGACTAAATTTTATATGTTTTATTATGTTTACTTAGTAATTACAATTTAAATGACGCAGAAAGTCTGCTTCAATAACATTGTATAAAAAGCTGGCTGTTTTCTTTAGAATGGTGTTATAATAAAAAAAAATTACCGAAGCTTATAAAATAAAAAAATATTTACCTAATTCAATAACATATTCAAAATGTGTTGAAATGTGTAACTAATTTGACCAACTATTAAAAAGTGGGCTTTTTAATATTATTTACCTAGGGCCACAAAATACCTAAATCTGCCACTGCGCACAGGAAAAGCCATGATAACTCTTGATGCAAAAAATATTATGAGCACCAGGACCCAAGAATGTCATGACATCAAATTTGCAACAGAAATTATTGAGGAATCATTTTATCCACACTTGACACTTAATTCAGTTGATCAATGATTTTCAACATACATTGGCTTAAATAGGACCAATGACTAAATGTCTATCTTCCAAGAAAGAAGAAAAATCTAGAAAGTGCTGTCTGCATTAATAAAATCAGATAGTCTCATCAGGTATGTAAAGATGTGTACAAAGCGCAAAATAAACGTATGTGTAAGTAAATAAACGTTCACATTAAACCGGTAGGAAAAATAATCAAACCAAAACTTTGTATAGTATGCTTGGAATGTTTTTGAAAAACATTCAAAGGCTTGGACTTCTTCCTTCCAGAACTACCAGACACCTGACAGCAGCATTTTTGAAGGAGTGAGACCGTCTATCTTAATTACTCATAAACTCTCAGAATCTCTGGTATGAATTCACGTTGTGAGATCTATGCAATTGTAATAAGGAATCACATTCGCAATAGCCAATATCACATCAATCACAATATCAATTTATGGTCACATTAAGGGTGGAAATAACAAGTGTCTTTTAATTTGCTTTGCTAGAATAAACATAAAGTTTTGAGGAAAACAAAAATATTTGTCGAATATATTGATATTTTTAAAATTTCGTTCGTGTTGTCTAATGTCCAAATATTTTTAAGCTAGCATTTGATGTTATTGTCCTTCTACTTTTCAAACAGATTTCACTTTTTTTCATCAAGTATTAGTATTAATTAGTCGTAACTTCGCTTCTAGCATCAAATATAATAAAAAGCAATAAAAAGTTACTAATTTTGATTTTATATTTGTACATTTTAGTTTATATATGTTTTTCAGCTGTCACGAAGCAATCGTGACTCCGCCTGCAACATCCAATGTTGTAAAAATCAATAAAATGTCACTATTTTTTATTTCATAATTAATATTTTTCGTCTTGGCTACTTACCGGAAAGGTAACAGGCACAAGAAAAAAGTGATTATTACCGCCACTAACATGATGACAACTTGCTTTCTGGATCTCATCTGAGTCGCTTCATTAGAGCGTTCCAGCATCTTGTTGCTTTTCATCAGGTGTCTACTAATGTGGCAACAGACAGCCAGCAGAATCAGAAAAGGCAGAGCATAAAAGACGCTAATGGCCAATAAGTAATAGAGCTTTTCCCATAGTTGTTCGACTCTCATGTAACAGATAGGCCTTGGATCTTCTGTGAGCAGATCTTTTGCAGCATAGTAATGAATGGTTAAAAGAACGGGCAGAGTGGAAAGGACTGCCACTAGCCAAATGACCACTATGATAGAAATTGCCCGCATCTGAGTACACTTGTAGCCTGCCTTCAGGGGTTTGCAGATGGCATAGTATCGTTCGAAGCTGATGGACAGGATGGTGAGAACTGATACGTGAGCCGCCGTCAGTTGCGCATAAGGAATGGCTTTACCTGAAAGAGAAAAGAAACTTGTTCTAGATCTCTGTGAGACTAATTTATTTCTTCAGATATTTTATATAAATTTAAACAAATGTTTCAACAAATTCATCAAAATCAATTTAACAGTGAATCTCAAATACTAGGTATGTTTTATTTTATAACTTTGTAAGAATTATTAAGCCATGATTTTTCTGTTTTTATTTTTGATTATAGTAAATGATACGTACTTTGCAACTAGATGTATATTTTAGTACATTATATAGAAATAAGTCATCTTTAAGTGGAAACTATCTTGTTAAAACGACTAGAATATAATACATTTACTCTTCGATAGTTTTTGTTACAATAAAATAATTGATAAACTGCATGAAAATTGTATTTTCATGATGTCCATCTTATCAAAAGAAATGGCAAATGAAGAGACTTAGCCGTTTAAATATGTTGGTGCCAATATGTTAGTATCTTGCTGGGAACTCACCAAATATCCTGTATAAACCTCAGTATTGTAATTCTGTATGAATTCAGTTGCATCTGTGCTCGGATATAATGAAATACCTCCCCCTCACATTGCTATAATGAAACATGGTGCTAACCAAACTATCTCACATTTTTTTTTTTTTTTTTTTTTTTTTTTTGCTGACACAATAAATTGCATATGTTTTACAATCTGTATTATCTGCTGTTGATTTCAAAGAACAATACCAGCAAAGAATGTCCGGGATGATACGTTACAAGTTATAGTCTCCGATGAACACAGATTTCATTGAAACTTATCCATAAAATTTAAACATGAATATCAAAAAATGTAGCTAAATACTTGGACTTAAACCTGGCATAAATAAATAATGCGTAATAATACAGTCATATGCATGGGATTATAACTTATATCATAGCATCTAACTTGAGATGCTTCTTTATCTAAGTGCAATGACATTTCATCATTTAAATATTCAAAATTCATTAGGCAAGGGGGACAAAATACAATAATAATGCCATCAAGTCCTTTGCAAAATGTAGTTATTAATTGCATTCTTAGCATTGTGAAAGATGTACTGGAGTATTTCATAAATGATCCCCTATGTAGCTAACTCATTACCGAATGTAAAGTCAGTTAAGGACAGATTTGAAGTTGCAAAGATACAGCAGGAGCAAATGGTAAAAGGTTTCAGTGAAGGTTTTTTACCATAAGAGATTTATTAATCTTTTCAGTTTTATTTTGTGTGTGTGTGTGTTTTGTAAACGTATCTCTTAGAAATGGTAATAATAAATGGAAAAATAAATATTTTTTAAACCAGCCAAATAAATAGCTCATTTTAGAACTAAAATCAAAAATAAATTTTAATTATTATGTTATGAATAATAATAATTAAATAAAAATTTTAGAACGCTCTATATACATAAAAATAAAATTTAATATACTTTTAAATTCAATTTTAACCAGATAAAACTTCTCAAACTATAAATATGTTAGAATGTTGGATGCATCCAATAAAGTGAATTACTCTAGTTACGAGGAATACAAATTCGTAATAGAATAACAAAGTCGTAAGTTGTATAATATATGCAATGGTAAATAGGTTCAATGTAAACCGCAAGCTATAGGAGTACAAGTAAATCGCTTTATATATATCGCTATTCGTGCAATTACATTAGTGCGCTATTGTGAGTTTATCTCCCATTAAACATGCATTTAACACTTTAGATGGTATAACCTTTTCTTTTATTTAACTCAGTGTCAAAGAGCTCTTTTGGGTTTGCGCTCCTATGTCTTATGGTAAAATAAAAGTTTAACCTACTTTTAAACATTATAGACAAACCTTTGTCAAACCCTACAGAATTTTTGAAAATATATACATTAGCACCTCGAAAAAATCGCGGGCGAAATAGTTGGTTTGTAATTCCAAAAAAGAAGAATACTGAAATTTAAAGTAAACTGCTTTCTGAGATATGAATTGACAAATATTATCTGATATGGCAGGCTTTGAAAATCACGAGGCCAAGAAAAGTCAGAATGCTGCATTAAGAATAGATGTAATTTTGTACATACAGTCGCCAGTGGTGATTATACTACGCTATTATTACGGTATTGCTAAATTACAATCCTAAAAACAAGAATACGATAATTTAAAAAAATGCGCTTACACAATCCTTTTCCCAGCATCCAGAAATATGGGTCAGAGTGAAGTTCCACCAGAACCGGTGGCACGCACACCAACAATATCAGGAGATCAGCCAGACTGAGGTTGACAAGGAACAAATTCATGGAATTCCTCAACTCTTTTGTCTTCCAGATGATGGTTGCGACGAGGATGTTGCCAATGCCACCGAATATCAAGATTAAGGAACATGCCACAGAAGCGGTAATTCGGACATAGGCGGAGAAGTCTCTACTGATAGGGATAGGAATCCTCACTTGGGAAGGTCCGTCTGCACTGTAGTTAGTCAACAGGTAGGTGAAGTTGTCGAGTTCTGGCTCAAAGTAATTACTTGAATTATCTCCGTCGAGAAGCATTTTTCAGGGTAGCATCATTTTAGAATGTAAATTTTCCAACCAATCCACAAAATAGTAGAATATTTCTAAAAATTTGAAGATATGCACAAAATAGTTAATAATCATCATTTTAAACTAATCTAAATATATAACCCGTCTTTTTTTTAAGACAAAGGTTATTAAAAAAAAATCTGCCGATATAAAAGGCTCTAGCCATAGTTTATTCAAGAAAATGGAATGAAAATGTAAATTGAGATATTTTATAACGTTCGCACCTCTCAAATTTATCAGTATTGCAGTTATAATGAAAAGATCTTGAGATGTCAAGGCCTACTTTTTTGTTGGAATGTGATTTTCGCTGGTAAATCTACCTCGATTTACTTTGGAGTTTTACTGGGCGTCTCAAATTTTTCAGGTACCTGAATTTACATATGATAAAAGTTTTATGTGAACAAATGGTTGAATAGAATACTGAAACCATACCAAGAAGAATCTATCAAATCTCAATATATTCATATATTCATTTAAGAAATGTTTGTCAGAATATTTAACATAAGTGAAACTTTATCTTGCATCCATACAAGATCAGAACATTTTGTTATTGCATTTATGGAATATTTTAATTGTTCAGCATTGCTTCATACTAACCACTAGTTATGTTTATACTTTTGTAGATCACCAGCAATACTTGTAAATCATCAACAACTTGCAATATCTGCAAATACTGACACTAATATACAAACATGTACCTTGTTCCTTCATATCTGCATATCAAATTCTGGTTAAGAAGTTTGGAATATCTGCCTTATCTTACTTAATTGTTTCTGAAAATAGCATTTTGTTCATTTAGGTAATAAAGCTTTACCGTCCATCACATCGAAAGTAATATATTGTGCTAATCAGAGTACTGAACAGAAGGCGTGCCACTCAAATCAATTTATCTCTCTTTTTTATTTATCAAAAACAATGATATGCATGATGTTGCCGTAAACCGAATATGGGAATCTACACTCTTTTATCTCTTCTCATTTCAAAGATGCAGCAGATCTGCTTCAGAGCCAAAAGCATCATGTGGAAGTGACGTAAATGAGATTCTTCGCATTCTTTTGATACCAAAGATTGGTTTAAACTTTTTTTAAGTATCTTCGTAATTTAGACTTCATACAGCAAGTACTATCTCAAAACCATGTATGTTTTGTTTTTTTTTTTTTTTTTTTGCTTGTACATAATCATAATTATGAAAAATGAACTGTTGTTTCCTTTTCATCCTTTAGCGCATAACTTAAAATATCTACAACTACAATTTCTTTTTATTTGATCTAATGATATAAACAATTTCTTTTATAACACCTGTTTGGATGCCTGCATATATATATATAACGTGTTCTTCTAATCGAGTTAAATAATTTCAAAAGATTAGAAAAAGCCACATACTTTCAATCGGAAGAATGTTCTAAATGGTATATTGAACTATTTTTATGTTGTTTCAGTCACTAAGTGTTCTTCTAAAATCTACAAAGTTTAAATTTTTTTAGGTTCTCCTTAGTTGCAAGAATATTATTAAGTAAAATATTTGTTTGACTTATTAACATTTTAAGCAAGTAAATCCCCATACTATTATGTCAAAAACTGATCGAGTCGTGAAGCCCATGACTATGGCCGATACATATACTAATATGCTAATGAAAATATAATGCTATTATATTATATATATTAATACTAAACAACAAGTGAATTAACTTAAGAATATGTATAATAATAAATATATTTAACATTAAAAATTCAAAAAAATTATAATAAATAAATAAATTTAAAAAGCATATGGAATATATACAAAAAAAATAAACAGCTAAGAAAATTCTTTTTTGTTTGTTTGTTTATGGCATTCTTTTGCAAAGATGTGTAATTTCCATAAGAAGCAAAAGGAAAAACTTGAAATAAATAAAGATCTAGGTGCATTTCTTATTTTCTAGAATGAAAAAAAAAATATTAGAATAAAGAGTGAGAATCGCAAAATATTTTTTTTAATATAAAAGATATGAACCTCTAAACAAAATCATTGTGATCATCAAATGATAATATTTTAGACTATCCTGTCTTTATATTATTTTCAAAGATTTATTGTCAGTTATTTATTAATGCTGAAAAGCATAAATAATGTCATTAGTATGGTCATATCGCGCATGTATATAAAAAAAGGAATTTTTTTTAAATAATGCTATAACATAAAAGTACTTTGAAATAATACAATTAGCATAAAAATTGCATTAAGAAAAAACTAAAGGCATATCTTCAAAAAAAGCACTTTTTTAAATAATATGACCCAAAAATATTAAGGAAAAACATCGCCAATCCAATTAATTTATAACTAAAAATCTGTTTTTTTTTTATTTGGAAGCAATATTCAAAAAGTAACTACGTTCCAAATTCGATAGCTCTAGTAATTGGTAGGTACTATTTTTGAATTATGTTGTTTCGTGGCACATCGCACTATTTGTATATAATATTCAGCCTATAAACATCATCATGTTAAAAATGTGCATTGATTAATCTTGCATGTGGCAAAAGTTCTTTTTTTTTTATTCCATTTGCAAAGTTTCTGATAATGAAAGCACTACTCATTATTTAAAAAAGAACAATGGGTTGCCACTAATGAATAGAAAATTTCTGACTACTTGGCAATCTGGAAATCAGTTCTTTCAATTGGCAGCATTTTAACCCAATATTATATTCTTTTCTGTATTAAAATTACATTACAATATTCTTCAGTGACTAAATCATATTTACGGTTTTCCATAAAGTCATTTGAATATTAATCACTGCATAAGAAATGAAATCTAAAATTTGAAACATGTTCACATAAGAAATGAAAACAATATCCTTAGCTAATTTCAAATGACTTGCAAATAATTTCATCTTTAATGAATATAATCATTATTTTTCATTTAATTTTTCAATTTTATTATTTTTATTTGCATAATTTTATTTAATGATTTTATTAATTTATGAGACATTCTTTCCTTGCTCCAATATATCGAATAAACTTTCTTATTTTCAAATAAGAAAACTATAATGGTTCTATAATAAATTTTAATAATATACCTGAATAAATTGTAAAATCTTGCATAAGTAAATATATTCATAAATTTTGGTTTTTAATTCTGATATTTGGAAATTTCAAATGCGGCACGTTGTCGGAAATGAAGGAAAATCTGAATTTTTTTATTCCGTTTAAAATATGGGGGGAAAACATTTAAAACTTTCAATGTTAAAGTTTTCAATTGCTGTATACTCAGAATTATAAATTGCTTATTCGCAGGAATAATTTTACCTTTTCAACAGCATTTTGGCGTTAACGAAAGATAATTCGTGCTGTCTTATTCATCTGTACATCTTGTCGGTTCTGAGATGCATTCACTGAACGATTCGCCGACTGTGCTTACCGACTCGTTCGTTGGGACTGAACTAACCGCCCACTCACTGATCCAAATAAGAGAAATATCTCCTGCAGCTCAGATTCGCTGGGTGAACACGAAGAGGGGGTGGGAAAAAAATTATGGGTCATCGTCATACTAGAATAATAAAGTTAGGACTATTCACTTTACCATCGTATCTTCGATAAATTAAACTTAACAAATTTAAACATATATTGTGGTGTTTTATCTGCGAGTAGTATTATCGATTATTAAATTCTAAAAGAAAACAATTATAAAAGTCTTTCATTATAATGAGGAAATTAATCACCTAACCTGAATTTCTTTTTATAAAAGGAAGGAAAATTATAGGAAATAAAATAGGGAAAGGATAATTATAGGGAAATAAAATATGACCATCGCCTCACTGTTTGTTCTTCTCTCTTTGAACCCAAACGTCTTTTCGTTGGTGTGGTGCGGAAGTTTGGAGAGCGGGTGTCAGCTCAGGTGTTGTCCTCGTCATCTGAGCGTGTTCACAATTACGCGATCTGTCCTAAAATAGCCCTATTGTTTCTTTAAAACGGGACGGTAGTGTAACTGAGCTCTCTTTGAGCAGGATGGCTAATTCATTGACAATTTCACCCCTCCCTCAAAACTTAATTTTTTATTTGCCCACACCGATATTCACAGCGTATAAAGCCCTGACTAGCGTATAAAGTTAGTTTGCATCAAAGAATAAATGGTCAATTCTTACTACATTTATCCAATTAAAATGTTTATATGTCAAAAATCAATTAAAAATAAAATATATTACAGCATGGATGATTGTTATATATATATATATATATATATATATATAATATATATAATATAATTTTTTTATCAAGAATTCTTCATTTAAGAAGCTCTTTGCAGATGCAACTGGAAATCTTAAAAAAAATTTTCTTCCTGTTTCATTTCCTGTTTTGTTCACATCTGTAGATCTGCTCGGATGATATTCTGTGGATTAAATGTTATTAAAAAGTGTTTAAAGTAGTGTTTTAAATCACCTTCTGAACAGCAATACTATAGTGACTAAATTTGAAACAACGTAAGTACGAAATAAATGGCAGAATATAATATATCATTCAATAATTATTAAGTTATTAACAGTAACAATGATATCGTAAACTAGAGTTAATCTATAATCTATATTTATCCATCTAATAATATGTTTAAGCTGCTTAAGCTTAATTCTTTAGTTTTATGTTTTAAGAAAGTATAAGATGCAAAAACATTAATTTTATTCCCAAAAAGTCTAGCAATTTTTTTTTTACAAAGTGGATGGCAAACTCATTGCAAGGAACGCAGGCAAGGGATAGACCCAAGAAAAACAGACTATCATCTCTCTAGCATTAGTAAAGCCCTTTTTAAAATTTAACTCAAAATCACATCTATTTTTAAAGCTTCTCAGTGACTGGAATGATGACAGATTATAGAGGTAGATTTTGTTTTTATTTTGACTCCGTCCTCCAAAATACAACTCATGACAATGTTGATCATCGTAAACACTTCTTGAGAAACCAAGTTAAATGAATTCTAATGATAACAATATGTTTTAAAAAGCTCTTGATTTCTGAAGATCCAATGTTATCTTCCGATGCTACCGTTAACCCTTGAACTATCCGCTTATATATTATTAAGTAAATGATCAAAATCATTTGATAAAATTGACATTCTGATGACGAAACGTTTTTAAATTTCTTATATTTTTATGGACAAGCTTCAATTATCTCTGAACATTATCGAATTGATTTGGATTTTATCATTTATCTTAAAATAGAAATCTTCGGTAGCAACACAGAGTCCGAAATCTATTATACTCGAAATAATATTCTTTTATTGAGAAATTACTATTGAGTAAGAAAAAAATGCATCAGTTTAAGTGCAAAATTTCTTAAATTCATTTGATTGTGCATAATAAAAATCCACGAATGAATTTAGACCTTTTTATTAATATTGAAATGTGGCAAATTGTGTCTGTAAAACGAAACTTTTTTCTCTAAAAATTAATATATGGTATTTAAAAAAATATTTCATTTTTTTCTTAGTATTTATTTATAATTTAATACAGCTAACTAAAAATCTAACACCGTCAATTCAAAAATTACCCACATCTGCTTTAAAAAGTCTCATACTAGTGGTAGTTGAATAAATAATCTAATGACGTCATCTGGAACTGATTACCTCAAACAGCTATTACAGCGCCCTCTGGAGCTAAATGCTACAATAGCGATCAAAGGATTAATAAATACACTGATACTGAGCATTATTCCTATATGTTTTATGCAGTGTTTTGAATTTAATAGTTTAACTTTGTCATGTGCAACGTAACTCTAAAGTAATTGTTAAAATAATTATTCAATTACTGTTAATGAACCCAAAACGATCTCCATCTCGGAAGTGCTTTATTATTATTGTTGTTGATGAGTAAGGGTTTTACTTCGTCATGAATATTTATTTTCCGTTCCAATCAAAATATAGTAGAAAGAATGTTTCATATATCAAAAATAACTTGATTATTAGCAAGGACTGACATTTACCAATATTCATTTCGGAATTGTGTCTAAAACAAATTATGCAAACCTTATTTTCTTATAAATAAAAATAATTCTAGATAACAGAGGCGACTGTCACAGAAAGCAAAATAAATTTTAATTAACCGGTGGAACTTGTATGGCATTTCAGAAAAGAATATTATCGGTGAAAAACATAAATAAAATTAAGCTGATGTCATGGAAAACGAAAACATCGTTCTGAATATATTTCTTTCGCTAACATTATTTTCTTTTCCTCTGTTACTGGAGCGACAATTATTTCAGTTTGAAATTATTTCATGTAGTTCAATATAATGTGTCATTTGTCCATAGTTTTGTATAAAAAAAAATAAATAAATGCAGATATTCGCAAAAAGATATTCAAACTTATATATTTTAGACAGAAGAATTTATATTTTATAAATTAAGATATAATTAATAAGTTAAGCAAAATAGGTGATAAAGTTCAATATCAAGATTGTTATTGTAGAACAATACTGTAGTTCTCCTGAACAAACCATTCGAACAACGAATTTTAAAATGTCGCATGCAATAATTGCAAAAAGAACATTAAAAATTTCCTTTTATAATACATTTTTTATTTGTACATTTTTAAAAGAACCTTATTATGCAGACTAAACATTTAAATACTTCGTGTATAGGCTTTTCGAAATTACAGTTTCCCCAACATTTTTTTTATGTTTAAATATAATCATCAATTGTGTAATTTTTCACGTTAAATTTTTAAATTCATAAAAAAAATCTAACACAATTTTCTTATCAGAGATTTCAGTTTCAGGAGAAAAAGATAAGCCTTTCTACTGCGATATGCAGTAAAAAATAGCATTAATTTCTATTATAAAGCTCGTAACTGGGAAAAAGTAACATGTAAAATAATGAAGTTAGCGGTTCCAAAGTGAAATTAAAATTTGAAAATAAATTTTAAAACGAAAGATAAATAATAATAAATAAGAATTAATTAAAATTTCTGATACTACGAAATTTCTCTCATAAAAAAACGCAAAAATGATATATCTGCAAGAGCATTTATCTTATTTTTACACCTACTCAACTGTCGTAATTAGGTAATTTTTTAAAAACGAAAGTAAGAACTTTAAGAAACCTAATTAAGAAAATTTGTTTATTTAAAGCTACTTAATTACAACTTTTTTTATCAAATTTATCGATATCAATCAAAAAAGACTAATAGCTATTTTTTTACTCAATCAATTTTTCAAAATCAATTTTTAAAAAGACGACATTTAAGTGGCAGCAATTTCCATCAATTTCGAAACATAAATTCTTATTGTGTCCCCGAATCGTATTAGTAATATAAAATAAAATATTCATAATATACGAATAAAAAATTTTATATATATCTAACTTCTGTGACCGAAACTAACGAAATTATGAAGCTTTAAATGTCTTTATATAAGGCAATTAAAAACTCATCTCAAGAAAACACCATGCTTGGGTTAGTGGGTCCTTTTTGTTTGTTCAAAATCTTATTGCGTCAAAAATATTTTTCTAAATATGACAAATAAGATTGGAGGAATGTATACAAACTTCCACTTCTTTATTTTTTCAGCCGTACATTAATTAATTTAAATAATATGAAATATAATTTTTCATATCGTTAAAGGTATCCGAACACGTTGCAAAAGTCGGTTTTCGCCAAAAAAAAGCATTCTTTAAAAAAAAACAGGTTTACTTTATCTCTACGTTAATTAGAAGTCAAGATATTAATATTTTCGTAATGATCGGTAAACCGGAAGTGGACATTTAAATAACCGGAAGTACCGATTTAAAGGGCCAAAAACATGTTAAAAATTTGTATAAACACAAAATTAATTTTAAATACGGAACATTTTTTGCACTGCAAAATGAAAAATGCCAATGAGAGTTTTGACAGTGTTTTGTGGAAATTTGTACTTAAAGATGTCTATCTTGAGCTTTGGACTTTGTCTTTGGTTTACTTTGAATTTATACTATTTTCTAGGGAATGAAATAAAAGAATTTAGATTGAGAGAATATTTCTTTTTTAATTTGCAGCATATTGTTTGAACAATAACGTTATAAATTTACTAAAAATTTCATGATAAATTCTTCGACTGATTGTAAAATTTTTATTTATTGTTATAATCATACGATTGTAGTTCATTCCCTATAGAAGACTACGTAGTTTATTTTAGTATAAGTTTAGCTCGGGTGAGAGCAATAGTTTTTGATATAGCCAATTTGAAGTTTTAAAAGAATTTGCTTAAATTTATACTATTAAATTTTAATGTTTGCTATTACTCAAAAAGTTTTAATTTTTATTTCAAATATTGACATCCTATTACTAATTTTGAATAGTCTTAAACCCAGAAATATGGTTAAAGCATGTCTGCACCATGTTTTTCTAAAAAAGTACTCCGAACGTGTGCGGATACCTTAAGACATTTTTTTTAAATCAGAAACACATGTCTACCAGTGTATTACAAAATAGCAAAACTGACTTATTAAAGACAGAATAACAAATTAGATTCAAAGCAGATTGAAATAACAATTGAATTTGCTTCGTTAAGTTTTAAAAAAAAATCCAACATATTTCTAAAAATAAAATCTACTCGCATCAAGAAAATCTTTCTCTGAAGTAATCTAGTAATTGATATTTCAAACATAAAGCAATAAAAAAATAAGATACAAATGAAAAAAAAGGAAACGGTTAAATCCCCGGTTTAAATCAACAACAATAAAAAAAGAAACTTCTGTTATCACAATCGTTGTGATTCTTCTGTCCTTCAGTTCAGTTTCACTTTCACGTTTGCATACAAGGCCACACCTTTCAAAAGGAAACACGTTAATACTCGATTCATTTATCGTGATTTTAAAGTTTCTTCAGTCTCATAGATGGTTTAATAATTCTTCCAAGATGACAGAAAATCGCCGTTTAAATGTTGTAGTACTTGGGGAAATGGGTAAGTAATGTTTTCGTAATATTTTCATTTTTTATAAATGTACTTTCCAATAGCTGAATTACCATTTAAAATTACTTCCTATAGACTTTGTTTAATTTCATGCATTATATTATATGAGATCTATTGATCTGAAATATGCAAAATTAAAATAATTTAATAATTAAAATTATTAAATGTTAGCAAATTTATTTATTAAAAGTTAGCAAAAGTCTTCACGTTTGATAGTTAATGAAATAGGAACTAAGCATATTTATTTAAATATTATTTTTAGAGAAAAATAATCGTGCAGATTATAAGACTAAATCTTTCCTTATCTATTTTAAAATAGAAATAAGTTCTCTAAAATAACGAAAATTATGCACCTTGAATAATTCTGAACATTTGTTAATTTCCAACGGCCGAAGAAAATAATATTGTTATTATACATCTTCATCAAATTAGTCTTTTGAACTTGAATGTACATGCATATGTTTGAGATTTATGGCAACAAAGGCTAATACTATCAGTCAATGCTCCTTTAATATACGATGCATATTTATGAATAGCTATTATGTATTAAATAGTACGCTAACGTAAACAGAGTTTGAGGAGGGACGACGCATGCGCATTGGTGTTTATGAATAGCCAATAGTATTCTTTAGAAGTTGACTCATTTATCTCATAACGAATTGCATGAAGGACTCATCTTGAGTAACTTGCCTTTAAATAAAAACTGAGAATTGTTTTGGATTAAAAGATTTCTTGATTTCTTTTGAATTTATAAAATAATTATCATTCTTCTACTGATCAAGGTACAATTTGATTTCCTCTGCGACCGCGATAAACCGCCAAGTGATATAAAAAAGCCAAAAGTAGCATAACTAGTAGCAATAATATACGCATTTTGACTTAGGCTTTGCAACTTAGCGCTATTCTGGCGTCGTTTTAATAGTGGTCACCGTTTAAATCAAAATGTACTCTTATCATTAGCTTATACATTGGATCATTTCTATTTCAAACGAATTAAATCGAATTCATTGGCTACTCGAATATTTTCTCCTGGATCTTAGAATTTCTAACTGACGAAAAACATCTGATATTCGTAATTCTGTGGGTTAACACATAGACAAAAATTGCATAGACTTTAAAAAACAGTGTATATCCTTTCTTTCTTTAACTGTTTTCATTAGTTAAATATAGAGTTTATTTCATAAATCAGCAAGCACTTTTTGGATAATTTTGCATTACTGTGGAATGATACGAAAACTGTAAGATAAGCACATTTCCGAAACTTTTTCTTAATTCCAGATCTTTGTTCCCTTAAATGCGTTTTTTTTAGTTCGTTTCTCCGCTTGTCATTTTCAACAGCGTCTTATTTCCTTTGGGGACCATCTAGTATGTGAGGAATATTGGTTATATTTTATTTCACTTAAATCTATTTCATGCCCATGATTATCTCAAATTGTCAGACATTAGAACAGTATCATTTTAATTTCTTTCATATGGTCTATTAATTCTGTTCAGGGACCTTTCTAATGGAAACCAGCCCCATTGCACGATAGCTTTACATATTTTTTCCTGTGAACAACACAAATATTAAACAGAATCCTTTTTCTTTAACTTTCAACAAAGGAAAAAAGTCAAGCGATTAATTATTTTATGAAACAACGAAAACGATTTAAATTCTTAGGCAACAATTTAACCGTTTGATTATTTTTTAATTATCAAACCGCAGAAAAAAATTTGCTCACCATTAAATTAATATTGAGTAATATATTTAAGTAATCGAGTAAATATATTAGTAATTATATTTAAGAAAATATTTTCTTAAATTTTGCAACAGCATAAAATTTATTTTTGGGCTATATTATTTTCGAATGTAATCGCGGAAAACACTAAAAATACGCTTAATTTTAAATAATTAAAATTTCAAAAAAATCATTCCAAGTTGCGCATACGCACAATGCGAAATTTCGTAGGTGTTGGTCGAACCATCTAGCTATAAAGTGCCATCACATAACAACAGACAGACACACATTATCTTTATAAGTAGTAGAGATAGTGATTTGGATATTTCAATTTCGTGCATCAATTGCTGTTACAATACCATCTTATTCTGCAGATAATCATTTACAGAATGGATAGATAAAAAGCAAACACTCCATCTTTCATTTTATTTGTTTTGGTGTACATGCGCAAAGGGGTAAAGGGTTTTCCTATTTGAAAATACAAAATAAAGAAGTATAGATTAGTGTTATGTAATGGCAAATAATTTATATTTTAGTCATGCTTCTTCTACATTGTTGCTTCTGTATATATATTGCCATTAAATAACATTAATCTATACTTCTTTCTATCACATTTAAAAAATGCTATTTAAAATTAAAGAAAAATTGTACGGAATAAAATTTATATTATTTTAAAAAAATTGATTTTTTTAGGGTAATAAAAAAATCAATTTTGTAAGATAATTGTTTTGGAAGATATAAACAACTATTTCCTAGGCGATTATCTATCTGGCGACGGTTAAGCCTACTTTTGTAATCGATTAAGTTTTAAGTTTAGTTTGAAACATATTTCTTGATTTCTATTATATCTTTTTTTTCCTCTGAATGAATGAACTTTTTATTACATGGCGAATACTCTCCAGAACATTTCTAGTAATATTTTCACCTCCACTAATTACCTAAACGAAGTGTTTAATTCAATGTTGCTGTAGAAACGCTCATTGAAGTAGTTTGAAATTCGTACTATGGTTTGTACGACTGATGCCATTCGACAATAAGTAATAACAGCAATTTCTGTGCTACGTAAAATTATCGTAAATTAAATTATATATATATATATATATATACAGAGAGAGCGAGAGAAATCAGCAGTGTAATTTAAAATAAATCCATCAATAAATTGGCTTTCCACGGATTTCTTTATACCTATATTAATATTACAATTTAAGTGTATGAATTATGTACATTCCCCTTCGTCAAAATTGTATATCTGTATTTAAACACAGACTTTATAAATGAGTCGACTGTCCATTTATTTATTTGTGTGCATGTGAACACTATAATTAAAAAAACATGGGGTATGATAAATGAAATTTGGTACGTTGTATAGACTCCAAAATTGTAAATCTACATCAAATTTCGGATTCAATCTGTCTAAAATAGAGGCTGGTATTGCATGCTGATTTTTCTTCACTGAAGTTATGATTAACACCAAACGTATCCTTTTATTTGACTAAGCAAGAAAGAAGAGGATATACTAATGGTTGGAACTGTATGCAAAATTCCGAAAAAAATTGCATGTAATACTTTGGAATACTTATGGTATATTTCTTGTTTGTATTTATCAGAATTTGTATTCTATATTCTTTTAAAATTAACTCTAAATTATTTCTTGTCAATTCCTGTCTTTTTTAATTAATTGTCTGTGGTCCATGTTCCAATACAGTTTAAGAACTCTCATTAAAATATTTTGCTAACAAGTAATATTCAGAAAAATTCTTTATGGTTCCCAAATTTTTAAATTTTACTAAGAAAAGAATTTTTAAATGAAGTATCCCCGTAATAATAATTGATTGAAGCAAAAGTATACTGTTAGTCACTAGTGATGACGCAGCCTGAACGAAAAGTATACTGTCAATCACCAATAACTGACTAGATCGAAATTAAAATAGTCAGTTGCCAGCGACTGATGTGGCTGAATGGAAAGTACACTGTGAGACACTGGTGATTAACGCGACTTGGAAGAAAAGTATGTTTCAATCACTGATGAACTGACAAAGTACGAAAGAAAAATAGTCAGTTGGCTTTGACAGAAGTGGCCCGAACGAAACGTATACTCTTTTTCATCTACAATGGACGCTGTCTGAACAGAAAGCATAGTGGCAGTCATCGATGGCATAGTGTTTAACATATTAAATTTCCGAATGAAATCAATTCAGGACCAGATGCCACAAATCAATTTGTGCACAAAAATTTATTTTAGAATCTATATCACAATTTTTGCAGAACAACCTTAAAGAAAATGCAAGATATTCAGATATTAATTGAATTCGCAGTTCCGTTTGTTATGACTGTGACACATCTTGAAATGGTTCTGATATTTCTTAGGAGTCTTACAAATTTATTTATTTATTTTTATCTAACTATGTCTAAAAAAAATAACATTTAAAATTTTTTAAATTTTAAATGTTGTTTGTATTTTTAATCTAAAAAAAATGTTTTTGGAAGAGCTCGATAGTTATTTTTAATTGCATAGTTTAGTCCTATAAGGCCGGATTTTCTCAAAATTGTCCTATTTTATAAAAACCCTCACCGTTAATAGGATATATAGTTGAAATTTAGAGCTGAAGAATAATTCGTGAAAAAGAGTATAACAACGATTTCATTCTGCTTTCGCGCACGAAGAATTACCTAGGACTTTCAAATACCGGAATTCACCGACTAAGCGGATTTATGAAGTTTAGATGCATTTTTTCCTAGGTAATTCATAAATAATTATTGAATATACTTAATAATATTTAATATTCAGTGTAATTCTCAATGTGTAGTTTTAATTCATTTTTTTTTTCTATATTTCTGTTTTCCAGGTGTAGGAAAATCATCTTTGCTGGTACGCTTCGCAAAAAGGATATACAATCGTAAGGAAAAGTCATTATATATTTTTTAATTGTGAAAATATACGTAAATACTTTTGTTATCTAAATAGACACATGAATTTTGAATGAACTTGCTTTGCAACCTCGTACTATTAGCCTTTTTAAAAAATATTTTGCTTGTGAAATACGTAATTCGTGTCTTTTTTTTTTTTTTTTTTTTTTTTTTTCATTATCAATTTCAAAAACATTTTAAATTAAAAAATGCATTCATCATATCAATAACTATTCTGAAAGTTCAGTTTCTTTTTTAAAACTTATGTAACCATGACATCACAGTTAATGACTTCACACAAATTGCGCCATGTTGACATATTTACCATTCCATTATATAACAAATTATGTTCGTTACGTGCGTAAACGAAATATTGTAATAATGCAGCATCATTTTAATTTGTTCAAACTTGAGTCCTAAAATGCGTAAAAGATATCTGTCCAATGAATCTCCTTCCCACTAGAAACTGGCAATATAAACTAAAATAGCTTCTTATATTAAACATTAAAAAATATTGCTTTCGACCGACAGACGCGTTTATATTGCCGACAGACGCGTTTTTCACGCTTCGTTTTAGCAGAGATACTATTCTTTTAAGCTTCCAAAACTGTATTTTACTGCTGTGATAATACGATACTATATGATATACAACTATGGAAATTAAAGACATTTCAGTAAAATTTAATAACTGAAAGTGGAATGATAAATTAGAAAGGATTTAAATTGCTTTAATTTAATTAATGTTTACTATTCAATTTATTTAGCATTTTTGCCATATAAATGAAACCATTTTAGAATACTTTTAGTGTGAATTCTCTACCCGCATAAAAATATTTAAAAAAATTTATGTTTATTAATATGTTACATATTCTTTTTAAAAATTGTTGGATATTTAAAGGGAACCTTCAAAATCATTTTTGAATTGAAAAATTATCATTTTCTGTTTCGATAATTTTGAAACACAGTTTTTATTAATTTGAATTTTTATTAAAGTGCTACCATTATTACACCAAATAAGCCATGGAAAGTTTCATTGTATAAATTCTAATTCCATGATGTTTCCAACATGTAAATCAAATGTTAAATCACTTAGCATATTGACGTGCCATTAAAATATCTTTCTATTTATCTTAGCACATACCCCCACAACTGTCGTTGCGGACGTTCTTCAAGCCAAAATAAATATCGATAAAAGACTTGTGGACCTCATTCTCTGGGATACAGCTGGTCAGGAGCAGTTCAGAGCCATTGTCAGAAAGTAGGTGAAGACTTTCATAAACATATTAGTAAAATTTGGTTCCTGATTCGTAATTTATCTTTTTATCTGTAATTTAATTCAATTATTTCTATTCGTTCTTCTTTTAGTAAAAGAAAATGAATTTTAAAGAACAAACTCGCCAACCATGCGAACCGATAGCCAAAAACTATTTGTAAAATTATTTAAGAATAATTGGTGGCAATCTAGACAGCCATATCAGAGGCACAATAGATACCGTCTTTGAAAATTACAATATTTGATTCTTGTATTCCCTTACAAAACATTATTAATGATTAGTTTCTAAATTGATTTACTGTTTATTAAATATCAATAGCAGCAGAGTCAAATGACGTCATAGAGACATATTAAATGTGAATGTGCATGAAATTGCATCTTCCAAAATCGAATAAATTTTCAAAACAGATTGTGTATCCAATTGAATTTTGAAAAATATTATTAAAGTAAAAATTATATGAAAGTGATATCGATACCATTATAAAGATACTTTTTTTAAGTCTTAAGCGTAATTCTTTTAATACATAATTCTTTTAGTAACATAATTCTTTTGAAAAATATGAATATCAATTTTCATAAGCAAGTCGTAGCGATTACCATCTGACGAATGTTAAGCCTACTTTTGCGCTCGATTAAACCTTCTGTTTGAAAACTGTTTCTTAATTTCTTTCCTATTCTGAATTGAACTTTTGAGGACGTAGCAAACCCTTTCCGAAACATTTCTAATAATATTTTGCAGCTTTGTTAATTAATTTCGCCAAGCTTGGATTTAATGCACCTGTAAAAATATTCACATTTATTTGCGTTTGATTGTTACCATTTAATAATCTATACTAATAATAATGCTGTATGTGTTGGAGTTTTACTGTCTATATCATTTGATCTAAAGCTACCAAACCTGGCACATGTATACCTTGGAGGTAAGAAATATGCATCTCGGAGTAATTTTTTTTTTAAATTTTAATTAATTAAAAATTAAGGGAAATTTTGGAACCTTTTTCGCGATAACTTCCAAAAACATTAGTGTACAAAAATAAATTTTACACGGTTTAAAAATTTAAAAAATTACCTTTTTAATAATACCAGTTTAATAGTTAAGCGATTGTAATTTTTTTAAAAACATTTTTTGTTCGCTTTCCATCAACATGGTTATATTATTGCACTAAAGTTCAAACCGTTTCCATTGTTTCCTCAACTATCTGATCGCGTAAATTTCTACCATTGTTTAAAGTTAAGAATGAAAGAATCTGTTTAATATATGTGTAGTTTACGAGACATATAAAAATTTAATATAATTTATTATTATTTATTAAGATTTCATTCAGTACAATTTTTCAGTTCAGTAATGATTTCTGAGTTTACACGTATTTGGATAATATAAAATTATTTATATTATATTATTATATATATTATATTATTATATATATTAAATACAATATAAGTAATAAAACAGTGATATGAATTTAAATATAACCTATATTAATTGCTTATAGTTACTTCCGAAAAGCCGATGGTGTGCTGCTAGTGTATGATGTAACCAGGCTCGCCTCCTTTACTGAACTTCCTAAATGGTTATCTGATTTAAGAAATGAAAATGATACGGCTCCTGTTATAATTGGTAAGTAGCAATTTTATACAATTTAAAACAATTTCATCGAAAATAGCATTATAAAATGAAAATCCTAAAATCTTTTTTATCTTTTAGTAAATAATTACTTCTTTGTTAATTTACACAGATAGGATTCATTGTTGCCAACATAAACGTATAAAAATGAGACTGAAAAAGTTAGCTTTCTCAAATATTTTACAAATATCCATGTGTGTTACAAAGTTTACTTTCCAATTAAATTGAATATAAAACTTTGATTAATAAGAATTTTTTGGAGTAACATTTTAATGATCTTAAAAGAAACATCAGTTCATCGTTTCGAATTCGAATTCCAGGTAGGAAAACAAAAGGAAAACGTTTGCGATTTGCATATAATTCGCAATGCTATGAAATTTTTATCTGGATCAATAACAAAACCCACTTTATCACGAAATAAAAACTTTTAATTTTACATCTAAAGGCCATACATATACGCGAATTCTAAAAAAAACAACGACAACTAAAATGAAAATTAAAAACTGTTTCCAGAACTTCTTATTAGAATTCTGCAAGAATACAAAAAGAAAAGTTTAAGCGAACAAACACCTCAACATGCAGGCATTAAAAAGAAACTAGTGAAAACTCACTTAATGAGTGCCTCTTATGTTGAGTGATCGACATTGCTAGCAAAGCAAAATGTAAAAAAGTAATTCATTTAAGGAACTATGATTCGCAAAACAAATGACATGGAAATATCGTGAAGTCACGTCCTGGATTAGCCTGTATAGTCTGTGTTGAGAAGCTATTTCGAGAGATCATTTAAATATATCCTCATGGAAGAAGTTTCGGCCGCATAGCATTGCCGAATGCGACTTCGACTGTTTTCAGCAAATACCTAGAATCAAAGATATTTTGTCTCGGATCAAAATTATAGAGCTAGAGGTAGATAGCAACGATATAGATGAGCTAATGGAAGAATGTAGACATACACTACTGGTCAAAAGTATTGCAAGTTTGAGAAATTTCACGTTTTTTCAAAAATAAGCCCCCAAAAAGCAATATTTTTTCATTTAAAATTATTTTTTTATGTCGATATGTTAAATTAGTCTAATGGCAAAGTAAAATAAAGTTATTGAACAAATATATATATATATATATATATATATATATATATATATATATATATATATATATATTTGATTTCAAAAAGAATAAAATACAAACAAAATGTACTGGTTATCAGTATCGGAATCCATTTTGGTTCCCCGAAATAAAATGAAGAAAAAATTTAAAGTTCTTTTGATAAGGAAAGATAATAAAAGAGTCAAGTTAACTGAAAAGCATTCAATACTTGGTTGAGTCGCCTCTGGCTTCGGTCACAGCAACCACTCTGTTTGGTATGGAATCCGTAGGGTTTTGTAACACTTCCTTCGGTATTTCATGGTGCCAAACTTTAATTATTGTTTCCTGAAGTTATCGTTTTGTTCGGGATGATTCTCAGTTATTTTCTTTCCCATTATAATCCATAAATTCTCAATAGAGTTTTAATCTGGCAAGTTTCCTGGCCACGCGAGAACATTAACACCATGTTTTGGAAATGCAGCCTTAATCTAAAACAAGTAATATATATTAAACAAATTGCAAATCAATTCCTACTCAGGTCAACAACAAAAAAATTTTATTTAAATTACTTTTTATTAAATAATTACAATTAATATAAATATGTGTATACATATGACAGAATTACAATATTAAGTAGCAAAATAGAGCTTGACAAAAAAAACTTGGTAACCATTTGGCGACATGGCGACGAATTTGGATTTGGCAACCAAATAGAAATTACTGGACGAATTTAATTAATTAATTAACATTTGAAAAAACTATATTAACATCAAGTGTCATCCACTACAAGTTTTAAAAAATGTATTTGAACGCGAGTGAATAAATAAAAAGTATTTTATTAACGATTGAAAATTTGAACAGGTTCTATATAGAGAGAGTAGGAATAGTAGTAACAAAATAGTAGGAATTGAAATAATGAAAGTTTCGATATAGAGGTCAGAACTGAGCTGAACTGAAATTTAAAATTAATTGTAAAATTTCTCTGACCTTTTTCGATGTATGGCAGGGTACTTGATCTTGCTGAAATATCTATTTCTACCTTAGGAGCATGTCACAAGCATTACGAAGCAATTGATCCTACAGCAAACCAACATACTTGTCATCATTCAGAGTTCCCTGTACTAAATGACGTCATCTAGTTGACTGATATGACATGCATCCCCACACCATTACGCTTCCTGTGTGTTTTGATGTATGAACCAGGCATTATGGCCACATGCTCTCCTTAGCTTTACTTCAAAAGTGATCAGGCTTGTCAGATATTAAAGAAAAGCGACTTTCGTCGCTGAATATAACTTGTCCCCATTTCGAAATACTGCAATTTTTGTGCACTATGGCCCACTCCAATCGTTTTCAGCATTGCTTTCGTCAGTACTGGTTTTTTTCTAGGTACTTGTACTTTGTAACCAACTTCACAGAGCCTCCTGCGAACTGTTCTGGGACTGGCAATGACAGACATGGACTCAATACATTCTCTTGCAAGTGTAGCAGAACTTGCAAATCTATTTTTACGGCATAATAGTGTCAATGTAACATCAACATGTTAGACGGTAACCTCGGAAGACCACTTCTAGGCTTTTTATCTACGGTTTCTTCGGTTTTGAATCTCTTTATGAGGCGTGAAACAGTCGACTCATTGTAGTCTCACCAATGAGCAATCCTAACATTTGAGATGTTTCCTTGATGGATTAAAATAATAGCCTGGCGCTTCTCATGAGGTAATTCACACATTTTTAAAAGGAATGAACAGTTTAAGTTGAAAATCGATGCACAGTGAACGCACTTCGACAGCGCAACAAACGAAATGAAATCCTTTGCAGTTGGAGCGGTTTCATAATAAACTACCGAGATAGCGCAATCGTTACAGACTATTACTTCATAATGGATGACACAATAGCTTGAAACTTCTCCGCCACATTTATACTAGAAAATATCACTTTAAGTGAAAAAAAATATTACTTTTGGAGGGCTTATTCTTGAAAAAACCTGAAATTTCTCAAACTTGCATTACTTTTGACCAGTAGTGTAACTGCTGAAGACTTTATGGATTGCATTCAGTTTCACAGCAAACAAAATGCGGAAGAGTTGTGGTCTGTTGAGAAGTAAATAATAGACTAAACAAAGCAACAATCTTCCAATGATATAAAGAAGATGAAAAAGATAAAAGAAAGAATATTAATTTTAAAAAATTGTAATGAAATTTTTATTATTCTTTGGCATCGAACGAATTTTACTCCTGTAGCATAAGTAGTAATATCCATGCATATATTCATTGCAGTTGGTACCAAGATTGATAAAGCAGACAGTAAAGAAAAAGTTTCAGTAGAAAGAGTAAAGGAATTCGCAAATAGGCATAAACTGGATTTCATGGAAGCAAGTTCTAAATCCGGTGAGAACGTTGACAAGGTAAATTTTTGTTTTATTTTATTTTTATTTTTGAAAAATTTAGTTTAGAAATAATATGTATTCTGTATTATAAAAATCTATATTTAAAAGCTAATTTTACTTAGAGGTTTTCTGTTCTTTTTTTTTTTTTTTTTTCTTCTTCTTTTTCTGTAACAGAAATTAAATTGGGGAATATATTGTTCAATTCTTTTTGTATTTTATATTTTGTTCGTCTCTCTCCTTTGTGTCTTTTTGTTCTGTTTTGTTTATTTTTGAACAACACTATTGATTAATTACTTATCTATACTATACGCTTTTAACAGGTATGATTTGTTTCTTATTTGCAGTTTTGTGAAGAATTATTTTTATTCATTCTTCTATGTTCTTGAAATATTGTAAAGTAATTTGTACTTAATGACAATTCATTATTTTGATAATTCCAGAATGTAATTTTGAATTAATCGAAAAACTTTGTTAAATTTGCATCTCATCCAAGAGTAGGAAATGAATTAAAAAAAATTGATTAAGAATTTTTTAATATCTATAATGATGAATAATGATATATATTAAAGAACAAAAGAATAAATAAATAAAAAGCTTCTGAAACTACAATCTTACCTAATATTTTTACGAAAAATCTTAACAAATGTTCAAATAATTTCTTATGAAATTCATGGCGGGTTAATTTCTTTACTGCGTAGTTTTCAGCATCTCAGGATTTTACTTTATACTTTAGATATTAAAAAAAGTACTTTCTACTTTTAAGCACAGCAAGATAAAACATGTTTTAAAATCTTTTTTTGTCTCTTATTTTAGCATTCAAAATATACTAAGCATTTTTGTGATGTTTTTATTGTTTAAAAGCTTTAATGAAGCCAAAGTTATTGCCTAAACATATTAATGTTTTAATAAAAGATAAAATCATATAATATGTATTTTAGATATTTGAAAAATTAACTCGAAAGATGCTGAAGTCGATTGCCTCTGCCAAGTCTGAAACTGCAAGTTCAGAAGTTGATACGTTTGTGAATGGAACAGTACATTCGTCAAGAAGTGTCCATGAAGATGACGCAAGAATTACGTTACACGAAACAAAACCATTGGAAAAACCCAAGAAAAGACGCTGCTAATGAATAATGTCTCTGGTCAAATCAAAAATATTATTATTACTAATACTTCATGATGTTTTTGCACTTATTAATGAAACATTTGCATTTGCACTGGAGCTTCAAAGCCGAATTATTCTAGGTAGCTCTTTTCAAGAATTTATTTTAAGCCTAAATTATTTTTTAAATTCTGAGAATACAAACATGAATCATATGATTTTCTCTCTGTCAAATAGGTGCCTTTTTTCATTCACCCTCTTCAGTTAAATTGTTTCCTAACTTTTTTTTTGTTGTTATTTATATATTTATCATTGTGCATTTTTTGTTGTTATTTCACTAAGAGAAATATCTATCAAAGGCCGTCTTTGTTAGTGTGCATAGATTTTTCTTAATCATTACTGTTCATGCAGAAACCTTCCGCGACTTTTCGCATGCGATAGGAGGTGTTTATTTCGTCAAAATAGATAAGAGGAAATATGAAAAGAAGAGACGTTTACATTTAGCAATAAGACGAACTCTGATTATTTGCAGAATTAGGAGGAGTAATAACCGCTCATCTTTCAGCGCACCACCCCTTAGTGAAGTCGAAATCATCGGAAAGTGCTACTCTTTTGATCCTAAAACGAACAGTATGAGTCATTATTTTATTTTGAACTGTGCTTAAATAACCTTCATAAGAATGTGCCATTAGCTAATAAATGGAAAACCTTGGAACTAGTGATGTGCCAGCGTGACTATCAAACTAGAATTTATTGGAATCATTTTTTATATTTTTGATTAACATTTTATGAACAGCATTTTAAAATTATAAATGGTTAAACCAATATCTGCTGTCATCGTTTTTGTATCACTTAAGTATCACTTTTAGTATTATGTTAAAACGAAAGTTTTTATTTTTAGTAATTTTTTTAAAATAAATGCTGTCGATTGCAGTAAGATATATTTATTAAACATAAAATACAAAATTTAGAAAAATTATTATCTTTTAATAATTTAATACTCGATTGGAGAAGATAATTTGTAAAGACAAATTAAAATACAGTGATAGCCCCAAATTCTTTGATTATGCTTTAGTGCTTTGGTTCTTGATCTTCAAACATGAATATATTTTTTAAGTTTCAAAGAAGAAAAAAAATTGCAAAAATATTTATGATGGAACAGTGTTGGATTATACAAGTACTTTGAATATATAAATGACATGAAATTATAAAATTGCAAAGAATGAGATAGATAATGTGATATGTCTTCCTTTTTGAAATTATAACATTGTTTTTAGAAGTGTGTGTGTGTGTGTGTGTGTGTGTGTGTGTGTGTGTGTGTGTGTGTGTGTGTGTGTGTGTGTGTGTGTGTGCGTGTGTGTGTGTGTGTGTGTGTGTGTGTGTGTGTGTGTGTGTGTGTGTGTGTTTTGCAACTTTTTAAAAATAACAAACAAAGAAAATAAACCATACGAATCTCTCCTTTGAAGGCTGACACTTTGAAGGTCAAGACTCTATTGAAGGCCATTCTTTTCTCCCCTCTGAAGGCTGACACTCATTCTCCCCCTTGTTTATATGATGCCATTTTTCTTGGCTGAAAGATTACTCCAAGCGATCTCTCAGTCAACCATCACTGGCAGATTACAATATTTACAAACCAGATGAACTTATTCCTTCAAAAATATTTCTTATAAAGCAAGTGAGGAAAACCAAAAATATTTAAAATTGGATAGATTGGGTTTGTCATTGGTATTGTGCATTTTCTTTCACTTCATCAAATGTTTGTTGAAACTAGGAGTTTTATCTTCTACAATTAGTTATAAAAAATTATTATACAGTTATTTATTCATGTCTTAAAAAAATGCAATGAATTACATTTTAAAAATGTATAAAAATGAATTTAAAAGCATCATTATTTTTCATATTGCAGTTGTATATTCATATAGTTGTTGTATAGTTGTATATTGCAATGAATATTTATAAATATTCATTGTATAAATAGGAATTTATTAAAATTTAATTACAATTAAAAAAAGAATTGAAACTGGTGTCTTTTTTGCTTGTATTACATATTATATCACGTACAAGTATAGTTCATTTGTTTGTTTTGCAGATTTAACAGAAAAGTCTTTTATTTTATTCTTTGCACTTATTTATTCTTAAGACAATAAAATAAAAAAATGATATAATTATTTTCCAAGGAATGTCACTATCATTTACGAAGTATTAATATTCTTCATTCTTTGAATGAAGAAGTATTTCAGGAAAAGTTTATTAGCTATTGTTTTTAAATTAGATTAATCAATATGATATCCCTTTACACCGATAACGTTAATGCCATCATATATTTGTAACAATCATCATAAGGTTGCAATCATTAACATTTATCATTTCAGTGTGGTCTGTCTTCGGAATACACTATTTTAATGCAAAAAGATAGTGTTTTATATTAGTCAATATGTCATTCGAATATTTAATTATTTCTGGCTATTTAGAAAAGTTGTATCTGATGTTTTTTTAAGACACACACATATAAAAAAATGTTTTTTGTGTGCTTTTATTTCACTTTCTCATCTCAAATAAGGTTTTAAGAAATAATTCTTTACATAACTATATATTAGGCAATTCCATTTCATTATGAACAGTTGAAAATAATCATTGGGAAATTCTGGTTTAACAAAAACGAAAGAATAATATGTCATTGCTATCCTAATTATCAATTTGTAGCTTTATCTTCTTATTTAGTAATGTTTATATATTTGATATTAAGACAGTGGCTTTAAAAATCTTTTTCGAAAGCAGATGAGATGAAGAAATCAAAAGAAAAAAACATGTATTTTATCTTCTGAGAAAGAATTTTAAAAATGCATTTCCCAATTCCTGCTTACAATATGGTTCTTTATCTTTTTTAAATAAGATTAAAAAATAATGATAAATCCAAGAAAGAAAGATTCTAAATTGTTATTTATTACCTAACAGAGAAGAACGACATAAATAGAAAAGAAATATTTACTTGTAATGCCAATAATATCATTATAATTTATTCTTCTAGAACTTTAATGAAGATTCATATTCGATTTTGCTCAAAAAAAAGAAAAAGAAAAAAACTCAAGCATTATTTCCAACAATCTAATCCAATTGAATTTATCCCTACCAATATCACTTGATACAGTTGAAATTTAGTTGTAGAAGTTTACAATAATGGTTAAGAGGAATAAGAATTCACAAAGTCATTTATCAAAAATTTTCAAATGTAAAAGTTATTTTATCTGTAAGCTTGAAATTTATTATTTATCTTTAATATAATTTTTTAACCTCGAGATATGATTATTAATAAAGCAGCAAATCGTGTGTTTCGAGAGGGGATAATCATAATCTGATGATCCATCCCATTAAAGGTCTAATAAGCATGATCTGATAAAATCCCATTCCCTAGACGAACTGCATTTTTTTTAAAAAATTAACGTGTTACTGGATCAAATGTATAGCGGGATTCCTTTCCTTTCTTTTCTTTTTCTTTTCTTTTCTTTTTTTTTTTCCCCATTTTTCTTCTTTAAACACTTGCGTTAGTTATTTACACCTTCGATTGTGAATTTGGTCATAAAAATTAATCCATTTATTTTCCATTAATCATTTATTCCTCGGTTTAATTTTATTCTGATGCATATTAAATCAGTGGGGCGTTTAGTGGTATGAATGTTTGAAGAGAGGATGCCAACTCAGATATTGTTCTCATCATCTGGCCGCAGCTCAAAATTACGTCTCAAAATAACCCTACTATTGCTTCAGAGCGGGATTTTAGCATAATTAAACTAAGTATAAGTAAGAGCCATTTTTCTCTTGGGGCCGAATCAGGTTCTTCCTCTTCAATCAACTATTTTTTATCATTATGAGATCCATAATAAGCGTAGATTTACAATTGGAAATTTAAACTGATTCTCACTTAAACTATTTTGTCAGCTAAAAGGGGTACTTAACACAACAAAATAATGATAAAAGAATTATGTATACGGATCTAATTATCCGTTCTAATATTACAGAATAAGAAAATAATGGTCTATGTTTATAATTGTTTCTCTGTCTATTTTTATATGTTTTATTTATATAATAACCGTTTTTATTTTAAAATATCAATTCAAAAATTGTTTTTTGTTGTGAGAACCAAAATTTTAATTATATTTTTAATAATGAAGATAAAGTAAAAACAAAGCACACAAAATTTAAACGATAATCAATAAAAAGTAATTTCTTTTTATATAGTATTTTTATAATATTATTTTTAGTAGTACTTTTTTTATAGAATTATTTTTTTTTTAATTTTATAATTTTTAGAGAGGAACATACTTCATAATAACTGAAATAAAAATTAACTAAAATAAGCATTTTAATAAAATTCTTTAGCAAAAACGTATACAACCCTACAAAACAAATATTTCAAAGGATTAAGTAGAACTAATAATGCCGTTTCAATTTACCGTATGATTTTAAAAAAATGGAATTTATAAATACGTTTTCGCAATTTCGAAAGAATTCATTGGGGAATTATTTAATCTTAAGTAGATTAATAATCTCCTTTCACTTTCACATAAGATAAAATAAAATATCAATTTATAAACATGCTCTCTCAACCTCACTATATTTTAGATTTTATTACATCATTCATTGAATCATTATCTAATATTAAGTTGGGAAATAAACTTCTTTCACTTTCTTGTAAGATAAAATAAAATTTTAATTTATGAACATATTCTCAGAACTTCCTGAGTCACCTAGAAAGTAATATTCTATAATTAAAAAATAATACTTTTATATGAGTTATCTAATTATCGATTATCTTTTAAATATTAACTAATAATTTAAATATTCATTTCACTTAAGCTGCACAAAAAGAGATATTTTTATGAATTTGATGCATTGCTTCCCTATGCAGTGAGTCTGCTGATAGGGAGAAATAGTAAAAGCTGTTGAAAGACGATGAGTCAGTGACTCCTGCACTTTGCTACAAACTTGGAAACCATTTAGTAACCTGGCTACAAAAATGAAAGATCCAAAGTAACCAAGAATCTTGGGGATAACTTCATTAGAACTCGATTTCCAGCGTTTGTTCGATATCGTTCCACGAAAGCTATAAAAGCAGAACTGCGCAGACCAGAGAGTCAGCCATTAGTAATCGAGTTGATCTCAACCATAACACAGCAAATTCTCCAGCGATATTTTTTGGGGAGAGGGGGGTGAAGGTTTGAGAGTTTTGTGCTATTTGCATTGCTATTTTATGCTTGTATATGCAGTTTACTGTAAGTGCCTTCGACACGGCTTTGCTACTGTGTAGAATCTCCATGTAGAATAAAGCGTGGTTTGTTATTAGGCTTGTTGGTCTTTCCACCGTACAACAGAAGATTAGATTTTAGATATTTTCAATAATAATATAATCCTGCACACCAGCGTTTTTAGACAACTTGTATGTATTTGTGGGATAACATAAATTCATCTATATTATTAAAGTTAATTGTTTTCTTACCATTTAAATTCAAACATGAAAAAATACTTTAACTTCTGAATTGGACGAGCATCTGGTTTCTGAGAGTTTCAGTTTTCGGACTGTACAAAGTGAAGTTGAAAATTGTGGAATCACCTAAAGCACTTAAAAAGTGACTGACGCTTGCTTGGCTAAATGTCAGGTCCCCTCTCCTTGAAATTATATAAATTTTAAATTCTTTTCTACGGTCTTTTCTTTCTTTGCTTTTTGATTTGATGTCTTCCCATCTGAAGCTGGTTATTGATTCAACAAATAATATTGGAAAGTATCTAAAAATTAAACCTATTGCTGATCAGCACGAATAAATAAAAAGATGCTATTAAGATCGAATTCTTTGCCTCTTCATCTGCCAGATGACATACCATATGTGTACCAAAAGTATTCTTTAAAAGGGAATAATATTTACTGACTGAATACTATATTTTCCCTAACAAGTCAAATTTTAAGCGAAATTGGATGCATATTGGCCAGAATGAATTATTGGGAAAATATTTGAAAAGTTTATCTTCAAAACACAAAATAAAATGCACAGTCCGTTACACCTATTTACAAATCATACAAATTTGATATCAAAAATTATTTATCAAAACATCGTAAGAAGCATCAGCGCTACGTTTTCACCTACTTTTTCTCTTATTATAAGCTCGAGCTCCATTCTCTCGCATACTCTGCTATCGAATTAAAAATTAAAAAGCTGTATGCGACAAACTGCATATTGCTCCACACGCCATAGAAGATGCAAAAATTATTTAAAAGATTCTATAAAATAGATCGTTAGACTGAGAAATACTAAATTTGATAAGTAGTTACTTTTTGAGTAATAGACGCTTGCTAAGAATTTTTTTTTTTTCTTTTTCAAAATTGTAATTAGGTTTTCAAAAATTAATCCAATGATATCGCCTTTTTTTCAATATTAGAACTCAAAAACTGTTTTAATGCTGCTTAGTTCAATCAAATTATCATGAAAAGTGTCAAAATATATATAAAAAAATATTTGACAACAATTTGATTTAAGTTATTGACATGGCTATCCAAAACAGGACTTTAACTTTTGTCCAGGATATGTTGTTGAAGGAGTTGAGATTTGAAACACTAATTTCCTCCGTTTTAATGTAAAACTATTAATCTGAAAAAAAGTTTCAAAGGCGGCATTAACAGGAGGACAATTGCCTCCTGTTGGCAGAAAATTGAGAGTTTCTTCGGCAAAAATCTTCATCACTTCAGTACAGTTGTAAAGAGCAGCACATTTTCGAATATAATAATTTAAAAACTACCTTAAAGTTAATATGTTGTAAGCAGTCGAAATATCCAAGTAACGGTTGAAGCAGTTTGACTATGTTTGGCAAAATAATCGATAGGGTGGCAGGTCAATAAAATGCCACATTTTGTGGACAATTTTTGATCGGCCGATTATAAACGCAATGCGATGGATTTCGAAGAAGTTAAATCCGCAGATTTTTTAGGCTTTTGATTGAAAGAAAATTTGAAGCGTATAATGTGTGTTACATTTGGCAGTATATCTGACAAGGTGAGTAAGATATCGAATTCTACCGACAGTTTCTGGACAGCTTATTATGAACTAAATGCGATGGAAGTCCACAGATTTTTTGACATCTGATTCAAAAATCGTTTATATTATGTTTGCAATATAACCGATAAGGTGACAGGTGAATGAGATATCGCATTTTGCCAAAAAATTTTGATCGGTCGACTAAGAACCCAATGCTGACTGTATTAAGTCTGCAGGTTTTTAGACATCTGATTTAAATGCCGTTCATTCAGCTTATAATTTGCGCTATATTTAGCAGAATGATCAATAATATGACAAGTGAACAGGACGTAGCATTTTTGCCGTCTAATCTTTGTCTTTCGGCTAAGAAGTTATCATAGGTTAGGAGAGAAAAATTGTTTTAATCGAGTATTTCGATTACCTACAGGTGGAGTTATTAGAGAAATATACTTTTGTGTTATACATGAATAAGGCCATAGAGTTGTTTTCTCTAATTCAGAATTCAATGAATATTATCTCTAAAATTAATCATAATTTTTTTCAACTAATTGTTACTTTCTGGGTAATATTTCATGGTAAATTTATTTTATTATGAGAATTTTCTGACTAATATCTATTTAATGATTAAATTAAATTTAATAAAATATTCTTTTTTCTGGACACTCTTGTACAACATGCATGCTAAGAAGAGTTATTTTGCTGTACCCAAATTATGTCAATTCATTATAAATCACTGGAATAAGTTAATTCTATAACTATGAATTAAGTTTATTTAGCATTAAAATATCTGTCTTTTGCAATCTAATTTACAGGCTGCAATTATTACACTAAAGAAATATTACCGACTTCAATTGACGGCAAAAAATAAATATATGTGGTATGATAGCTTTTCAACTATATTAAAAAAGCTTATCCATGTGAATTTATTAACTAAATTACTACCAAAATTCTTCAGATTCTACATTCAGTATTGCAACTGTGTTATCGGGAAACACATTTAAATTTTTTTTTTTTTCCAATTATTCTTTGCGTCAAAATCTATACAATTTCAGGAGTTTCTAAAATTTTAATAGAAAAAGACGTGATAAAACGATGATTAAAATAGTTATTCATAGAATATTCATATTCATTCATCCATTAACTCCTTCACATTCGAATTTACTTGATTACCCAATTAGATGGCACATCTTATTTGGGACAATTATTATTGTTTTAATCCCCAGAATAATTTAAAGGCATTTGAGGTGATACGTTTTCAAGTGATTTTTTTATTTTTAAATTATTTAATATTTTCACTTAATTGCAGATAAAAAATAAAAACTTTAGTAATTCGATGCGCGATTCAGACTTATCATTGCATACGAAGGGGTTAAGAAAAACGAATGCATGCAACTGAGAGGATAAAATTCATTTTTTGGGAAGAATAGTAGCTTGCAATAGCTTCGAATAAAAAAAGTATTGAGCCATAAGACCACGTGCCTAAAAATGCAGATAGAAGAGTTCATATTCAAGATCTAACTGTTTTTTAATAAAATTCATTTGTTTTACTTTCTCGTATACGAAGTATAGAGAAAGTATAGCAATAGTAAAAAAATTTGAACTCGAGATTTTAATGCATCTCTACGTTTTAAACCTATTGGAATTCGAAAAACACATTTTTATAAATTTTCAGTCTTTCTGTGGCAAAGATAACTGAAAAAACTTTGAGCTAGACGGTTGAAATTTGTTACACCGTCTTGAGACCAAATTTGCAGATTTCTATCAAATTTTGAATAAACTCTGCTGAGAGGTCCGTCTATCCGGCTGTTCGAATGTAGTTAAGACGATAATTACAAAATGAAGAAAGCTAGATCAGTTACATTCCGTACTCAAACTCAACATCTATAGAATAAATTCCTGTCAAATTTTGGGCCAAATATAACCTCGGATTGATTGTCTGTTGATCTGTACTTTCAAAAACATGCAAACTCAATAATTCAAAAACACAAAAATATTTTAATAAATTAATATATTAAATTTGCTATGTGACTTTGTGTCTATAAGTGCAGTTATATTTCAACCGGTTGAGAAAACGAGTCTAAAACACAAATTCGACTTTTGGATATTATTAATGCATGCCAGGGATTAATCGCCAAATAACTCGCCAAGAATGCCAGCATAGATTCATTAAAAATGCTAAATTCACACCAAAGATTAATATTTCGTAACTATTGTACGCGAAGGCCATATAAGACGTTTTCAGCCAAGACAAGTTTATTAGAGAGAGTGCGAGAAAGTTTTGGGGAAACCACTCCCACCGGGTTTAATCCTAAATATACATTGAAAAATAAATACATGGGAAACCTAATATTTAAGTAGTTAATTTTTCACAAGTACATTTTTCATATCTTACATAAATAGTTAGTTTGTACATATAATTGCAAAATATTTTCTACAACCTTCTTAAGAAACACCTTTGTATCTTTTCAGCATTCTATATTGTTCGTGTCCGAACTATAGTAAATTTTTGCTATGCACGCACGCTTATTCACCTCAGATTCGAAATACATCCGAATTCCTGCAACTAAAATATTGACAATCTTTTGATGGTCAGTAAAAGAAACTGAGAACAATTTTTTACAAATAACTTTGTAAAGGAGTGGTTAGTATTTGAATTTTTTTTTTTTAAAAAAAAGCTAAATGCTACTTAATTTCCTTTAATTAAATGTAAGAAATAGTTATTATGAGTTATTTTGAAACCAAATAGATAGATCCCCCCTGTCGGATTTATCTTTTCCCCCGTCGGCAAACCTCTGTCGCTACCCCTGAAAAGTTTTATTTTAAAAGTCAACGCTAGGATAGTTTTAATAGGCCAGGATTAAATTTTAAAAGAGCATAAATTTGAAAAAAATGTTTTAAACTATGTTTAACATGTCAATGGTAATATTTGTTTAAAAAAATTAGATCTATATCTGCATTATTTTTTAACTCAGATATTATTTTTTAATTCGATTAAAAAAAAGTTGTCTAAAATGTGTGTAATTACTTTTCTCGGTCCAACTCGAAAAAAGAATCTTATTCTGGAACTGTTATTGTTCGATTTCAGAAAATATTATAAAAAACGTTTTTCAGGGAAAAAGTGATGAAAATATATCTGAAAAAAAAAAAAAATCTTGTTTATGAGCTGTTGGAAATGGAAAGAAAAATGTCAATTTCAAATCCAATTCTCACTACTTTTCTTTTTGAAAATTGACCATTATAATATCAACTGAAATCGAGCCGCAGCATTTTTAGTATAGGATTGTTTTCCGATCTTCAAATTCTTATTGATAAAAAAAATCTTGAAAATATTTTTGAAAACTTTTCTTCTTTTCAACAATGCCAAATTAAAAAAAAAAAATTCAGATATCTATCTGAAATTTTTACCTATTATTCCATTCTCCGCAGCACAGCACATATGAAAAAAACAGATCGTGAGAATTCTGTAGTAGCCAATTTTTCAAGTAAAATAATTGTGCTAGGAGCTGAAATCTTAAATACGATTATGGGAGATACCATTATGGGTGACCCCATCATCTGCCGAAGTAAGTTTCCCGCTAAGTTTTATTTTCGTTTTCCGGCAAATCTCCAGAAATTCGTAACCGTAACTAGTATTTAAACAGCTGTCTTTAAGCAAGCATGGTTGGCGCTGGCAACCGATCAGCGTTTATCTAAAGATCGTACGATATTTCAAAAGTTTTATTGAGTAATTGCACTGTAATCACAATTCCGGATTTATTTTACTATACAAAATATCGGTAATGTTAGTTACTCTTCGCATTTTTAACAAAGTATTACACAGACGAATTTTTCTCTTGAGAACCATGAGTAAAGCGTCTGTTAGCAGCTATTTAATTGAAGAGCCCAAGTACTCCTTTTTGAAAGAATTGGGATTGGAGAAGAATAACAAAGGGGTTTATCATGGCATTTGGACTGGAAATGGAGAAGTTAGTGTATTTCTTTGATAACAAAACGAATCATATTATGTGCTAAAATAGATAGAAGCTAAAGCCTAATTTTTGCGATTGATTGATTATATGAGTATCTAACTAATAATAATTAAATATTGTTTATAACAGAATAATGTGATTAAAATTCTGCATATCAATTTAATTAAGGGTATATAGAAAGTTTCTGAATTTTATATGATTAAGGCTACTTGTGATTTTAAAACTTGAAATAAATAATACAATTTAGACAAAGTATTTTTTGCATACAACTATTTTAAATGACTAATTGTGCAAAATTTAATTCTTGTAGTATGAACTTTTTTTGAAATATAAGCATTATCGTGAATAATGAGTTCTATTTTAAAATATATTTACTCTACTAAAAAAATGCATTTTCTTGGAATATGTAGTATCCTGTAACAATAACCTTTTACAATATATACTTGTATCAAAAAGTATAGATAAAATCTGTTCCATGCAATAAAATTTGTTACTCTTTGAGTATATTGCTATATGAATAATGAACAAAATATCAAACAACAACAGTTGAGTAAGTCTCTTCATAGAAAATGTAAAATATTGCATTTCTCCTTTGGACATTAATGTGTTAAGCACCAACATTTCATTCACTAGGTTATGATAAATGTATTTGCAAAATCTAAAATTCGTTTCGAACTTTGTTTGAACTGCCCAATTAGAGGGAAGTAAAATAATCTGTAAACATCTACATCTTTTATTTAATTATATTTTATTACATAATATAAAAATAATAAAGGTTTAAAATAATATTAGGTTATATTTATCAGTATAAATTAGTAATTCTTTTATTAAAATAATGAATTATTTAATACAAGAATTAAAATATATCAATTATACATAATAATGAGGTTTTTATGATCAGCTATTTATAAATTTGAGTCACTGAATTTAAATTTGCTAATTTTTATTTCTTTATTTTAGACTGTAACGTCTATTTGTCCTAGTAATAACAGACCTATTGCTGATGTCATCCAAGGGAACTTAAGTGACTTTGAAAATGCCATAAAGGAGTTGCAAAAGGCTTGGAATGTTTGGGCTGATATTCCTGCTCCACAACGAGGAGAAATTGTGCGTCAGATTGGCGATGCTTTAAGAGAGAAAAAGTCTGCTCTTGGGAAACTTGTATCCCTGGAAATGGGTAAAATTTTGCCTGAAGGGGAAGGAGAAGTAAGAATATTTAATAGTGAATTTCTTTTTAATCTTGAAGGATTTTTATATTTATTTAATAATGCTGCTGGTACATATGTTCAATTAGGAAAATAATTAATACTATGTAATATTCTTATTGAAATATCTCATTTGAGTGGGGAGATATTTTGCTATAATTTTCAGCTCATTTATGATTTTTTTTTTTTTTGTTAACTCAGTATAAGTTATCTGATATAAATGATGAATGCCCAGCTTGTATGAGTGAAGATATAGAATAATGAAAACAATCAAAAAAATTTATAAATTTTTTTCTGTTTTATGTCTTAATGTCCTTAATCATGTACTACATTCTTATATGTAAAGATAAAATAAATAAAAAGCAAATATTTTCTATAATATTATTAATAGTGCATGGAGATAAAATTCATATTTCTTAATAAAAATATGTATATTATCAAATATAAAGACATTTATTTTGCAACTAGTTGAATCTAGTTTCAGTTTTCTGCTTTGTTTTATTAGAATATCTTATTTATGAATTTGCAAAATCATGGATAATTTGAAATATATATTCTCAGATAGTGGAAAATATTTTTCTAGATAAATATGAATCCTATTTTGCTAATACTATATATGAAAGCACGAACATAGTGTTTTGTTCTCATTTCATTATGTTAAAATGGACCTTTTTTTCTATAAAAGTGGACTATACCTGCTGTTAACTTATTTTAATATTAAATTATGTAATATTATTTTAAAAATTTAAAATAAGTTGCAAATGCAAATTTTTTTTATATATACTTAATTTTAGTAATGCATTCCTTTAGAAACAATATATAGAGAAGAAAAATATATTAGAAAGATTCTATGTATTGAAAAAAAATCATTTATTGAAAGATATTTCTACTAAAAAATACCAGCCATTAAAACTCAATGGATTTATTATAGATGACATACTGAAAAAAAAAAATCATTTATGCATATTTCAACTTAATACGTTTTATATTATTAAATAAACAAATTAATTTTTTATTATATACAGTATATTTTATGTATAAGATATATATATTATATACATATTTATATATTTTATATGCATATATATATTAAATATAATATAAAACATCTGTATTTTACATACCTTTTCATCCCATTTAAACCCTGTCTCCTGCTTATAGTATAATTATGTTTCATTTCCATGATTAAACCCAATCATTCTGTTGTTTCTTTCTTTCTCTCTCTCTCTGTTTGCTTTGTTCATGAAGTAGATGTTTTTCCGAATTCCGTAACAATTCTCAAGCAAAATGTATCACATATTATCTGGATTCTGAAATCAAAGGTTTGTCATTTTGAAAAATTTTGTATTGATTTATTTTTAAGGAATAGAAGGAATTCAAAAGAAATCTTTATATTTTGAGAACTGTATTAATACTTATTAACTAAAAGTGTTTTAGACGATTTTTTATCAATTTCTTGACAATTTTCCTGAAAAATTAAAATGAAAGAACAATTTTTTCCCCGCAGAATTTAATTGCAGTTCACAATCACCAAAATTCTGTGTCTTTTACATAATTTATAGAAATTCACTGAAATCTATGCTTTAAGTTAAGTATTAACACTATATTATTATTTATAAAATCTTTTTTTTAAAGCAAATAATTCATTGCAGTTTTAAGATTCATTAGCACTCCTGATTATTCAAAATGGTCTTAGGTAAATGAATCAATTTTTGACCTATTATACTTATGTTTAATAAATGTAATGATGTAACCATATGAATGTCAATGTAACTGAGTTAACTTATTTCAGCAGCTACTAAAATTAATTCTATTTTACTTTTTATTTGAATATCAATATTTATTAATGAAAAAGGACTATTATTTGTATGATGTAATTTCTTCGATTCTTATTTCAAATTTTAAAATTTTTCAACATTTTAAACAGTATTTCTTTAATTAATTTATAGGTACAAGAATATGTTGATATATGTGATTATGCAGTTGGCTTATCAAGAATGATAGAGGGAAAAGTTCTTCCTTCTGAAAGACCAGGTCATGCATTGTTAGAGATGTGGAATCCTCTAGGAGCTATTGGAATTATATCAGCTTTCAATTTCCCAGTAGCTGTTTATGGCTGGAATAATGCTATTGCATTAGTATGCGGTGATGTGATGTTGTGGAAAGGTGCTCCATCTACTAATCTTTGCAGCATTGCAGTCATTAAAATAATTCAGTCAGTTTTAGAGGTAACTTAAATTTTAATGTAGTTAATTTATTTATGTTTTAAAATATATTTTTTCTTACCATTTTAGTGACAGTCCCTCCATGAGCATTTCATATAATAAGGATGAGAAGCTTCCAGCTAAGGTGGTTAGTTCCTTGCCACCTAGTTGGGTGCATTAATAGTGTGTGGTTGTTACCTCCTGTTGATAGCTGGATCTACAGGAGTTTGGCCATAGTATAAAGTTTATACTATGGCCATTAGAATTCATAGTTGCTTATCATCTGTCTGGTCATTCAGTTTAAACTGTATGAACTTTAAGTGTATTAGGAAGACTCAAGTATATTTACCATTTGATTGTAATACTATCTATCGTAGCATATTATACAGATTATTGGCTAATAAAGCATGTTATTTCCCACCCCTTCCCCTTTATTATAAATAAAATGTGTGTGGCAGCAGCTTTAAACTATGGAAATTAGAATTTACTTACAAACTCTAATTAAAATAAAATGATTTAATGTGTTAAATTTTTTAAAAAAATACATGTACTCCTTTCATACATTTTAAATGGTAAAAAAAGAAATTTTGTATTAATTATTTTTAGGGGAGGGGGGGGGGGTTGAAGCATTTTATTAAATCAGCTTAATAGCTCTAATAATAAAAGAAAAATGTTTTTTGTTAAATCTGCAATTCAAATTCACAATATTTATATCTTAAGTATACAGTTAAAACTTAAATGTCTTCATGACTGCAGTTGTTATGCCACAGATTGATTATATTAATAATACTTTAAACTATAGTAATTTAATGTCATTAATTAATAATACTCATTTATTTTAATTCAAAATTCATTTTTAAACAAATAATTTTAAATTGTGCTACACTATTATTTCAAGAGTGTTTGAAATAATCTTTCTGCATGTGCTTATTGTTATTATTTTAACTTTTTTTTTCTGCATTCTGAACAGCTTAAAATATTTTCAGTTTTTAAATGCTTGCTTCTTTGTTTAATTAAAGCTGTTTTAAGTATGTTTTTTGTACATTTTTACAATTTCTCATGACTAAACATATATTCTTCAGGAGAAAAGAGGGAAATGGTAAAAAATTGAATCTAAATTTTAAAATGTAAAACATTTTATTTTCTCTTTGAGAATTGAATTCATAAATGCATCAGTTTGGCTTCTGTTGTAGTAGATTTATTAAATTATAGCTTCTATCTAATAATGTAATATTTTTGAATTAGTAATAATCTAACTTCTAACCTTATGAACTTCTTTTTAACTTTTAATGAAGCATGCAAAATTAAAATAATTTTCTTTTTTCCTTCATTTGTTATATTGAATAATCTAATCCTGATATTTGTCATCAATATCTTTATCCTTCCATTTGGAGGTAGAATTTAGTTTATAATGCCCTGATAAAGGTCTAAACATGCATTTATCAACTGAGCTACTGTGTTAGGTCATTTTTCTACACAATGGTTATGTGCTTTCTTCTGTTGTATTGTTATTTTATTATTTGATTTATTGTATTGAGGGTATTTTTTTTTTAAATTTGAGAAATTAAATTGCATTTTTTTTTTTTTCAGAAAAACAAATTGCCTGGTGCTATTTGTTCTTTGGTTTGTGGAGGAGCAGACATTGGATCAGCCATGGCAAAAGATACACGATTACCTTTAGTGTCATTCACTGGAAGTAGTAGAGCTGGTTTGCAAGTCGCTATGGAAGTTCAAAAAAGATTTGGAAAGTCACTTCTAGAATTGGGTGGAAATAATGCTATCATTGTTGCTGATGATGCTGATTTAGACATGGTAATTCAGTCAGCTGTTTTTGCATGTGTTGGAACTGCAGGACAGAGGTGTACAACAACTAGAAGATTAATAGTACATGAAAAGGTAGTGTTTTCCTTTTTTGCAAAATAAATTATTTGATTTTATTTGTACTGATCTCATAAAATAATGAATGTATTTACACATCTATTTTTATGTGAATATGATGCTTTTGCATTTGCAATTCTTCAGCAATTTAATTATCTAATTTAATTTCCATTTCATTTTATCTAATTTGTTTTGTCTGTTTGAACGTTGAAATAAATCATTGAAAATTTAATTTTTGACTGTGTTTATTCAGCAAATATAATGTAACTACATTCCATCTAGATTTGCTGAATTTCTGTGCATTCTGTTTCTTATCTTTGCTTTAAATCTTGTGAAGATCATTTATCTAACATAATTGGATCTTAGGTGTATTTTTTAATAAAATATGAAGGTATTCATAATGCAGAAATGGAAATATAGCATATATAATTTGAAATTCTCATTCATCTTATTCATTCAATTTTAATAATTAGCAATTAATTTTAGTCATAATTATATTAATTGTATGTTCATTTACTCTATATTTATTTTCACCCTTATCATCATACTAATGTTTTGTAAAATAAGTTGCAGTATTCTCACCCTTCCCTCTCTGAAAACAATTGGGATTGCTCATGCTCATGATTATTTAAAGATTATATATAAATAGAATGCATTGTGTTTGGTGATTTGAACTTAAATTTCTTTAAAAATGGCAGTTTCATTTTTTATTTATTTTCAATATTTTGATTGTTTTCCATTTTAATAATATTCTTTCTTCCATATGATGTTTAAATTAAAAGCATCCATCCCATTCATGTAATAATTATTATCATGCAGTTTTTGGAAGAAGATGAAAGTTTTAATACTTACGGTTAAAACTTCACTGACAGAAATCAATTTTTTTTCATTCTTTATTGTAATTTAAACTTTTATAGAATGTGAATGGTATAGTGTTTATAATACTGGATAATATCAACATTTTATTTTTGAAGGCCTTCATCATTGCTTCTGAATTTCAATATATAATGTGAGAAATATAGCCAGGTTATCTGAATAATATCTTATATTTGTAATTTTGTGTGTAATTGAATGATTTTTAAAATCAAATATGGATAAATCATTTATGCTTCAATTTTTAATAGGTATACAATGAAGTTGTTGAGAGATTGAAAAAGGCATATACAAAGGTTAGAATTGGTGATCCTATTGAACCAGGCACTCTGTATGGACCAATGCACAACAAGCAAGGAATTGAATTATATTTGAAAACTATTGAGGAAGCTAAGAAAGCTGGAGGGAAAGTGGAGTACGGTGGAAAGGTATTAAAATGTATTTCTCTATTACTCTATAATATATAAAATTGAAAATTTGTTTATTTGATTGAACTATATTTAATTCCATAACACTTGACTGGTTTGATCAAAATTTTGTACTCTTCCTTAGCATTTCTAAGAATTTACTACATTATTAAAAAACATCAAATCTTTAAATTCTCCATTTCACACCCTTTTTAAAGGGACAAATGTAGGTTGAAGTTTTTGTTTTTCTTCTTAACTTTTGAACAAATAATTACTCAAAATTATTTTTATATCTTAAAATTTAAATGATTATTTTTTATTGACAAATTTCATTTCTAAAGTTGTTATTTTTACTTTAGCTTATGTCAAGCAGCTATTTTAATTGAGTTTGAGTTGAATTTGTTATGTAGTTTGCTTTTGATATGTTTTAAAAAGCTGTCCTTTAAAATTGCATCACTTTTTTTTAAACTGTGTAATCTAATTTTGTGTCATAATTTAATGATTTAAAAATTTTATTGCACTATTTAGCATACATTGTCTTCTTTTTACTGGTTTTTATCTTGAGTTTATTGAATAGAATTCTTTTTAAAAATGAATAAACAAAGGTAAAATATTTCCAAAATATATATTTATTTATAGACATATAGACATTCCCAATACTCACTTTGTATTTTACTCCATAAAAATTATTTACTTACAGATTATCTAAATTTTATAATTGCTGGAATTTTGTATTAATAGCAATTAATATTACAATACCTAATTAAAAAAACATTTTATTGCAATACATCTGTTATTGAATTTATCCAATCAATTCCATCTTTGTGGACAAATTTTTAGTGATGCATCAAACCACTAATAACTTCCCAGTTTAGGTGTGAAGGTACTATTTTTAGTGGGTAGTTCCTCTGTCCTTCAAACCTTGAAAAGTTTTATCTTTCAAATTGCTGAGAATAATTAAAATAAAATAGCTTAAGGGGGGGGGACATCATATTAGTTTGGAGTCTAGGATATTCAATATTTCTTGGAATGAGAAGATATATTCTCTAATAAAAATAATCACAATGTTGAACTCTTACTTTGAAAGGATTGTAAGTGATGATATTATCAGAAAATCTTACTTCAAATGTATAAAATTCATTAAATAGCGAGCATTAAGAAACTCCAGAGGATATTTCTTCCATTGTATCCCTTACTCTACAGCATAAAAGAGAGGATGTAATAGTAACAAATTTAATTATGAATGGTTATTACTCCGGTCCTACTAAATAAATGTAGACAAGATGACAAGCCTTATTCACACTTTTGCAACCATGAAAAGAACATTGATTGTATTCTCTTTGAACCATTTGAAATATTCAGCTCATAGAACAAACCTGTTGTACAAGCATAATCTTAATCACAAACTAATATTGTCTGTCAAAATCTTTCACCAGAAAACAATTTTTAATAAATACTATTAGTAAATTCTTTATCAATCATTAAAAAAAGTTTTGATATACTATATTACTTTTTATTTCTTTGCATTGGAGGATAGCCATTTTTGCTAAAAAAAACCCAATTAATATACATTTAAAAAAAAAAGGAACTATTAAGTATCTTAAATTGCTTTTATCAAATAGTGTTAATATTTGAAGTTAAAATTTAATTATTTAAAACAATGAACCAAGAAACTTCATGCTTCTGCCTTGGCCAAATGTATGCTGATAAATTCTAATGAGGAGATACTCAAAGAATTTTTTATATGTACATGTCAAATACTCACTGAAATTGTTTTTAATCTTGGATTTATTAGTATAGTAATTTATAAATAGAAAACCTCTTATGGGTTTCATATAAAAACCCTACAACTTGAAAGTATTTGTTTCACTTTTTATTTCATACATACAAAACAATTAAATGCAAGCAAACTTACAGGCACACCAGCATTTATTGTTTTCAAGTCTATAATTATTGAAAAATGAAATGAAAACTTTTTTTGTGATTCTTAAAAAATGTTTTCTTCAGTTAATAAATTTTTATGGTATCTTCTTATCTATTTGTCCTATTTTAGTTATAATGTTTTATATTTAGATTACTATAAAAAGTGCAATGAAGAAATATGCATTTATTAAGAGTACTTAATCATTATCAATAAAATATATCTTTGGAAAAATTTAATATCTGAAAAAATCACTCGTATTAAATTTTGTTATAATAATTTTAAATTTATGTTGCTTGTTTTGTTTTAAAGGGATAATATATTTCCTTTCTGGCACTGAAGAAAAGCTATTTGAAATAAATTAATTTACTTTATTAAAATTAATCTGTCAAAAATTGTTCTTTCAGGTTTTGGAACAACCAGGAAATTTTGTTGAGCCCACAATAATTACTGGTCTTGCTCACGATGCAGAAGTTGTTCATCGAGAAACCTTTGCTCCAATTGTATATATATTGAAAACTTCAAGTGTTGATGAGGCTATTAAATGGAACAATGAAGTAAAAGAAGGATTATCTAGCAGCATCTTTACTCAGAATCTTGGAAATGTTTTTAAGGTATAGTTAGTATTTATTTTTTTCCCCAATTTGTTAATAGTTATAATTTATATCTAAGAATGACTTTAATTGGAATTTGTAAAAAAAAAAAAAAAAACTTTTTTTTTTCCCTTTTTTTTTTTTTTCTTTTTTCTTTCCTATTCTCAGAATTTTCTGTGTATATGCCCCCCCCCATTTTGATGTATTTTCTGCATACTATTCTGGCAAAATTACTTTCTATTCAAACTATTATGTTAAATTTTAGTGGCTTGGTCCAAAAGGATCTGATTGTGGCATTGTGAATGTTAACATTCCAACTAGTGGAGCTGAAATTGGAGGTGCCTTTGGTGGTGAAAAGGTGAGATTTTAATTTGTGATTTTCACTTTATTTACAATATTATAAATTATTAATTTTGGTGTAAAAGATTAAATGTTCATAGAAAAAAAAATACTTTTACTTTGTCCAACTCATTATTTTGAACTTCTCTATCTGAATTTAAATTTTTGTTATTATGCTTGTTAAGAATAACGTTTCAAATTATTTGACACCTTTTTGTTGTTTTTTTCATGAAGTCATAAATAATGCAATATTTAGACCATGCATGTGCTTAAATTATATTAATTACAATGGCAAATATATTTCTTAAAATATATATTTAATTCATTGCAACAAAAGTTTATTCTGTAATTATATATTTTAAAATTTGTAAGGAATATACATTTTATAAAACATTTCCTGTCCTGATTCATTAGTCTACTACTTATGTGATAGATTGGAAACAGGAATATATATTCCAAGAAGTATTCAAATATGCGTCTTAAATAAGATGTAAACAATACTTGGAACTCTTCTGTGTTCTTTATGCTTTAGTCATTTACTGTTCAGTGAAAAGAAAGCTTATTTCTTTTTCTATTCTTGCAATATTCTCAAAGAAATGATTAAATAATATCTTTTGCATGTTCCTATCTTTTTGTTGATAACAACAATTTTTATTTCTTGTAAACGTATAAACATCTAGATGAAAAGTTTTATAATGTTCTAGATGATGTAAAGGTTCTACAATATAGTTCTGTAAAAATTTTCATTGCCATGTTACAGAAAATGGTTTTTTAGAAAGATTCTGGGGGAAAAAATATATGTCCAAAGTGCAGAGGAACTATTTTAATCATCAAAAAAAATTTTGAACTTGAGATTTTGATAAATCTCTACATTTTAGACCACCCTGAATATGAAAAACTTGCCACATTTTTGCCATTAAGTCTGTCTGTGAACACATACAACTCAAAAAGGCTTTAAACTAGATGGCTGAAATCGGGTATAAAATTATGACCAAATTTGTAGATTTATATCGAATTTTGAACAAAATGTATTGGCAAATCTGTTTGACTGATTTTTTAAGTGTAATTGAATTCCATAATTTCAAAATGCAAAGCATTTTGTAAATAAAAATTGATACGCAGGTTTAGCATCTGAAATATAGATTTTAAATTTTGAACCAAATTCGTGAAACAGTAGACTATCTATTGCTCTGTAATTTTTGTTTGCATTAAATGCAGTTACTTAAATCAATGAAATTCAATCTGTTATCCTGTGACTACATCTATAGTTTTATGTCAAATTTTGGTGTCAGTCAGGCATCCAAAAGACATTATAAATAAATAATAGATTCAGTAAAAAAAAAAAAAAATGCAAGATTCAACCTAAGATCTATAGTTTAAAATTAGCATTCAAGAAATTCACAACCTTACCCATTGTTTACAATTTTATTTGGAGATAAGGGGGGGGGGGTAAGACGTTTATTGGACAGTAAGCAAAAAAGTTTTAGGGAGGCCACTAACACAGATTTTAAATACAAAATGTATAAATTTGGTTTAAGGCAGTTCTTCCATTATAATCTTAGTTGTTGGAAGGAACATTTTATCCCCATAAAAAAAAACTTCCATATTTTTTTTAACTGAAAATAATTTAACATATACATTACAAAATATAATTTATATTGATAGTTTACTAAATTTCTTTTATTCTGTGAAATTGATTTGTTTTTTCTCCAAATTAACTTATTATTATTATATTTGTTTTTTATTTACAGCATACTGGTGGAGGTAGAGAATCTGGTAGCGATTCGTGGAAGCAGTACATGAGGAGATCAACATGTACGATTAATTACACAAAGGAACTGCCTTTGGCTCAAGGCATTAAATTTGAATAAATGAAATGTTTATGAGCTTTTTAAAAATATACATAAATTTTGAGGGTATTTTCACTCGTACAAAGTTTGCAGAATCTTTTCTATGTATGAATTCCATATCTATATATTACTGTTAATCTCTAACTATTTTTATTATTTGGCCAGCATTTACAGAGTATTTTTCTATCACATTGTTATACTGTTTAAAAATTAAATAGTTATATATACAGCCATTTTGTATGCCATATATTTTTGTACACGTTTTAACTAATAAAACTTGTTGCATTTTAATTTTCTTGTTTTATTCAGAGCAGTTGATTGCTTGCAAATTCGTGGACACCATACTATATAGTTTTTGTATAAAAAATTTTAGCTTTCAACTGTGATATTATTTTGTATTAGATATTTTAACATTTAATGAATTATTTTAACTTCCCAAATGTATTTTTTTGTTGCATTGATGGCTATATAATCAATCATGTTTCCAATGGTTTCATTATTAAGCAATGGTTTATCAACTGTGAATTTCTACATAAAATAAGTTCATATAAATAAATTTAAGAACAACTAAATTAGTTTCTGAGACTATGCCAATTTTTTGCATCAAATTGGAAATGATTTTCATTTCTGTGTTGCTATAATGAATATCATAGAGAGTCATGGAAAAGTTTCTAATTATTTAATAAAATGCTTAGAAGTTTAAGGAGAAATGTTTTGATAATAAATGGAGCATAAAAGAATTTCTGAAACTAAAATAGTTTTCACACACACACACAAAAAAATGATGCTTATAACATAGTTATGCTAATTTCGGTTTTCTTTCTTTACATAAAACTTTAAAAAAATTTCATCATAATGAATTTTTGTGTTAAATTCCAGCAATAATTTTATGGTTTGATTAAAAGAATTGTTCTCTATTTTATTCTCTCCATAACAGTTGTTCTCATATGTCATAAATATTAAGATAAAATAACATCACAATTTTAATTTATCATAAAATTGTCTTACTATTAAATGAAAAAGATATTTTAGCATAATGCATGAATACGTTTGTGAACATACAGTAAATAAAAAAACAAACGAATAAATGTTAATATATATTGAACTATATTTGTTATAATAGGTTTTTTTATACTAAATTTATACTAGTGTCCAAAATTAATATACATTTTTTCCCCCTTTTTAGCATATTTGAAGTTTTGACTGTATTATTATCTGATCTGACAAAAAAAAATTTGATTATCATTATTTTATAACAATGAATTTTTGATGTTGTAATGCATATTTATCCTTATTTTCCCTTATAGACAATTAATTTGTCTAGCATATGAATAGGAAGAAAGTATTAAGATCTGTAATGGAATTCAACATTCCTTTTGTTCTTTGCTATGAATTTCAAGATGTTGATCACCAAGACTATCTCAGTGAGAATAGGTAGGATCATCTATGGAGACGAAATCTGTGGTATCAGTATACATTGATATCATTATAGCTTCATAGAAAAATTCCCATTCTAACTTTTGTTACGGCTTTTCAAACTGCTTTTCAACTCTACAGAATTGGTAATATCACAATATTGTTTGATCAGAATTGTGCCTTTTTTTTTTTTTTTTCCCCTTTCTTTTTTTTAAATTAAACATGGCCATTTGTACTGAGTATTGATCTTTAGACATGCTCTAATGTCCAATATCATTAGATAACTTCTTTACATCTTATAGAGATGTTAGTTATGAAGATGTTTAAAATTAACTCTAGAGACTTTGATTATGAAAACGTTTGCAGTTATAAAGTATCCTCATGCCTGTTGTAAATGTATAATGGTGTACAAAGTACTTCAATGTAGAATTAATACTTTTATTTTCAAATCTAAATAGTCAGAAACAAATCGTAAAGAGGTAGGTTTTGAAACTTTTTCTTTTACTTAGGATTAATTTTAAAATCTTCGGGAGATATAGTAAACTATTTAGAAATATTAGTTTATGATTGCTGATTTCTATTCTGATTGTCTCATCTTGATAAATCGGTTATGCAGTTTCTTTTTGATATGGTTAATATTTTAAGATAGAAAAGCTTCTGAATACATATCTGTTTTCAATTATTATATTAATGCTCAGATTTTTAATAAAATTTTACATATTATAATTCATTCACAAGCTTTTTGTGAAACTTATTCATGGTCCTTCATATAAAATATTTTTTCTGCCTTTAGTTACATTCTTTTAATGAAGAAATGATCAACCTAAAAAAAAATTTCTATTGCTTTGCGATAATGTTTATTTAAAAGGAAGGGGGAATGAATATGGCTTATTGCTATAGTTTGAATTAGAATTTTATAAATTATGATAATCTATCTTACAATATTGCTTTGATGCATAGTTTTATTTTAGTTTCAAAAATGTAGAGATAATGTTGCTAGTTAATGAAACTTTATTTTATACATTACTAATTAATTTGTAACATGGAGCAATTCATTTTCGTATTTACCTGATGGGTGAAATGACAATGAATAAATTTCAAGTAATCAGACAAACATTTAAATTTTCAATACAGTATTTATTGTGATAAAAGTCAGAGTTTATATAAATAAAAATATTTTGTTTAAATACAAGAAGAAAATATTCAATCAAATTTATAGATAATAATTTATCATTTTAATTTGTTATAAAAATGACTAGAATTCTTTTTAATACAAATGGAAACTGTACAAAAATTTTAATTTAACACTCATTTATCTAAAGAAATCAAAGCATCAAATTAATAATAAAAACTAAAATTATAAGAGTTAATTGTGTAGAGATGTTTTCATAGATAGAATTTTAAGACAATAATAATTATTATTCCCTTTATAAAAAACTATATTTCAAAAATGGATTAATAAAAAAATTGTTACATTTAGATACCATTTAGATATAGACCATTTAAACTTTTATTCTTAAAATATTTAGAAATAAAATTCTTTAAAACTAAATTTACTAATATCTGAAATATTGGTATTTTTAAAGTTCTGTTTTAATGTTTTGTATAGACATATTTACAGTTGCTCAATATTTCAACAATGCATCAATGTTGCATACTTTGATTTTGTTTTTTTCAATGGTGATAAATTATGTTAATAAAATTCATCTCTTCTTTAAACCATCTGTGTTTCCACATATATTTTTTCTGTACAACATTATGTACAATTTTTCCGTTAGTAAGTATTAAATATATAATTATGTATGGTTGTGTGGTCAATATTTACAGTATCCACTACCTGGTCGGTCGCATGCTTGCTCTTGATTCACCTCTGATTGCCTTTTGCACTTGTTCTAGATCTCTAGCCAATGTAGAAGTTTCACCATCAATTGGATCTAAAAATGGTACAATCATATCATTATAATTAATATGCAAGTTAAGAGTTCATTTTAAATTTGATCATTAGTAGATAAATCACGTGGATTCTTTTAAATAGTTCATCCATGATAATGAAATTAGCAAGAGATTAAACTGATGATATGTAAGAATATTTTCATTTCTTTTTCCCCTTCAATAGACATTGTTACATGTCTCTCAATACTAGTTAATCTTGGTATTAAAGTTTTTGTTCTATTCATATCAAGTTTGTATTTTGTTTTTGCACAGAATTTAGAATTAGGATCCAATTTAGAACTGGGACTTTTCTTTTCTTTTTTATTTTTTGCATATACAGTATCAACAAAACCAAGAATTATCAAAATTATTGCTTTTTTTTTTTTTTTTTTTTTTTTTTTTAAATTTCTGTCATTAATTTATTGTTATATATTTCTTGTTTCATTTCATGTTACACTTTTTTTTTATGAACTTTTTGTTATATTTTTACTTTTTTAACCAGTTAATTGTTGTTGATGAGTATCCTTGTCATCGAAAAAGTACAACATTTTGTGTTATGACAAGTTTATTTAATGACAATTATTATATTTATATAATATATGTTTATGACTATTTAGATAACCATTTTCCAAAGAGGTCAAAATGGTTAACTCGTTAAGAAAGGAAATAAAAAATGAGATAACCCTGATCTATTTCTACTCATAAAAGTCTAAATTTGGTCTTACTGAATCCGAAACTGAAATTCTGGATTTTAGTTTTGTGCAAGTATTTTATAGAAAGTGGGGGTGAGTATTCTTTAAATTTAATAATCATATGGAATCATAGACACCATAATATTGATTATAGGAGAAAAAAAAATGATGCTAATATTGCATAGTGTCCAAAGTTTACTGTTGTATTAGGTATGCTGCTTTGCCCTCTTTGAATTAACTGCATGTGTAGTTTTCAAGAAATAGTACAAACTACATTTGCTTTTGTTTGGCAAAATTATATTAGTTATCTAAGATAGTCAAATATGTTGCAACAGTATTTCAAAATTTTAAATATTCGAACTTTTTCTTGCATTTAATAATGTCCAAACATGTTTTCTCCTTTCAGCCCTTATTGCCTACAGTTATTTATAATAAATATGCTATGTAAGATTCAGGGCGAAGGTTTCAGGTTTTTTTAAAAAATCATTTTGTATCATCTGCACGAAATAGTTATTTATTCAACAACTCACCTTTTAATTTGGATTTATTTCCTGATTTTTTCCTGTCTCTGCTTTTAGGCATGAGCATAGAAAGAAGCGGTGGTAACTTTGAGCCTGGTGTAGTTGGGTTTGATTCTGGTGTAATTCTGTCTTCAAACATCTCTTCTGCGTCAGCGTCAGTAGGTGTATGCTGTGGGGGAGACTTAGAAGATCTGCTGTTATCCACAGGTCTCGGGATTCCACTGCCCCAAGAATTTCTTCTTTGTCTTCTTAAGCCTACTGGCTGTTTTTCTTCGTTTTCGTCCTGATTTTCTGTTATATCTCCCAAACTGAGAGTAGAAGGAAAACAAAAAATTGTGAATATATTTTATTTCTGGTTAATTTTCAAATGCAATTTTATATGTATATAATTGCATTTTTATTCACAAACTCTTTGGATCAAAAATAATGCATGTTTAGTAATGAACATGCTCGCTGTAAACAATGGCATAGCAAAGGTAAATGGCATCTTTCTATTAACTCAAAATTGATATTATTACGAAATTTACGTTCGGCATTTAGAATATAACATAATGAAGATATCATGCAATATCTTTATGTAACAATTGTTTTTCGCTCTCCCTGACATATCTGAATACTAAGAATCCCCCTCCCTTCCTCTCCTTGGCGCTCTCGAAAACGATGTGTGGAAAACTATATTCCCTCCCTTTTTCCCATTTCTACTGTGCCATTGATTGTGTGAAATCTTACTTTAATCACTCAGAAGCATTTTAAGTTATGCATAAAATGTTTTATAATTGAGTTTTTTTAAATTAGGCAGATGCCTAGCCAGTGTGAAGCAGTGTTGAATATTTCTAGAAAGAGAGGGGGGGGATCATTTTTTAAAAAAGTTTTCCACACCCGCCACTCATTTATTATTATTTTTTAATTTAATTTATTTATTTATTCATTCATTCAAATAGGGGCCGCGGTGGTCTGGTGGAAAAGTCGACTTTGGAACCGGAGGGTTACAGGTTCAAGACCTGTTTCCACCGAAGGACCGTCGTGCTAGCGGGTCTGGGGCACATTAAATCCGTCGAGGTCAGACATCATTCCGCTTGTGTAGTGTGGAAGTTAGGGGTGCCAACTCAGATATCGTTTTCGTCATCTTACAGTGGTTCAAAATTACGAGATCGGTCTCGCCGTCCAAAAATAGCACAGTGTTGCTTTAAAAGATGGGACATTAATATACATGAACTGAATTATTCATATACGGTAAGCTGAATTAAAGTTTCTTTTACATTCAGACTATAGAGGGTTGTAATTATTTTTGTGAGTGAGTGTAGTAATTTTCACAATGATCATACTGATCCCGGATTTTATTTTATGAAAATTGCCATGATCTGTAGATGCATTATCAATGGTTTTTTGCATCTCACCATCTTTCATTTTCGGAAGATATCTAAAAAAAACTGTGTCATTATGCATTTTTTCTATGGAAGAAAATGTTTTTGACAGAATCTCATAGTCGCTACATATATACTGATTTCTCCAATTTTTATTTCATTTTAAAGTTTATGATGTATATATATGGCATCAATGTTCCGCTGACCTTTATTTTTCGAGTGATATCGCAAAATAAAATCTTTATACATTCCTAACCTTAACAATTGGATTGATTTTTCTAATTTTAATCTTCGGTTTCTTTCGCCATTTTACGAGCACAGCCAACCTATTAAAAATACTGAATGCTTATTATAGAAGCATAATTTAAAATAGTTTCATTTATTGGGATAGTATGTTCAAATCTGATGGACATGACTAAATTATTGTTATTATGATCAGCTGTTCGACTAATGAACTTTTAAATTGATTAGCAATAAGTTTTAAAAATATAATTATCATTACCTTTTCCCTACTTTTCTCTTGGCTGGTGTAAGTTGTTGCTGTTGTCTGTTGAGTAGGTTTCGTCCATTGTTTGTCAAATTATTGTTCAGATTATTCATATATTCAATCTGTAAAATAAAAATAGTAGAGTGTTACATAAAAATGTAAACAGTTTCAATGCTTCATTTTAATATTAGACATTGTAGATAATGTTAAATGATATATGCTTCTATTATTCATATCATTACATATGTACAGTTTGGTTTTCAGTGTGTTTCAATCTTAATGCAAAATTATTATTATTTTTTTTTCATAATTGTTTTTATTTTTATCTTTTTTTGTCTTTAAATTATTAACAAAAATCCGTTAAAAAATCGACAATATATATTGAGAGATATATTGAAAATATTTAACTATTTTTTGAGCCGAGATATTTTTCTATTCTTTCTAAATGAATGATAATAGATATGCTTTAAGAACTCAATGTTTGAACAACAAAAATTAATTCCAAAAAAGTGTATCTTTAAATTTTTATTCAGGTGAAGAACTAAAAACTAGTATTTGAAAGCCCCATCATCCACTCATAACAATGTATAGTTTATGGATAACAAATATAAGCAGTAAACTCAAATAACATATGCTTAGTACAATGTTACAATATTAACTGTCCTTCTTTACGGTAGTGAATCTTGAGAATTTACTAAATCAAAAGAACAGAAATTAAGTACCATCCAAACTACTTTCTCCGGAAAATTTAATAAAATATATTGACCAAATAAAATTTCAAACAAACTGTGTAATGAACACTTCTACCAAATCTATGTTGTGGCAAAATTTAAAAAAAGGGGCGTTGGATATGAACCGGACATATACTAATAATGCTGTCAAATGATAATACAAAAACTGAAGTAACATAAGCATCAGATGGAAATAGATAAAGGGTCCTGTAGCATCGCTTGGCTTTAGAGGAAAGAAATTCTGGATATGCTCAGGATGCAGCGTTCACACGAGGCCAACTATTACGCGCAGAAGGTCACGCCTACCTCAGGAACATCACGTGATCCAAATGGGACAATGGCAAATGATTGTCTCATCGGGTCAACTATTTGCCAATGTCTCATTACGGTCACGTGATCTTCATGAAGTAGGCGTGACTTTCTATTACGCCCAATAGCTGGCCTTGTTTGAATGCTACTTTAGACAAGATTAAATGACATATAACTATGGTGGCTTCATATACCAATTTATAGTAAAAAAAATTGACAATGATGAATTTTTTTATTGATAAGCTTTAATTTCAGCAGAAATTTTAACAGATAAAAAATTTTCTTTTTACATCTTTTCTCTTTGTAAAATATGTGTGATGTTATTATTCTGACTTAGAATGGATTTTTTAAAATTAATTTTAGTCATGTAGAAGTAGAATTTGTCAAATTATTGTTCACGTGTTTTATTATCTGAACCATAATTTTTCAATGTGTTTTTATTATATGTTTTTTATGAAGTCTGCACTTTATTAATGGAACTCACTTCGCCATCAGCATCTATAATCGATCTCCAAGCACCGTTGTTCCAAGTATTTGAATCAATCAAAGAATCGGAAGATCCCAGCACTGCTCTTGACGCAGTTATGCTATCTGGTCTCCTCGTTTGTTTAGCTGACCTAGTTCTGAAAGATAAAACCATAAACGATATGTTTCGTTCTTGAATTATATATGTTATAAATTTTTTAAAAAGTAATAAATGTGATTATGAGTGATTTTCTTGAAAAAAAATTTAAGCAGCTGTTTAAATACATTGTGTAATGAAAGAGAATAGAGTATGTTTCTTTCTGTTGATCGATTATGAATAAGATTCGATATTAAACTCCTATTTTCGTGTAAAGATCACAAACAATTTTATTCGTCTATCGCTTTCGATATTTTCATGTACTATCACGTTCTCATATATACGGATTGACAGTTAGACGTCTTTAGTTGATTTTATCCAAAAAAATTTATAGATCATCAATTTTTATATAAAGATATTATCACAAATTTGATCGTGTAGCTTATTTCCTTCTTGATTCATAGGTTGTTACGCATCGAGACCTAATTCTAAAAGTGTGTTTCATTTTATTAAGAAAATTGTTGTACACTTATTGAACCGGTTTCCTCACGAATTATTTTTGACATTTTACTTGCCATTTGTATTCATTTTTCCTATAGTTCTTCCCTGAACTCGTGAAATTAATATTTTATATCGACAAGACATTGCATTTTTGTTCCTAATGAAATCCTCGTGTGCGTCTATTTTTGTTTTTATATTTTAAACATATTTATTGTTAACATGAATCCTCTAACACAAATTTTAAAATTTTATGTACAGTATATTTAGTATAGCATGATTTGTTGCCCCATTAAACTTCATGAAAAAGAATATAGTGACTGGAAAATCCATCCGCTGAGTGTGGCGGTGAAAAGTCTAAATTCGATGCATTATTCTATAAAGAAGTTTGAAATTCCGGAGCAAAACACAATCGACGCATAAACAAAAGACAGCATAGTCACTTTTAACATATTTTAGCTACCGTTAATTCTGAAGCAGAATTTACGCTTTCACTTTTATTAATAGATATTGTTTTTAGGCTAGTGTTCTTCATAAATTGTGCGAGATGAAAATCGCTACGTACTGAGTGTAATAGCTGATGAAAACAAAACAAACTAATTCATCCGAAAAAAATTATCGTATTATGATATTTCGGACAAGAGGTTTCAAATTTCTAGAGAGTTTTAATATTGGATTGAAACTAAAAGTTTACCAAATTCTAGAAGAATTTTGAATGAAAACTTCATGATTTACCTTTCTTTCTGGAGCCGTTCATTTTCTTTATTCACTCGTTCAAGTTCTCTAGTGAGTAAGTCGTTGGTAAATCTCAATTCAGCATTTTCTTCCCTAAATAAATAAATAATATATATATATAAATAATATTAATTATACGTCTGAAATTATTTTCTCAGTTCACAATAAGTGCTAAGCCGCGTTGGAATTACTCTTACTCTGCCAAAGCATCCGGGGTAATTGAATGACAGTAATTGTGGCACCATAGAAGTATAAGTAGAAAGAGAATCCTAAGAGGCATTACCGGCCATAGAACAATGTTTCCTTTAAGAAGTATGTCTCGTTATTTGAGTGAAGATAACATGATCCCTCAACATTAGTTAATTCATGTAAGAATCGACATTCTGTTCATTTATCTGGAAATCTTTCCTTCATGGACTCATTCTGTCACCCAGTGAACTTACAAGTGATGAAATTTAAATAAAAAAAAACATTTTTAAAAAATTAAGGAATGCCATAATCAACTTATTTATTTTCTTTTTTGTTACTAAAAAATATGCGCATATTGTTAATTTAAGAATTGAGTACATTGTATTTTTTTATTTAAAAAAATAATAAATTTAGTAAATTAATTATAAAGAAAACTTGTGAAGCCTTTATTTTGACCTTTGCTATCATTTTATGAAAGAAATTTCATGTCTTACAAGTATTCGCTTTAATCAGATCAAGAAATAGTTAAATTAGCAAGAAAACATTACATAATTGGACATAATTCAAGATCATAATAATGTTAATTCTGTTCTCATTTGACAATGCGGCAACTACCAGAATTGAAGAGTGCCGGATTTTCGATCTTTGTATATATATATAATGGAACTGCATTTTGAACGGAAAATAATTACCTATATAGTCTTTTACAGAAAGGAAGTTAACAAAATAAAAATAACTAGGTAAATTTATTTTAAAGAATTTTAATTCAACTGGATAAAATAATTTTATAGAACTTTATTTTTATGAAATTATAATTTTAATCTAACTTTAGAATAAACTAATTAAATAGACTCTACAGTGGCAACTTAATACAACAATTTCGGAATATAGATTCGCGGCAACACGTTAAATTTGTTAACATACTTCGAAATCGTTCCACAGAATTTTTTTTAAATGAAACAAAATAATTCTATAAAATTTAATTTAAAAACTAATAAAATCATTCATACAGTGCCATCTAAAAAAAGAAATCTCTAGAATACAGAAATGCACTAATACGATGAATTTGAAAATATTTTTAGAAATCGTTCCACTATCACTAAAGAGGTAATATCTAATTGCACGATTATCTTATTTTAAGATGTGCAAAACGTAAAATAAGTAAGGAAGAAATGTGCTCTTTGCCTTCTGTAAAATACATAATATTTTCAAAAATTAAAGTAGCGCAGAAAGTTTTATGTGCATAACACGAACTGACTCCATTATATTTTAGAAAATGTGCAAATATAATTTTCAGAAAAAGAATTTTACCTTAGAGATTCGTTGTCATTCATGTATTGTTGAAGCATAGTCTTCAATTCATCTGGTTTCATATCTGATAAAGAGAAAATAAATTTTAAAAACTATATTTATTAAAAACATGCTAATATATTCTCATTTATAATATTTATATTCTTTTATTTTTCCACATATTTCTATTAAACAGTTTCTTCATCTTATTATTTAGGAATTATTTAATAAAACAGAAAAAATTTACATCATCATTTTTATAATAAATTCATTTATCAATCTGTGTCGGTTGACATTATTATTTCTCTTCGCTTCACTTCTTTTCATAATAAATTAATTCTTAACAATGAAATTGATATAATCTCGAATTCAGTGCACTTGAACTAAAATAGCACATATTTTCATTTGTTATTAATTTTTGTTATAATAATATTTGTTCTGAACTTCATATTAAATTTACAATTCATCTTAAATATGACATTAATAAATTATGGCATTGCTACTCATTCTTTTAGTTAAGTGCAGAGTAAGTTTTACTGCTGAAAAATTGTTAGAAATGCATTTTCATCAATTTAGAGTTATAATAAATGTAGAATATTTAAAAGAATTTAAAAATTAAGAGTCTGATTTATTGTTTCTAAAAATAATCAAATTCCAACTAATAATCGCACAGCATTTAAAATGGTCTCAATAAAAGTGCAATGTTTTATGTTTTAAAATGGTGTAAAATAAATTAAGGGCAACATTTTTAGAATTATCATGGGTAAACGTCTACATTTCTTTTACATCTAATTAATTAAAATTTTATTTATAATTTCAATCTATTAAAATCAGTTCCGAACAACAGTTTCAGAATTATCGCGGAAAAATGACTAAATTTCTTAATTTTAAATTAATTAAAATCAAATTTAAAATTTCAAAAGAAACTCTGCCGGATGCAAATTTCCATCCTCCAAAGAATATCCATGCCAAATATACAGTACACTCCCGATTATCCGCGGAATTGCGTGGCGCGGCCGCCGCGGATAACAAAAACCGCGGATAATCCGAAAAAAGCTAAAAACGGATATAGCAAAAGAGAAAACAGTCATTCCAATTTTGAAAAATCGTTTTATGTACAATAAAACGTAAAATAAACAGCAGGAAATGTTTAACTAACGCTTAATATTTTAGTATATCACTCAAAACTAAACTAAAATGCATTTTGTTAATGAAAACAGAAAAGTGCTTTGTACTTACGAGAGGCGTCAAGGATACACAGAAAAATTAATACATATGTACTGATTTAATACTGTAATGTATTATGTAATTACAAAAGCATAACTGTAAAACTGCAAATTTTTGAAAAAATCTGTCAAAAAAAAAAAAAAAAAACTTTGTGCGGCAGGCGCGGATAATCCGCACCGCGGATATTCGGGAGTCTACTGTAGTAGCTTTATTTCAAGCGATCTGTTCTATAGATCGCCAAGACGCATCTTCTGTGTTATTATTCGTAGAGATCATTCATTTGTTTCATTATATATTTTTATTATTATATTTATTTATTTATTGTTTATGTTCTGATGTATCAGATGCCATAGGATAGCAATGGATGCTATCCTATGACAGTATAAAATATTTTCGTATTTTAACAAATGCGCACTTAAAAAAAATAGGTATTCAATTTTTAATAAAGTAAAAAAAAATTACCATCTACGAGCACGTTTCCTCGAACAGCGGCAGCACCTTTGTTGTTCGTTAGCAGTCCATTATCTAAGTGCAACTGAAATAAAAGCAACCACCATATTTAGTAGCTGAAGAACTTTTAGTGTTGGGTTTTAACATTGCCAAAAAATCTAACTGCATAATAATAATATTTATTTAAAAATTTTATATACAAATATTTTTATCGAAAAAATTGGGCCATTTATCACAGCTGCAACAAAACAAAAAACGTAGCAATTTGCATTACTCTTATCTTTTTATTTTTTCCATAATAGATGCCGATGTCTGATTAGGTTCGCATCCCACAGTGCATTGCGATTGTTATGATAATGAGACGAGATGTTCTGTTCGTGTGAAATGTGATCATTAAAGAAATGCCCCCGAAAATATATGTCCTCTTGCTTCGACTGCACGGATCATAATGATCTTCATTCCACCACAAAATTAGAATACAGATACATTCCTGAAGCGAATATCATAAAGATGATGTAATAAATAAATTTAAAATGTAATCAAAACATTTTTAGAAAATGCTGTGTATTATATTGCATTGAATAGCTTAGAACCAATGTTTTTCGACTCTAAAGTCCCCAGATTCATTAACAGATTCGTGTTCGAAGTGGAGTCAAAAAGTTTTGAGAGAGTTTTGTAACTCTGCAACAGATAGCAGAGCAAACCTACGCATGTAATATCAAAGAATAATGATGTTCATAAGATATTGTGATAAGGCATCGTACTGTGTGCTTCGGTAGCTATTCAATTCGCGCTTTTGAGACCCCGCGCGTACCGCTGAACAAAGAGAGGATGTGAAATTTTATGTTAAATCTACGAGAACTCAGAACTATGTAATATGGTACAAGGAGACTTCTTCGAATATGATTGCGCCAATTAGAATGCGTGGTGAGTGATTATATTGAAAAGCCAATTTTTTGCGAAAATATTAATTTTTTTTTTTAATTTAATATTTTTAGTCTTTGAACAAGTTTCTTCAGAAAAACCCTGAAGTTTTTCTTCTAAATTTATTTTTCTGATTTTTTTTTTAATGTTTGAACATATTTTTATATTTGCATTATACGTTTTAATGCTATTTTACATCTTTAAGTGCTATTTTCTCACATTCTAATCTCGGGTAGAATTTTCTTACGAAAAACCTCATGAATTAAAATCTAATCCATATTTTTTGTTCAAACTGGGTATAATAATTTCTCAATATGTTCTTCGGTTCCTGAACTGGAGAATAAGTCATATATTTATTTAGAAATGGTTTATAGTTATTTTAGTACTACACAATGCAAAAAAAAAAAAAAAAAAAAAAAAAAAAAAAAAAAACGAAAATTTCATGTTATTTATCAAACGAACCGAAATATTTAAAGAATGGATAAAAATTAAGATTATTTTTTAGGTCACGTACTAGGTAATATATTTCTTAAGCTGTCTGCAGAATTGTAAGTAAATCATTTAATAAATCTCTAAACTAGAAGAATTTTGCTTTATACCTCTTTTTAGCATTTCTTTCTATTCTTAAAAACATTTTGTCCCTTAATTGGTATATTTTTAGTTTAATAGACGTTTTTTTTTTCATGATGTTTATGAAACAAATTAAAAATATAACTATTTTAGAGCGTTTTTCAAAAAAAATTCATCCCGAACATACTTTAGCAGTACAACTACTCTCAAATACATAATAACAATATCTTGAAGCCGCGGTTGTTATGAATTAAGATTTCGGTTCCGGAATTGAAGGATAGTAATTTTGAGATATTATTATAGAAAAACATATATCTCAAATATCCTGAAGCATACTAAATCTGTCACCGAATATTAAACATAGTTTAATTCTGAGTAAACGTTCCGGGGGGGGGGGGTATTTATAGTCGTCTTCAACATAAGAACTGGGGTTGTGAAACATTTCGAATTCCCTACCGAAATAATCCTAGTGATGTTTCAAAACAGTATGTAAATATATTTAAGCCAAGACATAGATATATTTACGTCTTGCTTATAACGTATTTTTATTAAACTAAAATCCTTCTGCTTGTGTTATTTTTATTAAACGGAGATCTTTCAAAGTCTTAGATAATATTATAGTATGTAGAATAAACTACCAAAGAAGTGAATGGATACTTTCAAATCATTAAATTGATTTTAGTCTGGCAAAGAAAATAAACAACATCTAAAATTATTATCTATAAAATTATCTTGTAAACGAAAGGCATTGCAAATATAATTTTAAAAAATCTATTGAACTGAGCTGAACAGCTGAGCTGTTAAAACAAAATAAATTCTAGTAATACGATTAATCATTCTGACAATTTTTTTAATATTATTTTCAAAGAAAAATTCGTAGTTATTTTTTTTAAATAACCAAAATATCAATGATGTTTTTTTTTTAAATTCTGTGTTTTAATTATATCTATTATTCTTCACGTATAGTAATCAAAGACCAAAATTATTGTGGGGGAAAAAAAGTGCTAGATGAGCCCTTATAAAATTTTGAATCGCTTTTTATTCCGTAAAAAGGAATGAAACTTAATATTACCTCTACAGAATATTCGGATTATTTTATAATTCGTACGATGATAAATAGGAGGTTTTTAAAATTAAAATTTATGTATTTTGTTTACAGCCAAATGGTGGTATGTTAATCGACAAAACCTTTTCAACCTTTTTGTCTTTTTAATTGGGCTTTTTTGCTTGAGAGGTGTCTTAATATAAATAAATACAATATAAACATATTAAAATTGTATATAATCGGTAAATAATAATATATAAATTTTCTATTAATATTGAATAAGAATTTGCTTTAAATTTTACCTGTTGCCTTAAAAAGCTGTTTTCCATGCGAAGAACACGAACTTCTCTTTTCAAACTAATTATTAATTGTTCCCTTGGATCCTAAAATAAAAAAAAGAAAGAAGTATAAATGAAATTATTGACAACAGAGTAATGAAAAAATTATTCATTTTTCTAGAAATGCAGATTATAAGAACTACAATGGTGTATGATTATTTCTTATTGTGTTTTTCATTTTATATAAAAATAAACCAATTTTTACAAAAACATACTTTTATTTTAAAATCCATCGCTATGTAAATCAAGATTTAATTATTAATAAATAACAGTGGTTGTGATTTAGAAATAATGCAGTAAATTTTAAGTGGCAATTTTGAGTCCAGATAATTTTTGTTGAAAACGTTAAAAAATTTAAAAAACGATATCTCTGTAAATGCTTCTACCCATTTTTTATTATTTTGACTCATGGTTATAAATGAACTATAGGAATTACAACGCTTTAAAACCGCCACAGTACAAAAGTAATCCTGTTTTTAAAAAAGATCTACTTCCAAGCTGATTATGTTGATTGTATAAAATTTAAATCTCACCATTCGAACCATTGGCTTGGTTTTGATTCTCTTTGCTCTAGATGCATATCGGAGGGTGTTGAGTGTTTCGGCAATGTTGACTCGGCTTGGTGAGACGCAGGCAATCTGAAAAAAATTAATCATACAAGGATTAGTTAAGCATACAGGGATTAATTACAGTATAATTCTACAGATAATTTAATCTTACATTAAATTTTTTAACAACACACCATTAAAGCCAGACCACTGCCTCCTAAACTGTCAGCCAGTAGCTTTGTAAGCGTACTGTCTCTATACGGAATATGACTACTTCGCTTTCTGGGATCAGCGAGAGCAGATATGCAGTTTCCTATATCAAATAGAATACAGAACCGTTATGTTAATAACTTTAAAGTGATATGCAGGATTAATTTGTTTATAACTTTACTATAACTAAATTTATCAAGAGTATCATATGCATTGAAAAAGAATCTTCGTGCTTCTTATAATTAAGGAAACTGTCTTAAAAAAAATTAATAATGGAGGTGATTTTTAGTGTCACAAAATAAGAATTCTTTATGCAATCTGAATTTTTTTTCCCCTGTAATGCTGCCTAAAGTAAGATAAGATTTTTTTCCACGACTACGAGAATATCTGAAATCTGTTTATCACAGATTAACTAACGAAAGATGAAATAGAAAATCTCATACACATTGTCAGAGTGCTTAAGAAAATTTATATAATATTCTGGATGTAAATATATATTATCATTAAAAGCTTTGTTTCCTTACAGTAGGATCTTGCTCTGTCAATAACATTCAGGAGCACTCAAATCAAAATTAATCAGTAAAATCGATTTCAAATAAATAATTGTTAGTGTTGTTGTTTCTTATGGCACTTGCCATGGACAAGCCCACTGTTCGAAGGCAGCCGAATTAAGCCTGAGGGGGAGCGCCTCTTTTTTCTAAAGTAGCGCCATCTAGGGCCAAGAGAACGACTTTTAGCTACACACACGTCAAAACCCTTTTTACGGGCGGACTTCATTCACTCATCCACATATCGTAATTTAGACCTGAATCAGAGAACGATCATCCCTGATCTAGTACCCCCAGTGGTATTACTCTCGACATGGAGGATTTTGCGACCACAACAGATTTTACGCGCGTCAGCCACCAAGCACGCGGGGAATCTTCGGCCGGCGGGGTTTGAACTCGCAACCCAAAAGACGCGAATCCAACGGTCTACCAACCAGACTATCCCGGCCTGGTAATAAATAGTAATCCGGTAAAAGGAGAAAAAAAAATGCAATGTCAAATACAAAGTTTTTTTTTTTTTTTTTTTTTTTTTTTTTAATATCGAAGGAAAATACTAGCAATTAATTTCAAGTTCGTCCGTGTAGGAAGAATATAATGAATCAACGTAATAAAACGACATAAAATAATAAAAGTTGCTGACTTCAGCTCATTGACATTCTCTGAAATTCAGCAAAGAAAATGTAAGTAAAATGCGAACTTTACGATCCCATAACAAATTTTTCTTTATGATTAAGTTTATCCGTACACTCATAAATGAAAAAATTAAATATAAAATCAATTTAAATATAAAAAAAACTGTCTGAATTGCTTGACATCAAAACAGAAATTGGAATTTACACATTTGATTAAAATGTAGATACAAAAGATGAGAATATTTGTGAACTGCGGCAATCACGGACGGCAATGGACAAATATATTCCATTATTGAATCAAATTTTTCATGTGAAGCTTTTACTATCTTCCCAAAAATGATTGCTATTTTTCTAATACCTGTCTTAAATGTTTGATTATAATTTAAGAAACTCTTATAACATAAAAGGGATGAATTCAGGATAAATATCTCAAAAAGGATTATTAGATATTTTTTAAATATTGATTCCTCAAAAATCTTTGCTACTTTTCTAATATATGTCTTTGATGTACGGTTTTATTTTCAGGAATTCTCATTTCGTAAAATGGTATTAATTCAAGGTGGTGTTTAGGATTTTCTATTTATTAAACTGTTTTTACTGTTAGATACTGTTTCTTCATTTCATATCTAACCATTTTTTTTATAAATAACCTTTGTATGTAAGAATATAATGCTCTTTTATTTTATCAGTAAAAGGACATTATATTCTTAGGATATAAAGATATATATACTGTATAAAGATTTTTTTTCATTTCTATCATGTACAGAGAGATTAGCGAAACAAAATTTTCAAAAACACAAATTAAATTTCATAATTCAACAGCTGTATATTTTCTTGATTAATTTAATTGCTTATTAATTATATATGTAAGAACTAATTCAACTGACTCTATATTCGGATAAAAAATATGGGGTGCTCCTAGTGATTAACATCAATGATCTAGTATAATATTGCAAACGCCCAATACAGTCTTCGCAACAAATCTCAAAGTAAAATTAGCGTGTTCCCTTGAGGTGTTTTGTTGGCTAAGAAACAATCCTATTATACATCCGATTTCTTTTGATGATACGTTTCATAATACTTTATAAATAAGTAGAAACATTTTTATGATTAGTAACTTAGCACCAATTGATTCATAACTAAAAAAATAATCTTTCTGAAATTTTGGTCATTTCTTTAAAAACAAGTAATATGTATAAAAAAGTTTATAGTCAATTCCTACTTTCGCAAGAATTAACTCGCATTCTTCACCTCCACGTAAAAAATACTGAAATCCTTGCATTTTATCGATTAAGCTACTGCCTGTTGATTTCAATTTTCATTACAAGCTGCTGAAACTCTATTTAAAGTATTAAAAATTAATTAAATTTAATAATTAATAAATTAATATTTGAAAAAACTGTATTAACATCAAGTGTCATCCACTACAAATTTAAAACAATGTATTTGAATTTGAGTGGATGAATAAAAAGTATTTTATTAAGATTGAAAATTTGCACAAGGAATATAAATATATATAGGGAGAATATGAACTAATAGGAAAAGAAAGGAAGAGTAAAGAAAAAGAAAGGAAGAAAGTTGGAAAAGAAAAAATAAAGAAAGGAAAAGAAAAACGTGTGATAAAACACTATTAGCCTTATAGAACAAACTGTAACTTTTCAGTATTGTTTTAACCGCCATCATCTTGATTTGATATCAGTTTTCCTATGATGAAATTTTTGCAATGGAAACTTGTAGTAACGAGAAACAAACGATTTCTTTTCGTCTCCATTTTCTTTCTATTAGTTTATTGATATTTTAGTTAGTAAAGTAGTTGTCGTCTCTATAGCAACATGAATTGTAGATTTTTAGCCCACGTGCATTCAAAGATACAAAGCAGAAATAGAAGAGAAATGTTCTATTTCATATACAAGCTGCTAAAAAAATGATGTTATATTTGGCGGCATTTTAAAAAATTTAATGCACGCAAACTTATTAAAATGTTCTCATAGTAAAGTAAATATAGAAAAGATTAACATTTAATTAAATAAAGTAAATATAGAAAGATTAACATACGATTCTTTGCAATTATGCAGAAATGGATAAACAGATATATAGATCTTGATATATTTAAGGTCATTTTTTTAATTTATTTTACTCAGTTTATTCTGAAGACTTCTTATTATCTCTAAAACCGACTAAAGCTTGGATTATAATAAAATAATGAAACCAGTAGAAGTGATTTGCTGAAACTGAATCTCATACGCCTTAATAAGCATCTCTCGTCATCCCATTCTTTTGTGGCTCTTGTGCCACAAAATCAGAAATAACTATAACTAATTCTTCATCTTATATAGAATTTTGGGCACTAGGCCAAGATCTTGAAAATCCATAGTGCTCAGATTTTTATTTTCACAGTCCTGCAATTAAGTGTTCTGTGCTTCTTAGTATAATGAAGATAGTTTTCAGTATCTTCTTTGCGAATGAATGGTAACAAAATTCGATACACCATTAACATTTAAAAAAATACCAAATTTCAAATTTAATTGACTTTGATTTATCACATTTTCCTACATGTGGATGTACAGACAGGTAGATAGTCAATCCCTTAACAGATATCGTTCAAAATTTAATACACTTAAGATTTTAAAACGGTGTTTTATATATTATTTCACTAAATCATTATTTTTTTAATTATCTCGCTTATCGACAGCATAGATCGACAGACATATAGCATAGATCTATATGTCTGTCAGAAAGGAAGAAAGTTGGAAAAGAAAAAATAAAGAAAGGAAAAGAAAAACGTGTGATAAAACACTATTAGCCTTATAGAACAAACTGTAACTTTTCAGTATTGTTTTAACCGCCATCATCTTGATTTGATATCAGTTTTCCTATGATGAAATTTTTGCAATGGAAACTTGTAGTAACGAGAAACAAACGATTTCTTTTCGTCTCCATTTTCTTTCTATTAGTTTATTGATATTTTAGTTAGTAAAGTAGTTGTCGTCTCTATAGCAACATGAATTGTAGATTTTTAGCCCACGTGCATTCAAAGATACAAAGCAGAAATAGAAGAGAAATGTTCTATTTCATATACAAGCTGCTAAAAAAATGATGTTATATTTGGCGGCATTTTAAAAAATTTAATGCACGCAAACTTATTAAAATGTTCTCATAGTAAAGTAAATATAGAAAAGATTAACATTTAATTAAATAAAGTAAATATAGAAAGATTAACATACGATTCTTTGCAATTATGCAGAAATGGATAAACAGATATATAGATCTTGATATATTTAAGGTCATTTTTTTAATTTATTTTACTCAGTTTATTCTGAAGACTTCTTATTATCTCTAAAACCGACTAAAGCTTGGATTATAATAAAATAATGAAACCAGTAGAAGTGATTTGCTGAAACTGAATCTCATACGCCTTAATAAGCATCTCTCGTCATCCCATTCTTTTGTGGCTCTTGTGCCACAAAATCAGAAATAACTATAACTAATTCTTCATCTTATATAGAATTTTGGGCACTAGGCCAAGATCTTGAAAATCCATAGTGCTCAGATTTTTATTTTCACAGTCCTGCAATTAAGTGTTCTGTGCTTCTTAGTATAATGAAGATAGTTTTCAGTATCTTCTTTGCGAATGAATGGTAACAAAATTCGATACACCATTAACATTTAAAAAAATACCAAATTTCAAATTTAATTGACTTTGATTTATCACATTTTCCTACATGTGGATGTACAGACAGGTAGATAGTCAATCCCTTAACAGATATCGTTCAAAATTTAATACACTTAAGATTTTAAAACGGTGTTTTATATATTATTTCACTAAATCATTATTTTTTTAATTATCTCGCTTATCGACAGCATAGATCGACAGACATATAGCATAGATCGACAGACGTTTAACAACTTGTCGAATTCGGTTCAAAATTTGAAATAAATTTTCATTTTGTATGCTGATTCCGTGTACAAGATTCATTAATCATTTTCTTTAAATTCCACGGTTATCATCTTTACCCGTTCTAGGAGAGACATGTTTCCTGTGGAAATCGAATTCAAAATTTGGCAGAAATCTATAAATTTTGTATTAAAGCTACATACTAGATTTCATCCATCTAGTTCAAAGCATTTTTGAGTTATCGAATCCATAGATAGATGCAACAGACAGAGGCATATAATTCCAAAAATATGTTTTACGGAATCTGGGAGTTTTAAATTAGGGAGATTCGTTAAAATGTGGAATTCGATTTATTTATTTTGACAATTGCAATACTTTTTTTTTGTACACAAAAAAGTTGTAATTTAGGACATTTATTTTCCCTGCCAGATTTATCCGACCTTGTTTTCTAGAATACGGATAATTCAAATAAAAAATTATAAATTAATTCGAATATTCTAGAATTCTAATTAAAAAATCATGTGTTAATCGAATAATTCGAATTAGAGATTCTGATAAGCTATCACGTTTTAATTCTGCTTGAACTGGTACGAACTATTTCGAAATCTGTGTCTATTAATCTGTTAATACGATAAATCAAAAACAAATCCAGTGAAATTAGTGAAATTAGATTTTTGTTATTTCCATCTTAAACAATAGATATACTCACAATTCTATACCAATTTGTTGGTGGAAAATCTGCTTTTTCATCTGCTGTGTTTTATTTGAACACAAAGAACTAAATGTGTAAATTTTGATCTATAATTTTATCTCTAGAACTGTAGATCTGATTTGAATTTTGGATTAAATCAGTGAAGATATTCAATGATTGTTAATTTGTTTACTGGTGTGATTTTTAAAAATATTTTACTAGTAACATAAACAAAATTTGGCATATTTTATTAGCACCAAAATAGTAATATTTATATACAATTCAATTTTCTTCACAATATTTCGAAATTAAACATAAAAATCATCGTATTTAGCAAGTGTAAGAACAAAAGGGTTTCTTATTTTTCAAATTAGAGACGATTAGCTCAGTCAGGATAACAAAAACATGTCTCCATTTAGTCGGTCTGCTTCTCCGTTAACAATATCTCAGATATGATTGTCTCTGATTAATTTACGGAATTTGTAATAGAAAATCTTACACACGTTGGTAGAGTGCTTAAGAAATAAAAAAAAAAAATTATTATTTGTAGAACTTTTTAGATGCAAATATGCAATACCATTAAAAGTTGTGTTCCGTTGCAATGTTATCATCTCTATCCATAATGTTCATGAAAAATATTTACTGAAATCGGTTTGAACTCTAACAGAAGGAATGTAATACTAAATACAAAATATAAATAATGCTGAAAAATAATAATAATAGTAACCTAAAACTGAAGGGAAAATAATATGAGTTAGCATAAATATTAAAAACTGAACACCTCAGCTCAATAACCTTTACTACAACCTAGCATAAAAATGATATAAATGAAAGGTGAAGTCTAAGATCCCATAGGTAATTTTTGTTCAAGCTTATGAATGATAAATGTTAATTTATCATTCACAAAATGATGAGTTAACATTTAAAAAATCTGTTCTGAAATTGTTGACAAAACAGAAATAGGGAGTGTGCATTCGATAACCAAGTAAAGATATTTTAAACTCAACTCAGCGTTATAGATTTCGCTAGACAATTATATTATAGTTCTTACTATACATTACCTAACACTAAGAGTGATTTGTTTATGTTGTTGGCTTCTTTGAGGGTTTCTCCACGGCTATTCGTTTTCTTCGTCTTCTCTGATCCAGCCAAATCCACCAAAAACAGTTTACCGTACCGCCTTATGTAATGAGTGGGATCTTCTGAATCTCGAACTTCAGATGTCAAGGTTAGGATGAGAATTGTGTGACTACGCGATGAATGCTCGTTCATGTTGTGGGCTCGCACTTGGCGATTCTTGCGACCTGAAAATAACATTTCAAAGTTGAGTACAAATGGACAAACCTGAGTTGGTGTAGTTAATGCACAAAATAAAAAAGCATTATACTGTGAGAACATCTACTTGTGACCGATGTTTTATTTTGCATATAAATCTTCTTTAAAAGTAACTTTTCTTATATTTCTGAGAATACGATGTTCATTAATATTTAAAATTTCAATGTTCTATATGCCGTTAATGGAAATTTGAATCAATTTTAAATGCGTTTTAGGATCATGAAATAAGGATCCTAAAACAAATACAATGAAAATAGATAGATGACTCAAAAATTTATTATACTAAAATATAATTTATAGTGGTACTCAGATAACTTGAAAATAATAAAAATCCTAAATATTATTTTACTTTTGATTATAACACAAATACAAAGAAAAAGTGATATTTGATTTTAATGAGCAAACTTACTAGAACTCGCAGTAAAGAAAGAAATTGATGGCAATTCTAGTAGAAAAATTCTAATACAAGAAAAATACAAAAAATTGTTCAAATCCTATGTCCCGTTCTTAGCTCTTTGATTATACGCAGATATAGTAATTTGGGCGCATATTCAATATAAGTTAATAAGTGAGTAATAATATATTAAGTATAAGTAAGTATTCAATATATTAAGTAAGTATTCAATATATTCAGTATAATTAAGTGCACTGTGTGTAATTGATATGAATCGTTCTCATATTTATATTAGGAGCCTTGATGATCTGGAGGTAAGGTCTCGGCTTCGGAATTAGAGGGCTCCAGACACAATTCCACCGAAGAAAAGTCGTGTAAGCACGTTAAATCAGCCAGAGTCAAACGTCCTCCACTGTTGTGGTGTGGAAGTTTGGAGGTGCAACTCAGGTATCGTCCTCATCATCTGATTACGGTTTAAAATTACGAAGTCCATTCCAAAATAGCCCTAGAGTTCCTTTAAAGCGGGACGTTAATATAACTGAACGGATCATATTATTTTATCATATTTATTTTTATGGAATAATGCTTTTGGCACTGTCCTCTATCTCATCCATATTTTAATTATTTGATGCACTAAATATTATACCTATAAATGTAAATATTCGGAATAATAAAATTGTTCGTTTCCTCAGAGTGATCGAATGAATAGTTTTTTTTCAATTAAAAAAAATTCTGCTTTATAAATTCGATTTTAAATACCTGTTATTGACTTTAAGTAAGGCTAAAATACAGATTTGTAGATTACCAATATCCTAGTTTTTAAATATCAGAAGCTTTAGAAATATTGATTATAAATAAAAGAATTTAGAAAATTAGAAATTCTAATTTTTAAAAATATTTGTGTAATATATTTATTTTATTATTTGAATTTCATTTGCCATATATTGAATTTTGTTATATATGTACCATTAATTTTTCTTACTTCATGTGAAATCAGTTGTTTTTAATAATTCGATTCGATATTACAACTGTTGTTTAGACATGAAATTGATTTTCAGCAATTAGCACTTAAATTTTCACGATCAAAATTAATTGCATTCATTTTACACATCCGCAACCTTTTGATACATATAAATAGCTAATAATATAAATTCATGCCATTAAAGTTCATCACTAAAAAAATATTAAGCTGAGAAAACTGTCTTCGAATTTCTAAATCTGCGTTTAAGTTATTCAAAATATAGGTGAATTTAAGCAAATTTTTGGGTTAAAAATAAATGAATCAACTTTTTTCTCAAATCAGCTCACTATCCTTTGATTAAGCTGTGTCGACATGGGAAAGAAAAAAAAAAGAAATTTTCGAAAAAGTAGTTGCAAGATCAAGGAATGGTCAAAATATTTGAGACCTTCGTCCAAGACTCCTTCTAAGTCTCCAGCGTCTTCACATTCAACACTAAATAGATTTTCTGCATAGAATCCTTTTTCTTTGGACCACCGGACAGCTAGAGGTTTTGTGGACGGATTTAGTAAGTCTAATACCTGAAATAAAAGTAAAATAAATTTTACTTCGTACAATACAAATCAATGAAAAAATGTATAAAAACATTAAAGATCGAACTTATTAAAAAATAATAATGTCTATAAGTTACAAATTATCTACTAATTGCGCAATATGACTTTTGAAATGATCTATAAGATCAATAATTACTTTATGAGGCGTAGACACTCACTAAGAAAAAGTTTTGAATTTTTAGTTAAAACGTTAGACTAAAAATGAAGCACAATTTTAACATTTTACCACAATACTTACAAGTATAGTCTTACATAATCATTTTTATAAGCCTTAGAATTCGAAAATTTACCCTTGCAGTTGTATTAAATTTGTTTCAATGCATTTCTTGCCCTATTTTAATAGCACTTAAATACGAAATCAAAGTGGAGTGTCTCATGGTTATTAATGGTTATTCCCGAATTAATTCCTTGAAGAAAATACTCTAGCAGATAGTTTCTCTCACCAAACAAATTGTCCCTCATGTTCTTATATTTAAACATAAATTAAACACACACTTGAAATGATAGTATAATGAATTTTCATTTTGAAGGTTAAATTTTATTTTAGAAATCCATATTCATGGATATGAATTAATTCAAATGAATGTCTTGGAGGAAATCCTCTAGTAGCTACACTGCACACAATGCGTTGCTAAACAACACAGTATTAAATAATCTTGGTTAAGAGCCCAGTCAGAGGATAAAAATAATTTGGATCTTGCTTCTCTAATGTAATTAAATACCCACATTTCTTTAGTATGAAAATTAAGGTTAAATACTATTTCAGAAAAAAAAATATCTATTAAAAATAATAAATATTTTTATGCAAAATAAATAATAACAAATTGTATTTATTTCATATGGGAAATACTTTTATTTTAATCTACTTATGTACTTTTAAAAGTAGATATGTTTCAATGACGAATTTAACAATCTACAAAAGGTTATTCCTGCATTACCTGTTCTTTGTAAATTTCCATGTAGGAAGCTTGTACTATGTATTCAATGTCTTTTCTTTGCTTTATTTGGTTAAAAAGATAAGCAAAAGCCATGTGGACGACACCAGGGGACGGTCTTACGCCTGGGCGGAGTAAATCATCACTCTAAAAGACAAAATCTAAATTAAAACCCTCATAAAAAAACATCATTCACTTTTGAGAAGGGGACAACAAAATCTTAATAGTGTTCTTTAAATGTTATTGACAAAAAATACTGTTTGTGGACTATTTGTAGCTAAACAGACACTTTTTTAAGTCGTTTGGTATAATCATGTAGTGTCAAATAAAAAAATATTTTAACTTATACTATAAATAATTATATTTTGTTTTGTCTCACTTCGATAAATATACCAATGAGACCATTTACTGTTTTCGGTTATGGTAGTCATACTTAGAAAAATATTTTTCCTATGAAAACATTTTAAAGAAAAGAACCTCTAGTTTTCTGCGATCAAACGTAACCAAGTCATGAAATTTCGAATGTCATTATTTTTGACATCAAGAAAGCAGAATCTGTTGATTTGCTTTTCTATATTAAGGCAGGTGTTGAAATGTTCTAAAATGATCAAAAATAATGATGTTCATATCTTCATAATAATATCTGGTTAGGTAACAGAAAAGTTGAATTTTATTTGATCAAAATGGCAATAAAAATATTTTATTAAATATGACTAATAAGAACGGAGAGCTTGGGTAAGAAATTAGATTTCGTAATTTTTCTGTTGGTATATTTATAAACTCAAACAGCATACAATATATTTTGTTTATTTAAAGCATTTTTTCAGTTGAAAGTAAATATTGGTACAAAATTGTAATATTGCTTCCCTGTGGAATTAGTTTTACAATAAGCAAGAAAGTTTTATAGATAGATATACGGATCCTGAATAGGTCAGTGACTCCCAAGCCTTGGCCATCAATTGACTAAAAAAATGAAGAACTCAGATTATTCGATAATCATGGCGATAGCTCCATTAGGATTTGGTTACGATATTTGTTCTGGGACATTTGATGCCTTATCATGGGGATGATAAAGGCACAACTGAGGGTTGTCGAATCAGTTGAGTTAACTCAAAAGTAATTGAATGAGTTCTCTATGAGCACTTTTTGTTAATATGGTTGTTTATCACCATTTTGCTGTTTGAGTGCTGCTGTTTATTGTAAATGTGTTGTGTACGTTTTGTCTGTGTTTTTCTATTGTGAATTCATGTCTGCGTTTAGAATAAAACGTCTTTATCCAATATTGTAGCAACTGGAATCTTTTCACCGTACACCTACCTACCAGTTGGCGGATTTTTCGTAACAATATCTTTCTACGGCAATTTATAATGCAAATATTGAGCCACAATTAAAGCGGAATTCTGTATTACCATTTTATGATAAAGCAGCTGTTAAATAATATTTAAATGCATTAGTAAATTTTTCAATATATTCGAAAGTAATTCTTATTTATTACAGTCAAGCAGCAATTTTGGATCTCTCATTGCAAAAGATCTGAGTTCCTATACTATCGGCTTCAACAATAAATTCTATTTCTGATAATATCATGAAGTATCAGTATCTGATGCTCCAGAAGTTAATGCTTCCTATATCAATTCACTATGAAAATATCAATTAAATAAAAGCAAACATTTCATAATATTTTGGTTCGATATTCACAACATTGTTTAAAAAAATGGGGGTTTTTTCAAGCTACAGCGCAGAATAAATTGCTGCGATAAAGTGACAAAAACTAAACTATACAATCTTAAATGAGGCCGCTTTTAAAGTATTTCTTACACGAATTCATTTGACTGGAATTTGCTTCATGTACGGAACGGTGGAATTTATAATCTGTTTTGCATCCACTTCCTGATATATTAGAAGGCTGATGGTTTGCATACTTCTGTGCGCTCAATCACAATTCAGTATTTTTAGAAACTGCCTGACTGATTAAGTGATTGATTTCGACAAAAATTTCGATCTTAGGAGAATAACACCATTAGAAGGGATCAAAGGGGGAAAAGTTATGAACTGTGTTGAAATTACAAAGTATATAAAAGATTAAAAAGTATAAAATATGAGAACTTAAATGCTTTTTTTAAAAATTTAATGTCATTAATATATTAAAATGTAACCATTTTTAAAACTAAGCATTAAAATAAAATCGTAAATGCACGATTACAATAAAGAAATTAGGCCTCAATTGACATCATAAGAAAGAAAACTACTGAATACTCATTACGAATCAAATTTATTTTAAAATATAATATATTATTAATGATATTATAAATTAAATGAATTAAAATATATCTTCTGATACTCACGATTCTGTGATATTTTTAATGAAAAAAATTTTTTTTAATACACTAATAAAAATTTATTTCTGAAATTTATTTTAATTATTTTCCACCTTTTAAGCTCAAACTTACCTGTGGACCAGTTAGTGTGTAAGTTTTACCAGCTCCAGTTTGACCATAGGCCAAAACAGTGCATGCAAACCTGCAAATAAGAAGAAGTTTAACACTAAACTTATTTAGACGAGTTTTTTAAAAGAATAAACTCACTAAATGGTAGAAATTTAATAAAAGATTAGACATTGAAAAGCAAATAAAAGCGAAATATGTATAAATACCACTTTAATTAAAAGTAGTGTATGTTAAGCATCGCTCTTATTTTTTTAAAAATCATTTTAAAATATTGCTTGAAACATTTCAAATAAATACAAAATGTATGTATTGATTAGCGATTAGAAGATAATGACATTTTGACATCTCTTACAGTGTAATCACTAAATCCTCTATTCAAAAATTATGATTTTTTAATTCAAGTACTATTTTCTGTTTTTTGACCCCGATTTGAAAAAGTAAAAATTCCTTAACTTATTTTCGAATTACTTTTTAACTAATTACGAAGCACGCATGTAAGTTACATAAAGCAAAAATTATTACCCATCTAAAGCCATATCTATGAGTCTTTTTATTCCACAATGGTCAAATACTTCTTCTTGTGTAGCTTCTGGTTCGAAAACCACGTGAAAAGTAAATACACGTGGCTGCCCCACTGAATGGTCATCCAACTATAACGAAGGAAAATCAAAATTGGAAATTATTAAATTTATAAACATTTTCTGAATTTGTGACAGTTAAAAAAGTAATTAATTGTTCAGTATGCAGGATGTGTATAAAATAAAATTTGAAAAAATTCGATTGTAAGAAATCTCTTAAGCAAATGCAATCGTTTGATTTATGTATTATTTCAATTATAAAATTTCGATTTATACAAAAAAAAAGTGCAATAAGCCCCAGCTTTTTATCAAGTAAATGTGTCAAACAATTCATAAAAATATCAGTTTATTAAACAAGTTTTATTTTGGTATCATTTTTACAAGTATTTCATGAATTGAATTCACAAATGCGAAAGGAAAAAATGCAATGGAAATCATGTTTTACCATAGAATACAGCAATTCAACACTGATTTTTCAGACTTGCAGTGCTGTGCGATTCTTTAAAGTAGATAGATTATCAACGCTTTATTACTAATCTTAATTTTTAGATGATCTTACTGCAGAAAAGTGTGATTTGCAAAGGGTGAGATTTGAGAGTAAAAATGCCGTTACAAAGAAATGCTCATCTCATTTCAGATCTGCAAAATGGCACCTTACTCCGTACTTAACGCATGACCGATGTAAGGAGTCACTTTACTAATAAAAGTGCTAGCTTTTGACTTTTTTGAATAAAAACAGCATAAATTCATTGAAACACTTGTATCCATGTAGTCAAAATAAAATTGGAAATAAAGAAAAGTGCTACTTTTGCAATCCTTCCATGTATTTGAATTGGTCAACTGCATCCAAAGCTCTATCACAGTTAGAAACGAATATATATATATATATATATATATATATATATATATATATATATATATATATATATATATATATATATATATATATATATATATATATATATATATATATATATAAGCATTATTTTATGTGAAACCGAATGCAGTTTGAAGACAGTGAAATACTTTTGATTTCATGATGTCGTTTTATTTCATTTTGAACAAGCAGGCATATGTACAAACGATGAGCGACGAGCGACGAGCAACGAGCAACACACACACAACACAAAAAGGAAAATGAGGAAAAAGCTCTTGGACATTTTATCCCTGGTCTTATATAACCCAAGAAATTGATGGGGAAAATATTTCTTCATAGTGCTAATATATAATGAGATTTCGATAGGGATTTCCGCTACACGCACGGACAAGGTAGGGAAAACACAGGGAGATTTTAAAAAAGAATTTGCCTCATCAGCGGTATTTTGTCTCTTCACGCGGAGTGTGGGAAAGTTAAGCTTCTAGCCGATTCAGCAATTTTACATAGCTTCTCTTGAATTAATTAAGTAGAGAAAGTGGAATTGGATCAAGAAATAAGAGATTGAACTTACTACGGGCTAAATTAAGATAAAATCTTGGAAATTAATTAAACTGAAATCTGAGTTTAAAATATCATTACATATTATCTATATATATTCTGCTTTAACATAGGCAAAATCCCCTTGTTTAGAAATTCTACGTATACAAAATTTGACATGATTTGACTCTGCAGATTCTTTACAATCGAGCTCAAACACATCACGTTATTCTAAGACAATACTTATTAAATATATCACAACTATAATTTTGTCCTTAAAAAAACGCTACCATCAAATATATTTATGCAAGCTAAAATAGCATTTCACATAATTTTTTAAGATATTACAATCTGAATTTTTTTTTCTGCTTAATAGGACAAATATTGAAATTTAATTTCATAATCCTAACAGTATCTGCCTTTTAAGAATAATATTTTCATGTCGTCATCAATGGAATTATATGATTATTTATTACAATCAAAACATTTTTAAATTAAATTTAAAGACATTTTATGATGTAAATAAGTTTGCAAAATTTCTTACCGCAATCTGCCCTTCTGCCGGAAACCTTACTGCTTGTATATCTTTTCTTCCTTCTTCTTGGCGCGTAAGAGGCCGAACTCTAAATAGAGAAAGATTTCAGTATATATATATATATAACAGATACTGCATTGACCAACAAAAACTTGTCAATTGTTAAAATGGAACTGAATGGTGAAACTATTATAGAGATCATAAACATCAAAATCACGTCCGGGTCACCACTTTATGATCTCAATATTAAATGTAGATATTAGCTTCTAAAAACCTAGTTCGTAATGAGGAATAAATTTGCTTAAGAAAATAGCGTTCTCATCGTTTTTACTGAAAAAAAAAATATTTATTTTAATCTATTCCGAAAAACATTGAGCAAATGAAAACACCACAAAGATTAAGAATAAATAAAAGCGAAGCGGGTGAAAAAGTTCTGTGTCACAATCACAGTTAATCTAATGCTTAAGAAGAAATAATAATAATACAGTTAACAATGATACATTTGTAAAATAGAAATTATACAGTCTAACAAACAGTTAAAGAATTAAAAAGAGTTTTTCAATTTTGTTGTTGCCAATCCACCACATTATGATATCTTGTACTAATTTTAAGTCTGGTAGAAAGATCTTAACTCAATGATCTTGGCTAATGTGAGAATATCTTTAATTTAGACAAAGACTTGGTACAATTTTATTAAAAATTCGTGATGAAATTAGACATGCGAAAGCTAAAATTTTCTCCAAACAAAAAAAAAAAAATTTTTTTCATTCTTAAACCTAATATTCTTTTTTCTGTATAATTCTTAGATATTAATTGTATATCAAAATAAATTTTTCAAAATCATTTTGAGAGCACGTTTAAAACGATTTAAAGAAAATCCTCACCTGACCACGACGTGTATGTTGTCGAAATTTCCATCGTCCGAACCCAACGACATGACTGAGTCCTCGGATGCGGCCGAACTGGGCCTGAAATATAAAATTATATGCAAGTTATAATATTGTCTAAACAGACATGAAATTATATCAATCATTACATGTGGTCACAACTGTAAAAAATGCTAGGTATTGATTTATATTGTCAAATAACATCTTTGAATTGAAATAAAGCATTTTAATATTTATCGCATTATATCTATTTTGAAGTCAAAATATGCTTTTCATAGAAAAATCCTCATACTTTGAATAGTAATACCATATGGTTTCTACTTTCCTCTCGATAATACCATAAATCGGTATAGTAAATTACATTACATAGAATTGTTTTTGACAAATACATTCCATTCGTAAATCAATACTTATTTAGATATGCGAAAAAAAAAATATTCAATAGTAAAATAGTAATACTTCCCCATAGTAGAATTTCTTCAAGTACATAATATCAAGGGGAAGAAATAAGAGAATTCACTTGTTTTTAACGTAGTTCATTGGATATTTTTTTAGATTAATGAAATACTAAAATATTAATTGAAATATTTTTAAATCATATTTTTGGCAATTATGTTTCTGCCTGATTTAATGGTACACTTTAAAATAGTATTAATATTTTTTAAAAAGTTAACATGGCAGCTTTTGTTTTTAGGAACCTGTTTTAAACAAGTACATTCTTTTATGCATAAATTTACCTTTAATCCGAAAACATATTAATATTGTGCGAAAAAGATTTCTTAAATTTCCTTTTATATAAATTTTAAAAAAGATTAATTGGACCAGCATTTTTTTTTTTGAAAGAAGGAAAATAAGCGGTCTCTCCTCCCTCCTCCAGCAAACCGAAAAATTGAAATTTGTTTTTTATCTCCCAAGTGTGTTTTAATTCGTTGACGCTCTTGGTTAGTTGCAATAAAGATATAAAAACACACAAAAAAGTAAAGACTAATATTAATAAAATTTGGTTAAGGAAATAAAATCGGAAATTTTATTTAGGAAGTGATTTTTGGATTCATTCTTTTCATTGTTATGTTGATTAAATTTCAGTTTCAACAATTTGAATGATTTCCTTTTTGATCTGTGACATTACATTATAATGAATATTAATAATTTCAAAATCTTCACAATTTGACAAATATAGTAAGTAATTTCATAATTGTCTTAAGTACACACCAAAATTCATATTGGCATATAACAATCTAAAACAATCTCAGTTAATTTCACTTTCATCAAATTAAATCACCATTTATTTTACTTGTAAGAAATATAATATATCTTAGAGATCTTGCAAAAGATAATTTGATTTAGAAACATAATGTAAAGAGAAGTTTGATGAGGTAAAGGGATTGATGGAAGACCATTTTTTCTCTCCATTTATCGAGGGCTCAGAATTACGAGATTTATACCCAAGTATAGACATTTAGGCTTAAAACGAGATTCTTCCCTAAATAGATTCCATGTAACTTCTAAATGAGAATGTTCATACTATTGTTGTTGTTGTTTCTTATGGCACTTGCCTTGAACAAGGCCGCTGTTACGAAGACAGCGATTTTAAGCCGGTGGGGGAGCGTCTTTTGTTTTTATAGTAGCGCCAACTAGGGCCAAGAGTACGACTTTGCTACTCACGCATCAGTCATCCTCTTGCACAACCCCGTTTTACAGGAGGGCACATTCACACATCTCACAGATAGAACAACGGAAGAATAACCATGCCCAAACCGGAACTCGAACCCAGGAAGCCCAGATCACGGAGAAAACGCGCTACCCCTATGCCAGGACGCCGGCATTCATACTACTAATATACTAAACGGGTTCCGTTTATTAGCGGCAACATTTAGAATTGCAAAGGAACAAGCATAACACTATGTTGCGCCACAAAGTATATCTTCATTGTATCCTAATATATGACGGAGCCAGAGAAAAATTTGAAGCTAATATGGTTTTTAAAATATTGCCATACTTTCACAATATCATTAGATTCATGTTCTTTCCTGGCAGCTATTAAAGAACTCTCCACCCCCAAAACAATTCAAATGTTCTTGTTCTTTTCGCTAAAATACTCATCCGCTAAATCCAACTGAGCAGGAGATCATCTATTCTAAATCGATCTATTCTATTTCTATCACAGCTTTAGTGTTTTTTGTGAAGCAAGAAAACTTTATTGGGCAAACATATTAATGCATTATTTTTAATCAAGAATCGTTTAAATGAAGCATATTATCCAAATATTGGACAATTATATTTGTAGATACTTTTAACACTTTACCGACCGGTAGCGGTTCGAACATACTATGCCATTTCACCGCGCTGGGGAGCAAACGTCGATTAATCGACGGCCGGTTGGTAAGCGCTGAGAACAAAACGTCGATTAATCGACGGCCGGTTGGTAAGCGCTGAGAACAAAACGTCGATTAATCGACGGCCGGTTGGTAAGCGCTGAGAACAAAACGTCGATTAATCGACGGCCGGTTGGTAAAGTGTTAATATATTTTACATGTTAGTCGATATAAGTGATCATATTATTTAACAATATAATTATTAAATATCACATATAATATGTAAAACTGCTTTTAAGATCTTTTTAATATACTTAATATTTTAGTTGTTAATTTATGTAGGAATTCGGGACAAATTGTGTAATGTTTCTCAATGAAAAAAGACGAAAAAGACTTTTCATATCTACCCAATGCTTTAAAGAATCCATGATTCTAAGCGCCAAGGATATGGGGTAGAATTCTATTCAATATTTTGATCATTTGGATACTGTTAGTTGCACTAGTATATCTTCACAAGGTAGCAAACAAAGAGTTAAATTAGAGAGAGAGATATTGGCTATCATAAAATGAGGACGGATGTTTTCAATAAATATCTTAATACACATCCTGGCGTAAATACATATTTTCATTTTGTTTTGAGTGGTTGGTGTGCTGAAGAGCTTATAAGCCAGTTAACAGCTACAAAACACGGGCAATTGTTTTTGTATTGTGGTCTTGTTACACGGCTACGAACCACAAGGTCCCAGGTTCCATCCTCGTTCATACCAATTCGCCAAATCGGCTACAAAAATTTTAAATATTATGAGAAAATCGCATATATAATTAGAAATACATAAGTGATGGTAAACTTAATTTTCCAGTTATAATTACTACCAAATTTGATCACCTGCGCTTATATAATATATTAATAATGTAGAAAAAAGCATAGTTAAATACATTAACAATTATTATTATTTCTAATCAACCTAATTTAATACTTGTTTATATTATAGAATCTATCCTTCTTTCAATTTTAATTCAAGCAATATATTTATACATGAAACATTTTTTATTAAGAATGTGAGAAACAATGTCCTCTAGAGAGAGCTCACAGTTTACTTTTCAGGTATACCGATGCAGCAACAGAGACAATACCGACATGTAACTTATCAAATGCATATAAGATTAATTATATATACATATATATTTTTAGAATATATTATATCAACACTTCTATCATTCTCAGTTTCTTTTTTTCCAACGGTCAATTACTTTTATTTGGTTATTTATATAAACGTTTTCCCAAAATATGATGAATTTTGAGACATAAATTACATCATGGATTCTATAGCTAAAACTTCTCAATTTGCTGTCGCTTGGAAATAATTCGCTTGAAAATGTTTCAGACATCCTCATTCATAATTCCACTATAGTCTGTGGCAGCTGAACTTGACAGAACTTGAATACATAATTACTCTTCGTTAATTAGTCCTAATTATAACTCTAATGCATTTGAAAGTAATTGATGTATTGGAAATGTATTATGAATGAATATGTATAATGAAATTTTAAATATAAAATTATTGTTTAATTTCATAAAACTATTTTTTTATCTTAAGATAATTAAAATTATTAAACGGCATTCACTTTTCATTTCGCAATTTTTTATTTCTAGAATTTTTAATGAATAGAAAGTGTTTTAAAAAGCATGTGAAGAGAGACAATCCGATTAAAAATGATAAATAATGGATAGGTTTTGTACACATTTTTGAATATTTTTAATGAAACATGTAAGTAATCGTTTGGTTGTTAACAGTTTTATTTTTTCACAACTTATTTATTTCGACTTTAATTGTAACCAGATAAAAGTAATTTTTTATATACAAAATATCATTTGTAAAAAAAAAATTATCTTTGCGAAGGGAAATATTTTGATGTTGTTGTTCAAGAACTTGCAAAAGCTAACGCATCAATATAAATGCAGAATAAATTTATTGTTAACAATAAAGCAAAATCATGTAAAAATTACAATCTTTTTAAAGACTTCCAAAAATAAATCGAAATAAATTCAAAACAAATAAATTATCGAATAAATTCAAATAAATTATCTAATAAATTCAAATAAATTATCGAATAAATTCAAATAAATTCGAAATAAATTATCGAATAAATTCGAAATAAATTATCGAATAAATTCAAATAAATTCGAAATAAATTATCGAATAAATTCGAAATAAATTATCGAATAAATTATCGAATAAATTCAAATAAACTCGAAATAAATTATCGAATAAATTCGAAATAAATTATCGAATAAATTCTAATAAATTATCAAATAAATTCAAATAAATTATTGAATGAATTCAATAAATTAAATTTTAAAAACATACTTAAATTAATGCAATAAAAAGTAGAATTTTCCTCATTTTAATTTATTTTCTTTTTCTGGGGTATAATTTATAATTTATTATTATAAATAATGAAATCAATCCTTTTGCACACTTATTTTCTTGTAGTGCTACTTGCAGGGAATTCAAATTTAATAGCATTAATCAATTAATTGATAATTAATAAGTTTTATCAATAGTATATTGGTACGTTATTATCGGAATATTTCGAAGATAAAATATTTAATTTGAAAATAATATTTACTAACTTAAAGAATTTTAAAGTCATTTAGATGCTCATACTAACACTATCTAAAGTAATAAAAAAAAGTGTAGTTTCTTTCATATTTCTTTTAGAATTTTTTTCTAATGTAGATTTCTATGCAGAATTTTGTAGCAGAATTATTTAGTTATGAAAATGAAGTAAAATTATATGAAACATGAATATACAGTGGCTCAAAAAATTGAGGGTGCACCTTACTTTTACTTGATAAATCCGACTTTCAATTTAAATAACACATTACCTGGAAGTGCAAACATGTTTTTATTTTTACACATAACAAATGGTTTAATTTAGAGTAAAAATAAAGAAAAATCAACGAAAAAATTCTAAATTGAAAAGTTTCAGAAGCAATTTAAATAAACATACGCAGAATTTTGCCTCAAAAAATTGAGAATACACCAATGAAATTCTTGCAGTATCACGCATAGAATCAAAGTGTTACTATTAAATTGCATGTCTTTTGGCTCTTATAATGGCCTCTCAATGTCGTGGTACTGATTCGACCCATTTTTGGTGGTATCTGAAGATATTTTTCCCTATTCTTCTTGGAATATGTGTTTTAAATAGGTTTTGTTTCTAATTTTGTGTTTTTGAACCACTTTTTCGGGCATGGCCCACGAATATTCAATGGCATTGATGTTGGGATACTGTGGTGGTGTGTGTAACTGCTGTTAACAATAAAAAAGACACCAAATTTTGACGTTACGTGCGTTCTGTTTGGGGACGTTGTCTTGCTGGAAAATAGAAATTCCATCTAAACGCAAATTTTTAGCATTTTCCTTTAGATTGCTGCGACCATATGGTTCATACAACTTGTTGCAGAAACTTTTCAAATACTAGGCAGAAGTGTAAGTGCTGAAACTGTGCGAAATGCCATTAGACAAGCTGGATATAAAAATCCCATTGTTAGAGAGAAACCGTTAATCAGTTTGCAAATTCAGAAAAAAGCATTTGAAGTTTGCAAAAACTCATCAATGAAGACTAATAACCTTCGGAAGAAAGCTATATTTAGTAATG